>NC_080089.1:86739337-87342671 GCF_950005125.1 Chionomys nivalis
ATTGTGTTAATGCATATATGCATTTTACCTTTAAAAGTTTATGTACTTTATGAGAAAGGGAACCACACACCAATGAAAATGGATGGCCCAGGTGATCCAGTCTCTCAGGGTGCTTCTCTTGAAGTTTCCAGAGTTCTGCATTCAGAAAAGCTTCAAGGCTGCTGTTTGAGATGGCCCAACCTCACAAACTATAATAGCCAGCACTTGACCATTTCCAATTTTCTCAGGATCCTTGAAAGATGCCAATATCCCCAGGCAACAGGAAAAAGTCTAGAGAACACAACACCCACATTCCCAAGTGGTGGGGTGGGCAGTTGTGGATGTTTGTCATCATTAGTAGGGGTAAAAGAATAGAGGGTAAAAACACAGCTATTAACCTCAAGTATTTTACATTGGTAGGAATTTTAGTATATTGACACCAACTTAAAATTATTTTTATTATACTTAAGGTATACTTCAACTCATGTTTAAGCTATTGCATATGTGCAGTTAACTTAAAAATGTAAAGTTCTAGCTCTTGAAATCCATTTAGGATAATAAAAAATACATGTTAGTAGTTAGCCATCTCTAACAATCGAACTTATAGTCAAGTTGGATATATTTTCAAAGTCAAGCATAGACATATTTTAAACAGATAGATGGTCTTCAAACACTTCAGAGACCTATGGAATATAGCATTTTAATGTTTTAGTAATATAGGGCTTCTCATGAGAGTGAGCCACATCTGTTCCTGTCAGTAACAATCTACTAAATAAAAAGATGATGAACACTAAAGAATCTCCATCTGGAGTTTGCTTTCTTTGTGACAAAAGTTACCCATTTAGGTAAGTAATTGCTCACGCCTTTACTGGTGACACTATGCAGTCCAAATTGGACAAGCACAATGCACAAAAAATATAACTGCCAAACTTTGCCAGGACTGGGTATGACAGTCCTTCAAAAATTCCTGCTTCATCAAGATGTCTGCCAGATATTCTAGGTCTGTAGACCTAAGATGGATGCCCCAATATTGTAGAGGCATACTGGATGATTGTATAGGCACCTAGATATCTCTTGTTTCTATAGGCTTGAAAATGGCTTGCACTGTACTTCCTCTTTATTCAGGCAATATTATATCCTTCTGGGGTCTTTGATGAAGTTGAAGACTAAATAGCTATAGTTACATGTTTCATTAATTATTAAAGAAAATAAGGTAGGTACAAAAATTTGGACTCACCATGATAGAATATATAATGGAGTACTTTCTTTAAATCTTCCAAATACAAATGGACTGGATATTATAAATGTAATCCTCACTTGAAAATTGTATGTAGTTTTTGCTATGTTAGAATAAAAAAACTTTTCTTTTTATTTAGACAAAAGGGGCAAATATTGAAAGATAATTAATTATACTGTGTAAGGATATACCACTGTGATTAGTTTAATAAAAAGCTAAATGACCAATAGCTAGGCAAGATTTGGGCAACACAGAGGATGTTGGGAAGAAGAAGGGCAGAGATACTGAAAAACAGGAAACAAGCAAGACATACAGGAGGAGAAGTAACAGATATGAGCCACATGGCAGGATGTAGATTAATAGAAACGTGTTAATTTAAGTTATAAGAACTAGTAAGAAACAAAACTGAGCAATAGGCTGAGCTTTTATTCTCATTAAGTTTCTGTGTTATTATTGGGGAGTTGACAGTCCTGATGAAAAGACCAACAGAAGAAGAAAAGAAGGAGGATGAAGAAGTAGAAATAGTAACATCTAAAAGAAGTAGACAGCAAGAAATAATTAACTCATGGCTAAAATCAATGAGACAGAAGCACATGCACAGACGTATGCACAAACACACACACCAAAAAAAATCAATGAAATAAAAAAAGTCAATGAAACAAAGAGTTCTTCTTAGAGAAAATAATATTAACAAACTTTTAGCCAAATTAGCTAAAATATAGAGGAGATCAAAATTCATAAAGTTAGAGATGAAAAGAGGAACATTGTAACAGACACCAAAAAATATAGAGACTCATAAGGACATACCTTAAAAATTCTGTACTACATCAAACTAGAAAACCTAAGAAATAGATGAGTTTCTTGATATATATCTTATTTTATCTTGATTATACTTTAGTAAGTTATAAAATAAGCAATTTAAACAGACCTATAACTCCCAGTGAAACAAAAGCATTAAAAGTCTCCTAACCCCCGCAAAAAATAAAAACTGAAGGAACATTATCCAATTCTTTTTATAAAGCTAATATTACCTTAGTAACTAAACCACACAAAGATTCAACAACAACAAAATTATAGATCAATATGTCTCATGAAGATAGCCAGAAAAGTTCTTTTTTTTTCTATTTTTTTAAAAATATTTATTTATTAAGTATACAATATTCTGTCTGCATATATGCCTGCAGGCCAGAAGAGGGCACCGGATCTCATTACAGATGGTTGTGAGCCACCATGTGGTTGCTGGGAATTGAACTCAGGACCTTCGGAAGAACAGGCAATGCTCTTAACCACTGAGCCATCTCGCCAGCCCTTCTATTTTTTTTTTATTGAAAAAAAAATTTCCGCCTCCTCCCAGCCTCCCATTTCCCTCCCCCTCCTCCCACTCCTCTTCCCCTCTCCCCATTCCTTTCCCCCTCCCTCTCCAGTCTGAAGAGCAGTCAGGGTTCCCTGCACTGTGGAAAGTCCAAGGTCCTCCCCCCTCCATCTAGGTCTAGGAAGGTGAGCACCCAAATTGGCTAGGCTCCCATAAAGCCAGAACATGAAGAAGGATCAAAACCCAGTGCCATTGTCCTTGACTTCTCATCAGCCCTCATTGTCCGCCATGTTCAGAGAGTCCGGTTTTATCCCATGCTTTTTCAGTTCCAGTCCAGCTGGCCTTGGTGAGCTCCCAATAGATCAGTCCCTCTGTCTCAGTGGGTGGGTGCACCCGTCGCGGTCCTGACTTCCTTGCTCATGTTCTCCCTCCTTTTGCTCCTAATGAGGAGCAGAAAAATTCTTAAAAAAATACCTAAAAAACAAATTCTGAATGCATAAAAATGATTATCCATCACAATCAAGTTAACATTATTCTACAGATGAAAAGATGGTTCAATATGTATATGTGTGTGTGTGTATGTGTGTGTAACCAACCACATAAACAAACTGAAAGAATAAAACCACATGATTACCTCATTAGATGCAGTAAAGGCCCTTGACAAAATCCAACATTCCTGCATGAACAGTTGGGATACCAAAGACATATATCAACATAATAAAGATGACTCACAGAAAGACCACAACCAACAGCAACCTAAATGCAGAGAAAATCCAAAGCATTTTCACCAAAATCAAGGACAAGACAAAGATGCTCACTATCTCCATACCTATTCAGTATCCTATTTGAAATCTTAAACTTAGAACGATAAGACAACTGAAGGAGACCAAGAGGAAACTAACAGGAAATGATCCAAATTATGATGATATGATTGCATACATAAATTACCCTGAAAATTCCACCAGGAAACTTCTATAGCTGAAAAACATGTTCAGAAAAATAGCAGAATTAAAAATTAACATACCAGTTACTGGATGAAGGCTCTATTGGGGTATTCACCAATCTGAATTATAGAGGAAGGCATTTAAAGAAATGTTGAACATCATTAGACACCAGGGAAATGCAAATTAAAACTACTTTGAGATTTCATCTTAGACCAGTCAGAATGGCCAAAATCATCAATAAAACAAATGACAGATCATGCTGGCAAGGATGTGGGAAAAGGAGAACACATTAACACATTTTTTTTTTTTTGGTGGTGGGAGTGCAAGTTTGCACAGCCACAATGTCAATCAGTGCAGTAGTTCCTGAGGAATTTGGGAAAGAACAACCTCAAGATCAAAACGTATCACTCTTGGGCATATACCCAAAGGAAACCACATTTTCCTACAGAGACACTTGCTCATCCACATTCATTGCTGTTCTATTCTACTGATCATAAAGTGGGAACAGGCTAGATGTCCATGAACTGAGGAGGGGATATTGAAAATGTAGTGTATTTACACAATGGAATTTTATTCAGATTAAAAAACCACAAAATTAGAATTTTTCAGTTAATTGAATAGAGCTAAAAAAATCATCCAAAATGAGGTAATCCATATCCCAAAGACAAATATTGTATGTTTCTTCTTATATGTGCATGTCAATTTTTAAGCATTACATGTTCAAATTACAATACATATAAGCAGATGTTAGGTACCTAGTAAGGGACTAAGGGGAATAGATAATATCCCAAGGAAGGAGAAATACATAGTAATAGTGAGACAGAAGGAAGACTGAAGGGGGTGTTGTAAGAGATTGCTTGTTTTTCTTTGGCTGTTCAGCCCCAAAATAACAACACAGAAACTGTATTGATTAAATCACTGCTTGACCAATCACTATAGCATATTCCTAGCAAGCTCTTACGTATTAAATTAACCAATTTCTATTATTTTATATTTTACCATGAGGCTTGTGGCCTACCAGCACAGTTCCAGCTGGCAGCTCACATCTTTTCCCTCTGGTGGCTATATGGCATCTCTCTGATTCTAACTTCTTTCTCCCAGCATTCAGTTTAATTTTTCCTGCCTATCTCTGTTCTTCAATACTATAGGTTCAGATTAGTTTCTTTATTCATTAATCAATAAAAGCAACACATATAAAGAGGGACTTCCTACATTATCTCCCCTTTTCTGTTTAAATAAAAAGGAAGGTTTTAACTTTAACATAGTAAAATTACATATAACAAAACAGGTATTAAGCAAGAATTACAATTACTATATTTATATATATTTTATATTTTATCATATTAAGGAAAACTGTAATTGTAACTATCTATTCTTCAACTCCATCAAAGACCCAAGAAGGAAATAATATTACCTAAGTAAACAGGAAGTGCATTGTAAGCAACTTCCAAAACTCTAGAGTTGACAGAGACATCTCACTGCCTGGACAGTCACCCAAAGGTCTTCTGTACTGTTGGGGCATCCATCAGACCCATATTGTCTAGCAGACTTTTTCACAAAGCAGAAAATTTCAAAGATAGTTCTGCCTATATTGGCAGTTTGTCAGTCACTTTTCTCTGAGTCCTAAAGAATTTCTAACAGATTCTTTCATAAAGCAGGAATCCCTAAAGATTGTCTCACCTTTAGGCAAGTTCAGAAGTCATTTCTCTGTGGGTCCTGCATTTCCAATTCGCACAGCATAGCATCAAGGAGTCCAAACTAGAGCAGTTTCTTGCCCCAAAGGCTAACTAACTCTATAAAGAGCCTCTTCAATGCCCATCATCCTCCTGAGGCAGACTGGTGCTGCCAGGAGCAGAGGTGCCTCATGTTATAAAAAGTCCTAAGTTATTAAAACATTTTAAATGCCATATTCTGTAGGTCTTTGAAAGGTTTGAGGATTAGCTAACTAAAATATATTATCATCATATATCTAGAAACCTAACATGACTACAAGTTTGACTATTATAGATGACTCTCTATTAACTTATATTTCTTAATTATACATTACATTTTAAATGAGCTGCACACACACAATACCTTAATCAAGAGCAGAAATACACATATAACAAAACTGACCTTAAATTTGTATAAATAGACAAAGATCCATGCCAATGCAAATCTCTATAGCATATCCCCCTTTAAATGTAAACAGACATTTATAAACAATATTTAGGAATATGGGGATAGTTCTCTCCAAACTGCTTCCTGCTCTTTGTTGGGTGAAGTATTTTTGGCAGTGTACACAGCACACTTTCAGGGGGGTCATGATCCATCAAACCATATTAGTCTGGAAGAAATCCACAGGTTCTCATTCTCTGAGAAAACAAAAGCAAAACCTCTTTTCCAAAGCAACATATCCTTAGACCCATATTTTGAAGACAAGACACCTTTAAGATATATATTTTGGTTTAGTTTAGCAGCCTGTACAATGAAATATCTCTCTGTACTTAGCTCCTTCATAGTCAAAACATTCAAAGAAAACACAATGATATACATAATCCAGGCTCTCTGTGTATATTCCATCTTTACATGGCTTATTTTTCTTACTCTATTACTTTTCCTACAAGTTTAATATTTATTTTATTATCTTTACTCTTTTAATCTATGACTGTCTGTACTCTTTTATATTACATTTATTGTCTCTTTACTCTTTTTCTTCCCTCTCCCAAGCCTATGTACATTTTAAAAACACATTGTCTTATTTAGAGATTCTTTTTATGTCTGAATCTGTCCTATTGTATATCTGTAACCCTTTTCTGTCCTGGAGAGCTTTTAAAATGGTAAGCAGCTTGGTTGCAGTGGCCATGGATGCTGGCCCCACCTCTCTCTGCTTTTCAAAATGGCAGGGGTACCATTACTGCCAGCTAGGGGCTGTGCTCACCACTTTAACTCTGAGAATGAGCATGCAGCACATGAACTCTTTTTATCTGGGTAATAGCTAAATCTGCTATGCAGTGCACTGCATGGCCTAGAAATATCTCTGTATATAGCAGCAGGAATCTGCCATGCTCTCCTGCTTGTGCATGCCTAGTAGACCTGATTCTGCTGCCTGCCCAGGCAGGGAGCACTGAGCCATGGGCATGGTCTCAGCTACTTTCCTCCTGACCCTGAGTTGGCATACATGCACCTGGGCCTATAAATGTCTTTCAAGTTCTCGGCCTCCTAAAAGAACCAGAGTGGTTTGTGCTGCTGGTTTGAAACCAAGCACAGCTTTTTTTTTTTTTCCCCTGCTACTACCGAATCAAGAAGACCTCTCTTAAGGGAGCCATGGCACTGAGCTATGCTTAACTCTGTTCTTTTGTGTCTAGAATTCCTTTCCAAGATTTCTCAGGTTTTATGTGATTTTAGCTGGCTCATATTGGTGCACTAATTTGTTGTAGAAGGCTGCTTGTTTTTTTTTTTTTTCCCAGATGCTTAGCCCCAAAATAACCACATAGGAACTGTAGTAATTAAATCACTGCTTGGCCAATTACTATAGCATATTCCTAGCAAGTGCTTACATATTAAATGGGGGAATTAAATAGGAAGGGGTGGTAAGGAACGAATACAAGAGGGAACAACTAAAACTAATGATTATGTGAAGGGTTGTATGGAAACCCAATATTATATAAGCTTCTTAAACCATTACATATATGAAAGAAATATAAATGGAGTCACCAAATAATAGGGGAGGCAAAGTACACATTGTTCATCATCAAATGAAATCTCTAGGGCCACAAATAAGTTACATACAGCTGAGTCACTGACAAAGGGGGTCACAAAGAAATCCTCAAAGCTCTCAGGCTATTGCCAACGTTTTGGGCTTATTCTATACAAACTGATGGTGAGGCCCTACTGTTGAAAATAACATTTATAAATCTCACTGGACGTGCAGACAGAAGTCAAACCCCTTCCTAACTAGAAGCTTCATTCCTAAAAATAGCAATCATATTACTAGAAGCCAATTATCAACTCAGTTCCAAACCCTGAGATTTATAATGTTAATCTGACTGTGAGATATGCAGGTACAATAGTGGCACAAACATTGTGGAAATAATCAACTTCTCTGACAGATTTAAGGCCCATTCTATGAGATGCAACTCATGCCTGATACCACTGTGGAAGGTGGCCAAGAACATGAGATTGGATAGGCCATGGCTATAGAAGAAAACAAAATACTATTCTTATGCTAAAGTAACACAACACTAGAATGCACTCTAATGGCATTCTGCTGTACTAATAGATCAGTGCCTTGTTCAACCATCATCACAGAACCTTATTTTTGAAATATTTGGGAACTAACACATAGACCCACAACTAGACAATGTGAAGAGGGAGAGGGATTTTTGGACACTCATCCTCAACAATATGTCCTCATCAAACCTGCCCCTTATGGCTCAGGGACCTATGCAGAAGAGGAGGTAGAAAGATTTCTAGAACCAGAGGTGACAAATGATTCCAAAGAAACACTGCCCTCCAGATAGAACAGGATTGATGCACATATGAAGTCACAGAGCCTATAGCAGCACACACAGTGCCTTCATAGGTGCAAGTCAGACAGGATTCCAACTCTGGAGAGAGGGAAGTGCAAAGGGTTCCTACTCATAACCAAGTCTGCAATGGTGTCTCACTGGGTATATTAACTATACATCAGGGCTGGCCCCATGCCCAGAAGTAGTTGGCCAACACATAATACACTCAATAGCAATTTTGTAGACTCCTTTCATATAAGTCTCCATGGGATTGAGGCTAGCCCAGTCTATAGAGTTTTAGTCCAACCAGAGCTAAATAGTAAAATCCTTTCTAAAAAGACCAAAACAGAAAGTACCCTTACTTTCCCAAAAAACTAATTTAAATTATCCATCAGGTGATTTTTTTTTGTTACTATTATCATTTGCAGTGCTGGGGACTGAACCCAAGGCCTCTTAATAGTAGCAAATGTTCTACCATGAAGCTATACTTTCAACCTCTGGATTAGCTCTATCAAGCCAACCACGTGGCTGATGCCTAGTAATTTTCCCAATATCCCCACCTATGGTTTATTTTCACACCTTAGAGTGTTTCACACATTTGGAGCAATTCACCATTGTGGGAGACCATGGATTATAAAAGAGGACACCAGTGAAGAAAACTGCCAGCTCAAACCTTCAAATAGTAGCTCACTTAAATATCAATTATATTTAGAAAATAACTGCACAATTTCCCTCAAAGCTCGGTAGCTGATTATCTTTGAGAAATTTTTTTTTTAGGGGTGCAATGAACTTTATTGATGGTATTCAAGAGAGTAGGGCTCCCTAAGCCCCTCCTGCTATTCTGGGGGTCTGGGATGGAAACTGTGAGGGAGATGCTCAGTGTCAAGGGTTGAGTTAGGACAGGGACTGCTCAGCAGCCGAGGGCCTCTCTTGCTGTGTCCTTGCTGGGATGGGTGGTCCAGGGTGGGCTTCTTACTCCTTGGAGGCCATGTAGGCCATGAGGTCCACCACTCTGTTGCTGTAGCCAAATTCATTGTCGTACCAGGAAATGAGCTTTACAAAGTTGTCATTGAGAGCAATGCCAGCCCCAGCATCGAAGGTGGAAGAGTGGGAGTCACTGTTAAAGTCACAGGAGACAACCTGGTCCTCAGTGTAGCCCAGGATGCCCTTTAGTGGGCCCTCGGATGCCTGCTTCACCACCTTCTTGATGTCGTCATACTTGGCAGCTTTCTCCAGGCGGCATGTCAGATCGACGACGGACACGTTGGGGGTAGGAACACGGAAGGCCATGCCCGTGAGCTTCCCGTTCAGCTCTGGGATGACTTTGCCCACAGCCTTGGCAGCGCCAGTGGACGCAGGGATGATGTTCTGGGCAGCGCCACGGCCGTCTCGCCACAGCTTCCCAGAGGGGCCATCCACAGTCTTCTGGGTGGCCGTGATGGCATGGACTGTGGTCATGAGTCCTTCCACGATGCCAAAGTTGTCATGGATGACCTTGGCCAAGGGGGCTAAGCAGTTGGTGGTGCAGGAAGCGTTGCTGACAATCTTGAGGGAATTGTCATACTTGTCATGGTTCACACCCATCACAAACATGGGGGCATCGGCAGAAGGGGCGGAGATGATGACCCTTTTGGCCCCACCCTTCAAGTGGGCCCCAGCCTTCTCCATGGTGGTGAAGACACCGGTCGACTCCACAACACACTCGGCGCCAGCATCCCCCCATTTGATGTTGGCGGGATCTCGTTCCTGGAAGATGGTGATGGCCTTGCCGTTGATGACAAGCTTCCCATTCTCAGCCTTAACTGTGCCTTTGAACTTGCCATGGGTGGAGTCATACTGGAACATGTAGACCATGTAGTTGAGGTCGATGAAAGGGTCATTGATGGCAACAACCTCCACTTTGCCAGAAGTGAAGGCAGCCCTGGTAACCAGGCGTCCAATACGGCCAAATCCGTTCACTCCGACCTTCACCATCGTGTCTCTGGAATGAGGCTGGCACTGCATGAAAAGAAGCGGCTGTCTCTAGAACAGCGAGGAGCAGAGAGCCTCTTTGAGAAATTTTATTCCCCTTAGAGATATATATTCTACTTGTATACTATACCTTTTTTTTTACTCCTAATTTTTTTGGCCTGCCTTCTTGGTCTTGTTCAGGTCTACTTTCCAGAAGTTTAAAGAAAACATCAGGAGTTGTTATACTCCTCATGTATGGTTGCCGTAGGGCCACCAAAGGAGTCATAGAAAAACCATCGTTTCACCCTTGAGAGAGCAACAGTGACAGACCAGAAATACAATTCTACCCAAGTTTAGTTTAGTGAGTGAGTGAGATTCCTGGAGTTATTTGTAGGAGTGCAGGCGAGGCGTTACTAACATGAGTGTGGGTAATTCAGAAGCAGTTATATTCGCAGAAAAACAATCCTAGCATGAGTGACAACTCATAAAACTATCCCTGGAGCTCTCTGCTCACCTTGAAGGCATCTTGGCTTGTGGAAGCCTCTTCTTTTGGCAATCATTACTGTTTACATAACTTCATAGAAGTTTAATGACTCTTGTAAGTTTCAGGGGTTTCCTGAGCCTTGCAAGTTTCATTTAGTTCCAGAGGCTTGCGAATCTTCTTTCCAGATGAGCTTTGGAGGAAACGGGTGTACAATACTAGCCCTTCTACCCCTTCTCAATGTTTTATTTCCAACTTCCTTCAAAACTGCAGGGTCACAAATATTTTAATGATTATCAATCAATACCTAAAAATATCTTTTCTTAGCTCCAGTCCCATAGGACCATTTTCCATGAATCTTGCTCCGACTCCTCTGCTGTAGACCCACTGAACAACACAAGCTAGAACCTATGAAGATCTGTTGATACTAACTGGAAACAGTTTTTCTGGATAGGCTCACCCAGCCCAGAAGCACAAAGAACCCCAAATCCCAGAAGCAGTGATGAGATTGACCATCAATTTATGTGCTGTGATAAATAGAGCTGTCAGATGGTTATATTCATTGGGGTGAATTTTTTAAAAATATTAATAGTATTTTATTTCTTTATTTTCAATCAGAATAGCTCTGGGTTTTAATCTGGTTCATCTTCTTCATACCTACATAATCTATCAAGTTCTGGACCATGGGTTCCTATTCTGTGATGGACTTAGTAAAAACTTTCACAAATATTAAACTGATGGCATTCACAGAGTTCTTTCCCTAAGTCCTTATGTATATGATAGACTTCACTGATAACACTGCTTATTATTATTATTCTGTGCATAATCATAGCTTCGGCACACAGCTTGTTGCTCATCCTGGTATGACTTCCTGGCACACAGACTTGCCTTTCTGTATCACTCAGGTCAGCAGTCATAACCTAGCCAGCAGTGCATTAAAAAACTTCCAGTTAGACAATGGTAAATGAGTACAGCTCATATTGGCACCTACTCCACACTCTAACTTCCAAAACCTTTATGAAGTGGGAGAGAAAGCTGAGTTACTCAGGCCCAAGTGTCTTGTAGCTACTATAGTATTGGCAGGCTTAAAGGACATCATAATTAACAATGTTTAAAACCAAGGACTAGAACTAGAGTCAGCTAATCAATCAATGGTCAGGAAGAATGGGACCTGAGTCATGACTCTGATCCTGGAAAGTAACATGACATCTTGAACTGCTAAGGAAATCTTCAATTGGTAACTGTCAAAACCTGATTCTGGAGAAACCTGGTAACTGTCAAAATCTGGTTTGGGAGAAAATGACCTTAATAATAGTAATTAATAATGATAATAATGATGATGACAATCTAATCCCCATTAGGGAATCTTCAAAAGCATGGTCCTGAAATCTCAAACTGCCAGCCACTTATTGCTGTAACTTAGCATCATAGGGCTGCAGCCTATTGCTCTGTGACCCATACTTTAACCAGAACCAAATTTTAATCAACCAGGACTGCCCTTATTTGCTTGACTCTGATTTGTATAGTCCCTATTCACATGGCCAGTAATGTATTATTGAGGACTGTGTGCACTGCGGCTTACACTAGACGGGGTAATCTGAATTGCATTTCAGTGCATGAGATGAACTGTATGCCAGGAAACTACACACAGGGAAAGTCAAGCTTACTATAAAAGTACTTTGCTCAAATGGAGGAATGCCCCCCCCCCCACCTGCCTCACAGCCCACCGCTATAGGTGACACTGTGGTTACTTCTCAGTCTTCTGCTGCCCTCTTGCAGTCTACTCGACAAGCTATTATTCCTGTTCTGGGCTAAAGAGTGAATTTGTTCACTCTACATTCAAACCTTCCCTGCTGCTGTAGTGGCTGAACACCCAACCTGCTACAAAACCTCCCTATTCCTCTCAGGCTCTTGTAACCAACATTCTACTCACAGCCAGGATGAGATCAACTATTTGAATGTCCACGTATGGATCTTCCACATGTGTGATATTTTCCTTCAATAAAATCAAGGGCCACTTCCTGCATTAACAGGGGAAATTTGAGGTATTTGCATTCTAAATTTTGTTTCCAGCTGAAGAAAACAGTTAATATCTACAAGGGATTCTACATCCATGAATCCTTATAATTCATTCTCTTTATTTGAAGTTTCACATGTATGAGCTAATGAAATTTTCAAAAGTTGCTTATAGATATTTAAAATAAAACTTTTTGATATATCAAAAAAATCTTTAAAAGATACCATCTAGTAAAAGGACTTCTTATAATGAAAGTCTTATAAAGACATCATATTCTCATCCCATAAGAGTCAAAATGGTCTTGTAGATAACCCACACAGGAAAACACCCTCGGGGAGCTTTGAAATAAAGGCTTCTTAAAATACAAATTGGCATAACAGTATCTTTTGTCACTGTTCACTTACCCCTATTGAGAGTGATAAAGAAAATGACACTTACCTCTGTAGTAAGGACTGTCTACCTCCTGTATTATACTCTAGCTGTCTCATCAGAATTCTCTTGACAGAGGTACTAAAGATCAGGGAAAAGAGGCAAAGTCAGGGTGAAGGTTTTCATGTTTTTTCTTTGAACACAAAAGGAGAGAAAAGTCTGGTAAAAACTTGGACTGGTCTTTTTGTTCTCCATGACCCCATAGGTTTGTTTACACATGGCATGTAGTGAGCCATCCTGGCAAGAGTGCAGATATTCTAGATGGTGCTCACATGGCTAGAAGTGCTAGTCTCTCGATTAGACTGTCTTAAGTACTGGAGTTCAGCGCCTCTTGTTTCTGGGAGAACAAGACTGTATGTAATATCCTCAAGAGGCTTTTCCTAAGCTGGGCGGTGGTGGCGCAAGCATTTAATCCCAGCACTCGGGAGGCAGAAGCAGGCGGATCTCTGTGAGTTCAAGGCCAGCCTGGTCTATAAGAGGTAGTTCTAGGACAGGAACCAAAAGCTACCAGGACAGGAACCAAAAGCTACGGAGAAACCCTGTCTCAAAAATCAAAAAAAAAAAAAAAAAAAAAAGAGGCTTTTCCTAAGTGTAGGGTGATTAGTACAGCTCTTTAAAATTGCTAGCACTCCCTCCACTCACACACAAGCTGTAACAGAGGAATAGAATAGATTAAAGGACGATTTGTCTAGGGCTTCCTCATCTGCAAACAATTCCCCATGTACAATATATACTTGATATATAAGTGGTACCTAAGTTTGGATCCAAAACCATGGCTCTGAATTCCACTGTGATAGTTCAAATGAGAATAGTTCATCTACAGTTGCTGGAACTGCTTGAGAAGAATTAAGAGGTGTGGCCGTATTTGATGAGGTGCTGTTACTTGGAGCAAGATTTGAGGTTTCAAAAGACTTTTGCCATTCCGTGTGTGTGTGTGTGTGTGTCTGTGTGTTTATGTGTGTGTGTTCTTCCTACTTGTGAACCAAAATGTGAGCTCTCAGTTACTGCTACAGCACCACGCCTGCCTGCTTGCTGCCATGCTTCCTGCCATGATAGTCATGTACCCTCTGAAACTTTAAGCCCCAAATTAAACATTTTCTCTTATAAGTTGCCTTGGCAATGATGCTTTAACACAGAAATAGAAGAATAAGACACTCCCTAACAAATTAAAGACACAACCAATAGTGAAAAGCAGGAAAGAATGATTGATAGATCAACTCTTTGCTTTAGTCCTACCAAACCACTTTCCATGAATTCTGCCGTGACTGCTCTGCTGTAGTCCCACTAAACAACACAAGATGGCACCCTATGAATGCCGGTGACCAGCTCAGCAGAGAAGTGGGTCTCCAATCTGGGATGTATGGAAGGCAAAATGAGTACAGAAAGACAGGGTTCTGATGTAAACTGACAGGCTATCAGTGTCAAGGAAGGTTCTTCTTCTCCCCTGAGCTTCAAACCTCAGTCTTTTATTGTAAATTTTACACAAGGAAAATGATTATTTTTTTTTCTTGCCACAGGTTAATCATTAAACGGGCAAAGCAGTTCACACGAAGTATAAAGATTCTTTGAAATCAGAACATCAGTATTCATCATGATATTTTGCCAGTTCCCAATTCTTAGCTGAGTTAATCATAAAACAGCTTCTGAGGCTTTCACCTCAGAGGCTAACTGCTTACAGTTTACAGAAGCATAGTTCAGTGGGTTTTACTCCGTTGTCATATCTTTCCTATTGTGTTCCTCACAATTCCAATTTTTGATTTATAAGGCCATAGGCAGTCAGCCCTAAAGTCCTAGGATCTTAGAAACTTAATTCATCATAGCTAAGTTCTTTTCTGTTTCAGTATAATTCTTTTGCCAAGTTTTATAATTGGACCAAAACCAATTTCTGCATTTTCCCCAAATTTCCCCAATTCTTCTATCAGGCAGATCCCCCCCCCCCCATAATCTGCTTTACAGCCTTAATCCTGCCCACTCTATCGGATCAGGAAGACTCATAACTATTGTAGAGCACAGCCATATTTTCAGAAGCCACTGGTGTGGAACATGAAGAACAAGTACACTGGTAGAATTGCTATAACCAGAATCTTTTGTAACATTGCCAAATGCATATGCAGATGCCATAGAAACAGTCCTCGGGGCATGTAGATGTTTCCTCACTGGTACTCAAGTAACAAGCTTGTTTAGCTGCCACTGGGTTGCCTGAAGGGAATTGCTTCCTGTATTTCAGGAACTGCACATGGAAGGGGGCTACGTTTTGCCATCTCCAGCATATGAAGGCCTGTTGATGTTGACTTATGATAGTACATTGGGAAGAGGAACAAAGAGGTTTATTGACTCCTCCACCAAGGCCATCTTCAGGTATCATGAGGTTTAGTGTTAAACAAAGTCGAGAGTCCATATCTCAGCACTGCTGGTCAAGGTATTCTCTCCCTCCTGACCCCCATTACTATTGTCTGAGCTTCAGTCTCTCCTGGAAAGTGATATGACAGATTTTAAGTCTCTTTCCAGAAAATAAGTCCTTCTTTTGGCTTACTCGAGGCTTGTTCCTTTATCCCATCATGAGATTCTTGGTATCAACAGTATCAGCTGTCTTATACCAAAGGGAGGACCAAACATGTCTCTTTACATTATTTCATGCCTGCCAGGATGATTATAGAAGTAGATGATGCTTTGTGACTTGGAACCACTGCTTTGAGCCCTTACACTTCCTCCTTCCTCTATAGTTTCCACATATGGCACAGTAGAACACACATAATGAAATGACAGAATTTACCATTCATCATTAATTCTACATCTAAACTAAGATCTACAAGGGGAACTCAGATCTAAGGATGTGACTTTACCCTCAGTGGAAGGGTTGGCCAAGTGTTTAAGACTTCTGCTTTATGTCTATCCTCCCTGCTTAAAAAACATGTGAGGGTTAAGGTGGCTTGAGAAATGGGAAGTGGGAAAAAGAGATTCTGGAAACCCCCCAAGAATTTCTGGAGGTGGAGACATATGGCTGTTAAAGCTATCTGCAACTAGGGTTGGTGCCTGAGATGTCAAGAATGACAAAGGAAAGGGGTAGAAAGCTGCTCCCCAAGTGTAATAGAAAGCAGAGACTTTATATGTAACCATATTTTCAAAAGTAAAAATATTCTAAATAAAATTTCCCTTTGGCTTTTTTACCATCAAAACAATGATAGCCTATAAATTGGAATTTCCTCTGGAATATCCTGGCAGAAAGAAATGGCTGAGGCCATGGTGTCAGCCCAAGGGGAATGTTATTCTGTGAGACATACTTCTCTCTCCCATTTTTCTAAGCCCAAGCTTTGGGCATGTGATTAATAGGAAAGAAAGACAAATGTTCTAAATATTTGGATGCAATGGAGGATGATGCTTTTCATAAGATAAGGAACACTATGGGAACAGACAGATAGGAAGTTTAATTTCATTTGAAGATCACTAAGTCTAAGATGCTTGTTACATATGTAAGTAGAAAATCCAGGTAGCAAACTGGATTTATGATTATAGAGTCTGTGAGAAGCAAATACTAGAGAAATGATAAGGATAGGAAACCCAGAATTCAGCACATTTTTGGACCAAACCTCCCCATTCTCTACCTTCTATATCTGTATTGCTAGAAGCCAAGAACTTTCTTTGTTGCCTCTCATTTCACCATTGGCCAGCCACACCTTCCTGAGTGCAGTATTGATGAGCAGGTGGATATAAGGTGTTTTGAAGTGAGAATTCAAAGAAAAAGTGAAAGTGAAGAAATGGGAGCATGAAGATTAAATGATAGAAAATTATTGTGACAAGTTTGAAAATGTAGTGAAGCTATAGGAGGTTACAAATCAAGGGGAAATTATTTTTTTAACATGAGATAAATTATAAAATACTGATCTTACTAGTGAAGATGTCTCAGTAGTAAAGTAAAAATGTTCAGTTCAATAAATTATAGAAATTACCCAACAAGTCATGGGCAAAACAGCAAGGATCCAATGTCTTCACTTTGTGAACATAAGAATAAGAAGGGAATTCCAAGGGGAGTCCCACCTAGGCCATAGGGAATTGCAACTTCAGGTATAGTTCAGTTCTAACCACCGATAGAAGAGAACAGGGGATGTGGATGGAGAAAACACTGGCAGTGTACTTACTGAGAATCCAGCACATTGCATCTGCTCGACGTGATGCTCCATAATGCAGAAGGAGCTGCGGACCTGCTTTTTGTCCCGCCTGGCTCCCACATGGCTAGCTTTACACCTGAAATAACAACACACAAATTGTATTCTTTTAAACACTGCCTGGCCCATTATATCTAGCCTCTTCTTGGCTAACTCTCATATCTTGCTTAACTCATTTCTAATAATCTGTGTAGCACCACGAGGTGGTGTCTTACCAGAAAAGATTCAGCATGTCTGACCTGGTGGCAGGACCCATGGCGTCTTCCCTTCTTCCCAGCATTCTATTCTGTCTACTCCACCCACCTATGTTCTGACCTATCAAATGGGCCAAGGCAATTTATTTATTAACCAATGAGAGTAACACATAGACAGATGACACTCCTCCATCATTTCCCCCTTTTTCTGTTTAAACAAAAAGGAAAGGCTTTCACTTTAACATAGTAAAATTATATATAACAAAACAGTTATCAAGTAAGAATTACAGTTACAATATTTATATCTATTTTATCTTTTATCATAACAAAGGAAAACAACTATAACTTATAACTATAACTATCTGTTCTTCAACTCCATCAAAGACTCCAATATTACCTAAGCAAACAAGAAATAAGCAACTTCCAAACTCTAGAAATGACAGAGACATCTCGCTGCCTGGACAGTCACCCAAAGTTCTTTTGTACTGTTGGGGCATCCATCTTTGGCCTATAGGCCCATAGTAGCCAGAGACATTTCCATGAAGCAGGACATTTCAAAGGCAGTTCAGTCACTATCTGCTGTGTCCTGCAGAATGTCTCACAGACTCTTTCATGAATCAGGAACCCCGAAAGACCATCTCACCTTTAGACAAGTTCAGCAGTCCTCTTTCTGCGGGTTGTGTCCAGTTCATGCATCAGTCCAGGCAAGAGCAGTTTCTTGCCCAAATGGCTATCAAACTCCATAAGGAGCCTCTTTGATGCCCATCTTCTTAAAGTAGATTGGTGATGTCAGGAGCAGACATGTCTCACTGTCATGAAAAGCCCTAACTTATTAAAACATTAAATGTCATTTTCTGTAGTCTTTGAAAGATATGAAGAATGACTATTTAACTGAAATATATCTCTATATATCTGGAAAATCTAACTAACATGATTATTATTGATGATTATCCATTAACAACCTATATTTCTTAATTATATGTAACTGCCCAGCGGGTCAGTTATTCTAGGGTTGTAACCTGCCTGGCAGGTCAGTTATTCCAGGGTCCCGAAGAGGAGCTATCTGAAAAGACATGGGTGGGAAAGAGGAAGGAGACCAAGCAGAGTTCTTGTCAAGATCTCCCTTTATTAGTGTAATGGCAGCAGCTTATATAGCCCTTGGATGAGGAATTTGGTTTGGGATAGGGGCAGGGGCATGGCAAGGGCAGGAAGGGATCTTGCAGCAATGGTCACGAGTCGACACTTGGGCATGAGTCGTCGGTCACAAGGTCACAAGTCGTCGGTCAGGAGGTCATGAATTGACACACCTAGTGTTCTCTATGCAAGCGGAATCATTCCTTTTGTGATTCCAACCACAAACAGTTCTCTAGATAGTTGGAATGCGGGGCAGGTTCTGCTAACAGATAACTCTCAATATAGTTGGGTGTGGGGTGGGCTCTGCCAACAACCAGTTCTCAATACAGTTGGGATGTGGGGCTCTCTGCAAACATCCCCAGGACAATGGTCCCCACCATCATCCCTGGAAAATGGCTCCTGACAATTATACATTACATTTTTAAATGAACTACACAATCTCAATACCTTAATCAAGAGCAGAAACATATATACATATAACACACACCAAAGCAGTTTACAACACCAACCTCATCTTTGTAGAAGATACATAGAGGAATACCGTAAAAGGCAGAGAAGGGAAGACAGCCTCAACTACAAAAGCACAGGAAACACTTTTCAAGGGAAAATACCTAAACAAAGAAGAGCTGAGAAAGAGTTCATCACATCTAGCACAACAAATCAGAAACCCTAAAATAATTATTAGGGAGAAAATCAAACAATAAACAGACAAACAATTATCAGACTCAATAAATATAGTTTAGTAATAACATTAAATGCATGTGGATTCAGTTCACCAACAAAGAGAAAAGACTGGTTGACGAGTTTTAAAAAAACCAACTAGATCCAACTTTCTGTTATCCCTAAGAAACACACCTTACTAGGAAAAACACACACTTACACACTTACCAGTTAAGATAACCACAGACAAATAACCAAAGGATGGAAAACAATCAAGTTAATGGAAACAAATGAATCTGACACAGCCACTCTTCTACCAAATGAAGTAATTAAATTCGAATTTAGAAAGGATAAAGAAAACTACTTCATAGTAAAAAATGGAACACTTATTAAAATATGGCAATGTAAAAATATATGCATTAAATATTGGTGTCCCCAATTTCATAAAACAAAGTCCAATAGACATAAAAGGTCAGGTGGATCCCAATACAATAATATAGGGTAATTTCAATGCCCCAGTTTCATTTCAAGGTAAGTCATTCAAACTAAAGGTTAAAAAATTCTGAGTTAAACCATACTTAAAGTAAATGGACTTCTCAGGTGTATACAGAACATTTCATCAACAGACAGTATAAACATTTTTCTCAGGAGTTTGTCAGCCTTCTCTAACTCAGACTACATTCTAGACCATAAATCAAGTCTTAGCAAAAATAAAATTACCAACATAATATCTTGTGTCTTACCAGATTACAGTGCAAAAAAGAAAAACCTATAGTTAAGTAGCAAGGGCAAATAAAACATGACACAAATACAAAGAAAATGAACAGAACATTCTTTTTTTTTTTGAAGTTTTATAATTATATTTATGTACAGAAAACTCAGCAGTACATTTAACCCAGTTTAGTGGCGAATTCTTTGGCCTTTGCCTTTTCCAGCTTGGCAATTCGAGCCACAGATTTAGGACGCAGGACGTTGCCTCCCCAGTGGCGGCGGATCTCATCATATCTGTCGTTGTAATTGGTCCTAATAGCTTCCACCAGGTTGGCCAGAGCACCCTTGTCTTCCGAGTTAACCTGTGTGAAGGCAACAGTGGTGCACGTCTTCCTGTGGACCAGCCGTCCCAGTCTGGCCTTTCCCTTGATGATGCAGTAGGGGACCCCCATCTTGCGACACAGGGTAGGCAGGAAGATCACCAGCTCAATGGGGTCTACGTCGTGGGCAATCACCACCAGCTGAGCCTTCTTGTTCTCTACCAAAGTGGTGACTGTATTGACGCCCGCTCGAAGGACAGGTGGTCTCTTAGTTGGGACATCCCCTTTGCCGGCAGCTTTCTTCTCAGCATGGGCCAGCAGCCTCTGCTTCTTTTCCTGCTTGGTCTCTGGCCTGTACTTGTGGGCAAGTTTAAGCAACTGGGTAGCTGTTTGCCGGTCCAGGGCCTGGGTGAACTGGTTAATGGCAGGAGGAACTTTGAGGCGCTTATAGAGGATGGCCCTCTGCCGCTGCGCCTGATGTAGCGGGGCCATTTGACGAAGCGTGTGAGATCTCTCTTGGGCTGGATGTCCTGCCCATTGCCGAAGTTCTTAGGCCTCTTCTCAAACAAAGGATTCACCACCTTCTTCGCCTCCTGCTTCTTCACGACGGCGGGGGCCAGGGCCACCTTCTTCCCCTTGGCCTTCTTTCCCTTGGGCATCTTGCCGGGCTGGAGGAGAGAGAGGAGAACAGAACATTCTTGAATGACCAGCAGGCCTTTTGAAGAATTCAAAAAACCCTATAACCAAATGAAAATGAAACTACATTAGATCAGAACTTCTGGAATATAACTAAGGCAGTTTTATGCAGAAAAATATAGTTTTGAGTACTTTAAAAAAACAGAAAGATCTAGAATAAATAACTTAAGGATATACATCAAGGTCTTAGAAAACAAGGAAAGTCCAAACTCTAAAGTAGTCTATGGCAATAAATAATTAATATCAAGGCACAAGATAAGGAAACAGAGATGAAAGGAATATTATAGAGAACCAACAAAAAGTCTGAAAAAAAAAGATTGTCAAATCCTTACCAAACTTTTCAAAAAAGAGAAAAGACCCAAACTAAAAAATTAGGTAAAATGCAAGAATCATTAAGTGGTACATTGAAAATGTATATACCTTCCCAAACTGAGAAATATAGAAAAACGGATAAATTTGGAGACAAATTACCTACCAAAATCCAAACAAGAAGTTATAGATAACTTAAACAGAATAATAATAATAATAATAATAATAATAATAATAATAATAACAATAATAATTGTAAGTCAAAATGAAGAACATATTAAGAAAATCATATACAAGACCAAGTTGGTTTCACACCAAGGATGCATGAATGTTTCAACATGAGTAAATAAGTATAATTTAGAACATAAGTAGACTAAGAGATAGAAACCACATAATCAAAGTAATCAACGAAAAAAAATGGTCTTGGAAAAAGTCCATCATCCCTTTATGATAAAACCCCAAAGAGACTAGGAACAGAAGAAATGATAATTTCAAGATAATAAAGGTAGAACACAACAAGCATTAGTGCTGTACTAATTGGGGAAAACTGGGAGAATTTCCTCTAATATCTATAATGAAAAAGGGATGCACATTCCTTCCATTGTTGTTAAATACAAAATCTTAGACATTAAGGCAAGAGAACTGAGAAAGAGGAAACAAACAGACTGTAAAGCAGGTGGATTCCTGCCATGTGCAGACAGCACCACCTTATACTTAACAGACCCTAATGATTCCACCAGGAAACTATAAGCTCTGACAAACACTTTCAGTAGAGGAGCAGGATATAAAAATTAACACACAAAATAGTACCCTTTCTATATATCAATAGTAAACTCACTGGGAAGGAAGTTAGGGGGAAATCCCATTCATAATTGCTTTTAAGAAATAGTTGAGATTAAGCCTAACCATAAAAGTAAAAGACCAATGAGGAAAATTTAAGAAACTAAAGAAAGAAATTGAGGAAGATACTAGAAGATGGAACTACTTGTTCTTTCGGATAGGCAGAATATTGTGTATATGGCTATATTACTGAAAGCAATGTACATATCCTGTCAAAATGGCATTCTTCACAGAACAAGACAATGCTAAAGCTCATATGGATGCACGAAACTCCTGACAACTACTGTAGCTCTTAGCAGGCAAGAGACTTGGCTCTAGAAGGCTCCCAGGTGTCCAGGGAGATGTCCCCAGTTAGTTCCTTGGACAGCAGAGGAGAGGGTGCCTGAACTGGCCCTATCCTACAGCCATACTAATGAATATCTTGCATATCACTATAGAAGCTTCATCTGGCGATGGATGGAGATAGAGACAGAGACCCACATTGGAGCACTGGACTGAGCTCCCAAGGTCTAAATGAGGAGCAGAAAGAGGGAGAACATGAACAAGGAAGTCAGGACCACGAGGGGTGCACCCACCCACTGAGACGGTGGGGCTGATCTATTGGGAGCTCACAAGGCCAGCTGAACTGGGACTGATGGAGCATGTGATCAAACCAGACTCCCTGAACGTGGCGGACAATGAGTGCTGACTGAGAAGCCAATGACAATGGTTTTGATCCTACTGCATGACTCCTTTGTGGGAGCCTAGTTTGTTTGGATGCTCACCTTCTTAGACCTGGATAGAGGGGGGAGGACCTTGGACTTCCCACAGGGCTGCTCTTTGGACTGGAGAGGGAGGGGTATGGAAAGTGGGAGGATGGGGGAGGGAAATAGGAGTAGGGGAGGAGGTGGAATTTTTTAATAATAATAATAATAAAAGAAAAAAGAAAGAAAGAGTAATGCAGAATATGTCACAATATCCAATCTCAAATTGTATTACACAGTTATTGTGACAGAAATAGCATGGCACTGCCACAAAACCAGATGTGTAGATCAGTGGACTAGAACAGATGACTTGGAAATAAAGCCATATAGTTACAGTCATCTCATTTCGGAAAAGCTGTCCAAAATATAAATTGGAGACAAAATAGCTCCTTTAAAGTGATTCGGGGGAAATGATTTACATGTAAAAGGACACAACTAGATCTCTGTTTCTCACCCTCTACAGAATCAATTCAAAATGAATCACAGACATCAAGATGAGACGAGAAACTCTGCAACTGTTAGAAGAAACTCTAAGTAAAACACCTGAGGATACAGGCACACGCATTTTTGGAAAAGGATTTTAATACATAAGAAATAGTTCTAAGAAGTAACAAATGAGAGATTACGTGAAATTAAAACATCTAATTCACAGCAAAGGAAACAACACTAGAATGAAGAGATACGCTACTAAATGCGTAAAATTTACCAATTCACATAAGACAAGTCATTAATTTCTAAGATATATAAGGAACTGCAAAAATGGAATGTGTAAAAATGAAGCACCTAAATCAATAAATGTGTCAATGAACTAAATAGACTATTCTCAAATGAAAAAATACAAATGGACAATAACTACTTGGAAAGTGTTCAAAATCATCAAAGAGATACAAAACTGTTTCGAAATTCCATTTCAGTCCAGCCAGAATGACAATGATCAAGAAAACAAATGTAGAAGAGGATGAGCCAGGGAGGAGAACCCTGGTGGAAAACAAACCTGTGCAGCCACTGTGGAAATAAGTATGGAGGCTCCTCAGAAAACTAAAAATAGAATGACCATTTCAATCTCCTATGCCGCTCTTATGTGTATATTTGAAGGAGACTAAGTTAACATAGCACAGAGTACCTTACCTGTTTCACATCCACATTTATTTCTGTACTATTTATAATTGCCTGAAATAGAACCAGGCAACAATAAATGGATAAAGGAAACATGATACATAGTCACAGTAGAATTTTATGATTCTATAAATAAAAAAATGAAATCATGGCATTTGTCAGGAAAACAGGTACAACTGAAATCATTATGTGAAACAAGTTGAACTCCAAGTTGAAAGCCCAATACCACACTTTCTCTCGTATGCAGAGAGAAACATAAATCTGTTTCTCATGACACCAACTTCTCTAGGACCTAAACCACTAGAAATAATATTGTCCAACTAGCAGCCCTAAAACACAGATTTAACCATGTTGCTGTTCTATTTTCAGCCTTTCAAATGTCCCTTTTATTTTCAGCTCACAACCCAGTGCTCAAAGCTTATAACCTGGTCCTCAAGGCTACTGTGATCTGAATTCCCCTCTTCTCTTAGCACAACCCTCCGTACACTAGAGTCCACCCTTTAGCTCAGTGCAAAGCACTCTCGTTGAAGCACACTTATACACTTCACAGTGCTGCACTCTCTGACTGGTGGCATCTTGTTTATCTGTAAAAGCCAACTTAACTCCAGTCTTCTCAGATCCCCCACCTTTGTCTTTTGTGTTATTTTGTATGGCGACACTTTGCAGTTGGATTTTTTTTTTTTGTTGGTTCACATTCTGAAAACTGTGTTAATAACTCCAGGAGTCAGGATCCTGGAGCCCAGCTCAGGGCCTGATATGTGGCAAGTACTCAGTAGGCTTGGTGCACAGCTGTCAGTTCTCTGTATTTTGCTCCTGGTGAATGTTTAGGCCTTGACACTTATAGAAAATTACCCCCGAGAGACCCAGTTTCAGTCGCTGTCACCAAGCACTTCTGCTTCTTTGGTTATGTGTGCCTTTTGCCATTCCATTCTGGGCAGTGGAAACCCCAAGGCTCTCTACTACAATGACTTAAAGGTCCTCTTCAATGAGGCCTTCCCCTTGTACTTCCCCTGAGATGATATTTGGAGGAAAAGAGCATTTTCCTTTTTGCTTTGTTGAGCAAAACTTAACAGAAAAGCTAATATAGCTTTGGGTACAATATCAACCTGAGTTTATATCAGAACATGAAATACTCAACCATACTACAGAATCCAGTGAATATTTATTTTGTGTTTTGTATGTATCAGTCCCTAAGCCAGGTCTTCCAGCTATGAGCTTGCATCTCAAGTCAAAGCGTACAGTAACGACAGCATAAGACAGATCATGGCACTTGCTATCTGCACACCTACTTTCATCCAGAACATATAAAGAGGTTTGTTGTGGGATATTTGGTTGTTCTGTGAAAATGGAGACTGTGTTAATAAAATCGACCTTAGGTCAGGAGACAGATCCAACAACTAGATGACAGGAATTAGCCATACAGAGTAAGAAGGAGCCAAAAAGACAGATAGAGAGACACACAGGAAGTAGTAGGGAGACTTGGTGTTTTGTCAGTCTTTTTGGTTTAGAACAGGGGGAGAGACACTCTTTTGCTGGGTCGCCAACCAAAGACGAAGGTCGATTGGTTGCTTCTAGGCCTCTCTGAGCTAGCAGGTTTTCACCTCAGTGTCTGACTCCTGGGTCTGTATTAGTAAATAGAATGATAGAGACTTAGTTTAAAACTACATTTCGTGGCAGTGGCCAAACTGGTGCCAATGGAACCAGATTGTCTCACTAGGCTGCAGCTTGAGCAGAAGGGCATTGACTGTGGGGCTGCGGACGGTAGTTAAAATAGGAATAGATTCAGATGCAGCTGCTAAGCTGATAGTATAACACAGAGGTTTCCTGACTGTATCCTTAAAGGTAATCTCACCCATGGCTTCCTACTCCTTGGTTCACTTCCCCTATCCTTTCCTGTTCCATTCCCTTGCACTTCTATATCCTTAGATAACACTCCACCCCACTAGCCAGACGGCATGACACTTCTCTTTCTCAGGTATCAATCCACTCACTGAATTCGCAACTAGTTGGGTCTCTCCAGAACCCTCTTGAGCCTTCCTCCTGAACACAGGAAGAAAATAAGGGGAACTTCTGCTTGCAATTGTGCTCATTAGGTAGCCTGGAATTCAGTCTCCTCAGTGAGAAAAGCAGCTCCTACCAGAAACCCTGTCACTCTGAGCCTCTAATTTTTGTTTTAAACAAAATCAAAACAACATTTTATTTAATGTTGTTTTGATTTTGTTTAAAATAAAATTTTCTTTAAACAAAAAATTTTAAAATAAAAAATGTTTAAAAAAATTTTGTTTAAACAAAATGTTGGGTCCAGGGAGGTCGCACAAAGATGGGGACAGACCACCAAAGTTTAATAATCCAGAAGCAAACTTTATTCCAGAAACCAGAATCCAAATAAAATAAAATAATAAAATAAAATAAAAAAATCTCCATGGAGCACAAAAAGCTTATCAGCTAGCTGAGACCACAGCCAGAGATGGGTTTTTTTGTAAGGCTGTGGCCGAGGCTGGTTTTTGAACCCATCTTTTTAATAATAGGGGCATCAAGCATTTGGTCTGAACAAAGGAATTTTTATAATTTTTACATTTCTTTTTCTGGAATTTACATTTTTATATTCTTATCCTTGGACCCTTCAACAAACAAAGCAAAAAATAACCCAGGGAACTGGTTTTTCTCCAATGGATTTTTCTGACCATGAAGGCCTGACTCCACAGGACTGAAGGAGGGCACGGGAGACACACTGATGGGGTTCTGTGTGTATTTCTCTTACTCCTTTTGTGCTTCAACCATGTTATTAGTGTTAGTGTGTCACATCCAAAAGAAACTGGGGACAAATGTCTAACTGTGGTACCTCTAAGCAGACCAAAGCACATGTTGGCTCTCAGGCTCATCCATTGTTGGTGGGAATGCAAACTTGTGCAACCACTTTTGAAATCAATTAGGAAACTGGGAGTCAACCTACCTCAGGACCCAGCAATTCCACTCTTGGGAATATACCCAAGAGATGCCCAATCATACTACAAAAGCATTTGTTCAACTATGTTCATAGCAGCACTATTTGTAATAGCCAGAACCTGGAAACAACCTAGGTGCCCCTCAATAGAAGAATGGATAAAGAAGGTGTGGCACATATACACTTTAAGAGTTTTACTCAGAGGTAAAAAACAATGACATCTTGAATTTTGCATGCAAATGGATGGAAATAGAAAACACTTTACTGAGCGAGATAACCCAGACCCAAAAAGATGAATATGGTATGTACTCACTCATAAGTGGATTCTAGCCATAAATAAAGGACATTGAGCCTATAATTCATGATCCTAGAAAAGCTAAATAAGAAGGTGAACCCAAAGAAAAACATATAGTTATCCTTCTGGATATTGGAAGTAGATAATATTACCAGGCAAAAGTTTGGAGCACGGGGTGGGGGTGGGGTGGAGGGAAGGGGAAATGGGGAGAGAGAAGGGAGAAGGGGAGGATTGGGGAGTGCTTGGGGGAATGGGATGGTTGGGATGGAGGAAGGGTGGATATGAGAGCAGGGAAGCAGATATAGGGCTGGCAAGAGACTTGACTCTAGAGGGGTTCCCAGGTGTCCAAGGAGATGTCCCCAGCTTGTTCCTTGGGCAGCAGAGGAGAGAGAGCCTGAAATGGCCCTATCCTATAGCCACACTGATGAATATCTTGCATATCACCATAGACCCTTTATCTGGCGATGGATGGGGATAGAGACAGAGAACCACATTGGAGCACTGAACAGAGCTCCCAAGGTCCAAATGAGGAGTAGAAGGAGGGAGACCATGAACAAGGAAGTCAGGACTGCGAGGGGTGCATCCACTCACTGAGACGGTGGGACTGATCTAATGGGAGCTCACCAAGGCCAGCTGGACTGGGCCTGATGGAGCATGTGATCAAACCGGACTCTCTGAATGTGACTGACAGTGGAGGCTGACTGAGAAGCCAAGGACAATGGCACTGAGTTTTGATTCTACTGCATAGACTGGCCTTGTGGGAGCCTAGCCTGTTTGGATGCTCACCTTCCTAGACCTGGATGGAGGGGGGAGGACCTTGGACTTCCCACAGGGCAGGGAACCCTGACTGCTCTTAGCACTGGAGAGGGAGGGAAGGAGTGGAGGGAGTGGGAGGGAAATGGGAGGAAGGGAGGAGGTGGAAATTTTTAATAAATAATAATAATAATAAACTTGTTTCTGATTTCTACAGATTAGGATTATACTCTGGGTCTCAGGACCACAGCTAAAAACTAGAGACTAAAATATTCCTTCTAATCTCCTGTCTTTACTGACATTGGTAAGCTGTAACTGACTGGGTAAACTGTATGTCCAAATTTAACTTATGTGTCCAATTTAGATATACCCAACAAGTAAAGGTGCCCTGATCCTCAACTGCCTTTACAGATCTGAGAGTATGGCATTAAATTAAAAAAAGTCTTCTTATGTGAGAGAGATATGCCAATTTCTGCAGCATCCTGTAGCTCCTCTAAGAAGACACATGGCTGCAAAAGAACTTCCTCCTGGAGATTTGCTTTGGATATGACAAATTCAGTCACACAGGAAAAGATCTGCCTTTTATCTCATTAGCTGCCTGGAGCCTGCCTGGAGTGGATAACAGGACACTGGGAATTTGATTGCCTCATCCTGCCAAGACAGGTAGACCACACCCTACCCTCACAGGAAAATCTGCCAGACCTCCTGGGCTCAACCGCTGAAGGCAAGTACTGCTTCTGAGACCGGTGTTAGCCAAGAGCATGGAGAAACTTGGGATTACCTGGGTAACTGGAAAAACTGTCTCACTTCTTTTCATTTACTTATCTCTCTCAGATCTGTTTGATGGCATTTGATGAAGGGTTCTGGTAGTGCATTAGTTTATGTTGGGTCCATGAGGCTGCACGAAGATGGGGACAGACCACGAAAGTCTAATAAACCAGAAGCAAACTTTATTCCAGAAACCAAAATCCAGGAAAAAATAAAAAATAAAAAAAAAATCTCCATGGGGCACAAAAAGCTTATCAGCTAGCTGAGACCACAGCCAGGGATGGATTTTGTAAGGCTGTGGTGAAGGCTGGTTTCTGATCCCCCCTTTTTATAGTAGGGGCTCCAGGCATTATGTCTGAACAAAGGAATTTTTATAATCTCAAGGTAAAACTCAGATTGCTTTACTTTACAATCTCCATTAACAGAGTTTCTTAGTTAAACTAGTGTTTGTACTTAATCTATTGTCTTCCTTGGTACTTCCAGGTGTTTACTGAAGCCCTGTGGTCTCCCCTTAGATGCTGCCCGTTTCATACAGCAGGGATAGTGTGTAACCCAGAGGTCATATATCCATCTCCTAAAACTTAACTCAGCTCATACCCGTCATTAGTCAAGGATGGCCGGGGGTGTTAAGCTCTCAGTTTGCAGAGAGATACTTCGGCCTTGTAAATAAAGCTATGGGTTATAAAATGAAATAACCCACTGTTAATAGTTAACCCTTAAGCTGCTGAGGAAGCTGCTGACAGTTTGTTCTCATTCTCCTAGGCTTACAACTTTATATTTTTTTATTTCTACATTCCTATTTCTGGAATCTACATTTTTATATTCTTATTCTCGGACCCTTCAGTTTATTAGTTAAGTTTCCTGCTAAAAATAAAGGCAGGTGTGCCTCTTTCACGGGTTTCATAGTCCAGGATTAACAGATTTCAGATGTAACTTCAGAGATTAAGACTTTTAAAATTTCCTTTGTCTTCTAAAATGTTCATGCCTTTTAACCTAAAGCCATAGCCATTTGCTAGGACACAAAGATATAACTCTGTTTCATCTGTCTTACAGATAGATACCTGCAGGTTCCTGGGAGAAGTTCTGCTGCTATATCAAGAAATCTGGTCTGGTAAAATGTATCTCCAGATATATTTTGACCCCACCCACTTTTGAGCATATTTTACAGGTCACCAACCTGCAGAGGGTTCTCCAGATATGCCAGCACCTGCACCAGTTCCTGGGACTTCACCATTGGTACCACCTCTCTAGGCTCAAATGGGCACCTCCCCAGTAACTGGAATCTGTTTTTTTGTTTGTTTGTTTTCTTTTTTTTTGATTTTTCGAGACAGGATTTCTCTGTGGCTTTGGAGCCTGTTCTGGAACTAGCTCTGTAGACCAGGCTGGTCTTGAACTCACAGAGATCCGCCTGCCTCTGCCTCCCGAGTGCTGGGATTAAAGGCGTGCGTCACCAGCGATGGAATCTGGTTTTAAAGGGCATATCTGCCCTCGTGTCTCACTTATTCACCTGTGCCTCTCCTGTACAACCAGGGTACTTCTCTGTTCCATTCTTTCTGGCAGGTAATCACCCTTCCCATGGCTAGCCCCATTCATAGGACTGATAATAACAATCTAATTTTTCTCCTAGCAACTTGCCTTCCCAGATCTCCCCCAAAAGAAGATGCCTGAGGTCTCCACAATGGCAGTTAACCAGATACTTCTCCACCCACATGTCCTGCCGAGCGTGAGCTCACCAAATCCCAACTCCTCTCTCCCCTGTCACCCTATGCCTGCAGGAAGCAGCCAGACATGAACCTGTGTCCATATATCCAGAGTCTGGGATGTTCTGGGGAAAGCCTCGCCCCAGCCCCTGGCATCCATATAACAAGAGTCTGGAATGTTGGGGTGGAAGCGTTACCCCAGGCCCCGATTTCCATATATCCAAAGAGTCTGGAATGTTTGGGTGGAAGCTCCACTCAAAGCCACCTCCCCATCTCTCTCCAAACCCTGTTGCATCTCAAAAAGCCCACCAAATGATAACCCGTCTCGCAGAGATGCTCAAGACCACTCCCACAAGGTATTCAAACTGCCCCCCCCACCCCCACAAAAACAGACATGTGGTTTTCCCATCTTCCTTTCCCTCTCATCTCTGGGGAAGAGGGGGTGGAAAACCATCCAGGAACATTGTATCTATTAAACCTGGGCTTTTTCTAATTTAGTTTGATTTGGTCTGATTTGCAGAGCAAGATATTGTCTGATTTGGTGGAGAGGCTTACCGGGGTGCATAAACTTTTTGCTGTACTCTTCCTCATATCAATAATAATAATAATAATAATAATAATAATAATAATAATACCCAAAACTTTTCCTCAACCATACCTTGGAGAGGCCGTCATGTCCTCATTTTATATAATGAAAGAATATTGTTCTGGACAGAGACTCTGCCTTGGTCAGGGCTTCAAAATAGGGAAGTAGCTAAATTCAGAGGAGTTAAAGAGCCAAACAGAGTGAGAACTCCCCCATGCGATCTCCAAAGAAGCAGCAAAAAGCCCAGCAAAATTTCAGGTTCCTCCTTTGTGGAAAAGAGAAGTTGACCTCAGCAATTTCTTTTGAAACCACTTGTCCCACCTACCTTGTCATGCAGCCTGTATCATTGTGGATACTCATGACTTGGGATCTTGGAGTTCTGTCCTCTTGTCTCCTATCACAATCGTCGCTTCTTCTTGGTCAGAATAGAAAAGAATCCCAACTGTTAAGTCATTTCAGCCAAGTCCTAGACATTAAGGAACAAATATTAGTTAGCCCTACTGGGTCCTCTCAAATGTCAGGGTCACGAGAAACACCTCCACACTCCCACACACGTAGAAGGCCACCTGATTACTACTTTAAACCATGAGTATTGAGAGGGTGGCTTATTATAAGCATAGACAATTGGACATAGGAGTACTTTTGCAAGTACAATGGAAATATACAAGGATGAACACATTAATAAAACACTGACAGCAAAAAAAAAAACTGTGCAAAAAGATGAAGTTCTTAACTCACTATTAAGACGACACATACTCTCCTTGCTGTTCTCGTGGCAGTCACTAGTAGTTCATTCAGTCCTGTCTGGGCTATCAAGCTTCTCCAATAGAAGCTCCTAGATAAAATATGCACAAAGAAAGACTTAGTCAGGTCATAGATGCTTTTCTTTCATATTTGTGTTGTTGGAGATTGAACCCAGGCAAGCATGCTAACCAGCTGCCCTACCGATATGGCAAATCCCAGGTCCTAAGTCAAAGGACTTTTTTTTTTTTTTTTTGGGTTTTTTTTTTTGGTTTTTCGAGACAAGGTTTCTCTGTGGTTTTGGAGCCTGTCCTGGAACTAGCTCTTGTAGATCAGGCTGGTCTCGAACTCACAGAGATCCGCCTGCCTCTGCCTCCCGAGTGCTGGGATTAAAGGCGTGCGCCACCACCGCCCGGCAAAGGACTTTTTAAATATGGAAATATTGGCAAATCTTTCTCTTTCATCTCTATCTCCCCAATCAGCCTGCCCCACTTAATTCACAATGAATAAAATTCAGAGCTTCAGAACTGTCGCACAGCTGCAGAGTCCAGCTGCCTTAGCTTTTAATTGGGGAAGTATCTCTATATTTGAACCTACTAGAGTGGCTTCTTCATTCAACAGATCCTTAGACTATGCATGGTGTGCTATAGTTTTTCCTGGATTAAAACTCCTTGTAGGCTGGAAAGTTTTGTTGTTGTTGTTGTTTAATCTAGTACACAACAGTCCTGGTACATTGTTCCTTAGTCTAAATTTATGGAGTAATACAATAAACATACGGTTTTCAGTTTCCACCTGTCATGTTTGACCTGCCCAGAGTGTATTGGGGTAGGATCTATTCTACACAAAATTCTACATATAGACCCGGCAAGGAATGAAGACTCATGGCCACAGACTGTTGTGGTTAGTGGAAAATATTTCCCATGTTCTTGTATGTGCTTCCTGTCAGCTACATGCCTCTTACCCTCATTGCCCTCTGGGTGCTCCTCTGCCCTCCCGACTTTTTATATTATAATTTATTGATATATAAACTTCCTTTTTCTTCTACTTTTTTTTTTAGTGGTGATGGTAAAAAATTTTCTTTCTCCTTTTTATCAAGTCTTAAGATGCAAACCTTCCAAACCTTCCAAAATAAATTAAATAAAGCAACAAAATTTTTAGAAACATTAAAATAGCTCATTTTTGGATCAATATTTCAGAAATATAAAATCTAAATATAGTTGGTCCTATAGTTTTGAAGTAAGTCTATTTCACTTATTCAACAAATATCCACTGCTTGCCTTTCCTGGGTCCAGACTTGGGCAATAGATAGAGCAATAAGCAATAAGAGATGCAAAAGGTACCCTTGACCACAGAAGACTTATTGAAATTATTAAGCAACATTCTTCCATTACTTTGTCAGAAATTCTGAGCACCACAGGAATGTGCAGGGTGGAAACAAACCTTGTATCATTGGAGTGGTCCTTAGGCTACTCAAACCTGATTAGAAGTCAGAAAGGAGTTTGCCCATGGCCTTGCGATTCTGTGGGCTAACAGAAATAGTCACAGAAGAATTTTGCTTGGTAGAATTTTGTAGAAATATAGTGGCCTTACAACCATGGATTGTTCTGTTCTGCACGGGTACTCCAGAGAGGAGACTTTATGGTAAGTAGATGTCAGGAGATAGCCGAGGAGAGCGCTGTGAGAGGAGGTGGGGACGGAGCCAGAAGACGCTGGCAAAGCTGCAAGAGAGTGATCCAGGACTGACCCTTGTAAAGAAGGATGCAAAGGATGGGAAGTAGGCTCAGGCTCTGAGAGCCCTTGGAAAGTAGAATAATATAACGTACATGTCGTATAGGAAAGTTGTGTAACATGTTGTATAGGAGTGTGGCTTCACAGTCCTGCCTTGATGTCACTGGCTGGAAACAGACTACGGACCTGTGGCAAGTAAGTTTAAAACAGATGAGCTGGGGCTCTGAATCAATAGCTCCTATGTTTCCATGGCTACCACGTTTCTATTTCTGAGCACCCTAAGCAACCTCTCTCCCTTTCTCCTCAACTTTATTGACTGATCATAAATACAAGTTGCAAATGTATTTTTCTTCCATGTTTGCAGTTGCTCATAACAATCTGCTGCAAAGAATTAAAATTACAGCATATATGGAGGGAGAGTGAAAAGCACATTTGATTTTTCCCGGGATATAATTGTCTCTATTTCTCCACCACTGGCTCTTCAGTTTGAAGCTGTCAGGTAAGCACAGCTCCTCACCTCCATGCATTCAGCAGCCGCCTTCACTGCTACGTGCATACTTACGTGAGGAGACTTAAGCTCCAACCCAAAGTCTGCAATGTTGCTTTAGCCACTGATTTCACCATCTCCAACAAGCTTCTCTCCAAATCGCTACCAAAGCTCAACAAAATGCGAGATTTGCTCTTAACTTCAAATGGTGAACCTCTGGAGTTCTGTACTCACTGGGTCAGGGGGCAACTGAGAAGCCGAGTCATCACTAGTTCATCAGAGAATGAAGGGCAGCACCACTGAGCCCCTACATCTCACCAGACACAGTGGCGGTCACGTTATCTAGGCCATCTCCTTTAGTGTTACCTCAACCCTCTAAAGTCATTCTAGATGGCTTCCTTTTTCAAAGTACAGGTCACAACCAAACCACAGTAAACAGGAAGAAGGACGTCTACAACTGATACCAGGCACTGTGACTCTAACATCATTGCTCCTTCTAATTTCTCCCATGATTTCTGAGTCAGACACAGGGTAATACATATGACTGAATACGTATGAAGGACTAGAAAGGGAGCTCAGAAGAGAAAAGCACTTTCTGCTGTTTCAAGGTATCTCAGGTTCAGATCCCAGCACCCATAGCCTGCAACTCCAGTTCTAAGGAGCCCAACACCCTCTTCCAGTTTCCACAGACACTGCAAGTGCTTGCTGCATATGCATAAACTCAGGCACAGGCATAAAACAAAAGTAGATACTTTAAAAAGAATATGTACTAAGTTGGGCATAAAGCTAGCTTGTTTGCTATCAGAAATTATAAATATGAGAAGAAAGGAGCTAACTTTTTGTCCTCTCAACTTAGCGTATCTACATTTCAAGTGTAGTATTGTCATAGGCGCTCCGAAGGGCCTCTGGTTCCCAGGAGCTTACAGGGATCTGATTCTCTACATCCTCTCATTCTTGACGCTTAAACTGAATCATAAGAGGAAGAGGAAGTGGTGTTTCTCTGAAACATTTTTTTCTCTTTCACAGTTCGAACTTTTGCTTTCACACACAGCCCACTACGTAAAGAGAAATTCCAGCAGTGTTCAAATATGATCAGCCCATCCGAAGCCCAACCTTGGCTTTGTATTAGTTGCTGCCTTGGCCTTCAGGTGGACAGTTCCAGTTAGCCCTGCTGGGGAAGATGACTGACGGTGAGTTCATGTATATCCACTCACTGGTTGAGGACTATCTTCAGTATGTACTGCAGGTTCCTGCTTTTGAATCGGCTCCAAGCAAAACATCCAGGGTGCTACAAAGAGTTGCTTTCTCAGTTCAGAAAAAAGTCGAAAAGAATCTGAAACTATACTTGGATGATTTTGATGTGGAATCCATAGATACTGCCAGAACAATATTCAATCAAGTAATGGAAAAAGAATTTGAAGACGGCATCATCAACTGGGGAAGGATTGTGACTATATTTGCTTTTGGTGGTGTTCTCCTTAAAAAACTTCCACAAGAGCAGATTGACTTGGATGTGGACACTTACAAGCAAGTTTCCAGTTTTGTGGCTGAATTCATAATGAATAACACAGGAGAATGGATACGTCAGAATGGAGGCTGGGTATGTGTGATGACATTCTTTTTACATTTCTCTGCAAAATTGGAATAGAGAGTTTCCTTACTAGTTAAAACAAATGAGAAAATTCTAACTAAAAGATTGCAGTCTGTATATCTTATTTTAGATGCTTTTAATTAAAAGTAAACAAAACAAAAACCTCCTGGGTCATTTCCAGTGGACCCTACAACTTTATAGTTGGCAAACATTTGTGTCTCCAGCTTTTCTTCTCACCTTGTGAACTACATTCATGAGGTCTGGGCCTGAAAGCAGCAGCATTTTGCTGAATCTTCGGAATCAGCAGTGCAGACCCCCAAACGTCTGCCTTTTGCTAAGATTCTCACGCCAATGGAGAATTAGCACAGAAAGAGCTGATGTTAGATCTTGTTATTTGTACTTTGCTGTACTGTAGTAGTCAGCTGCATGGTTTTGTACATTCATTACTTACATACTGACATTTCCTCATTTATAATATACAAATTATGGGCTATTAAAGTTTCATGATAAAAATAATGTGTTGCCTCACTGGAAGGAATAATTTTAAAGCATATTCAAATATAAAAATTTGCCTTTATTTTTTCAACAGTATCTCAGAAAGCAGAGACTATGCCAAGGGTTTTGGAGCTCAGGTTATTGGGAAGCCCTTCCTGGCTAGACTTAGATGCTTAACTTTGTGTCTCAATATGCTTACCACGGAGTTGGAAACCATTTCTATCCCCATGTAGTCTCTCTCCCAGCCCCAGTTTTTATCTCTCTCAAGCAATGTTCACTGTTACTATTGTATATACAAAGCATGTTTATTGAACACACCCAAAGAAAATACTTGTAGCATCTACCACCCCCATCTGAGAGATCTCACCATGTTGCCCAGGCTGGCCTCCAATCCCCAGAGTACAGTGATCCTACCACCCTTGGCCTTCCTCTTATCTGGGATTCTGGATGCACACCATCAGGCTTGGCTAGCAAGACTCCCTACCCCCACCCTGCCCCCAGCCCTTTGTCACCAGGGATCAAACCTAGAACCTCACACAATCTGAGCACATGCTCTATCACTGCACTGTATTCTCAGTCTCATGGTAGTCTTTCTGAAAAACATTTTACAAATATCTGGGCTAGACATGGCAGTGCCCATCTGTAATCCCAGAGCTCAGGTACAAAACGGAAGAGGACCAAAAGGTCAGGGTCATCTTCAACTCCATAGAGACTCAGCAGAAAGCCAGATCTGCCAATAGGAAGTCCTGCTTAACCCCCACCTCAAATAGTATATGGACTTATTCTGTAACTGTTTCTTTTTAACCCAGGGTACTAAAAATAGCACTTTAAAGAGTACTTTAGGGACTAGATTAATTGTGGAACTCCCGTGTTGCATGAACAAGGCCCCTAATGCAATCCCTAGCACAATAAATAAATAAATAAAAATTAAGAGAGTTCTTAATATGTTCTGTTGAATGTACACGCTGTCAAAGAGCTGGTTTCTTATTTGGGTTATTTCCAGAGTTTTCTGTCACAAGCAATGTTTCTTTGAATATACCAATATCTATCCTTCTTGTGTGTAGGTGTTTTCTAGGGTGGATATTTGGCCATAGAGTTGAAAACTCTATGGTGTGTATTCATTTTGAAATTACTAGATTTTTTTGGCCCCATAGTGGTTCTACCACATTATAATCTTGCCAGCAGCATATTAGAGTATCCAACATTTCCTTGGTCCAAGGAGGTCCTAGCAATCTGCTATAATTTCTCCATGTTGTTATATTAAATGCAAACATATACTTAGTTTTCTTATGTTAATTAATTTTGCCCTTGGTTACTAGTACAATTAAAGTTCCCTTCATGGTGAGCTCAAGTCCGTGTTCAATGACTAATTCTTACTGTATTTTTACTGTTTATTTCTTTCAAACAGTTTCCAATTGTTTTATTAACAAAGGAATTCTTTGAACAATCTGAATGCAAATTATTTTTATGTGGCAAACTTCTTCTAGTTTGTTGATTACCTTCTAAAACTGTAGATGTTCTCAATAATTACAAGTGTTTAAACATTTGATGTAATTGACTATTGAACTTAGACTTTGCTCCATTTCTACTTTTTGTTCAAAGTCTGCTTACTCAGTGCTATATCTTACTGTGAAGCAGTCTTCCTTTTCAATTGCCTTCAACTACCTGTAACTCTTCTTTTTTTAACTGATCTTGATTTGGGTCTAGGTGAAACATGTCAGATGTTTGGTTATATTTCTTCTGGTTGGCTATGGGAAGGACTCAGAAAAATCTCCACTGCACTGTGTATACCTTAAGTGAAGGCAAGCATCTTCTAGCATAGAGGCCACAAAGGAGTCTAAAGAGAATAGTCTCACAACTTTTATAGGTTTACTCTATGTTCCCATTGTCTAGCACAATAGGAAGACACAAAATATGTGTCACTTAAATATATGTTAATATAGCATATTATGTGAATTCTTAGAATTCAAAATGAATGAAGTGTATGGAATGGTCTCTTAGAATTTCTAGAAATGTGTTTGCCTGGGAATCATAAAGGTATTAGCAGATATACAGTAGGAAAAACTTATCTTAATGGAGATACAAAAGTACATCTCATGCAGCACACACATACAACACACACACACCTCACCCTTCATAAAGCTCCTATGTGAGTTCTCAGATTGGTTTTATTTTTACATCTAGGATCTTATGCTGTAGGTATGGTAGAAGTGCTCTTTAAGATTCTTTTAATTCAGTTCCAGTCCAGCTGGCCTTGGTGAGTTCCCAATAGATCAGTTCCACTGTCACAGTGGGTGGGTGTATCCCTTGTGGTCCTGACTTCCTTGCTCATGTTCTCCCTCCTTCTGCTCCTCATTTGGACCTTAAGAGCTCAGTCCGTTGCTCCAATTTGGGTCTCTGTCTCTATCTCGATCCATCGCCAGATGAAGTTTCTAAGGTGATATGCAAGATATTCATCAGTATGGCTATGGGATAGGGTCATTTCAGGTTCCCTCTCCTCAGCTGCCCAAGGTACTAGCTGGGGACATCTCCCTGGACACCTGCGAGACCCTCTAGAGTCAAGTCTCTTGCCAACCCTAAGATGGCTCCTTTAATTAGGATATATATTTCTCTGCTCCCATATCCACTGAATAAGCATGGGATGAAACCGGACTCTCTGAACATGGCGGACAATGAAGGCTGATGAGAAGCCAAGGACAATGGCACTAGGTTTTGATCCTAATACATGAACTGGCTTTGTGGGAGCCTAGCCTGTTTGGATGCTCACCTTCCTGGACCTAGATAGAAGTGGAAGGACCTTGGACTTCCCACAGGGCAGGGAATTTGGACTGCTCTTCAGTACCTAGAGGGAGGGGGAATGGAGTGGGGAGAGGGGGAGAGGAATGGGGAAAGGGGGAGGGGAGTGGGGGGAGGGAGCGATATGTGGGAGGAGGAGGAGGGAAATGGGAAACGGGGAGGAGGCGGAAATTTTAATTAAAAAAGAATAAAATAAAGAAAAAAATAAAAAAATAAAAATAAAATAAAATGCAAAAAAAAAAAAACAAACCAACCGATTCTTTTAAGCAATCTCAATACTGTATTCCAGCCTAGAGAAATCACTTATTCTGCTCATGGCAAATAGTGTTATAGTGAGCCAGTACACACAGGCATAGCAAACAAATACCCTTTTTTTTCCACAGTGCTATTGACAAATGTGCTCTGATGAATGAGTTTACTCTGAATGATTTATTTTGTAGAAAACGCTTATGTGTATGCTAGTAGCCAGGGATCCTAAGAAGGAAGGGGAAGTGGGTATTTTACACTTTTCCCTTCTTCCTTTTCTGAAAGAGAAACCTCTAAAATGATCACAAAACATGAAACCTATGATTTTGTCACACTTGAAATATGCCTGAAACTCTATGAGAAGTTTTAGACCAAGTTGTAATAGAGAAGTACAGCATAGATATTAGGAGCACTGACTCCAATTCAAGCAGGGCTGAGCTTCTTTCAGGGCTCAGTGCTTCCGTGTGACCGGGACAACTTACATGACTTCTCTATACTTCGCTTCCTTGTCTGTAAAAATAAGCCATCTTGCAGCCTATCAGCTGGGGCTGGCACAAGGATCACATGATTTACACACACACACACCAAGCATCCAGAGCAATTCCTACAAGTGAACACTCAGTTCAATTCCAAGACTATTGTTATTACTAATAAATACTAATATTGAGTAGCTTCCATTTATCAAATCTAAGTATATTTCAACACCAAAAGTTATATGGTGCACTTCAGTTAGATGTCAGTCACTATGGGCCTTTGCCACTAAAGGGAAGACCATGAGACTGAGGCATGAATCATGGGATGCATAAACTCATTCCCCCTTTTTTAAAAAAGTCAGTTTGAACCTTTCCTCATTGCCTGCCCTCCTCACTCTTCTATCTCTTCCCTTCCCCTGTATCCTTCCTCTGTTCTTTCCTTCTCTTCCATATCCCCTTTAGTTCCCAATCTGTCGTCTGTTTTTCTTCATTCTCTACGCCTTTTCTATTTTCTCTACTTCCCTCTACCAGCTTGATGTGCACATTTGGACTCATAATACATGATAAAATATTTAGTGTGATTTTTTTAAGTTATCATGAGCATTTGGGAGGAAAAGATAGTTCCTAAAGCTATTAGCATAGATTTTAGGGGCTGGTGTCTCTAGTCTCAGCTACACAGGGGCAAAGGCTAAAGGAACCCTGCTTGAACACAGGAGAATTTCAAGGTCAGTGTGGGTTATATAGCAAGACCCTCTCGGTGAAACAAAGAGTGTGCTTAAGATGGAACTCAATGGCTCACCCCTTGGAATCATACTTTAGTTTGATTCAGGTTACTTTCCTACTTCCATATTCTTGAATGAGCACTTTTCTGTATCCAGACTTGTATAACAGAGAAGAATACTTGGTCATTAGTCCCACAGAGGGTGATTGTATCTACTATTCACATCACTATATCCTTATGCTTAGCATAGCATCTATTGCATGGAAGGTACCTGACAAATAATTATGTATCTCAGGAATTGACAATGAAATCTGAGGACTGAACTCCAAATTACCTGCTTATTAGAGGCATGGCTTAGGTTAGGTCACCTAGGAAGTACTCCAAGTTTCAGGTTGCCTGTGCCATATGTATAACAACGTAATATACCATAATTATGTAATTTATATAATTTAATAATAATAATGTTGAATAAACATAGTAAAAATGAAGACAACACCTATATGTAAAGAACCAGAAAGTTTTCTTGTAAAAGTACATCATGAATATGTAAATAGAGGGATTACGTGGGAAATTCCAAAAATTTAAATATACAGTTTTTAAAAACTGCTTTAACTACAAAAAAAATCCCTTTTATAAGTGGGGATATACTGAATTGGTCCCTTTAAAGTAACCAGAATAGTAAGATTAGTAAGAGTTAAGCTAAGCCATCCTCTCCTGTTTTCTGCCCCTTCCTCCCCTCCCGCCTTCTTCCTCTTGCTCTAATGGTGTAGTAAGTTTGGTAACAAAGTGAATGGGCTGAGTGGATAGATGCACAGTGATGTATAGGTGATTGATTCATCATTCTTCTCAGGAAAGGCATTTCCAAAGGTCTAAATAGCCAAGCCCTGTAAATGTTAGGCACATACTCCACCATAAAGCGATAGCCCCAGCCCACCAAAGCAGCTGTCTAATGAATAACTGAATTAATAGTCTCTAGAGGAGTGACCGTGATACCCACTTATATCTTTAAAAAGAAGTCAGGGGTTTTAATTTTCTTTGGGTTATTGGTCCAATATGTGTTAGTCTGCTTTGTAATACTATAATAGAATATCACACAGTAAATAATAACAAAAAGGAAGTTGTTTGGGGAGTCTGAGAGTGCCAGCATCCAAGGGCTCCAGCACTGAAGGGTACCAGCATTGAAGGGCTGCATCTGATAAGAGCCTTCTTGCTTCAGGAAGAAAGGCAGGGATGGAAGGAGGAAGGAAAGATGACTAAAGGGCTGAACACATCTTTTGCTAACAAACCCACTCCTTGGATAATAGTCTTGATATAGTCATGGAGGGGGTGCTCCCATGACCAAATCATTTCTTAAAGATTCCAACTCTTAATATTATCAAAATAGTAATTAAGACTCAACATGAGTTTTGGAAGGTAGGAACAAATCATGGCAACTTGGTATATTACTTTACGCTTTAGGGTTTCTCAAAATCAGAGTAGTCCAATTTAGCAAAATTTCACTACTCCAAGAAATAACCAGACATGGGCATTTCTTTTTTTTTTTTTTTACTTATTTATTTATTTTTATTCTTTTTTAATTAAAATTTCCACCTGCTCCCCATTTCCCATTTCCCTCCCCTCCTCCCAAATATTGCCCTCCCCCCACTTCCCTCCCCCTATCCCCACTCCTCTTCTCCTCCCCCCACTCCATTCCCCCTCCCTCTCGTTACTGAAGAGCAGTCCAAATTCCCTGCCCTGCGGGAAGACCAAGGTCCTTCTATCTACGTCCAGAAAGGTGAGCGTCCAAACAGGCTAAGCTCCCACAAAGCCAGTTCGTGTATTAGGATCGAAACCTAGTGCCATTGTCCTTGGCTTCTCATCAGTCTTCATTGACCGCCATGCTCAGAGAGTCCGGAATCAACCCATGCTTATTCAGTCCCAGACCAGCTGGCCTTGGTGGGCTCCCAATAAATCAGTTCCACTGTCACATATTACTACATAACTTATGTGATAATGAAATCTTATTTGTGTATTTATTTTTATGTAATGGCCTTAAAATTCAAATTGCATCACTAAAGGAAATAGTTTTAAAAGAACCTGTTTAGAAAAATATTTTTATAGCTATAAAAAACTGATTGTGTTGTAATGTAAAGCTCTTTAATTGCTCATAATCTTAAAGTGTTTTCATATGTATTATTCATAATTTAAGTCACAGTGAACTTCTCTTTTTAACTGTTAAGGCCTGATTAATTTTTCTTATATTTGAATGAACTCTTTCCTGATAAATATATTTTCCTGGTTTTCAGTTCTTTTAATTTTAGTTTTTTATAGATTTGTAACTATTTTATATTTTCATTTAGCTTTTTCTTTTACTTTCTTTACCGTATAAGTTGAAAATATGTAAGAAGTTAGCATGTTAACTGCTCAGAAATAATCAGTTTTCCTGTTAATAAAAGGACATTTTAAAGGTTATTACTTGCCTCTCTGCTACAAATTACATCTATTCTTGGAAGAGGAGCAAGAAATGTCTAAATACCAAGACTGTGGATACTATGTGAGAATACAAGGTTAGAAGAAGAGGAAACAGGGAAGTGAACAATTTCTTTTTTTCTGGTGGAACATGACATCATTGTCTCACAGCTGACTCCCCACACCATACACAGACACTTTCCCCTCTGGTGGCTGCCTGGTTTGATGATGATTCCACGACTATTAATTTCAAGATCTGCAGAAATTTTCAGAGTCCTCTGACTCGCAAGAAGCTACACCTGATTCACTTTTTTGGTATTAGTCCTATTATGACATAAACATTTGGAGACATTGTAATCCTGGAACTTACAAGATGCAGAGTAAATGTTTACTTAGACGAACAAAAAAATATCAGGGGTGGTGGTACAGAGAGTGTGTGAACACAGTCTGGGGATATAACTCAGCTGGTAGGTTGCCTGCTTAGCATGCACAAGGTTCTGGTGACTATCCCTAGCACTGACTGAACCAGGCATGATGGGGCATGGCTATAACTCCATTGCTAGGAGATAGAGACACAAGATTCAAAAGTTCAAGGGCATCTCTGGCTACTTCGTAAGTTCTAGAAAATAAAATGAGTATAAATAAAAATAAATAAATAAATACATAAATAAAATAAGTGTTTTGAATAGTTTGTCTTTGGGCTTGTTTTGAAATATACGGAGTGAAAAGAGTATAATGTTCACATCCTAACCCTGGTTCAGGCAAAGAATTATATTATCTTTTATTTATTTATTCTTTTGGTACAGCATCTTGCTGTGTAGCCCATGGTGGCTTGAAACTCACTGTGTAGTCAAGGCTTGTTTACAGTAATCCTCCTGTCTCCATCTCTCAAGAGTTGAGAACACAGTTTGTACTGTTACTCAACATGAGTTGTATTATCCCCAAGTGTCAGTTTCCTCATTAGATAAAATAAAAGTTAGTATGAGGCTAGAAGCAATATCTAATGAAGATGTAATATTATTATAGATTTCAAGTTGCTAAAATATTGTTACAGTGTGCTATAGTTCATTGTTTTTTTGGTGTGTGTGTGTGTGTGTGTGTGTGTGAATTCTGTAGCTTGAATTTAGGAATTCATATATCCTAGACAGGCGTTTATACCAGCCTGGATTTTCCTAATTAAAAAAAAAAAGACCAGCTTCAAAAGTAATTATGGTGGAAAAACACAACATTCTCTTTGAATCAAGAACATTGGTTTAATCTGGATTTACTATGAGTCCTTATAATTCTCAATACAGCTGGCAGTGGTACTTTAATTCTAGCACTCAGGAGGCAGAGGCAGGCAGATCTCTATGAATTTAAAGCCACCCGGTCTACAAAGCAAGTTCTAGGGTAGCCATAGCTGTTATATGAAAAAAATCCTGTCTGGAAAACAAAGCAAACAAAATAATAATAACAACAATTTTTAACATAATACAATTTATAAATATAAATTCATTTTTTAAGTGCTATGCAACTGAAAGAAAAAGAGATGAAAATAAAACAAAAAAACCAGAGAATTTCTTTCCCTGGAGCTTATAACTAGTGAGCAACAGAAACAAGGCTAGTTCGAATGAAGATGAAAGCACTACTCTTTGGAGTTTGGAAGTCTAGTAGGCAAAACAGAATATAATATCTCAATAATGGCTTCGTATTGTCTATACCCTGAAAGATATTCATATACTAACTACACATTGAACTAGATATGTGTTCAAATTTTTTCTCCTTTTTTCCTTCTATGGTGCTTTGAATAAGAATGACTCCATAGGCTCATGTACTTGAATACTTAGTAACAAGGGAGTGACACTATTTGAAAGGATTGAAAAGGATTAGGAGGTGTGGCCTTGTTGGAAGAAGTATGTCACTGGGGTTTCCAAAGCCCATGCCAACCCCCCAGAGTCCCCCTCTGTGCTTAGCATCGAATCAGGATGTAGCTCTTGAGCAGCTACTGCATGCCACCATGCTTCCTGCTACGATGAGAATGGAACTATAAGCCAGCCTCCAATGAAATTAAGAGCTACCTTGGTCATGGTGTCTTCACAGCAACAGAAGATTTACAAAGACACTTATTAACATATGGCTTCAAAACCCCTTGAAACCAACATATATAACTCAAACTGTATTTCTATTGGGCAGTGTTTCTAAAGGAGTTTAGCTTTGTAGTGAACAATGCTGAGGATAAAATGACTACACAGAGGGAGAGTATAGAGATTATTTCACTGATTCTTAAATCTTTGCTTTGTTCTCATAGGAAGATGGCTTCATGAAGAAATTTGAACCTAAATCTGGCTGGCTGACGTTTCTGGAAATGACAGGACAGATCTGGAAAATGTTCTTTTCTTCTCAAGCGACACTATTGACCAGAGAGAACTCTGGCTCCTGTGACAGTGGTGACAGCACTTAGTGCTTCCATGTGCACACGACTCAGATGAGACTTGACTTTCCGGAGTTCACTTTATGGAATAAATTACCGATATTTGTTTCTGTATGTGTTTCATGTTTTAAAGTTTTGAGTCTGCCTGGAACTTCAACAATACTCAACACAGGGACAGACACTGAAGTAAGGACTGATGATGATCTGGAGGGTAGTGTCTTTTCTACCTCTTTCTTGAGGGAGAGACTTCCATATAAGGGTGCTTGTTATTCAAAGTTATTCTAGGCTAAACCATATGGGGGCTAAAATCTGCTTCCTAACAATTGCTGAGTCCACACTTCCTCTATCCTCAGAGGTCCTGGTTGCTTAGTTTCTCATTGATGTACTCACCCCAACCTTTACTCTCTGGCCTTTCATTTGGGCTTCAATGGATAGGGCAGTCAGATACACAGTGTTGGGGTCAAAAATGATGCCCTAAAAAGACAGCCTCAAATCATTTTTCTCTGATCTTCTCTTGCCTTCTCTTCTCTCAGCACCCCCACTCCATTTTTGCCCAAGGCAAGACACAAAAAGTAGAATTCACTTTCCCCAAACCAAGTCAATATTCAGACTACATATGATCAGTCTGCCTTTCTAGTAGTTAGGAAGAATTTGCTTCTCTTTCTGCTCCTACAGCAGAAACCTGGAGCGGTTTGAACAAAAACAATTAAATGAATATCAAGCCATTTTTAAAGTTTTATGAGTGTGAAAACTGTCTTTTGTTAGACCATGCTTCAATTTTTAAATCAAGTTTGATGGCAATATAGAAATCCTCTGTTTTGGTCTAGAGCATAAGCATTACATGTCCCTTGAGTCTATTAATAGATCCAATAATGACAGAGCACCTTTTCTCAAGGCCAGGCACGTCTTTACAAGGGACCTCAGTTATCAACACTACTGCGGTGTGATTCTTAACTGAGGGAATAAAGACACTGGGACAAGTCACTAAGGACCGTACTGCCTGATCCTTCTGTCTCCACATCCCAAGGGCTAGGATTGCAGACGCCTCATCAACACGTTCAGTTCAGTTCCTGTGATGTGGTCCTAGAGGGCCAACACCCCAGGCTTTGTGCATGCAAGGCAAGCGCTCTAGCAGTGGCGCTTCATCCTAAACAGCATGGACATTTATTTTATTTCCACCGTTAAACTGAGGAAGGGAAAAGAAATAAGTATGAAGACCAGGGAGGAAGTTACTTTTAAAATCCTATTGAGGTGAGTTAGACCAAGATAGCACCGTTGAGCTCTGTTGCCCACAGTGACTGACTTGTTAGAAATGTTCCAAAGCACCCCAAAACAGTTCCACCAAATGAGGACTAAGTGTTCAGACACAAGAGACTGTGGGTGGGGGAATTTCATATTTAAACATGAAACTGTGTTTGTTTTAAGACACAGTCTCTGTGTGTAGCTTAGGATAATCATGGCAGCACAATCCTTCTGCCTTAGTCTTCTGAATGCTGATAATAGATGTGTGTGCCAACACTTTTAAGATGTCCTATGTGAGGTTTCTTTGGCTTTGCTTTATTTTGAGTCAGGGTCCTCCTATGTACCTATGTAGCTCAAAATGGCCTAGAATCTTCAAGGTTCAGATATTCTACAAGATCTTTAAGAACCTGTTTCCTACATGAACGCTTGACCTCTTCTTTCGCGTCAGCTACCCTACAGTGCCAAGTATAACATCTTCCCTTAGTGTCTGCCACCTTTATGTTATTGAGTCTTCCTGTGATTGTGATTTCTGCTGGCAATAAAGGCTCCAGAGGATTGAAAACATGGGTGAAATGGAGACATCAGTGATTCTGTCATGGAGCCTTACCTGTGAGAGGCCATGCAGAAATCTTTTGAGGATTCATAACCCTAAAGAGCTTTACACCTAAGGTTGCATGCATTTACAGGTGCAAATATATCCTTGATGAAGATGAACATATGGAACTAAAGTTTTTTTTTTTTTTCCAAGACTAGAATGAAGAAATTTCTTTTTCCCCTGCCACACTGGACAAGGCTATTATCATTTTTGCAGCACTGGTGATCAAACCAAGGCAATTTCCCTGAATCCAACAATAGCAATTTATCAATAGTAACATGTACAATTGTGTGTGTGTGTGTGTGGGGATGCCTGTGATAAAACCTAGGACCACCTGCACGCTAAGTTTTGAATTTCTTTCTGCAGATTAATACCTGCTACACACATTGATTTATGGTAGTGGTTCTCAAACATTAATATGGATAAGCAGAGATGACATGGCCACACTGACTTGAGTTGGTAGCATAAAGAGGAGACCACAGATGTAAGTGAATTCAGTGCTTGCTTTACTGTCCATACGAATTCTGTTCATCTTTGTTCTCCCTCTTCCACCTTGCATTATCTTCAGGCACTTTAGATCTTACAGAAATGAACTATATGCCTTTTAACGTGGGTGCTGGAGACCTGAACTCGACTCCTCATGCTTGTGTAGCAAGCATTTTTACCAACTAAACCATCTCCCCAGCTCTGGAGAATTAAACTCTTAAAAAAAAGAATCAGTACTCAGCTATGGTGTGGGTAACATGGGGGTGGGGGTGCTATAAATCTGAGTCACTGCTCCTCACACCCTCTTACTTTACTCTCTGCTCCCCACTCAGTCAAAGGCCATTAGAGAAAGGCATTATGTGTCTCTGAACAGCAGGTTCCAACAGCAGCAACAGCTGGCAAACTCTTCAATAATAATGAACAGGGTGACTGAGTCCTGAGTTCCCCAGGGAGGAACATCCTTCTCCAGAACGGGCCTGCCATTTGTTGTATCAGCCTATCAGCAATGAACCAATGACTGAAAAAGCGGGGAGAAAAGGCACTTTGTTGGTAAAGCAGAATGTTTTATCCTTTGAGCAGGAGGAGCCGAGTGTCCACCGGCAACGATGTGCACCCATCTGGCTTCCGTTGCCCTTCTGAGGCTTCTTCAACCCTGCACTCCACGTTAAGGAAATTAGAGAGTACTGAGTCCGCGAGGGTTGCTAACGGCCTTTGTTAGACCTTCGGCAGAAGCACGGCTACCTCCGTAGGCTGTGAGGGAGGGTAAAGGTACCTGGCTACCAGCACAAACACCAAGGACGCCTCGGCACGCTGCCTTTCGTTGCCACAAGTGGGGGGCCGGCTCAGACGGCCAAGTGGTCAACGCACCTCTACTGGGCCACAGGGGCCACGCCCCCGTCCCCTCCCACTCCGGCGGCCGAGGGCGATGGGCGTGGCTGGGACGGTGCTTGCTACGTGATGGCGGCGGTCGCAGCAAGCAGCGCCAAGCGGAGCCTCCGGACGGAGCTGAAGCAGCGTTTGCGGGCCTTGAGCGCGGAGGAACGGCTGCGCCAGTCTCACCTCCTCACCCAGAAGGTGCGGGAAGGCTGCGAGGAGTTAAACGCCTGGAAGCCTGTGTCCCGCTTGCGTGTCTGCGCAGGCGCACCCCACCCCCCTTTGCGTGCGCGTCCTCGTGGGCGCGCGCTCGCACCTCCAGGCTGGCCCGGTAGGGTACCTGGCGGACCCCTGTGGGTAGCGCTGCAGCTTCTCAGGGCAGGCCGACAGGGCACGTTTGTTCATTCAAGCCGAGCTCTTCTGCTGTGGTGGATACGCATTGCCGCGAGCTTTAGTAGATGTAGAATGTCGAACCACGCCTGCAGATTTCGGTTTAAATTTAATTCATTCACAGGCGTTTAACACCTAGCAGTAAGCCGCTTTTGCTGTGTACTGGGATTATAGAGATGAAAAAGACAAGATCTAGCAGAGGAAGCGGGCGAATGAAAAATTGTAGCGTTAGGGATAAGGCTCAGTGAAACAGCTGTTCAAAAATGTGTTATATTTTGTTTGTACATACTTAGACCATACATTGAATTTGGGTCTGTTTTTCTAGGAGTTTTAAATTGCATCTTCCTATATTATTGGCAAAACTAGAATCTGAGTTTATCTACGGGTAGACTAATTTTCACGTTTTGAGTTAACTGTATCTGCAGTCACTCCTTGGGTTTCTGCTTCTGAGTTAGAGATGTATCTGGAACCTGTTGTCTTCTTTTGCCTTCTTTCTTAGGTACTTTTTCATCTCAACTTTTTAAAGAGTATCCTCAAATTATGTTTAAAGAAAATACCAATGTGATTGGCAGTCTTTAATTTTAGTTCATATGTATGAATGTTTTGTCTGAATGTATGTATGTAAGTACAGTGTATGTGTGTGCGCACGCGCATGTGCCTGGTGCCTTGGAGGTCAGAACCATTGGAATGGTTGTAAGGATGGTTGTGAGTCTCCCCTGTGTGTGCTCTTAGAATTTGAACCCAGGTTGTCTGCAAGAGCGTTAACTGCTGAGCCATCTCTCTAGACCCAACTTTTTAATATAGTTAAAAGATTTTCAACTTCCATTTGAATGCTCAATTGATTTCAAGTTTTTAATTATTTCTTTCTCATTCTGTGCAACATCTATGACTTCCAGTCTAGAGACTGTTTTTTTTTTTTATGTTTTATATCTTGTAGCTTAGTTACTGTTCTGTTGCTGTGAAGAGACACCAAGGCAACTTAAAAAAAAAAAAAGAAGCATTTTATTTGGGGTTTGCTTACAGTTTCAGAAGGCTAGTCTGTAATCATGGTGGGAAGCATGGATGAAAGCTTACACCATATCCACAAGATGAAAAGAGGGAGAGAGAGAGAGAAAGGGAGGGAGGGAGGGAGAGAGAGAGAGAGAGACTGAGACTGGATTTGCCATGGGCTATGGATTTTGAAACCTCAAAGCCCATTCTAGGGGTCTCTGTAATCCCAAAGGCAAGAAGAGTGTCATACACATGAAACAAGGAAGTCTGGCTCAGCACAACTCACTGACTGGTTTTAACTCAAGCTTCTAGAGCCCTAGACAGGACAGTTTGTTTTAGGCATGTTTAAGCACAGCGCATTTTGGGGGAAAGTTTTCTGGTGATAATTAGTTCAAACTTGTGTGTATAATAATTAGGACATGGTTACACTGAAACTCTTTCCAAGGTGCATGTGTCTTATTGACCAAATGTGACATGTTAAAGGTCTGGGAATGATCTGGGGTGCTGTTGGTCATTCAGATAGTACAAAGGTCACCAGGGTATTAACCACCTTTGCTCCCATTTGTAAAGCGTGTGTGACATCTCCCATAAAGGTGGGTCCCATTGGCTGAGAAACAGTGCTCAAGATAAGGGTATAGAGTGGGTGACTGAGACAAACATAGGAATGTGGGAGAACCGTGTGTGGTCTGACAATAGAGATAGTTCAGAGGTCAGGATATTAATCAAATCATTCCCAGCCTCCTGAGCAGAAAACAGATGATACATCTCTTCCTTTGAAGGAAGAGACAACCCTTAGTGTTTAACATCCTGGTTTCCCTCCTGCTCATCTGTGTGTAGAAGGACTTTATCTGAGTGACACACCTTCTATAAGAAGGTGCACACCTCCTAATCCTGCCTAAATAGTTTAGCAAATGGGAACACCACATTCAATGTATGAGCCTATGGTGTTCATTTTTACTCAAACCACCACATCTTGATTACTAGTTTTTCTTTGGATCTTTCAGGAATTAGAAAGTAAATTAATTAGAAAGTAAAAAGTCTGGATTGATCTTCTGTGTCTCTAAATGTTTTTCCTTATTTTTTTTCCTAATTTGTCTCCCTGTGCAGATGGTAGTAAAGCCGTCTGTCACTGAATGAAATCCCTGGCCCTTATCTGTACATATCTATGAATGAAAGTGTGTTGGCTACAAGATTCCCTCTGCTTTTATAGGCACAGGTTAGAATTCTAAGAGAAGAGTGGATTCTGCCTTCCTCCTGTGTCCATATTTTAGTGCTGCTTTGTAAATACTGTCTCTCCCTCCCTTAAGTCTTACAGGACTTAGATTTCTGCATCTTTGTCTTCATTGTTAAGATGAATTCCCTTTTATCCTCCCTTCTTAACAAATAGCGTATAGATGGGCTTGAGGGAAGACAGGCAAATGCATATGCATAATCTCACACCGAATTCCAGCTGTGAATCTTACTGCTTATTCAGCTCTTGGTTCTCTCTGCTCTGCCTTAGAGAGATTAAGAGAAATACTTTCTCGTATAATAAATGGTGTCAGAGTCTTAGGCCTACTCCAAATCTGGGCAGCCCCCTTTCCATTTGTTCCGCTTCTGCCAAGCCTCCTGACAGCTTTACAGCTTTTCAGAAACCAGGGGTTGACTTTATTCTGTAGCCTTGATTTGATATGCTTTGCTTGACTTCTCTCTTCCTTTGTATTAAATGTAACTTGGCTTTCTTTACTTGTATCTTCCTGCCAGTCATACTGTAAGCGGCTTTGGTTGTCCTTCCTGTAGCTTGGAGGACAGGGGAGAGCAGGAAAGGAATGGAGACAAAAGGGACTTAAGGGCCAGCTTCTGAGTCTGGGTAAGTTCCTAGGGTTAAAACTTAGCTCCTTTTGCCTGATGAGGGATTCCACTAAATAAGGATTCTTATACCAGGAGCCCTGTGGCCCCATTTTAATGAACTTTGTGAACACCCTCTTGAATGGAGTAGCATTGGTAGAGCTAAGAGACGGTTATAAAGCATGGTCTCTGTGGGAGCTTGTGAACTGATTCAGAATCCTTTATTTAGGACACAGAAGCAGTGATTCACTTATGACTTACCTCATATAGACTGAAGTGCTGAGTTGCGTATCACTCTAAATGTAGAAAAGGTTCTACAGAGGTCAGGAAGGTTAGGCTTAAACGGGTAAAATTGATGGGAGAAATGCCCAACAATCCAAAGTTTGGGAAAATGGGTGAGATCCAAATTCCAAAGAGAAAATAAACGAGAAATCCTCTGACATGTACTGGGAACTGGGATCACTTCAGGAATTCTGGAGATAGACAACTTTTCCACTTCTTGTCTTTTTAATGATTAATGATGCAGACAGTAGGCCAGCAGAGAGATAAAGGGATCATCAGATTTGCAAATCTTGAGTCCTGAAATAAAAAGCAGGCATCAGAACATAGCATGAACTCACTGTATCACTTTACTTGGAGAAAGCTGTGACGAAAGGGAGAAATTGGTCAGAGGAGTTACTGGTTTATGAAAATATAGTCCTAAAAATTATAATTGCTTTCATTTCCCACTTAGGTGATTGCCCACAGTCAGTATCAAAATTCCAAAAGAATTTCCATCTTTTTGAGCATGCAAGATGAAATTGAGACCGAAGAGATAATCAAGGACATTTTCAAACAAGGCAAAATCTGCTTCATCCCTCGGTACCGATTCCAGAGCAATCACATGGACATGGTGAGATTAGCATCACCTGAAGAGATCTCTTTACTTCCAAAAACATCCTGGAACATTCATCAGCCTAGTGAAGGAGATGTTCGGGAGGAGGCCTTATCCACTGGTAAGGCTTCGTTTCTCACACCAAAACACTTACCTAGATGCAGCCTGTATCTTCTGACCTTAGATACTAAGTGTGGTCGGGCTTGGCTAGTTTGGGGGAATTGATGTCTTTGAATGTTTTATACATCAAACGTAAGTATCAAGTAAAAAGAATGCTGAATATTGAAAACATTGAAGTTCAGGAGTTGGTCTTGAAAATGTGCATTCCCAATATGGGTTTTTTCATTTTCACCCTCTGCTCTTTATTCATGCCGTGTTTGTGGCACCGATGGCTTTTGCTCCCATGATACTTGCAGCCCACGTTGCAGTGGAATGGAGTATGGTACTTTAGATTCTCTCAGTTGTGGTGTAAGGCAGAGAGAGATCGCTGCTGTTGCTTGTGGAAATGTCTGAGCAGGCAGGCTCGCTGTTTGTTTCTTCCTAACATCACGTTCTCAGTGCGCAGTTTTACTTACATCGGCAGTTTAGAATGCGGCAAGTTCAGTGCTAAAGCATAAAGGTGAGCTTCCCTGTTTGAGATGAGCTGATTGGAGCTCAGATTGTCTTTGCTGCAGCCTTTGTGGTCTGCTCGTCTTCCTGGTTTGCTTGTGTTATCTCGGTTTAGAAAGGGGTGAACTTATGTACCCTCAGTTGCAATTATGAGTTCTCAAGCAAAAAGTTCACACAAGGCATTGTTGTTTTAGGTTTACAGCATACTAACCCAGCTGGTAAATGAAATAGAGGGGCTATATCTTGATTGAATTTAAACGGAGAGCTGCGTAGACAATTTGATCATCTGGGAGTCCTTCCACTGAGAATTTATAGCCTGATTCAACCTTAATCAACTTGGCTTACACAAGTAGGATATTATTGGGGCAGAAACTGAAGACTACACAGAACAGCCAGCCTTAAATGTGTCTGGATTGGTTGGTGTCCTTAGGAGTCAGTCTGTCTTTGCTGTGACTCTATATCTGCAATAGCGTCATGTCTACTGTGGTCCTTGGCAGCTTGGACTTGGAGATCACATTTTCATCTAGAATTTCCAGCAGAAAAGAGCAAGTCTGGTTTTCTAACAGTCTCAATAAAATCCTGGTCTTAACTCTCATTTCCTCACGGCCTGGGTCGTACATGACCATTTCTGACTGGTTTTCCGTGATCAGGGAAGAGGGCCTATGACCACCTCTCCAGCGCTCTTCAACCACTAAGCTGAATGGTGGGGCTGAGGTGTGAGTGGCAGGTGCTGTTCTAGAACAAAAGAGAATGGATACAACACTGTCAGTAGTCAGACTCCCCGTACTGTTAACCATTTCTGAGATCCTGGAGAACAGACCCTTCCCTATAATGTTTAGTGAGGTTTTATTGTCTGATTTTTCTGAGACATTTTAGGAATTCATGTCTATGTGAGAATACCCAAGACACAACTTAAATAGGTGGCGCGACGATTTTATAGCACGCCACTGTAGCGTTTTATGGTCTTAAAGGGGCACCATGGGGGCAGGGTCTATGGATATACCCCTCTAGGATGAGCAGATCGGTACTTTGGGGGAGGCTAGAATCACTCATTGAGAAGAGTTCCCATTCAACTCTCCCATTTCCTTCTTTATTAGGACCGTGTGGTACCTGCAAGAGTATGGTGAAGACAGTGGGCATAGGCTTCATGCAAATAAGTAAAAGTCACCACAAAGTTGTGATGGGCTAAAGAAATTTGAATTGTGTCACAAAAAGTGTGAAAATGTTATCTTGGTTATTTTGTCTTGAGATATTGTGGTGATTTAAAAGAAAATGGCCCCCAAAGGAAGTGACACTATTAGTTTTTATGTGCATTGGTATGAAGTGTCAGATCTCCTGGAACTGGATCTTCAGATAGTTGTGAGCTGCCGTGTGGGTGCTGGGAATTGAACCCGGGTCCTCTGGAAAAGAAGTCAGTGCTCTTAACCACTGAACCATCTCTCCAGCCCCTGAAGTGACACTATTAGGAGATGTATCTTTGTTAAAGTGGCTAAGGCCTCATTGGAGGAAGTGTGTCACTGTGGAGGTGGCCTTTGAGTCTCATATATGCTTAAGCCATACCCAAAAGATGTCTCAGACCACTTTCTTTTCCTGTGCAAGATATAGAACTTAGCTACCTCTCCAGCACCATGTCTGCCTACATGCTACCATGTCCCGCCATAATGATAATGGACTGAACCTCTGAAAGTGTAAGCCACCAATCAAATGTTTCTCCTTTATAAATGTTACCATGGTCATGGCATCTCTTCACAGCAATAGAAACCCCAACTAAGACAGACATTGTATAGCCCAGGCTGGTTTTGAATTCACAATCCACCTGCCTTAGCCTTCAAGGATTATAGACTTACATAGCCATTTGGCTGGTAAATATTTATTAAGCACTTAGTCCCCTGGATCTCAGCCTTCCTAATGCTGCAGGCCTTTGATATAGTTGCTCATGTTGCGGTGACCCCAACCATAACATTTTCATTGCTATTTCATAACTGTAACTTTGCTACTTTTATGAATTGTAATGTAAATATCCTATATTCCAACCTTTGTGAAAGGGTCATTTGACCTGAGAAAAATTTGCTACCCACAGACTGAGCTGAGAAGCATGATGGAGACTTAATCCCCACAGTAGTGGCGTTAACTAGCCTTTTGTTCTCACAGAGGCAGGTGTTTGCCTGCATGTCATAGCTCCTCTTCTCTGAGCTGTCCTGGTCAGCTTGTGTTAAACATCAAGATGTCTCACCATTCCTGAATTCCATAATTCTAAGTTTATTCTTTTTATTATATTTCTGTTCATAGCTAGCTTATGTCCATAAAATTATTCTTGTCTCTCTTTTTATAACCATGTAATTTTCAAGTATTATAAGGTTTTTCTTTGCCATATATTTGTATGCAGTGCATGCATGTGGTATGTGTATATATGTGTGGACTAGTGTGTATGCCCATGCACAGGAGTAGAAGCCACAGGACGGTGTTGCGTTCCTGCTCTCTCACTCTCTACACTATTGCTCTGAAGCAGGATCTCTCACCGAGTCTGGAACTAGGCTGGCATCTCGCAAGCCCAGTGAATCCTCCCGTTTCTTCCACTTCATAATGCTGGGTTACAGACACAGCCACACCTGACTTTTTCCGTTGGTGATAGGGTTTGAGATCAGGTCCTCACATTTATGCAGCGAACATTCTTAGCCACTCAGACATTTCCTCAGCCCCTCTTTGTAAAATTTCTATTTCCTGCTTCGAAGCCCAGCCATCTTTTGTCTCTAACTTTTGATACATCTTTTCTCCTAGAAAGAATTTCAAACTGGTTTCCTCATCTTATTAATTCCTCTCAGTTGCCCTTTTACACAGCTTACCCATCTGTTAGGTGTTTTCTTGTGCACTGTGATCATCTGTATCTCTGGCTGAAAGTACTTGCTGCTGATCTGCTGTAGCCAAAAGCAGCGACATTGGACAACTCCAAAGTTCAGGCCACTGTTTGAACTAGTATTTCCCCATGCTCCCGCTCCTCCCCAGTGCATTCTGGTTCCTTTCCTTCTGCTGAAGGACAGCATTTCATAACAGTGGGCAATGAGAGATTCAGGACTGATCTCTAGTTTTACTCATTTCTCACTGTGTGACTTCAGCCCCTGAACTCGAGTTTCAGATACCTCATAGGGACATGAGCCCTTGAAGCCTGCCTGTGGGCTGTTACAGAGCTTCAGCGAGATAATGGCTAAGAGGTAGTAAGGGCATGACAGGTGCTCCATGAAGGTGCCCTTGCTGCTGCGGCTGCTGTTTGGCTGGGGTCGAGTTGTCTGTGAAAGTGAGGCTTGCTGTTTCCCAGGCTAGAACATGTCATCCATTTCTTCAGGATAGAATTTTGCAGTTCAGTGCCCGAGATCACTGGCTCTCAAGTTGCAATCTGGGTTCACTTCTTTACCAGTTGGGCAAATCACTTAATATATGAAAGCATCCCAGAGATGGGAATACTAAAACTGTTTTGTAACAGGGTAAAGCAGGATGATATGCAATTAAATACTGTACAGTGTGTTGTCATGAGGAATCAATAAGACGAAGCCATCATCACTAAGTGCTGAGTATTTTCCCTGGCTCTCTCAACATCCTAGTCTTTTTCTTCTGTGATTTCAAATCCTTGGCGCTTACTGTTGATCCCCCATGCTTCATTAATTCTTTTTGTGCTAGTACACTTAATCTCTTTAGGGGTCAAGATCTTGGTCTAAGATACTCTGCCCCTGGTACCCTAGTATCATATGGTTTACAGTGTGTATAGCCATACTGGCAGGAATGAAGAGAGGTCTAAGGAGACATGCAGTGCCTTTTCTTCAGCTATCAGGTTACTGAAGCAGTGGTCCCCTCAAACTGGAATTCTCCCCAGAAAACCCATGCCAAGAGATAGAAAAAACTGACGCCCATGCCAGCCAGAGAAGGAACTTGTCTGCCAGGAAGAGATGTCACACAGTTCTGACAACTTTCCAGACTACCTTGCATGAGAGACTAGAGCTGGCTCAGTGATGGGGCAATGACCCCAACCTGAGTGGGACTGTTTATTTATATGCAACTGTTGCCTGCTATTTAAACATAAACGTTGGGACTGGCGAGATGGCTCAGTAGGTAAAGGTTGCTTGTCACTACGCTGAGGACTTGGATTTGATCCTGGAACCCATATGGAGACTCATACAACTTGACTTCTGACTCCCTACATGTTCTGTAGCATGTGCTGCTCTCCTTCATGGCTAACTGAATAACTAGCGAAATAAGTAATGCATGCAAGAAAATAAATGTAAACCTCATGGCAAGACCTGAAGAAGGATTGCGTAGGGCAGAGTTTATTGAATCTCTTTATTTCTTTTTCTTCTCAATGTGGCCACATTGGATTAATCTTCTTTCTCTGCTTTTTATTATTATCTGTTTAATTAACCTACTGAGGGCAGCGACTGAGCCTGACTTGTTCTGGTTGCCAGGGTCTGTGCTCTGACCTCAACAACTCTAGCAACATGTAGATTCATACTGGAAATTTCTCAAAGTGAATCCAGTGTTTATTATAAATTCAAAGAATGCTTATATAAATGAATAGATGATCAGTCCTTTATAACCATGAAAGAAAATCTGAAATTTCAAAGTTACAAGCAATGAAGGATGCCGTGCCTGCATGGCCTAGAGACCAAGAATCGGTGAAGGGTGTCCAGATTGAATGAATGCACAGAGCAGGAGGTTGAGGTGGGAACAGCTTCTTTATTCTGCTGGGGCTGGCTTTTATACCATGGCGCCAAATGAGGAGGGGGCCGCAAAGGGACTGTAACCCGACCCCAACAGGGTTCAAGGAACCCTCACCAAGCACTCAAGAGTCCTTCCTCTACTCCAGGAGCAGAGAGTACTTTTTATGTCAAACATGTTTTTCTTTGCAGTTAAGCACCTCAAATGGGGGCAGGTATATCATAACTCAGGGTGGCTGTTCCCACAGCATGGGAATTGTTTTATAGATGCTGTGATTTTTTAACTTATATCATGTGTAAAATGTCAACATTATCCCTGGGTTGGGCAGGGCCTTCCTGGGAGATAGTCTTGAAATTTATCTTCTCTCCAGACTGGTCTTGGGAAAGTCGCTGAGTTAAGAGAAACATGGAATGCTCTCTGGCTGCTGATGCTGGCAGATCTGCAGTGGAGGCTGGGAACTGGCATGGATACCTTGTATATTTATCGTGCTAAAGGTCTGTTAACACAGTGCATATGTTGTGTTAAAGGCTGATAAGAAACAAAACCTGCAGTTTTGTTACTGGAGTGTTTAGGGTCAAAAGCCTGGGTTCTAGAAGGCTCAATAAGCCAGGCTTGGCCACCTATCTCCAGTTCTTCATGAAAGGACAAGCAGAAAAGAGTTCCTCCTCTGACTGGCACCAGGCCTTTCCTTACTTGCTGCATGACATTACTAGAGAAATTCCAGTTCCCTGGGGGTGACTGTTTCAATCGTCTGACAGCAGGGATGACCACAACCTTCTCTCTTTAGAACATCTTTGTTCCTGCTAGGTGGTTACAACTTGTTTGTGTCAAGGTGACCTACTCCACCATGCTTCTTTCTGTATCCCAGGGGCACACTGGCCTCTGGGTACATTGAGTTGCTAGGCCCCATATGAGATGAAGATAACACACCTGCCATATTTCTTCTTTTGTAGGTCAAACAAGTGTTAATTTTTAGACTGAAAGCCTGGGGTGGCACCTAGGCCCAAGAACCGGGCGAGACTGTCATAGCTACAGCGTTCTCAGCAAGCTGGTGATAACTTGGGGACACTGCCATGCAGATGACTATCATCTTCTCAGGAGAACTTTTGGTTTCGGTATAGTTTTTGCTAAACGAAGAAGTATGTTGCTAAAGTTCCCATGTGATTGGCATTTGATGTGGTTTGTAAGGGCCTTTGCCTTACAGGAAGTATGCTTGCCAACTTATAGCCATCTTGTTAATCCTGAGAATCGAAAGAGAAAAACCACTTCCACAGTTTCGAGCCAAGTACTGACCAGGATGGACTCGTTGTCGGCCCTTTTAAGGACAAATCCGTTCAATCACCATATTTCCCATAGGGCTTTGTACAGCTCCCAGCATCCCAGGAATTTTCCTGGTCTTTGGGCAGGTGGGGCTTGCAGGTTAATTTTGGAGTCTTATAATGTCTCCTTTATACAACAGAAATGTTATTAATTGATTTTTTTTTGAATTTTTGAAATAGCTTGTCTTAGCTAAAAATAAACAGCTATCCTTTTTATGTGTGCTTTTGTACATTTCTCTGTCATGATGGCAGTTGCGGAGGCTTCCTTCCCTGGACCATAGAGAAAATTTCCTTCAGATTTAGAAGTTTGTAAAGCAGAAAAATTAGAAATTAGAAAGCAGAACAAATCCTTACAATCCTTGTACACTCTGTGCTGTATTCCAGTGAGTTAGCTGTAGCCCAGAGAGGTGGAGTGACTTTTTAAAGGACACACAGGCAGTTAATGAGAGTGGGAGGCCACCCAGTTCTCTATTTTTCACTCTAGTGCATCTCCCTTTTGCAGTGAGGGCTCAGGTGGCCCAGGCAGGTCTCGAGCTTACTTACTGTGTAGCTGAGGGTGGCCGTGAATTTATGCTCCTCCCACATCTACCGTCCAGATGCTTGGATTTCAGGCCTCTGCCGCCATGCCCAGTTTGTGCCGTGCTGGAAAGCGAACTGCCGCTTCTTGCACACTAGCTCACGAGCTGCTCATGAATTAATCTCTTTCTGTAGCCGTTTTGTACTCAACTAAGCACAGAGAAGTCAGCTTTGGATTTTAATTTGAATGGTAGGTGCATGCTTGTTAGGTTTCCCTCGATCTGTTTCAGAACGTTGTAGCAGCGACTGTAGAATACATCCTGATTTTCCCAAGTGGTAATTTACTTCTGGTTAACTCCCAGTGCATTGAGGTGAAAAGATCCTACCCTTAGGGATTGCGGTTAATCCTTGTCAAGTGGGTTAGCCTGCTGAATGTCTGTTTAGGTACAATGATTCATTAATGTGCAATTAAACACTTGCTTTTTCTCTAAAGGACTAAGCCGGGTGACGCAGAATTCTTTCTTTGTAAACCTTTTTTTTTCTTTTTATTGTTTATTTACTTTCTTTGTAAACCTGAAGCTCTTAGAGTACTTTCCCCATTCCTTTCTTATTGCCTGTGAGTAAAACCATAAAATTATGATTAGGTTTAAGTTTATGTACACATTCAATTATTAGAAGCCCCAGACTTTTAAAAAGAAGTAATCAATTAATAAAATTAGTTATAATATATTGTAGTATTTCCTAGAAATTGTGTTAAATTTTTTTTAATTGAAAAATCAGAGTAAAAGGAGATTTTACATAAACCTTATCTATAAATGAGTTTGCCTTCACCTCTGTTGACCTTAACAGACTCTGAATTCTTTTCCACAGGGTACTGAAGCCTACTCACTAGCTGCTTTTCTTTAAATATTCTTGCAAATGTGACCTTACCTCATCATAGCATTACTCTACCATGTGGAGTCATTTTCATTGCCTAGAAAATAATTCCAGATTCTATGGCAAGGAAGAAGAAAAGAGGTGCTTCATATTTTTCCCCTTCTCTTTTGGGGGGTTGGGTTGGCTGCCTTCATTCATCTGTTTACCTCGACTGAATGTCACCCTTCTTCTCTGACTGCTGGAGTCTTTCATCTTTCTTTTCGGTGAGAGGGAAATGAAGTCTATTGTCTAGATTGGCCTTATACTTAGAATCTTGAACATCAGCTTCCAAAGCTGAGACTGACTGAACCACTCTGCCCAGTTCCTTCTCAAATCCTAGCCATTGTCATGGCCTTAACCTTATAGACTTCTGCTCCTTTGCATCAACCTAGCAAGCACTTTGATGTCAGGTGTGTACAACTCTTCCTTGTTTATGCCATACTGGGGATCGAACCCAGGTCTTCTCTTCATGCATGTGAGGCTAACAGATTGGTATTTTTTTTTTAAAAGAGTATTAGTTGTTATCATGAAGTACTAGCCATATGTGGTGTTTATTGAATTACCTCTTCTTCTGATAGAGTCACAGCTGGACTTTATTTCTAGCATAGTATAAAATAGGCAAGTAAACTAATTTAGTGATGCCTAATTCAGTGAATCTCAACATTCCTAACACTGTGACCCTGTAATACAGTTCCTCATGTCATGGTATCCCCCAACCATAAATTATTTTTGTTACTACTGCAGAAATTTAATTTTTCTACTGTTTGAATCGTAATATGAATGTCTGATATGCAGAATATCTGATATGTGACCCTGTGAAAGCATCGTTCAACCTCCAGGTTGAGAACCACTTGTCTAACTCTAGAGAACATTGAAACATCTGTGCTTTGTTCAGTAGATTTATTTTCTTAACTTCTTTCTGTAGTTACCATGCTGAGGGGTTAAGGATGTAGAGGGCCAGGGGTCCAGTGGATAGGTGGGGTGGGGAGTATCAGTGTTGGTAAGGGTGATTGGTTAAGGAGGAAAGGGCTGGTCAGGGGTTAGCTGGGTGAGACACAGGCCTTGAGCATTCAGAGTTGGGGTCAGGGGCTATGAGGAGTTTCTCATGTGAACAGGGATAAGAAAAGACACAGGTGATGGCCAGCTTCTTCTTCCCCTCCCCAGGGATTTTCCTTTCCTTCCCTGTTCCACTCTCCTACTGTCTCTGTCTTCCCTCTGTTTCCTTAAGCTCCTTGCTTTTCCCCTTCCTCTCCTTGTTATCTACGCCTTACCTACTCTGTTTATAAATCATTCAAGCAATCAATATTTTGTCCTTGTTATGACCTTGCTGTTAACCTGTAATCATGTATTGATTCCTTATTCATCCATTTATAATACAAAGGTAATAGTAGTTAATACTTTGATAGAAATGATTTTAGTCTCATTGTTAACTGATTTATCGTAATAGTATTAGATGCTTCATTGACCCAAGCAATATTTAACATTATTATATATCCTAACCATTTTCTTTTCTATTCCCCTTGAGTAAGAAAATATTGGCACAAATACTTTAGAACTTTTGGAATTTATTAAAAATTTCTTTGTTAGTTGGGCGGTGGTGGCGCACGCCTTTAATCCCAGCACTCGGGAGGCAGAGGCAGGCGGATCTCTGTGAGTTCGAGGCCAGCCTGGTCTAGAAGAGCTAGTTCCAGGACAGGAACCAAAAAAAGCTACGGAGAAACTCTGTCTCGAAAAATCCAAAAAAAAAAAAATTTCTTTGTTGGTTAATATATTTGATTATTGTAGTGTGCTTAGTGATGGCATTGGATTATAAGAGACAGAAATCTTATAAAGTACAGTTTAAACAATGAAGGGACTTATCTATTATTTGTTTTTATGCAATGAGAATACACTTTCAGTGGCATGTGGTTGTTGACATTTCATCTCAGTTTAAGGAGGTGAAAGTGTGGGCTACCATTTTCTTGGCAATTCTTTCCTACTGTGAAATGGCTTCTATGGATCCAGCCATCGTATCTGTAGTGAGCAAGAAGGAAAACAGAGCTGATGGCAGTGGTTGACTGTTAGCTGTCCCTGCTGCAGGAGGTTTTTCTGCAGATCCTTACATCTCATTAGCTTTAACATAACAAGCCTAAATATGGGAACCCAGGAATTTTCTCTTATTTATATACTTTTATACAGATTATAGGATGGTATTGGGTCAGTAGATAGTAGTTCTTATCAGCCATAGTTTTGTAGACTTGCAAAATACTTTTTTTTTTTTTTTTGTCTAGGGGACAAAGTAAGCCGTGTAGCTTAATACTACATTTTCATAAAGAGTGTTTGCTTATGTAGGAATATGTTAATGTAGCATTTTTAAATGCCAGGAATGATTTTAGACTGTTTCTGTATGATCTTACTTCTCAACTTATCCCGGGCCTTCTCCACCTTGTGATGGAGTTATTTTCCTTAGAGATTCCATTTGGCCTCCCGTGGCTACTCATATTTCCCTGATTTTTCTGTCAAGCTGCCCAAGGGCGTCACTGGTTCTCTCTGTGGAATTTCATGGGTTTATTTCCTAGCTTCTGGAGGCACTTTTCCACATGGTCCATATATATGCCCCAGCTATCTTCTTTTTCAGAGGCAACCATCACTGTCCCTGAACACATGCCAAGCTCTCCCTATCTGTTTTTGTTATTTCATTTTGATATCACAGGCCATTGCTGCTCCTCTTCCTGATCCCTGGAAGTTCTAATTCTTCCAGCACCCACTTCCTTAATGTCATCTTCCTGGAGTTAACCCCTTTGCCGGTAGGATGCAATTATCTCCTTTCTGTGTATTGCCTTGGCACTTGAATCACACCATCCCTATTATAGTTTAGGTGTTTCCTTACACTCAACTTCCTGGGTGTGTTTTCAGCTGAGCAAATTGTTAGTCCTAATTGGTATATACCTTTTCCATGTTCTTTATAGTTCCTTGGGTGGGACCGACATTGTATTTGTCAAGTTATTAATAATGGCTATTTATTGACTTGATTCCGTTGAATTTCTGATCGAAGGTAAAGCTTTAGGAAAATTTTTTTCTGCTTTCCCCTTGCTGTCAAGCTGGTTTTAGGGTGCATTAAGGGTTTCAAGATGAAGTTTTTTACATACCAAAAAGACGTATTGAAGCAGATAACAAGGCTAGCTGGAGTGAAAAAAAAATCACCACAATTCATTGGAAAGGATGTTATATAGACCTAGGTGACTCTTTTTCATAGCATTGTCTTATTTTAACTTGAGTTTTGCAGCAGTAGAAGTTGTTCTAGTCACACAAGGCTCATATCAGGTGAGCTATGAGGCCTATAAAGGAAGAGGAGAGCAAGCTGAAGAGATATACTGTGAGTCTGGTTACGTTTGCGGAACGAGAGATACTGCTGGGCTTTCAAGTGCCTCGTAAGCATTTGGGTAAAACAGGTGATGGAAGTCAGCGAGCAGTTTCCATTTTGCTAAAGTCTTGAGGTTGAGGAAATGAGCAGCACTATAACTGATGAGGATAATGACTTCCTGAGCTCTTCATGTACAACCTAAGGTAGATAGCAAGAGGCCCAAAGGCACTCTTACCCTGCACCTTGAAGAGATGCTCTTTGTTACTCTAGAGCAGTGGTTCTCAACCTTCCTATTGCTGTGAGTCTTTAACACAGTTCCTCGTGTTGGGAGACCCCCAACCATAAAATTATTTCCTTACCACTTCATAACTAATTTTGTTAGTGTTATGAATTGTACTGTAAATATTTGTGTCTCCAATGGTCCTAAGTGACTCCTGCAAAAGGGTCATTTGATCCCCAAAGGGGTCACGACCCACAGATTGAAAGACACTGCTTTAGAGAAAGCCACATTTTCATTCATTCATTAGTTCAAGGTCAGCTTGGTTTACAGAGTGAGTTCCAGGACAGCCAGAACTACACAGAGAAACCCTGTCTCAAAAAAACCAAACAGCAACAACAACAGCAGCAACAACAACAACAACAAAAAAGCCAAAAACCAAAATCTCTTTTGGGGACCTGAAAGTGCCCACTGATAGTTAACACATGCACCAGATGACCTTCCCGCCAGCCTTAAGGAACATGGTTCTTCTTTCCATTTCTCCATTTCTGTGAGCTTGACTGCTTTAGATACATGTGAGTGGGATTGTACAGTATTTTGTCTTTCTGTGCTTCTCTTGTTTTTTTCTTGATTGTGTCACATGGAAGAAGAGTGCTAAGAATTATTAACTTAGATTGAAGAGTTTCTATCTTCCTCTTTTTTTCTTTTTTAAAGAAAATTACATAACCAGAGGTTACTCAAGCTAGAGAAAAAACATTCATTTTGTCCCACTTTTATTGTCCTGTTTAGGCTCATCTGACTATGAATGGCAGCAAATGTCTCCCAAACTTGGTGTCAAAATAACATTTAGGAAGCTGTTTGATTAGATAATACTGCATCTGTGTATTTTTTGCATTGAAAATAATTTAATATCCCCTTCCATATTATTTATTTTAGTCAGTATCTTTTAAGATAAGATAAATTGAAGTTTGATTTTCTCTGTGCTTAAGCCCTAAGGGAGATGCCCAAATCAAGGGCTGGCAATGTCTTCTGTGAAGGGGCAGGTAATAAATGTTGGGGCTTAGTGGCTAGTACTGCGTCTGTTTCAGGGACGGACTCTTCCATTTTAGTGGCAACATGAAGCATGGCTGGGTTCAGGTGAAATTTCATAGCCTTATTTGACTGGTAGACTATGGGCTGCAAACCCACGTAGAGAATTGGGTGGTGCAGAGATGGCTCAGTCGGTGAGAATGCTGGGTGCACGAGAATGGGGACTGAGTTTAAACCCCAAACACAAGCAAAACGCCAGGCCTGTTCTCCCAGGACTGCGGGAAGATAGAGACCAGAGGATGGCTGGTACTTATCTCAGTCTCAAGAGAGTAAAGCATAGAGTGATAGAACATTTGATGTCCTCCTCTGGCCTCCATGTGACTTCATGGGTGCACACTTACACGCTGGCTTGTGTAACTAGTTTGGTGTTTTTCATATATGGTTACGATTGTTATTCATAGGGATAGCAGTGATGGTCATGGTGTCTGATAAAATAATGTCAGATCATTGCTACCTGTTTCCTGTTATCTTAATATCTGAGGCACATTTTCTAGATAAGATATTGGTCAAGATACAAGATACAATTAAACTGTTAGATGCTTAAGAAAATAGCTAACATGATTTGAAGTATGTCTCCTGGAGGACTAGACATATTTTAGAGTATTCACACACACACACACACACACACACACACACACAAACACAATTTACTAAAAGGAAATAGCTGTGCTCTGTTGTTACGTTAACTGTTCCTGGGAAGGTGTGAAAAGGTATCTATTTACCCCAGGTGTAGCCCTAACAACAACCAAAATGAGGAGTCCACCCTGGTCCAACGTACTAAACCACTGAGTATGTTTACTAGGCTTGTTTATAGGAACATGGGTGAGGGGTTACTTACTTGAGGGTGGGTGGCCCCCAGACAGCTACATCACTGCAAGACCCCACCCCATCATGGGTGATGTGTCACGAAAGCTGTTCCATGGAGTCTCACTTTCAGATACTCTTTCTCTTTTTATATACTGTAGCGTCTGAGAGCTCTCACAGCTGGTTTGTGGGAACGAGTGATGGCTGAAATCCCAAACGAGGAGCCTGTGGCCATCCTTCACCTCTTTCTATTGCGGTGTCCATGACCCTGCCACCATTACCATAGTCCTAGCATTCATTCTTACTTTGTTGCCATGGCTATGGGCCAAAGTTTTCTCTAGTCTTCATTATAGAACTGGGACAGTCATTTTATGTCCAAATAAAACAGATAAACAAACCCAGCAGTGTTGATCATAAAGATGAGACATAAGGTAGAAACTAAAAATAATCCAAATCTCCATGCCCAGAGATGTAACCACTGATAATAACCATTTAAATCTGTTTGTTAGCTTTTGCTAGACTCACAGTCTTTTTCACTTTTCACTTGATAAAAAACCACCAAGGGTGATTTTGTGGACGTATTCGAGAACAGAGGATGCTGAGGAGTGAGTTGGAGGGTGACACTGTATCCCCATGCAGCACCCACATTCCTGTCCAGCAGTCCTCATTCTCTCTCCTTACTCCACCTCCTGCAGGTCTGTGGATGGTCAGTGTTCCCCAGCGGTTACTACCTAAGCACTGCCAGCCCCCTAACTGTCCGCTTTATTGAACTTCTTCCCATTCCCAGTTTGTGTGTCATCTGTCCATACTGTGACCCAAGCCTGCTTCCATGGCAGATTTAGTATAGTCTTTGTGAGCTTTAACCTTCAACAAAGAGCTCCCTCTTCCCCAGCACTGGAGTCTCAGTGTCCCTGGCTATATGACTTCGTCAGATTACATCTTGATTCTCCCATTTGGAGAAAGCAGATGATAATGTGTCTTGAGGGGCTGTGGGCAGGAGATGTGAGGATGAGTCTGAAGTGGACAGCACAGCTGACCGTGAGCATCAAGGATTAATGTCACTGTTCCTTCTCTTCTTAGACATAGACACTTCCCAGAGGAGCCTCTGTAAAAGGAAAAGTGGTTTATAAGCAGAATGCTTTCCCATCACATCTGTGTAGAGCTACCATTGCCGAGAGCCTGTATGGTTTATACTCTGCCCCTGGCTGTAGCATCTTTTGTGAATAGCTCCTGCCTGCACATTTCTAGTTGACAGCAGAGGGCAGTAGAGAGTTAGGTTTGCTCTTGGAAAGCGAATGGGCTGATAAAACTAAATAACTATTTAAAGAAAAAACTTTCAGAGTCAACAGAGAGTAGGCACTTTCATATCCATAAGTATAAGAGAAGCCCGCATTTACTGAACACCTTACTAAGTTTTCGCATACGTATTTTATATATTTATTTAGTCTCACTGCAATGTTGGTACTATTTGGGTTTTAAGGAAGTTTCTTAGCTACCCATGGTTGTTGTGGGATCCAAACCCAGTGGTCCATTTGGAAGTCAGTACATTTGTCCAGTTGCTAGACAGTCTTCTAGGCTTTTGCCTTCACACAGAATGTTGGCATTTAAGAGGAGAAATTTACATTTCTAGTTCTGTGTGCCATGTGATAAAGATTCAGAAGGAACATTTTTATGGAAGTATAGGGTCCCCTTCTCATTCAGAGGCTTCCTTGTGTTCTCCAACTTTTCATCTCAGGGGCAGCCACTTGTCTGTGTATCCTTCATGAGATGAGCTCATAGGAATCCACAGACATTGTATGTCTTCACAGACCATCTTCCTTTGACTTTGCTGGGGTGGAGGCTGCTGTGTGGAAATACTCGGAGGTTAGTACCTTAGGAACTTCAGCTTTCTTCTGTGTTTTAGCTGTGCCCAGAGGAGTCTCAATTCCTATCTCCTTTGACATAGAGGAAGGTTAGGGCACAGAGAGGATCAAGGTTCCTGAGAGAAGTGATTTGGCAGAGACGCAGAAGTTTTTACCATCAAGGCTACATGTAAGAGACAAATGTACAAAACTGAGACAGGCAGGCACTTTGTGAATTGCCCAGGAAGAGTAATGGCTTTAATGGCCCAGGAATTTTGAGCTGGGGAGTTGTCCCAGCTCTCTGACTGCCACACTCGGGAGTGTTTTCTTTCTTAAGTAATGGCCTCCATTTATTTCTATCACTGTCCATATTTCCCTGGTCTCATTCTTTGTTCAGAGACACAAAGACCTGAAAACCTCAGTGGGTCCCCTATGGATTCCAATCTAGGTCTGTAATTACTTCTTTCATTTAGACACATAGTGTTCACAGGGTTGAGTCAAGCCTCACACTTATAGTATCCTTAGGTTTGAATGTAAGGCATAGATACGCTTCTTACGTTGTGATACATCACTAGCTGATCAGCCGAGTGCCCTGTTATACACAGGAATACATCTTACCTGGTGTTGTGTGCTTGGCCCAGTTCTCTGGTGATAAATGTCAATTCTGTATTTTCATGCACATTGGTGCCTGTGTCAAAGCAAGAATTTTATAATAACAGTGATGAAATGAATAGTCAGGAGTCATTCTGTCTTTAAATGCATGATTCTACACTGAGATTCCCAATGGCCAAAACATTGGGACAAAGTGAAAATGCATTTATGACGTAAATATTTTTTAAATTACCTGTTTCTGTTAGGTGATTTGGTTGATTAATTCTTCATGAGTTTCCAGGTTTCTTTATTTTATTACATGTGTGTGTGTTTTGTGGAGTCAGAGGACAATTTTGGGGAAGTCAGTTCTCTCTTTCTGCTATGTAACTTGTTGGCAAGCGCCTTTAACCAATAAACCATCTTGCTGACTCAGAAAAAAATATTTTTAAAGCATTTTATACAAATAATCGGAAGTCGACTTACGTCTTATTGTAACACATAATTGGTTTGTTTTGTTACCGTGTGTGTTCTGTGTTGTTTTTCTGTGAGGAGCAAGCACCATGCATAAGTCTGCTCTAACAAAAACATGATGGGTTCAAAGTATTGATTTCTGATTCTGTCTCAAGGGCTGTCATGTGTTACTGGCTGTGTGTTTCGTTTTGGGGTTTCAGGTTCTTTGTGCCGTGGAATCATGTTTGCTAGATGAGCCTGAGTCACTGCAGGCAGCTGTGTGAGCTAAGGGGTAGGCATGCAGTGGTTGATTAAGCTGACATTTGATGACATTTACATCATAGTATGTTTATCCATTCGAGGTTGTAGGTAAAGGTGGTTTTGAGAGAGAGAGAGGGGGTGGAGCTGAGTTCTAAGAAATCTAGAAAGAAGAAAGGATTTCCTGGCCCCCAGTGCAAGGACAGGTTGCAGCATAGTTATTGGACAAAAGAACTGCATGGACGCTTAACTGAAGCGCGTTGTATGACCGTTGCTATGTTACATAAGGAAACAATGGGATGGAACACAGATACCCAGGCAGGAAATTGCAAGTGGGTTTGTCAGATTTGTCAGACACGGTTCAGGTGATGTAACTGATGGCAAAGGAGTATACAGAGGAAATGACGTAGAGGTGATGTCTGGGAGACTAGAAGAAGATTTGCATAGCCAAGAAAGGGCAACTTGGATGTTATCATTAAAGTTACTTCTTTTTGTGTTGACTCTTTTTGTTTTGTTTTGTTTTTTGTAATTGTTATTTTTGAGACAAGGTCTCATGTAACCCAGGATGGCCCTGAACTCTAGCGTACCCAAGGATAACTTTGAATTACAGGCTGGAATTACATACATGGTTCACCATGCCTGTTTTTAGGCAATGTTAAAGATCAAACATAGGGATTTTTGTACATAGGCAAACATTTTTCAAGGGAACTACATCCCCAACCCTGCTAAATGCTTTTGAGCAAGGAAGAGACAGGAAAAAAGCCTGCATTGTAAGAAGAGGGATAAGCAGCTGAACTTTCCAGAGGAACGGTACGTTCAGAATAACAAGATGAGCTCTCTGGCCCTAGTGCAGAGGGGCATCTGTGCTGTCGTGCTCATGAAGTTCCCGAAGAAGAGTGTGCGGAAGATGGGATCAAGAAATGCAAGGCAGAAAGAGTGAAAGGAAGAAGGAGAACACTGAGAACAGTTCTTGTTGGTTTCATAGCCGAAAGGCTGTGCATATCTCTTGGGCTCCACAACTTACGCTCAGGATTGGGGCAGAGACAGTTCAGTGGCTGAACCGGCTGCATCCTGGAGACCTCTGTCCCAGAAGTCTGAGTTCAGGATGTCCTCAGAGACATCTGCTGTTATTTTACTGAGAATGATGCTCCCAAGGGTGAACTAAATCCTCAGAACGAGGGCTAGTAGAAGCATGCATAAAATCCCCTTTCATTTTCTCCCACAGCCTGAAGAGTCCACAGCTCTGCCTGTCCCCCCCCCTGTGTCCCTTACTCCAGCCGCTGCCTCCCTGCAGCCCCTGAGACAGTGTTCTTATCCTCTCCACATTTTGACTCCATTTCTGTGTTTCAGTAACTTCCTATATTCCATGACAGGGTAGCAACTGCAGCTGTGGGCCAAGTCTGCTCTAGTAAGTAATCCTAGCCAGTTATCCATGTATGCTGTCTCTGGCTGCTTTCACAGCGCAGAACCGACCTGTAGCCAACAGTGTCTCATAGCTGAAATTATTTACTGTTTGACCCTTTACAGAAAACAAAAATCAACAAACCTAACTCTGGTTCTTTACCTGCACTCTCTTGGTTTTTGTTCCCTCTTTGCCTGAGGAAGCCTCCGGGAAGAAAGATTGCAGGGATTGGTTCTAAGGGAGTACAAGAGTCAGTAGGTATACTTAATTTCACTGCCAAACTGTTCAAGAAATGGTGCCTCGTATTTCTTAATTCACAAGAGAAAGTCTCATAATACATAGGATCACCGTAGACGGTACTTAACTGTAGAGTTCATAAGCATTATCTAATTTAATGCTCATGACCTGCAGGTGACCAAGCAGATTTACAGGTGGTAATGTTGAAACACAGACTGGAAAGTGGTTCGCCCTTGATCCCATAGCTAGGGAGGATCATGGTCCCTGCCCCTTGCCAGCTGCCATCAGAGAAGGCTGCTGTTTCAGAGAACTACCCAATAATGGGTAAAAGGAAGATTGTGAACAAACGCAGGGTATAAGGCTGGTGTAATGGTAAACTTTACAGTTCTGAATGCAAGAAAGCTATGAAGCTACACCTCCCTCAAGAAGAATAGCAAACAATAAACTATGACAGTGCAGAAGGGTCCCCAGAGACCTCTCCCTGAAGTTCCTGCTGCAATCCTGGTGAGCGGAGCACCTTGGCTGTCCTCGCTACATTCTACCCCAGCACAAGGGGCTTAACAAAATCAGAATTGTGGTGACACTGTGCTGATATCATTGTCCTCTGTTTATGAGCCTTTGTTGATTATAAACAGGGCCATGCCAGAGCTGTGGGAAGCATATGTATGACGAAGAGTTTTCTGTTTCGCCCACTGAATTTTGACTTTGTGGTACATTAGGGTGTGTCTAGGGTCATACTCTAGTGTGTGTGAGAGGCATGGAAAGCTTATTGAGCCCATACTTGATTTTCTTGTACCATTAATTTCTTCATCAGTGGGGAAAGGAGGGATCCAGAAGTAGTGTTGTGTGTGTTTCAGGTAGGGGAAGAGGAGAAAGGAAAGAAAAGATCATGTGTCAAGGCACAGGAAGGACTTCAACTACGGATGGATTAAGTCAAGTAAGGAATGCAATATGTATTCCGAAAAATGCTTGGACTCACCAAATAGCAGAAGTGGGAGCACACCAGAAAAGACTTTTTAAGTAACTACTGGAACCAGGGGCCACAGTCCACAAATGGTAGAAGGGCATTGGGTGTGGGTAATCCTATGGACAGGGACACACAGCCAACATCTAAGCGGAATGCCGGGACCCGTGAAAGGCAGTTTCAGATCCCTGAGCTACTTAACAGAACAATGGCCAGTCTCACTTCTGCTTAACGGTTCTAGAGTCCATATCGAACTAGCAGCCATGCGAAGATAAATAAAGTTACTTGTTTTGTCCCATAGTGCTACTTCTTCAATTCAAGTATATGTACCTTAGAGTTATTGAAATAGGGGTTGTCCTGCCAGGATTGATCCATGTGAAGATAATATACTCGTCTCTCAGGGTCTTTGTGCTCTAGAAGTCTATTAAAATCCAAACATGAAGGATGACTTGGAAAAAGTTATGACCTGCAAGGAAATTTGTTGTCCAGCAGAGTTGACAGAGACATACACACTCAGCTCTATGAGGTGGACTCCAGGGAGAGCAGCAGACCAAGCATAGGGAGGAGCAGGGCAGTAGCAGCAAGCTTGACTGCAGGCTGAGGACTGACGCTGGCTTTCCTCGCCTGTTTCCTTTCTCCATTCTCTTCTTCCACTAGCATAAATGTGTGGCTCCAAAATTCTGCCTTCTCCTAGGAGTTGGCCCTGGTGGATATCCTGGCTGTTCTGTTGCCTTCCCTTTTTGTTGTTTTGCTTTTATACTTTTTTATTATGTTAACTAGTATGCCATATGAGACGTCACCTCTTAAATTGTAGGTGTAGAGTGATTTGTTTTGACTGTAAACAATGTCATGTCACAGACCTCTAGAACTTTTCCATTTTCATGACTCAAATGCTGAATGCTGTGTTTATCAAAAGCATCTTCCTCAGGTCCCTGGCCAATGTCATTCTTTCTGTTTATAAATGTTTTACTAGATGCCTTTCAGGGGAATCACATAGTACATGTGTTTATTTGATTTTTTTTTTCATTTAGCATAGTGTCCTCACAGTTCATCCATGTCCACTATTAGAAAATTTTCTTCTATTTTATGGCAGATTAATATGTTACCACATGTGTACCATGGGATGTGGTTTTTGTTGTTTTGTTTTGATCAGTTGCTACTGTGATGGACGTTTAGGCTCCTCTACCTTTGGACTATTGTGTGCAGTTCTATAATGAAATTGGAAGGGTAAAGATCCTCTGAGATCTTGTTTTAAAAATCTAGGAGTGGGACTGTTAGATTTTATGGTAGTTCTACTTTTAATTTTCTGGGAGATATGCATGCCATTATCCTGCCATCTTGTACTTCTGTAGCTCGTGCTGGAGAGAACCACATACCTGTCTCTCCTCTTACTCTTCAACCCGATCTTCCTTCTCCAGCAAACAGAACTGCTGCCTGCCTCTTCTTCAGCACACTGCTCCTTCTTTTGAGACTCTTGACGTTCTTCAAAATCCACATCAAGTCAAAATACTTCATAACCTCTTGTTGCCCAGCTAGATTTACTTGCTCTCTGCCGGAGTCTCTAAAGTCCTTGTCTCTGTTGTATGGGACAATTGATAGACATGTTGTTTTGGCCTGAGTTTTTACTTTAACTGAACTGCCATCTCCTGATGTATCTTCTCTGAGAACTTTGCAAAATACCTTTTCCTCTCCGTGAAGAAGCAGAAATCATAGAAAATGTATGTGTGTTACAGGTTTAGAAGTCAGTTGCTCTGGAAACATAAAGAGGACCCTAGGGAGTAGCTCAGGTATACAGGACACTGTTCATTCCTATAGAGATAAATGAATGTGATGGAGCAGAGAGAAAAGGTCAGTGGCATCACTGTTTTCAGCCTGCAGGGCTTGGAATAGGCAGGCAGGCTTAGAGGATTGGTTCGAACTACACTTGAGCAGTGTAGGACGTTGGCAGGTAGGGTGAACTGGACATGCCTGGGGCAGGAAGTGGAGTTCACCTCATAGGAAGTCAGCAGCTGCTTAAAGCAGGGACCAGTCTAACAGGCAGTCTGGAAAACACCACTCCTGGCTCCCTGTGCTGGAAAGTTCTTGGCTTCCAACCATAGTATGCCTTGCCAGCAGTGCTGTCTGAGTGGTTAGCTCTCAGCTAAGCTGAAAGTCAGCGCCTATTCTTGCCTGCCAATGGCTGGAAAGGGAGAGGAAATGGGCTGCTTGGTACTTTTAATAGCTCCATCCTTTCTGCTTTTTCCTTACCTTCTCATACCCCTCCAGATCTGTACTATCCCACTGCCCACCAACCCAGGTTGGACAGGTGTGTAGATCAGCCCCATACTAGAATTAAAGGAAGTTCTGAGGCTCTGCCCCTGGAGAAAGCTCTAGCTGGTGTGGATGAGGCTAGAGTCACATCTAGCCCCTGGAGAACCCTCTAGCTGGTGTGGATGCAGGACTGACTAAGTAGCTGAAAAGTTATTTCCTTCTTTGTCCAACTTGATTTTTTTTCGTAATTTCACAAAGATCATATATTTCTTTAGAAATCAGAAAAAGGGTTGATGTTATTAGAAATAAAGCCCAGATGCTATCCTGAAGTGATCTTGCAACAACTATTGATACTCCAAATGCATTCCTGTTTCCACAGGGGGACTTGACCTCATCTTCATGCCAGGCCTCGGGTTTGACAAAGATGGCAACCGGCTGGGGAGGGGCAAGGGCTACTATGACACCTACCTGAAGCGCTGTCTGCAGCACCAGAAGGTGAAGCCCTACACCTTGGCTTTGGCGTTCAAGGAACAGATCTGTCCCCAGGTCCCAGTGGATGAGCATGACATGAAGGTAGATGAAGTCCTTTATGAAGACGCCCCAGCCTCTTAAGTCATCCTGTGACAGCCACACTCACTGGTTTGTACCAGTGTGAAGAAAGTGTGTGTATTTTCTCCTTGTCAAAAATGAGTCAAAATGGCACATTAAAGTGAATATGGATTGTGTTTCTTGCGTGTAAATATAAAATATCTAACTTAAAACCACCGTTAAAAGTCAAGAGATGTGTCCCTCGTGGTCCTGATTTCCTTGTTCATGTTCTCCGGGGAGGGGGCAATATTTGGGAGGAGGGGAGGGAAATGGGAAACGGGGAGCAGGTGGAAATATTAATTAAAAAAGAATAAAAAAAAAGTCAAGAGATGTGTGAATACTAGATTACTAATTCAAATATAGGCAAAAGCTGTATGGTTTTCAGATTAGCTTCTTGGTGTTAAGATGGTAAGTTGACCTTTCTACTTTGCAGTTTAAATTAAATATTTATGAGTATTAAAGAAACATAGAAATTGGGGGTAAAGGCTCTATTTCTTAATGTCTGGTCGTAGGGCCTGATTCCTGTGACATGTGGAGACTCGTCTGTTTTTAATTGGTTTGGCAGTACTTCATATATTATACCACCTAATTATGGCTTTATTTACTCACCTTGAAGTTTTACGTATGACACTCCGTAGCTTTGTCTGGTGGCTAGATGGGAGCCTTTTGTGGTTTACATACTTTGATTCAGATGATGGTCTCTGGCCTTTAGGACTTTTAAGATTTGATATACATTAATAATAATTTCTGTTGATTCATGGGTTCCATTTGAAAATGGAAGCTGCCGTGGACTGGACACTGCCAGATGGCTTCACAGCCAGAGAGAGGTCATTTTGTTGCGGGGAAGATTTGGTTATCACAAGACACTCAGGGATCTTCCTGGCCGTGACTGCTTGCCTGGGTCCCACCCACAGCCTGTCACCAGCTCCTGCTGGCATTGCCTCTGGGATGCCATCTACCTCTGTTCTCTCCTTCCTCTCATCTTGCTGCTATTTTCTTCACCCCTCAGCATTTCTCAGCCGAAGTAGGGAGCTTTATGATCAGCTTTTTGCCTCCAATTTATTTCAGAAATGATCTGATGAGACATCAATGTGATGTGGACTCTCTCAGCTAAAGTATTTTGGAGACTTTGTAGCAGGTAGATGCCTTTCACTGTGGAATAAACCTCTTGTAAGGGCCGCTCTGCCCTTCTTCTATCATCTTTCCCCTCCCTATATTATCTTTCTGTGCACGCTGTGAGCATCACAGGCTGTTGCTGCCCTCTGGCCTGTGCAAGCCTGTTTCCCTTCGTCTCAGTGCTATCTTCTTTTGTCCTGGGGACTGCTGTGCATCTTCAGGGCTCTGCTCCTCCTTTGTTTCTTCCAGGAGGTCTTCCTTCGCCCCACCCACCAGTTCTAGTTCCTCTTCCTTCCTTGCTGTGGCCATTGCCCTGTTTATCACATTGGCCTGCATAGCAGTAGTTAGTGTCCATGTCTGTCCCCTTCATGAAGCTTTAAGTTGAAGAAAGCTTCTTGTGTTCAGTACATAACTGATGTAGAGTATTGGTAACATTTTTAAAGAGTAAACAATGCATGTACATTTGTTTTATTTAAAACACAGATCTACTGTTTTATATAATATATAGTTTATATAGTATATAGTTTGATATTATATGCACAAAAGTAAAAAAATACTTTAAAAATGCCAATTTGGCTAACAGTTGATCTCTACAATTTAGGATATATAATGAGAAATGAGAGAGAAATGGAATTCCTACAAGCTATGATGACATTATTATACTGATTAATCTTCTGTGTAAATGTTAATATAGCTGACATGACTATGAAGTAGTGAGCTACTGCAGGTCTGGAAAGCTTTGCTTTCTTAACCTATGTTATTCTTGTACCAAAAGAGCCAGGTGTAGTTAGAGAAATAACTGGCCAGAAATTGCTGGGTACCCAAGATTCAGAGAAGTAAAAAAAAAAACCACAGGATCTCTCCCTGTAATGATTAATCTTGTCAACTTGTCAAGATTTAGAATTACTGTGGAAACACATCTCTGAGTGTGTTTATGAGGGTGTTTCCAGAAAGGTTTAACTAAACAGTAAAGATTTACCCAAAATGTGGTAACTCTCCCTCTCTCTCTCATGAGGTGGGATCCTGGACTGATTGACAAGGAGAAAATGAGCTGAGCACTAATGTTCATTGCTCTCTGCCTCCTGACTGTGGGTGCCTCATGCTTCAGATGCCATGATGGGTTATATTGCTAAAATAAAGACCTCCCTAAGTTGCTTCTTATCAAGTATTTTGGTGATAGCAAGCATAGTAAGTAATACACCCCCCTAAAATGACAGTAATTCCTGTGTGACCAACCGTGCACTGTGGTATCCCTGCTGAAGGTATTGGAAGGAAGAAGCCCCAACCCCTGAGGATGTAGCCATGATTAGGACATCTCTGACCCAGGGAGTGAGCACCACAGTTCAGGGCTTCATGTGTTATGATTTGAATCTGAAATGCCCCCACAGGTCCATGCTTTGCACATTTGTCCCCGGTGATGGCACTGTTTTTCAGGAAGAGTAACTTTTGGAGGAAGATCCTAGCTGGCAGACAGGCCATTGGAAGTAGATCTGCTCCTGACTCCTCTGATTTTCTGCTTCCTGATCTGCTGTGATGAAGTCCCCACTGCTGTGAGTGACACTTCTCTAGTATGTCTTCCCTGCCGTCATGAACTGAAAACCTCTGAAACTGAGCCTGACCAAACTATTTGTCTCTTGATTTGTTTCTGACAGATGTCTGTCACAGCAATGCAAAAGTAATGAGTACACACTGTAAGAATGAAGAGGGTCTCAGAAGGGACTATCTAGGTAGAGGAGAGCCAGCAACCAGATAATAACTGAAACCTTTAACCAGGGAGGAAGCAGGAGACAGATCTACTCCCAGTGGCCTACTTCTGCCAGCTAAGCTCCACCTCCTAAAGCTCCACTTAATGCCAAAGAGTTGCAAACACCAGAACCACAAATGGGTTTGTAGTGGAGATTTTATAGAACTGTGCTTTATTGAGCTAAAACTAAACTATATGAAGTTCTAGTCTCTCAGTGGTTAAGAATAATTCACACTTAATCCTAATGTCCTCCAATATAAAGGACTGATTGAATATATTGAGACAGTTCCTGGCCCCAGATATTAAAATATTTGTGTAGATATGGAGGTGGGGGGGCATATGTGTTTCTTGTAGAGATTTCTGGAGTTCAGTTGCTCACGATGTATTTGTGTGGGTATATGTTTAATTCTTCCACGAATCTGTAGCTCCTCAAAGTGCATTCTCTGACAAATTCATAATCATTTTGAGACCCAGTAGTGACTCCAACACAAAATAAACAGTAAGTAATTTCTGATGAGGGACTGAACTCAGGTCAGTGCTGTCCTGCTTCTGCCGCGCATGTGCTGGAGTCTGTGGTGGTTGCTAGTCATTGTTGAGATTCTGCTCTTTCAGCATTGCCACAGCATTGAATTATTCCAAAACAAGTGTTCTAGTAATCCAGGGGCACTGTTTGGCCAGCATCTATCTGTGAGTTGCATCATCTGTGTTCCTTTTCCTTGTTGGCGATTTCCTTCTTTGCATATTTTTTGATCATCTTCCTATGCCTGGAAGTTTTAAACCTTTTGCCCTGTAAGAGTGATTGTCATTCCCATCAGTATCTATCTACATAAATTCTTCTTTTCATGCTTAAAAGTAAATGTTCTTCTAAATAATGAAAGTGCACACCATAAAACATGTATACCAAAAAAGTATGGTAATACTGAAAAATTATAAAATTTATTGTATGTTTTTAAAGGAGATAGTGATATGGTAAAATTGTGTTTTAAATTCATTTTCACTATATGTTTTTTAAAATAGTATTTTATTAATTCTATGAGAATTTCATACAATGAATATATTTTGATGATATTCATTCCCCTCACCCCTCTCAGATCCAACCTACCTCCCTAATCACACAATTTCACCTTCTCTCTCTTTCATTCAAAACAAATCAATTCCAATTTGTGTTGTTCAGTTACTCTTGGGTGTGGGGCCTGCCCTGTAGTGTGGTCTGCCTACTGAGAGTAACACCAAGAATGAAAACTGACTTTCTCTCTGTCATCAAAGGACAACAACTCCTCAGCTACGAGTGAGACCTAATGGCAATCTCCCCTGCCCTCATGCTGCAATTTTGTCTGGCTTGAGCTTGCCCAAGATTTGTGTGTGATGTTACAATCACTTTGAGTTTACATGTGCAACTTCCCTGTTGTGCCAGAAAAGAGTGTTTTCTTGAACTCATCTACCACTTCTGGTTCTTGCAATTCTCTGTCCCCTCTGCCTCCAAGATTCCCGAGCCTTAGGGAGGGGCTTATCATAAACATATCATTTAAGTTGAGCACTCAGCAGTCTCTTGTTCTTTGTACACTGGCCAGTTATGGGTCTGTGTTAGTGTCCATCTGTTTCAAGAAGTTGCTTATCTAAGGAGTGCCTGTGGATTGATATATGAGTACAGCAATAAGTCTTTAGGAGTTGCTTTAATACTATGCCCATTTAGTGGAATAATAGTTCTAGGTTCTCCCCTAGGACCTATGATCTATCGAGTCACAGGTTCTTGGCCTTGAGAATGAATAACAGTGCCAAGTATGGGTTTCCTCTCATAGGGTAGTTCTTACATATCTTATTCTAAGAGATTTTTCTTTTTTTCCCCCTTTGGTTTGGGTTTTTGATATTGTTTTAGTTCTTTGAAAATTTCACACTATGTATTTTATCAAAATCCCCCCAACTCCTTTTCCTAACTCCGCCCAAATCCACCCTCATCTTTCTACTCACACCGAAATACATGCCCTCTACTTATTATTTATTTATTTATTCATTTGTTAATTCATTTAAAAATAGCCCATGAATCCTATTTGTGCTGCCCATATACTCATATGTGTGGGATTATCCACGGGAGTGTCATTGACTTGCCAGAAGCCACACCCCTGAAATACATACAAGTAGCATTACATAGACTGAACAGGTTATATTTAGGAATATATGTACATGCAAACACATATATGTATATAATGCCAATTAATGAAGAAAGAGGCCATGAATTTGAAGGAGGGCAGGAAGGATTATAGATTATATGGGGAAGGTCTTAAAGGGAGGAAAGGAAAGGTGAAATGTCATAATTAAAGTACAATATCAAAAATAAAAACAAAACAAAACAGAAAACTGACTCTTTCCCTCAGAAGCCATCAACTGTCCATGACTTCTCAATTAGGGACAGGGCTCAAGTGTCTCTTCCCTCTCCATGCTAGAATGTTGACTGGCTTGCTCTTGTCGACCACAGCTGCTGAGTTCATGAGTGCAGCTGTCTTGCCATGTCCACAAGACACTGCATTTCTCTGGGCCTCTCTGACTTCTGCCTCTTAAGTCTTTCTTTCCTCTCTTCTGCAATGGTCCCTGGGCCTTGGGAGCAGCTGTGATGGACAAACAGATGGCTGACCACTCCATTGACACTCGTTCTCTCTATGTTGTGAGTTACTGCATTAATCATCTGCTACACCAGCTTCTTTGATGAGGTCTAGTGTGTATGTGTGTGTGTGTGTGTGTGTGTGTGTGTTTTACCATAAACGTATACCTGCCATTGAAGTTGGGTCCTCTGGAAGAGCAGGAAGGGCTTGTAAATTGCTGAATCATGTACCTGGTTTTGAATTTTTAAGACAGACTACATACTACTGGGCTGGAGCTTTTCATAGTAGACATGATGGCCACAGATTTCTTGTAGTCTTCTGTTGTAGGAAACTGTTTGTTCTCGACTGTTCAGCCCCAAAATAATCACACAGAAACTATATTATTTACAGTACTGCTTGGCCAATAGCTTTAAGCATATTGTTAGATAGCTCTTACATCTAGAATTAACCCATTTCCATTATTTTATATTTTACCACAAAGGCTCGTGGCCTACCAGCAAGGTTCTGGCGTGTCTGTCTCCAGCAGTGACTCCATGGCTTTTCTAAACTCCGCCTTCCTTCTCCCAGCATTCAATTTAGTTGCCCTGCTCTACTATAGGCATAAGACAGTTTCTTTATTAACCAATGATATTCACAGCATACAGAGGGGAATCCCACATCAGTCTTCCTGCCTCTGCCTTCCAAGTGTTGGGATTACAGATGTGCCCCACAGCAGCCTTTTTAAACTATGGGAGTTGTATAACTGAGTTTAGGGATCTCTCTCTCTCTCTCTCTCTCTCTCTCTCTCTCTCTCTCTCTCTCTCTCTCTTCTCCCTCTCTCACACACACACACACACACACACAAATTGGCAGAGGTTAAAGTTTTTTGAATGTGTGAGAACTGAAAATTCAAAATCAAATGTATTTTGGATCCAAGCCTTTTCTGGCAGTGCTTGCTTGTGTTGTGTCAAGGGACTTCATTACAACCTTGGTTCTGAATACATGATGTTCATTTTACATTGCATATACCACCACACCAGTTAGTGCCAATGAGTATTGTCTGCAAAATCTCTGCTTGGAGATCCATGTATGTTTTGAATTCTAGTGCATTTGCTATTACTCTGAATACAAAAATTTCTATTCTCGTAGAAGCATATTAGTAATTGTGGAAAACAAAGCATTTAGTATTTTCCTACCATCATTCCTCAGCATGTGAGCATCATAAAACTGTTATATCTTTGGGTTGTATTAGGTTAGAATATTTGATTTTAAAAATTTCTGTGTGAGTTGCTGACTTAAATTTTATTTTAAAAGTCATTAATTGAATTCTGGCTTGGGATCAGGACAGCATTTCCAGTAATTACTGAAATGCCCTAGAGATTGGTTGCACTACATATTTATGTGATGTGGTAGTCTCTATTGACAGTCATAAAGTCAAAATATTAATCAACTCTGTCAAAAATTGAAGATGCTCTTCATCTAATATTAAGCAAAGACTTAATTCCACATATATAAGCAAGTGCATCTCTCATTAATCAGCTCTAAGGGTTGTTAGAGTTGCAGAAGTCCCCTTCTGGGGCAAGCAGAGTCAGGCGAAAGTTGTGCCACAGCACTGGCATTTCCAATTCCAGTTGCCACTTAAATGATATATATATTACTGTAGTCACATTAGCCAGTATCCATTTCTGTATGTAGATTTGCCACTCTTACAGTAATCAGAAGGTGTTGCCCATCTTCTTTTTTGACAGGGTCTTACTGTGGAGTCCTGGCTGGCCTGGAACTCACTAGGTAGACTAGATTGGCCTTGAAGTCACAGAGATCCACCTGTTTCTGCCTGCTGGAATCAAAGGCGACCCATCTACTTTGTTAATAAGTTCACAGCTTGTTGAATTTTTTAAAAAGGTGTTAAACCAAGTTAGAAAGATATGCTTCCAAATTTACTTGTGTAGATATGAAAGTGTATGATATCACATGGGTTTTGCAGTTCAATTACACAGTATAGTCATGGCAAATAAGCATTTTCAGTATACCCTGTTGCTGTCCCTCCCTCTCTTCCATCGCTCCCTCTCCCTTCCTTACTTCCTTGACTCATTTCTCCCTTCCCTTCTTTCCTTTGCTTCTACCTGTCAGGGATCAAGCTCAGGGCCACATATTCTAACACACATTGTACCTGAGAACCATATCCTCAATCACAAGTCCTCTTTTGAAAATAGTTTCTATTTTTGTGATTGATGGAGCATGGCCATTTACCTGCAAGTATCAAATTACACATATTCATATTTTGAAAATGTTTGCTTAGGTAGCAATTTGCCAGTTACCATCTAATCTAGAAAGGTCAGAAACTTTTCAACATATCACAAAGAGTTGTAAATATTTTACTTATTTTAAACTGTGATTTTATAACCACACCAGTGAAACTTGCCTCCTGTGGGGCATTTCTCACCTGTAAATTACGTGTTTCTCCTCCATATGGAGGCCATTATCCATATCAAAAAGTCCAATCAAAGAAGCCATTCCATCAGGGATTGGAAATTTTTAAGGTATTTTGAGAAATATCTATTTTATCTCTTGTGTATGTGTGTTTTGTTCATATGGGTACACATGCCTATGTGTATATGTATGTGGAGGTCAGAGGTCAACTTCAGGTGTTGTTCCTCAGGAACCATCTACCTCTTTTAGTGACAGTGTCTCACTGACCAAGAGCTCACAATGCTGGTTGACCAGTAAGCTCAACTATCTGCCTGTCTCCATCTCCCCAGTCCTGGGATTACAAGGAGGCTCATCTTGTGCATCAAGCACTTTAGAGACTTAGCTGTTCCCCAGCGTTTTCAAATCTCTGCTTTAAAGTCTTCCTGAGAGCGTACTCCAAGAGGAAACATTTGTTCTTTTACTCAACCTCCCGCCCTATACGATTTATGTTGGCATTGAGGGTTTCAGCTTGTCAACAGTGTTTTCTCTGTGTCATCGTGTGACGCTTCCTGACAAAAAAAGTGCAGCTGGCTCTTTGTCTCCTTGCTCTGTTACTGTTTCATTCATATTTCTTTGGCATGAAGAATCTGTTCTTTTAAAATGGTCTGCTACTTTTTGTCTTTTAAAATATATAAATATTTGCCATTGTATTTAGTGAACATTGTTTCGGAGCCCTTAAATTTGGCATCTCATGCTGTGATACACTGCCAAACAGATGAGTTTGCCTTTATCATCTTCTTTTTTAACTTTTCCCATCATGATGATTTCACAGTTGTTGCTATGGATGTGGGATATGAAGGCCCTCATGAACTACAGGGGCATGAATCCTCACTTGGTAAAAATCTTCGTGATCATTTCAAATTCTTCAGCCGACTTCTTGGCAAATCATTAAGTTTTCCCTTGTGAAGCTTGTTAACAGCTTGTGCCAGAAACAGAAGCATCAGCAGTTGTTGCTCATCTGTGCCCGTGTGATTGATGACTTGTCTTTGGTCTGCTGTTGTCTTGTAGGAATCTTTTAAAGGCACTTGTCTATTTTGGGAAGGTTGATCTAGTAGAAACTATTATGGTATGGTGGGTAAGTCCTTGTTTGGGGGATTCAAGTAGAAACTATTATGTCTCAATGGACTGAAAGTGGCTAAATGCTCCTCTCACATCTGTGTCCTTCAAGCACAAACCCAACATAGTACGAGATATAACCTTCAAAAAGGCAGAGTGAGTGGCCCAAGCTTTTAGAAAAACTTAATTTCATCTCTGTAACTTCTACTCAAGAGACAAAGTGCTTTAAAAATGCTGAAAACAACAGATCCTATTTTGTGGGAGTTGATTCTTTCCTCTTCCTGTCTGGCGGATTCTTCCTATCTGAATTCCATCAAAGGATTCTCAGGACTAGAGAAAGAAAAGCTAGAATTTCTTTTAAGTTCCCCACATTTTTTTCCCATGACATCTTCTCCCTTGTCCTAACATTTGTGGTTTTATTATGACAACAGACTACCTGATATAAATGAACAAAATATGCTTATGTGTCTGTCAGTGATATGCTTTTAGTGTTAACGTGATATGTTTTAAAAACACACTTCCAAAGCAAATGATACTTCAATAGTGAATGAAAATACAGGACTATATTATAGATGATGACTACTTGGTTGATCTCAGAAAGATACTTTCTTTAGAATTACAATTCAAGGATGTGTTTCTTTCCCTCTAAGCCCAGAGATAAAGAATACTGCATTGTTCCGAAGATCTGGGTTGATATACCCATGGATGCTGACTGTGTAGAATAGAGGCACTGCTGTAGTTCCTAAATATTTGCTATCCTTTAAATCTAGGATAAGATGAGATAAACCCCATTTCCTGTAGATATTTGTAATGTAAGAGCCAGTGGAATGTGGAGATTACTTATCAGTATGACCATCTCCTCTAGGCTCTCATCTGTGCTTGCAAGCATTCCATCCATAAAACATCCCCTGCCTGCTTAACGGCCTTTATTGTTTCTCTGTTGCTTACAGAATAAGACGCAAACCCTGACTCTCATACACAAAGGGCCTTTTCCAACCAGGTTGCAATTTTCCAACCCCCAATTCCAGACCAGCAATGTCAGTTACATTCATATCTAATATGCTTGATAAGAAGAACTGTATGAACTCAACTTTTTACAATAGAATACGAATAGAACAGAACAGAATTGTTTAAAGAGGCGCCAAAATATTTCAGAAGGTGGACGTTGACTTTATTGTTCTGAGGTTCGTATGGAAATGAGGTTAAAATGTGAATGCTGATCCAGCTGCCTTAAGGTGTGACTTGAAATTCTGCGTTTTTCACAGAATCCCAGATGCTCTGCCCCTGAGTAGCCAGATTCTAAGCCATACTCGCCAGTACAGTTGCTCTAACCCCAAGTGGCTGTTTAAACTTAAGTAAATTTAAATTTAAGACATCTTTAATTAAAAAACCTTGGTTCCATTAGCCACATGTTAGCTGTGACTACGGCCTACTCATTGAGAATCCTGGGCCTAGGACTTTCCTTGAAGTAGGAAGTCCTGCCAGGCAGCATGTTTTCTAGAGCACAGTTTTCAAACGACTTTCTGTAGCCTGTAAAGATCCTATTAAGTCAGGATCTTTAGGAGTAAGGAACTGGAAATATCCATTTTTACCAACTCTCCCCTGGGCATTCTTATACACGTTAAAGTTAGAGGAACGTCTCTACAAGGATCCCACATCAGATCTCTAGATGCTAAAGTAATGTGGAACTAGATGAGTGTCAGAGATGGGCAGATAGGGAGTGATCATGCTTAGAACTCCCCTGCCAGTCACGAAAATCAGCCAGTTGTTTACAGGTGCAGAGGGTTTGTTGGTGGAGCTGGTGTGAAAACAACTGTGTAGGCTGAGGGAGCTCTAAACCATCAGGCAACAGCGTTCTGCTGGTGTGCAGTTGATTCCAGGTGTATTCTCTGGGAGTTGCACTGTTAGAAGGTGTGGTCTTGTTGCAGTAGGTGTGGCCTTTGGGAAGAAGTGTGTCACTCGGGGGTAGCCCTTTGAGATTTCAGATATTCAAGCCAGTGTCACTCTCTCTTTCTGCTGCTGCTGATCCAGATGTAGACCTCTCAGCTCCTCTCCAGCATCATGTCTGCCTGCATGCCCCCATGCTTCCCACTGTGACAATAATGGACTAAACCTCTGAACCTGTAACCCAGCTCCAGTTAAATAATTTTCCTCTTTGGTCATGGTGTCTTTTTGATTATTACCTTTCAGATATTTTTTAAAGTTCCATTTTCTTTAAAAAGAACAAAAACCATTTAAAAGTTAAGCTCCATTTTGATCAGAATTTCCTCCTCATCTATGTAGATTTTTGTTTGTTTCTGTGCCCATCTCCCTGGCAGCTCAGCTGTGGGAGTGGGTGCCAGTGTAGTGGCTTTCCTCTTTTGTGGCTTTTCTCCCGCTTCTCAAATTTCTAATAGGAAAGGGGCAAAGCTGTCTAACTCATTGCCACTGTCCCCTGGGCATTGGAGCCTTCTACGTACCATATGCCCAGCTGATTTTCAGATAGCTGCTATGCTAGTTTGGGGGGAAGTTCTGTGAGAGTGCCTCTTGCACCACTCCCTAGCTGAGCTTTTATAGCTTTGATTAATGTTCACCCTGTCCAACCTTACCTCCCCAACCCCATATTCAATCATACCTTAATGATGGCTTTGTATGGCTTCCACATTACTACCTGCATGTGTGTCCCACCAAGCTGCAAGTGTCCCTATCTCCCATGTGACCCATACTTGATCTGGTCTGATGGCTTTTCCAGACAGGGCACAACTTTCAGGACTCTGCCATCTTCACAAATGCTTGTGTCTCGCAGGAACTCTCCTTTTAGACTGTGATAAGTACCAGGACATATGATTCTGCTGGGAGACAAGTGCCTGCGTGCCTCTTTTATTACACACCTCCAGCTTAAAGGAAACTTTCACGGTGAGGGAAAAGAAAATAACAGCACTTTCTACACCTGCAAATGCCCTTCCTCAAATAAGCCAATCATGGCTTGCCTTTTTCATTGCAGATTCATCATGAAGTTGAGTTATTGATGGGGACTGGTCAAAACCCATGCTGGCTACCTATTGACAAATCTGTGTGGATGTGTGTCATGACCCCCTCTTGTGCTACACCTACATTCCCTTAGGGGACTTTCCTTATCCCACGATTGGTATAGTACTTCTCGCCTGCATTGCTTTCTACTCTGGGCTGTTACGTTTGAATAAGTCGCCCGAAAGAGCCCTTTCATCACTTTGCTCCATGTGTAGACCATGAAGTATGAAGGAGTCGATTCCTCAAGGAACAGGGCTTGAGGCTGCTAATACAATCTGCTCCCCTCTCATCCTAACATGAATTCCAGGCATTGATCTCTGTGTGTGTGGTGACAATAAGCTAGTTAATTAGGTTGGCCTTCATCTGTCGTTGCCCTCTTCTCTGTCCCCAACTGTTGCTTCTTGATTCTGAGTCACACAGTTCCTTGTCCTTGGTACCTGTTTTTCTGAGGGTCCAGGCTAAACTTGTTCATCACTTTAGACACTGTGGATATTTGTTATCTATTGTTCCCACTTTGGAGACTACAAGAGGGAAAAGTATCACCAAGCGTCCTTCTATACCACATAATCACTGTCAAGCAGAAGCTCCGGCTGGGTAGCAGCAGGCGCATGTTCCTGGTCATAAGGGGTCATGTTCCTGTTCTGGTTTGGGGATGAGAGTGATGTGCGGTAGCAAGATAAACTTTGATTTAGATGTTGTGAAGGAATGTTCTCCATGAGCAGGGGGTAAATTGGAGCCTAGGGCCTGACATATCATTGTGTCTGTATATGTTAGCTATTGTTTTGGGCTTCAAGCAGGGACTGAATTTCAATAAGAAAAAAGAAATATTGGACAGAGCCAAAACCAGTATGAGGTGGTTCCCAATTCTTTCTGGAGATAGAGTTATACTTTCCTCATTGTCCAGAATGATGCCTGCTAACAGTTGGGAGCTGAGGTTCTACCCACCAGTTGCCCTTAAATGGAGAGGCATCTTGTCCAAGGTTTCAGCTCCCTTCTGATGACACCTGCTCCTAAGGCTTGAATAATACTGCCCTATGGTTTCAAGAAAGGATTCCCATAAAGGACATCCCAGTTACAGCCCAAAGGCCTTGTACTAAATACAGTAGCACTTCTGTTCCAAGTCTCTCTCTGCCCAGCCTGTTTCCTTCCCTCTCTATCAGAGTTATTTCCGAGAGTTCTCTCTTATCAGCCTCTGGATACAGGGGTCCATCCTGCCAAATTGAACAAAACAGAAGTCCCAGGCAGGAAAAAAAGAAGGGCAGCCCCTGAGGCCTGAAATTTGAAAGCATTTTTGGGTGCTACCAGGTTATTTCATATTCCAGCATCTGGATTTGTGGGAGGAAGCACATGGCTGTCTTCATTTGTATTGAAATCAGTCTCTGTGAGCAGAATATCCTCGAGAAGTGACACAGTGTTCCCCACCCCCATTGTGGGTCCACCTTACGTAGTTCACTTACATGTGACCAACTGTAGTCTGAATATATGGAGAATTCCTGAAGCAAGCATTTATTCATTTTGTTACATGTATGACATGCTGGTTTGATGAACTCCGTTACCCCTGCAGATGTGAAGTATCCATTTTTTCCCAGTCCCTGCACTGTACACATCATCTACCAGTGACCTTCAGCAGCTCGTGGATCAGACCAGCTGTTGCTTGCACTGCACCGCTTAGGTTTATCCTTACATACTAGCCTAGCACCACACCAGTCTACTTCATTCAGCTTACTGCATCTCATCACATGGGCATCACATCATCTCACATCATCCCAAGAGAAAGATGAGTGCAAGACCCATTCACTTGCCTTTTGTTACAGTTTGTGGTTGCTCTGTTTGATTAGTTTTAATCTCTTACTACACCTAATTTATAAATTAAACCCCACTAGAGGTATCTATAGAGAGGGGAAGTCAGCTATTTGCACAGGATACTGCTGCTTGTATAGGATACAACTATTTGTATAGGATACTCAGTACTGCTGTGGTTTCGTGTAGCCCCCAGGCATCTTAGAACACACTCCCCACATAAGAGAAAGGCTTATGTCTCTGAAGTTTTCTTGAAGGAAGACATTGGATATACTGGGCAAGGATGGGAGCTGTAAGCAGATGGTGTAGTGGTTCATTTAAGAAGATATTTTGACAATTATCAGGGTGCTGTCATGACCCTGGGGGGCAAATTGGAAATAAAATAGGGACATCCCCCCCAATGGTACACAACTGAAAAGAGAGACTAAGGCTGTCAAACTGATTCTTGCTTTTGGAGATTCATTTAGGGGCTAAGTGTCCCTTCAGGAGGAAATGCTACCTTACTTGGTGGAGGACCGTATCTCAGGAGAAAGTGCAAGTAACAGGTAGGTTAAGTGGATGTTTTGTTCCTGTGCAAGAGGAGCTCCAGGAACTACTAATTATTACCCTCTAAACTTAGAATCATCCAAGAGACAGTCAGAAGGATCAAAAGCAGAAAGTCGGATCAGTTTAGTTCATAAAGGATTGACAGGCAGCTGAGATGCCGCTACTCTCCTGCATCAGACCTCGCCATATAAAGCTAATCATAGAGGCACCTGTAATTCAAGCTTTTGGAAGGTGGAGGTAGGAGGATCGGGAGTTTAAAGTCATCCTCAGCTATTTAGGGAGTTCAGCAGCACTGAGAAACACGAGGTAGAGTCTTAAAAACAGAAACAGAACAAAAAGACCTCTAATGGCCAGACACTGACTAGCTGTCCATGGAGAGAGTATGCCAGTACATGGTACAGAGCCCTCTTCCTAGAGGGAGTCAGATTAAAGAAAAGAAAAGCAGGCTTAATCTGTAAAATTTACCCTTTGAATTGGAGCAAGAACAGAGATGTTACTTTGCCTGAAGTCTTCGCATATGTGTTCCCGGAGGCAGGGAAATGGGCATGCAAGATTGGCTTTCTATGCATGCATGCAAGATTGGCTTTCCATGCATCGGATGGGTTCATTCATCACATTTTACAGCCGCATTTTATATAAAACTGAGCTGAGGTCTGCTTTTACAAGTCAGTGGCAGTCCAGGATTTAAACCAAGTGCACGATCTTAAAGCCAAAGTCTGCATGCATTCCTCCTACCCCTTGTTTCTCACAGGGGTGCTGGGAAAATGAGCACCCCTGGCCCTCTTCTTGGACATGAGGCATCGTAGGTTCTCATGACTTGACTTTTCTCAGGAACCTGAGTTCACAAAGGGTCTGTGACAGATTTGAAGATAAAGTCATTTATTTACCCCAAGACAGGAAGACTGGGAGAGGGTCATGTTTTCCCATTCCTGGCTTGTGCCTGCCCAACATGTCACTCAGTCCTGGGCCAGGACTAAGCTCTTTTGGTTTAGTCTTCAGAGGACCAGCTCTTTACAGTCAGGGTCTAGGCCAGCAGGGGTTTCTTTCTTAGGTTTAATTCTTTCTGGTTGTGAAGCTATGAATTCATGGATTCTCAGCTTACTAGTTCATTCTATGAGAATCTGAGTACTTCCCCAAAGATGAGCATCCTCCTGATGCTTTTCAAGTCCTCCAGGTATGTACCAAATGATTACATTCTTGCTTTTCAGCCTCTGAATGTGGTCCATCCTAGTTTAAAGAGAAAATTATGGTAGGGGTGTGCAGTCCTGATTAAATGTGGTTTGGGAAGTGATAGATACCAATATATCTGCTCCTGTCCAGATAGCTACAAGGCAGAGATAGGCACAGGTTAATATGATCCTCAGGGTTAAGAAACTAAAATGTGGAATCTTTCCAGTAGTACCCAGAAAACTGGAGTCCATGGTACAACCATGATAGAGCTAAAGTACCCTGTAGAGAGTAGAGTTATCTTAGGGTTTCTGTTGCTCTGGTAGAACACCATGACCAAAATGAATTTGGGAAGGACAGGGTTTGTGTCATCCTACAGTTTGTAGTGCATCATCCAGACAAGTCAGAGCAGGAGAGCAAGGTTAGGGAGGAACGCTGCTCACCTGCTCTTTCACAGAGCCAGAAACGTAGGAAACCAAACAGCCTTCAGGCTCCCAAACTGGGGCAGGTCCCCTTCCAACATGGGTTCCTCTGATTCTAGAAGGAGTCAAAGGTAACTTTTGATCCCCTTTGACAGCCTTTCTCAGACTTTTGTCAAGAGGATAATTTTCCCATTTGGAAAAAAGAGGGCCATTCATGTTTTTATTGTCTTTTTGTTTATAATATGGGCACTGGACAGATATCCATCCTTTGACAGTCCTGACTAAAATGTCCTTGCTAGCCACAGCTGTATCAGTTCTATGAGGGTCCCCACAGAACTGGAAGAGGATGTTTGGAAACCTCAGCCCTTCTCTTGAACATACATGAGAGAGGGGCAGTGCTCAGTAGACGTTGATCTGCCTATGGCAGCTGTTGTGTATTGGGTCTATTGCTTAGCCTGTTCCTATTCTTTTGTTTACTTCTCAGTCTTTGAGGCTCCCTCCACTTTGCTGATTACCTTGTAGGCCATTTACAGTAAAGTGGGGGAAAGGGTTTGGGGTCACTCATTTTCTTTTGGGGAGACACTTGGCATTGGGCATCTATTTCCTGCCTGGTTTTTCTCAGTTGTGACCTTCCTGCCATAGTGCACCGACTGTTGAGTGCTATTCATAATTCCATAAGAAGAGGTAGAAAGACCAGAAAACACGTGCATGCACTCCTCTCACTTGCTTAAGTTCTCCATGTCTCTTTCTGCGTGATACTTTCATCCACTATAGGCCAGGATTCTACCAGTCAAGAAGGCCAGGTGTAGCCCCTGACATTGAACGAGAGCTGTGGGCCAAAATAGACTCTCTTCCTTATAATTTTCTCAGTCTGAGATATTGTGTTGTTAGCAACAGAAAGCAGACAAGTACAGTGATCCAGAATGTCTTGGTAAAAAGCACTTCTCAGGTTCAGAGATTCTTAGGCAACTAATCAGTAATGAAATGAAATTAATAATAAATGAATGAGCTGAAATTTGAATGCTTTTTAAACTTCAGTTTTAAATTTTAAAAATTAAAAAAGTAAAAATCCCTGTGTGCTTTTTATTTTTAAATTAAAAATAGTTTTACTACATGTGGATAAAAATGGGATTTTTCTTTACACTTATTCTGTTTGAGGTTTGTAGCATTTCTGAAAATGGTGGCTTGACATACTTCGTTAATTTGGGGAAATTCTCTCATTCTATAAAAATAAGTATCTCCCCAGTGTCCTCTCCTCTGCAATCACACATGTACTGACCTTTATGTCCCACTGGCTCTCATGTGTTGCCCCAGTCCACCCCAGTACTCCCCGAATGTGTTTTTCTTTCCATCCATTCAGTCCAAATATTTTTCTACTTCCCCTTGGATTCTCTAATCGTTTCTCAAGCTGTCCCTACTTTACTATTAAGTCTGACTGTTGACTTCCCTGTTTTATTATATTTTCATGTAATATTTTTCTTTTGGGTTTACTTATTTTCTAAAATTTCTTTCCTTGGACATACTAATTACATTTATTTTGTTCCTATATTATAAGTCCAGTTTCAGGGCCCCTTTGGATTTCTTTCTATGGTTATTTTATCTTTTTGAATTCCAGACTTTCCTATCTTTAATTTGTTTCATTGGATTTTGTAAGTTTTTTATTGATGAGCAGATACAGTGTGTGCCAATATGAAGAGCATCTGAGGGCTGGGTGGTACCAGCTCTCCCTCTCAAATCCACTTTTGCCTTTGGAAGTCAGAGTTAAGGGTGGCTTGGCATACTCTAGCCAGGGACTGGGCGAACTTAAACCCTCATTTCAGAGTTAAATGAGACTAAATCCCCTTAAGCCCACGTGTCAGTCTGTCTGGTTGGTCCCACTGCTAGGATTCAGGAGTTCCTTCTAAAAATTTGTGTGTATTATAGGCGCCCTCCTTTTGGAGGAGCCATGAACTCTACTTTTGCTCCTCAAAGGCAGAGAGAGACTGCTATACCTGCTTGTGCCATAGCCTCTTGGCTTCCAGTTTCCACTTCATTTTTTTCTCTTAGCATCTCTCTCTGTTGAAAAGCACAGCTTCTCAGCTTGTAGGCTTAGCTTCAGACTCAGCTAATGCTTTGAGGCAAATGCTGTGCCAACACTAGATTCACTTCTGTGTGTTCTTTCTCCGAGAGATCCCAATACCTTAAGAGTTCAGGGCATTTGATAGCTCTCTGAATGCTTCTGAGCATAATGAGTTCTTCTAAAATATTACTCTATTCAGGACTCTTATTTGCTCTTCATAAGAAGAGCTGGCCTCGATGGTCTATTGCTGTCTTGATTGTCACTTTTAAATCTTGCCAAGTGATTCTAAAGTGAGACCTATTGCCACACTATAAAAACCACCTATGGCTCTTGTTTACAAATTCTGGTTTCCTGGTCCTCTTCCAGACACACTACATCAGAATTTCCAGGAAAAAAAAAAAGAAAGACAAATTTACATTTATGCAGCAGAGACAGCAATGGAGAATGTGGATAAACCAGCTGGAGACAGTCTGGAAAAACAAACTTACTAGATTAAAATCAAGCAGTTTGCTTCCTGTTCACAAATATGTCAAATGGCATGTCAAAGTCTATTCTTTAACATTGAAGACCTTCTCTCAAAGCTTCTAAAATGGTATTAGCCCTTGCTGATGTGGGATAGCTTCTTTTTCAGTACATTTTCCTCTAACAGGGAATACAGCCTTCCTTCCCTGGTCATTTGTCAAGTAATTAACTATTTTATTACTCTCTCTCTCTCTCTCTCTCTCTCTCTCTCTCTCTCTCTCTCTCTCTCTCTGTGTGTGTGTGTGTGTGTGTGTGTAGAATTTACAGTGCAGATCAGAGGACATCTTGCACATGTTCTTCCACCAGGGTCCCAGGGACTGAACTTGGGGTTCTTAGGTTTTGCAGAGAGCCTTTGCCCATTGAGCCTTGTCTCTGCCCTAAAAGGCCATTATTTGATTTCTAGTCTCCTCCATGCTGAACTTCTGTTTGGAAGAGGCTCGAAATGAATGGCAACCCTTTTAATTACTGCATCTAACTAATTTTATTATCCAATTATGGGTAAGATTAAAGTTCATCAAGCTATTCATTTTGTGTGAAATTCCTTCATTTCCAAAAGATCAGTGGGGCATTAAGGAACAATGGAAACAGCTAGTGGGAGATAACAGAGGGTGGTTTATCACTGGTCAGACACAGACAGCAAAAATGGGCCCTGTTACTCCAGCATTGGTCTGTGGGTAGAATGTACAGTATATGTTTTCATCTTAGTCTTGAAAAAGTAACATGTTATATCCCAAGTGGGAGTCAAAATTTCACCAGCTGTATATATAGCACTTAAGGCTCCAAAGCACCAGGCCAGTTTGTTACATCAAATGGCTAAGAGCCCACAGTTTCATGAAAGTACTTTTGCATATTTGCAGGATCATAACTCTGTGCAGTGAGTTCAGGTCTGGGTGAGTACAGATGTGAAATAAATACTGCCAAGACATTAAATATGGGAGAAATGTCTGGGTCCATGTTCCAACCACAACTGGGGTTCATGACCTGTAGTGCCACTAAGGACCACGTGGACGTCCGTGATCTGGGATGCCACCTAGGGCTTAGCATCTGAGGGTTGAGCTCTACTGGGGCCATGCAGATCTGAGTAGACTGCAATGCCACCAGAGTACATGGTGTCTGAGCTGCTGCCAGGGGCCATGTCTGGGTTCATGGCCCTACCACACTTGTGGTCTTTGGTCTGTATTGATGTCGGTGGCTCCTGTTACCACCAAAAGCAGTGAGGATAGGGCTGCACAGAGTTGGCCCTGCCCCTCGCTGGCTGCAGCACTCCAGAGAGTAGACCCTGAACTTACCAAGGGCAGCACAGTAGAGCTGTCCCTGCTGGCAGCAATATGGGTGAGCAGGCCCTGAAGACTTAAGAGTGGGAGACCTAGCTCAAGGTCTTCTATGCAGTGGCACGGGAGAGGGAGAGATAATCCCCTTGCACCTCACCCCTTGCTTAGTAGCTAGCAGAATGACTTTTCCAACTCTATCCTACCAGAGCACATTAACTCCCTCTAGGTGAGGTGAGAAAGTGCTTCTCTGATCTGTGTTCCTGCAGGGTCCAATAGATGTATTGTTGGCGGAGACCGCTCGCTCATTTCCTGGTCGCCCAGACCTGAAATAATCACTTAGAAACTATATTAATTACAATACTTCTAGGCCTATTAGCTTATGCATATTTCTAGCTAACTCTTACATCTTAAATTAACCCATTTCTATTAATCTGTATATCGCCACATGGCTATGGCTTACTGGGCAAAATTCCGACGTCTGTCTCCTCCAGCAGGTACATGGCATCTCCCTGACTCCACCTTCTTTCCTTCTCTATCTGCTTGGAATTCCCGCCTTGCTCTATTCTAAACAGCTTTATTCATTGGCCAATAAAAGCAAGACATATTGGAAGGACTTTCCACACCTCTCAAAAGAGGAATCTAAAATGGCTGAAAGACGCTTAAGGAAATGTTCAGCATCCTTAGTCATCAGAGAAATGCAAATCAAAACAACTCTGAGATTCCATCTTACACCTGTAAGAATGGCCAAGATCAAAAACACTGATGACAACTTATGCTGGAGAGATTGTAGGGGAAAAGGGAACACTTCTGCATGGTGGGAGTGCAAGCTGATACAGTCCCTTTGGATGTTAGTGTGGCGATCTCAGAAAATTAGGAAACAACCTTCCTCAAGACCCAGTAATATTACTTTTGGGTATATATCTGAAGGATGCTCAACCTTACCACAAGAACATGTGCTCAACTATGTTCATAGTAGCTTTGTTTGTCATAGCCAGAACCTGGAAACAACCTAAATGTCCCTCGACTGAAGAATGGATAAGGAAAATGTGGTACATTTACACAATGGAGTACTACACAGCAGAAAAAAAACAACATCTTGAATTTTGCGGGCAAATGGATGGAGCTAGAAAACATCATTTTGAGTGAGGTAACCTAGACACAGACAGTTATCACATGTACTCACTCATAGGTGGTTTTTAAACATAAAGAAAGCCAGCCTACAAACCACAATCCCAGAGAACTTAGACAATAATGAGGACACTAAGAGAGATTTACATAGATCTAATCTACATGGGAAGTAGAAAAAGACAAGATCTCCTGAATGAATTGGGAACATGGCACCTTGAGGGGAGGGTGAAAGGGAGAAGAGGAGAGGCAGGGAGAAGAGCAGAGAAAAATGTAGAGCTCAATAAAAATCAATAAAAAAATACCCTGACTCCAAGAGGTAAGAGTAAGATAGAAAAAATTGCATCAACATGACACAAGGAAGTGAACCAACTAATTGGAGATCATGGGCTACATCCATAGTTAAACATTCTGCTGCTATAACAAAACAAGTCATGCTCACACCCTAGTCCAAAATATTCTGTAGGCAAACCACTCTCTGGGTGGAATTCAATGTTTTCTTCTTAAAGGAACTGGAACCTTAGTTGGATCCTTAGATTTTTGTTTGAGGTAGAAACATATCTACTTCCCTATCCCTGATATATAAGGTCTGATATTAGCCACATGTGTTCACAACAACCTTGAGAGAGCAGAACTCTCTGCTCTGAATTTAGGTGTAACCTTTGTTTGAGGGAGAAACACAATAACCTTGAAGGAATGGAGGTAAGTTCCAACTCTCTGACCTTTGGTCAAGGTGGAAATAGGCTCACATTTTTGATCCTCTACATATATCCTATAGCTATATATCCTATGTGTATCTTATATATCTCTCCTAATATATATGTATCCAAAATATTGCCAAATATGATTAACTGTTATTAATAATCTTATGTAATGATAAAGGGGTATCACAATTTTTACACATAAACGTTTATGGTATACATAAACATTTATGGTGGTTCTTGTTACTTCTTGCTTTTTAAGATAGAATCTCATGTAGCTCCTGCTAGCGTCAAATTCATTAAGTAGCTGAGGATAACCTTGAATTGATACTCTGGCCTCTACCTTCTCAGTGCTGGGATTATAGTTGTACACTATAATGCCAGTTCATACTTTGCTAAGCACTGAACCCAAGACTTTGTGCATGTTAGGTAAACATTCTACCAACTGAGCTGCTGTGGGATAAGCCTTCTGTACTCTGTGAATATATGTTGCTATTATTGGTTGATAATAAAAATTGCTTTGGTCTCTAGCAAGGCAGAATATAGCTAGGCAGAAAAGCCAAACTGAATACAGGGAGAAAGAAGGGTGGAATCAGGGAGAGATGCAAGAAGAAACAAGAAACAAGATGCCAACAAACTAGTAAAAGCCGTGACATGTGGCAATGCATAGATTAATAGAAGTGAGTTAATTTAAATGTAAGAGATAGTTAGTAATAAGCCTGAACTGTAGGCCAAGCAGCTTGTAATTAATATTAAGCCTGTGAGAGATTATTTAGAAGTGGCTGCAGGACGGCATGGGACAGAGAAACTTCCATTTACACTGAGCTACATTTCTAATCCCAATACAGAAACATTTATATTCACCTGGGAATATAAATAATATTATTACTCTCCTTTATGTAACTGGTGATATAACCATAGCTAGTTCCAATCCATTATTCAGTATTATCTTTGCTTTCTGCAAGTACCTAGTGGGAGGTAGGTCTAGACCAGGAGTCACCAAACCTTTTATTGGTAAAGCATCTAGATAGTTAAACAAAGCTTAGAGGACTTAGTGATTTTTGTCTTAACTACTCAATTGGATGTTGCAATGTCACAATAAAATACTAAGGGCTTTAATTTGCTGATTTTTAGTGTATTCACAGGCCTGGCTAAATTGAATGCCATTTCCCATCAATTGTGTATATTTAAATTTTTAATTATTGCAGTATTTATTTTGTGTATTTGGGGGCTTGCACATGCTTACCATGGCTCCCATGTTGAGGAAAGAATGCAGCTTTCAGGAATCAGTATTCTCCTCCTCCCATGTGGGTCCTAGAGATCAAACTTGGGTTCCCTTCAGGTTTGCTGCAAACACCTTTGCCCAGTGAAGCATCTAGCCTGCTCTCTATCAGTTTTAGTTACAGGATCTGAGTCATGAACCCCAGTGGGTCTCTTGCATTCCAGATATACTGTTAAACAGTTCCAAGCCTTCCCCCTCTGAGAGCCAGGATCAGTCATTCTAGCCAGTACAGCAGGCTGCACCACTGGTCATCTCTTTGGCAAGGGGAGAATAGACAGCCTCTGCCTCATTCCCCACTTTGAAACTAACTGCTCTAGTGACTGGGGAGAGAAGCATTTTCCCAGTGGCTAACAGCATCTCTCTATTCTCTCCACCTCCCACAAAGTAAATTGCTACCCTGCCATTTTACTTTTACTTTCCGACTTCATGAGTTTGATTACTCTAAGTACTTTGTGTACATGGAATCTCCCAGTTTCTATCCTTCGATGATTGCTTTATTTCCCTTAGCACAATGTCTTCAAGTTTATTCTATGTTGTGACATATGTTGAATTCTCTTTATTTGAGTGCTATGATATACCTCAGCAGTAAAGTCCTTGCCTACTGTGCACACAGCAATGTTTCCATCCCCAGCACTGTAGATGGTTTCCTTCCATTGCTAGGCTGAATAATGTCCGTTGTATAAGCCACATTTAGCTTTTCTAGTTATCTGTTGCTATGCACTTGCATCGTCTCCACCTATTCCTTATGGGACTGTTGTGGGCAATGCTGTTCAGAGCAGAGCTGTACAGGTTTGTGTTGGAGCCTCTGCATTGTCTTCAAGATATATACTCGGAGTAGAATTTCCAGATCACATGGGGATTCTGCTTACTTTTATTTAGAAACTAACATAATATTTCACATGGTGACCACAGCATTTTAAATTCCCACCAAGAGCATTCATGCTCCAGTGTTTTAATTTTCTCTTACACTTTTGCTGACATTTGTTATTTCTGTTTTCTGATAATACCCACTTTTAATGAGTGTGAAATGATACCTTCTTCTTGGTTTTAATGAAATTAAAAGTGAAGTTTCAGCATGTTCAGTTGAAGACTCTTAGGGAAACATCTAAGTGGGGTGTCATGCTGACAGCTGGACACCAGAAGCTAGAGTCTGAAGAAAGGAAGGGAAGTTCTTTAATTCACTAGCACAAAAATGGCTGTGTAGTCAGTCTGTGCTAGGAGGAGGTCATCAAGAACTGTACCCACGGAAGTTGAGCAGAGAGATGAGACAGGAGTAAGCACGTGTAGTGGGAGAGCCAGTCCAGGAAACTGGATGGCAGCAGCGCTGATGCCTGGGTAGGGCAGGACGCAGGAAGCTCTGCTGAGAAGGATACCATGGTCTCTTGTGCCAGAAGAGATCTGAGGTCACGTGAGCACAGATGTGGTGTGGGGCTGAAGGCATTAGAGGATCTGGGTTCCAGCAAGTACACTATGAGGCTTCCACAGTAACCGGTGGTCATCACCGTGTTCCTCAAAACTGTGCTGTTGCTTCTAGACGTGGTGCCCAGTTTCTCATTTCCAGCATGTACATGTGTGGGGTCGGGTAGGAGCTCCTGATTCTTAATATATTGTAGGACCTATTATAAGGAGATAGAGAACAGTCTTACTATGAAGCTCCATCTCAGACTGGGTTGAATCTTCCTTCCAGGCAAGAAAGTCAGGAAAACCTCTGGATCTAAAAAAGAGGAAGTTCATGCAGATTGGGATGACTTAGTTGACTCTGTGACTGTACTCATGAATGTAATTCCTATACAGATAACATGGTCCCACAGAGCCTATTCTAGGTTGGTGTAGATGCTAAGAGAGGAGCTACTAGTCCAGGTTTCTTTTGACTCCCTAGTTGCTCATTCTTTTCATGTGGGACGTATCAGCATGGCTACAAGACTCTTGCTCTTCCTCTAGTTCCCTCCAGAGTACACATTACAGGCAGCAAAAGGGTAGAAGGTACAGGCATGGACCAGTAGAGTCAATTTTGTTTTTCCATCATTTTCTGTTGACATCTGTGATGAGTGGGCTATGGCAGAAATACAGATGGATGTATTTGCATTTTTCTACAATGTCAGAATTTATTGAGTGACCAATAAATTCACAAGCTGTGTCAGTTTTTTTTGCTGAAATTCATGAAGTAATCTTATTTCTCTTGATAGCTGACTATTGGCAAGCAAATTATTTTAAAATTTAAAATATTTCCTTTATTTTTCTCTCTCTATATGCATACCATGCCACACCTGGAGAAGTTAGCAAACTTGGAAGAGTTGGTGGGTGAGTCCCAGGTATCAAACACACGATCTTTATCTATTGAGCCATCTTACCCGGAAAATAGATTATTTTATTCTAATCTTTGTTATACATTTTAGGCTCATAAGACAGTACATGAAAATATGCACCCGTGCAGCTTACAGAATGGCGAGGAAAATGTTAAAGAGTCTGCCATATTCAGAGGCTATCCTGAAGTCTAGGCAGGGAGCTGATAAAGGCTCAGGGGGAGTCTGTGGGAAACTGAGGACCTGCCAGCAAGAGTTGTTCAGGCTCAGAGATGTCAAATCCAACTACGGATGACAGGCCATTTCGGGTCTCAAAGTGGCTGAAGGTCGTGGACAGGGAAAATTGTACTTAAGCTGGAGCCTAGAGAGAGAGGCAGGAGCCCATCACTGTCTGTGTGCTTGGCACATACAAGTTTTGGGGCTCTCCTTTGATGGCTCCAGTTGAGGGGATTCCATTGTTTATCAGTTTATACCTCCAGGGGTGCTAGCAGAGGGTAGTTGTTGGCCACCATTTTGTGGTTATAAACAAGATACGTAGAGTTATTTTTCTTGCCACTTACATTTAAGATGGAGTAACTGAGGTCAAGTTTGCCTTTGTCTAAAGAGTAGTTCTGGGTTGGTCATTGCATATGTCACAGAACAATGCAGAGAGCAAGCTGAGTCCGTACTTACATCTCACTGGCCAGAAGGTTCACCTGAACATCTCTAGCTAGAACAGAATTGGGGAGATATTTGGTGGGGAGGGAGAGCATGAAACAAACACACCCATGCATAGTGCATATGCACATGTGCATGGGGGAGGTGGGAGTGGGAGAGGAGACAGAAGAGGAGAGAGAGAGAGACAGAGAGACAGGGAGACAGGGAGAGTGAGAGAAGAGAGAGAGAGAATTCAAGGCCTTGGATGCCCCAGTGGTGCTCATTATAAAATTGAAGTGCCATGTCGGGAGTTTCTAAGTGGCGTGTGAACTGTTTCCACACTTCCACCTCTTTCTAAATAGTGCTACACACCACATCCAGCTGAATGGGTATTTCTTGACCCAACCAATACTCATCATGTTTCTTGTATCTCTAATTTGTGCTTTTCTAGAATAGCCGTCTTTACAACTACCCAACTCATGAGACTGTAACCTTTGCCTTTATTTATAAAGTGCTTTAAAATGAAAACAAAGGATAATTAAAAATACAAAGTTATTCAAAGATTACATTCACTCTCCCTTGGTGTCCCAGAAGGGAACTTCTCTCGGAGAATTCATGAAAGCCTGACCTAAGAATAATAATGACAAAAATGTCACAGGAGACCAGCAGTTTTGAATTATTGATCAGACAAGGAGTTTCCAGGCTTCCCCAGCTTCTTAATTACATACTCTCAAAGATATAAAGGAGAGAAAAGATGCAGGGTTTAAAAGGGCAAGGAGGCCCAGGGTTTTACTTCCTGTTCCAGGTACCTGCACGTGGGCAGGAAACTGGGAGGAGGAAGTCCCAGAGAGGATATCCCTCCCCCAGCTGTGCACCTCTGTTGCTCATCTGGCTAGGGGATTTGTAGGCCTGGGTACCATGCTCCATCCTTGGGTGAGCAGGGAGCACAGGCACAGAGTAGAGGGTGAGGTGTCTCCTCCTCGCTGCCCCCTTCTTCTAGAATATGATCCTAATGTGGACATTTGCTTCCCAGGGGAAATAGGGGCCTCTTGGGATTGGGGACTAATGGTCCTCTTGTTCCTAATTTGCCTGTGGGGCTGGGCCTTTTATATAGCTAAAGCAACCCTATGATGCTCTTCACAGTATTTATCTGTGCAGCTGTGTCCTCTGGTCCACGCCTGTCCTCTGCATCCTACCTCAGCACCCTGGCCCTCCACCACTACATAAATGCATCCTGCTCTCCTGGAATGCTCCCTCCACTCCCTGGGCCTTCACTCCCAGTGGGTGTCCTCATCACCTATCAGAACTGTTCATTGTTCTCTCCAATAAAACCCTGCTACCTTCCTTCCTCACATTAGCTAACTAAAGTTGCCTCGGGACTCTCCACTATCCAGTGCTTTTCCTTTCTAGATTGTGAGAAAAATGAGTTACCGAATGTCACATTACTGGGTGATGTTCCCTGTAGCCCCTTGTACTGGCTTAGACCTGTGGTTCCCACCCTGGTAGATATATGAGGACACACAATCTAATAAGACCTTTTTCTGTAGCAGGGCTGGCTGGGATATTGAATCAGACTCTTTGCCTTGCCTTGCTATATTCTTTCCTGGTTTCTGAATGTAAGTTGAGACAGTGGGTTCATCTCTCGGTGACAGCAGAGCACAGCCAGAAAATAAAAGAATAGAGAAGGTGTACGGCCTGCAACAGGAAAGGAGGCAATGGCAGTTATTTCCAAAGCAATGCTTTCCCTGAATAAAGGAAGAATGGCGGTTTTACTCAGGGAGCCTATACATATTTGTATGGGAAAGTATTTTGCTGGTGGGAACAGCCCTAAGCGCTCCAGTTTAAAATGTATGTTATTGAACATGGTCAGTTTAAGGGTAGATGTGAAGAAGGAAAAATGGCAGGTACCTTGTTGGGCATGCTTAGGTCAAGGTCATGAGGGCAGACAGGAACACTTCTGGGCATGCTCAGCTTGCATTGCAGAGATGGAAGACCTGAACATGTTTAGCTTTTCCCCAAAAATGGGTTAGGTAAAACTGCATGAAAGAGCATTGTGAACATGGGTTAATATAAGAGTTTGTCCTGTATTAACCAAAAGCCCCTGCCTCTTTTAGCTGTTAACAAGGAGTCCCCAGTGTCAATAGGACACCGTCCTTCATTGCTCTAGGAACATATTGAATATGGGGCAGATTTAACCAGGGCTACTTGCTCACCCATTGTGCAATCCATGAAGACCTCCTCCACTTTTCCAAGTCCTTAATAAGATCCAGCCTTTGGGGCAGTACACCTGCCCCAGAAAGTGGTGCCTGGATCTGCTCACACAGAGGTAAGACTGGTTCCATGCTGTGACCCTGGCTGTCACCCGACCCCTCTAGTCAGAGGAAGGCCAGAGTGTGTATAAGCAGATGGGCCTGGAATCAGGTGAGACAGCCTGCAGGGCAGGGAGGAAAGGTTGGAGGCTTGGGCACGTGGCCTGTCACTGCAGACACACCAGGTGCACCCTTAGAGCTCCAACAGAGGAACGGCAGCCAAACAGATGGGATTCAAAGCTCCTGTGTGTCCAGATTAGGGACAGAGGCAGAGGAAGGAGAGTCAATATGAGTGTTTTCTCCTGTTCTCTCTCCCTTACTGTCACTCTCCTGGTGTCTTCCTTCCTGAACTGTTAGGATATGCTCCACTCCACGTGCTCAGTCCCGGGGCTTTGGTTCCTGCCTTGCTGGACTTTCCATTTGAAATAGATTTGCCAGAGAAGGGACAAGTCACTCTGATAGGTGTGAATTTAGGGACTCAGTATTAGGAAGGTCTCTGGGAGGGAGCTTGGACCCAGTCAGAAGCTGTAAACAGACCAAAAGCAAGAGAAGACAAAGGATTTTGCCCCTAGCGAATATCTTGAATATCACCATAGAACCTTCATCTGGTGATGGATGGAGATAGAGACAGAGACCCACATTGGAACAATGAACTAAGCTCCCAAGGTCCAAATGAGGAACAGAAGGAGGGAGAACATGAGCAAGGAAGTCAGGACCGCGAGGGGGGCCCCCATCCACTGAGACGGTGGGGCTGATCTATTAGGAGATCACCAAGGCCAGCTGGACTGGGACTGAAAATGCATGGGATAAAACCAGACTCTCTGAATATGGCGGACAATGAGGGCTGCTGAGAAGCCAAGGACAATGGCACTGAGTTTTGACCCTACTGCATGTACTGGCTTTGTGGGAGCCTAGCCGGTTTGGATGCTCACCTTCCTAGACCTGGATGGAGGGAGGAGGGCCTCGGACTGCCCACAGGGCAGGGAACCCGGACTGCTCTTTGGACTGGAGAGGGAGGGGAAGGCGAGTGGGGCGTGGGGAGTCGGGGGAGGAGGAGGGAAATGGGAGGCAGGGAGGAGGAGGAAATTTTTAATTAAAAGAATTTAATAAAAAAACAGAAAAGAAAGAAGGGTAAAGGGCAGGATGAACTTCAGGGTTTTATTTGGGGTCTTGCCGGAGCTTCACAAACACACACACACACACACACACACACACACACACGAATCTCACACATCTGTTCTGACCATCAAATGGTGGACAAAAAAACTGAAATAATTTAAGAAACGGAAAAGGCCAAGGTGAGTAGAACACATCTTCTGAAATATATTTTAAAAATATGCCAGAAGCCCCAAACAATTGTTTTTTAAGAGCAAATAGAATTTTGCATGTTTTGTTTTTCGAGTTATCAAGATAGAGTGGGTTTAGACCAGATGCCCTTGGAGATCAGATTCGCTGCTGCTTCTTAGAGAGCAGAGGGTTGGGGAACAAGTCGCTTCACACCACGTCAGCTGTTCCGAGTGTTCCCTTTCTCGGAGTGCACCATGCAGTTTCTTCAAGCTGGGGTGGACAGAAGGCAGGAGAAAGCTGATTTTATTTCAGGGTCCATTTTCATTGAATTTTTCCAAGATCTTTCCAGGATATAAATATGCTCTCGTCTCTTTTATGTGACCTTGAGGAAAGGTAAACTTCTCTCTATCCTTCAGGAGTTGACAGATGATTTAGAATTCTAGAAAAAAAAAAAACCCCAGCCTTCTGCACCCAGGGCACAGTCCACCAAGGAAACTATTCAGGTGTATGAGATCTGTGTCTATGAAGGGAGATGACAGTATTCTCAGGGATGCTGTGGGGATTCAGATGAGACAGAGCATGATGCAAGCACCTCGGTGCATGGGAACGGAAGTGGGGACACATCTTAGTCTCTCCAGATGTGTATATTCATTGACACATGCATGTGTGTACAGAGGTGGGGGGTAAGGAGGAGGAGAGACTAAGATTCTCTAGCAGAAAACTAGTTTGAGTAAGTTTGGGCTTGCATCGGATTTGCATGGAGCCAGGGTAAGTTGAACTAGATGGTAAATGACTCAGAATACCCAACAGATGCCCATCTCTGCCCTTGGGTAGCCCTCTGCTGACTCTGAGTTCTCATTGCTCCCTCCTCTGGCCTCATGTCTCTGTATGCTTTCTCTCTCCGGTCTCCAGACACATTCACCTATGCATGGAGAGCACTAAGCTCTTTCTCGCCTCAGTGCCCCAGCACATAGTAAGCCAATTGCTGCGAATCTCCTCTTCCGCCTGTCATTACTACTCAGCCTTCAGATCTACACTTAAGGGCCACTCAGAGAAGACTACTCCAGTATCTCCTCACTTTCATTACCTGCAGCTTGGTTCTGGTTACTGCTTATAATCACTTCTCTATCCTCATGATGGTCCAAGTCACCATCTTCTCCAGTACTCCGGGATGGAATGGCCAGTCTCTGGCTCACACCATACCCTCAGCATCTAGTAGGAGGTCTGCATAGAGCATTCAAATAGAATCTTGTGTGTGTGTGTGTGTGTGTGTGTGTGTGTGTGTGATTAAAGCAAAGAACTACGGGTGCAATGCAGCTAGATTTAGATCCCCATCTGGGCTGACTTTTCCCCGAAGTTGTCCTTTCTTACACTTCCTGTTTTGGAAGTGGGGCCACCCTGCCTGAATTTAGGTCTGTGCTTGTAAAGCACAGCTTTGCATCATTGCCCGTCTGTTCCTGCAGCAGATGCTGCCAACTCCCTGTCCCTGAGTCCAGCAGGAGTGGATCACATGTCAAAACCTAGATGGGCCTGGCTTTTGTCCCCAACAGGCTGCAAGTGCTGAGACTCTAATAGCCCACCCAACTGTCACTGATGGATGATAGATAGAGTTGGTGTCACTTTATCAGCTCTCATGGGCCCCGATGAAGCATCTCTGGGTATTCCATTTTTACCATTTCCTAGATGCCCCCAGAGGGTCAGTTCTTTTCATATATAGCAGCAGCCAGTTTTGTAATGCAACTTTACTGCATGATTTCTTTTCTCTATCTCCTTCGCCCACTCTTTCTTACACACATAAATGACTTTTCCCTCCCTTCTCCAAGAGACTACTATGTCAAAGGCCATTGCTACATAGTGTAGACACGTGCTTATCAGAGGACCACATGAACACAATAGTCCTGTAAGGTTGGATGGAGATTCCTGGCAGCCATCATAACACAGCAGTGGATTTCATTGTTCACCATTTGTGGTGACAAATGACATTGTGCTTGTATGAACACACCTGCTTAGCTACTAGTATCATGAAAGCACAATAGCATGATTATGTACAGCACCTACTACTCCAGAAGGATAATATGCTTTTTTTTTCTTTTATCACTACTGATTAAATTGATCTTACTGTGTGCCAGTGTACCAGGTTATGCCAGCAGCAGCCTCATAACCTTATGTTTACCATGCTTCCTGATTACATCATTTCTCCTGTGCTCGAGCCCATGTTTGGCTACGGTGGTAGCCTAAGAAGCAATATGCTATGCTCCTAGGTAGCCTAGGAGTGTTCTAGGGTATACCATCTAGGTTTGAGTAAGCAAATTGGTCCCTGTTTGTACAGTGACACAACCAGCTCAATGGCACATTTTGCTGAGCATCTCCTTGTTATTAAGTGGTTTTATACCATTTCAAGATTATTATTACTATATAATGAACACCCACAAGATACCTCTGTTTATGTTTGCTCATCAAATTCTCCCATGAGCCCTGTGAATTAAACATCCCTGACTTTGTTTTACAGAGGAAGAAGAGGAGATACATGAAAGAGGTAAACCAATTGACTGAATGCAGACAGCTGATTCACTAAAAGTCTGTCATCAGCTCAGGGCGCTCTTCGTTCCAGGACACATGGGGCTGAGCAAACGCCACATGAAGCAGACACTCTGGAAAGGGCGAGTTATGAATGAGGCTGTGAAGGACATGTTCAGACACCAACCCATCTACACTTAGATCAAAGTGTCCAGTGATGGAGCATCAGTTATGGTCCCCATAAACACACAGACTCACAAATGCTGGTGTGTCCTCACTCATACAACACATGCCAGGGTGCACACTCAGACCCATGCATGTCTGTTTACATACTCGTCAGACCCATGTATGCCAATGCATGTACACTCAGATAACACCCCAGTGTTATATACGCACCTATTATTAGCACTTTAACTTTCCTACCTTAAAGCAAACAGTATAGAAGGGGTGTCCTGCCCAGTATTATGTTCTTGAGCTTTTGGGAGAGTCCTTAGGTCATCTGGATGATCTCCTGCACTTACACTGTTTATACAATGGGCCAGCATAGAACAAGGCCTTGTCAGCTAAGAAGGACCATTTTTACCAGCCATAGAATTGGCTCTTGGGATCCTAGGATAATGACAGGTTTCTCAAATGGGAAAATGAGGAGGATTTTGGAGAGACATTTTAAGGTTTAAAATTACATGGTAGAACTAATAGGTTCTTTGCTGACTTTAATTACATTTATCGTGATGCAAACACTAAGATGCTTTACTGCCATCATCTCAGATGGCATTGCCAGCACAGAATGGGGCCGCAGTGCTCTACTGAGCATAGTGTTGTGCCTGATAATGGCCTCCGTGTGCTGCTTGCTGCACAGGCACACTGTTGTACTCACGTGTGAATCAAGGACTAATGATCAGGGATAACGTTGTGCCCTCTGTGGAGGTGTCACATGGATCTGAAGACCGAGGGGCTTTAGTAACCTGTTCAGGAATGCAGGGAATTAGAGGAATCTTTGGACTTTTATAGCCTCCATGCTGAGACCACACACACCTGCCAGAATTCTACAGTCCTGGCAAGGGGGTCTTGGAATGGCTTGTTCCAAGGGCGTGAGCTAAGAGAAGCGATCTTTCAACTGTATGATCTGCAAGAGTAAGGACCACTGATGCCACTGTGCCAGGAGCATCTTGATTGAGGAACAACCACAGGTTAATGAGCTCAGTCTTCAGGTGGACTTGGTGGAAGTCAGGTCGCCAAAATATTCATGCAGGGATAGAAGGCCAGTAAGCTGGGAATTAGCTTTCCAGAAAGGGGAAAGCCACACGAACATAGAAAGTCATGGACAAAACTTTTGTTAATGTGCCTACATAATAGTTTAGATTACCTGACTTATTTCAGGATTTTCCTTTCATCATTGCAGATCTGTTTTGGTGACAAGAAAAAAAAAAACAGTCACTCAAGCTTTGGTCTAGGAAAATATTATAGGTTAGGTAAGATGACCTGATAGAGAAATGAGGTATGGGCTGGGAGCGTAGCTCATCTGGTAGAGTGCTCGCCTTACATACATGGGCCTGTGGCTCTATCCCCATCTCCACAAAAAGAAAAAAAATAAATGAGACGGGAACCATCTTCTCTAAAGAGCTAGAAAGAGGTTAGCACCTCTGTTTTGGAGGGCTTATGTATGCATTGCTACAAGAGAAGGGGGGGGTTCCTCCAAAATTAAATTTATTGAAATAGTTCACATATGGTAAATGCATGAAGTCACATTCATGAGCTTCGATGAAGACATAGGTACACAATCTGTGCCACGATCTAAGCACAGAGCATTTCTGTCACTGCCTCCAGGTCCCATGTCCCTGCTCCTCCTGCTGATTTGAATGTCTCTAATTTGAGTGCTGCTATTCTTTCCCTCCATGCGGGCTTCACAGAAGCGAATCCTACAGAATCTGTTGTCTGACTTTGTTCACTTAGCACTATGCTTCTGAGAACAACAGGCCTTCAGGACGAGAGAGAGTGTTCCTCCATATAAAGACAGCTGAACTGACAGGACAAATGTGCTCCCTGCCACCACCACCCCACTATCACCCATGCCCTGTCAGCCATGAATGCTGGCAGTCAGCTCATTCTTGCGGATACAGCCTTGACTGCAACGAGAATATTCAGAAGCCTGTGCTTAATGTTTACAAAGCCCCACCCTTTTTTACCCCCTGCTCAGGGCTGGGATTCTAGCCCTGCACCAACACTCCTGGTATGTGGTACTGGGAATGGAATCTGGGCCTTTTTTCTTGCTAGGCAAGCACTTTACTAACTAAGTTACATTCACAGCTTTTGCCAAGCTATTTCTAAGAAAGAATATTTTGTGATCTTCAAATGGCATGTTCAAATGAAGCAAACACCATCTGCATATTTAAACTCTGATATTTTCATTGTAAATATTGCCATTTTGTATTCAAAAGAAAGATCTGAGTTTAATATTCAGTTTTTTCTGTGTGCCAGGGCAGAGACTGCTGGGATTCATGTTTGGTTTTTTTTTTTTTGATCCGTAGAGTGGAAATAGTTATACCTTCCTAGACACAGTGGAAAGGATTCAAAAATATGGTATATGTAAAACCTAACACCATGTAAACAAAATATGTGACACTTAGCACAGTTGCTCAAAAAGGATTGTTATATTTATCTGTTTCTAAATATATAAGGATCGAAAATTAGTTTGTGAAATTCAGACTAAACTGGCGTGGGGTTGAGTTGTTGAAGCTCTGCCTTTGAGCTCTTGCATCAATGTGAGCAGACTAGTAATAGTTATTATACCATATGTTGCTTGTATATATATATATATGCACATATATTTATATGAATACAACTTTCAAAGCTAAAAATCTGACATCTCCTTCCCCTTCACCCTTTCCAGTACCTGCTCCATTCTGTTTTTAGTGTTAACCTGTTACATAGGATCTGAGCATCAACTCAGTTACTAAGTTAGTAAAGAAAGTCCGATGACAAGATGAGCACCCTCAGCACCACCATCGACCACCATGGGGGAGCTTCCTGGCTTCCGGGGGTATTTTGCTGCTATGCATCTAGTCCCACCCTGACCACACTCTGAGATGTTCCCGGCGTCTCTGTGCTGCTCGTCTTCAGCCAGCCCTCCTCTTCCCGTGTTGTCCCTTCACTCCAGCTATTTCTGCGTGTTTGTATGTGTAGGCACGTGTGAGGGGAGGGGTTAGGGGGAAACCTTGGTTGCCATATCTCAGGCGCCGTCACCCTCTTCACTTTATTGGAAAAGGCCTGTCACTGGCCAGGAACTCATGAAATGGGTTGAGCTAGCTGGTCCCAGGGATTCTTGCGCCTCTACCTCCCTAGTACTGGGATTGCAACTGTCCATCACTAGACCCAGTTTTTCTTTCTTTAAAAGAATTAAGGATAGGTTCATTTCAGGTTCCCTATCCTCAGGTGCCCCAAGGAACTAACTGGGGACATTGCCCTGGGCACCTGGTAGCCATTCCAAGTTCAAGTCTCTTGCCAACCCTTAGGTGGCTCCCTTAACTAAGATATGAGTTTCCCTGCTCCCCTATCCAACCTTCCTTTATCCCCAATCACCCCGATTCCCCCAGTTCCCCTCATCCTCTCCTTCACACTTTTCTCTCCCAATCTCCCCTCACCCCCATCCCACCCCACCCCCAAGATTCCAATTTTTTGCCCGGCATATCACCATAGAACCTTCATCTAGCGATGGATGGAGATTGAGACAGAGACCCACACTGGAGCACCGGACTGAGCTCCCAAGGTCCTAATGAGGAGCAGAAGGAGGGAGAACATGAACAAGGAAGTCAGGACCATGAGGGGTGCACCCACCCACTGAGACAGTGGGGCCGATCTATTGGGAGCTCACCAAGGCCAGCTGGACTGGGACTGAAAAAGCATGGGATAAAACCGGACTCTCTGAACATGGCGGACAATGAGAGCTGACGAGAGGCCAAGGACAATGGCATGGGGTGTTGATCCTACTTCATGTTCTGGCTTTGTGGGAGCCTAGACAGTTTGGATGTTCACCTTCCTAGACCTGGATGGAGGGGGGAGGACCTTGGAGTTTCCACAGGGCAGGGAACCCTGACTGCTCTTGGGACTGGAGAGGGAGGAGAAGAGGAGTGGGGGAAGGGGGAGAGGGGCGGGAGGAGGGGGAGGAAGCGGGAAAAAATTGTTTTTTCAATAAAAAAAGGAAAAAAAATAAAAAAAAAAGAACTAAGGAATAGCTGGACAGTGATGGTGCACGCCTTTAATCCCAGCACTCAGAAGGCAGAAGTAGGTGAATCTCTGTGAGTTCAAGGCCAGTTTGATCTACATATTGAGTTCCAGGAGAGAAACCCTGTCTTAAATAAATAAATAAATAAATAAATAAAGAATTAAGTGTGTGTGTGTGTGTATGCAGGCACAGATGTACCTCAGTGTTCATGTATACGTCAAAGGACAGCTCTCCAGTCTGTTCTCTCCTGCCCTCTTCTAGGATCTGAGGCCCAAACTCCTGTCAATAGGCCTGTTCACAAGCACCACTACCTGCTGAGTCATCTCACTGGCCTCCACGATTTTGCATGTGGGTTTTAGGGATCATACTCACTCTTTGTACTTGAAAGGCAAGCAGTTTGCTGACTGAGCTGTCTTCCCAGTGTTCTTTAGCCCTGACACTCTAGGCTGTCCTGTTTGGTGGCTCCTGACTTATTACCCAGGTAGCCAACTTTCTCTTGCAACCCCCCCCCCCCCCCCCCAATCTCAGAAGTCTTAGAAAAGGAGATGAATTCTCAGGCATTCAGGTATGCCATGAATTAGACTCTTGTTTGGTTCTCTTGTTGGAGGACTGGCCATGATGCAGATAACCAGTCCTCCAGGTCCCAGATCTAGGCAGACAGAGCTGTTCTAAGTGAACCCACAGACCAGGAGAAGGCCACAGAGGTTTCAAAGATTCTACAAGAAAGAAAACGAAGTCAGGAAACAAGGGGAAACAGGTAGGACTTAGGCTCCCTCAGGTTTCTGAAAATCCTGGCTCTCTCAACAGAGGCTGTTAGTTTCTTGCTCAGGATTCCTCCCAAGTGTGAGAAAGCCCCAGTCCAGCTGCTGGCCCCAGTCCAGTTGCTAATGCTCACAGCTGGAGCCTCTCTGGAGAACTGCTCTGGGTGTCTGTAGCTGATGGGCACGTGCTCAGCATCTTCCTTAAGAGGCTCATAACCAATGTCTAATTTGTAAGGAAGCTAGTATCTATCTCAAGGAAGCAACTCTGTTATAACTCCCACCCCAGAGGTCTCCACAGGAAGCTTACTCCCTCCGAGGTCATGTGCTAACTTAGCTCCTCCATTTCCCCACATCCAGAAAACATTCCTTTAGTAAATCGGGGTTGCTGCTGTCTTTCTCTGGCTTTTCCTTTAGGGAAAAAGGCCCAGGGCACTCTTTCAGAGTTACTATGTTTCATTTTGCTGAATGGGTTTGTTCAAGATGTTTCCTCCATACCAAATCACGTTGCTCTTCCTCACAGTGACAATCTATCTCCTGCCCCTTCTGTCCTTTAGGTGCCATCCTACCCTGCAGGTGTCCTCCCCCAGGGCTGACTTTCTTGACTCTTTGCCTAGGTCAAGCTCCTTCCTATTGACCTCATAGAGGTACCATATCCCATCCCAGGCAGGCAGTTGTTCTAGGTGGAATTTGATGGCTGTTTAGTAAACAGATAACTTGCTGTTAGAGAGCAACACCCATCCAGATCAAAAACATTATCACTTTTATTTACCACCACATTCTTTTTTTAAAATATTTTTTAACATGATGTTAAGATCTTTTTTTAAGATTTATTTATTTATTATGTATACACTATTCTTTCTGCATGTATGCCTGCAGGCCAGAAGAGGGCACCAGATCTCATTACAGATGGTTGTGAGCCACCATGTGGTTGCTGGAAATTGAACTCATGACCTTTGGAAGAGCAGGCAGTGCTCTTAACCACTGAGCCATCTCTCCAGCCCTACCACCACATTCCTAATGCCTCCATTAGTGCCCAGAGCAAGTAGGCATGTGGATATCAATGCACATCTGTTGAGGGAATGATGTGAAATATTAATACAAAAGAGAACTGCCAGCACTGCTGGAGGGTGTGGCGAGCGCCAGTCTGGCACGCCTCTCAGAGATACCTGTCATCCTGCCTTTGATAGTCTGGAGTCCGTGGGTAATAATGCCGATCAAGGTGGTGGAGCGATGGAGGCTGGAGCAGAACCTCAGCAGGGTGAAGGCAGTGTGGTGGGGAACTGCAGTATGCAGACAGCTCTTCCTACACCAGCAGGGATAACAAACAAGCCCCCCCCCCCCCCAAGTTGAGGCGTGTTCTACAGAAATAGACTTTTATGGGGTGTGAAACTCTTCTGTAGTCTGCCATTTTCCTAGAACATTCCTGGCAAGCTAATGACTTCTGCATTCCCAGGGGAGGCAGGGGCCTAGCTTCCATGGCCTCCTCAGAGTTGTGCTGCCTAGAACATCCCCTTTCCTAGTATTTGTGACATCCTACATCTGGTGTTAAGAAGCTGAGATAACCTTAGCCCTAAGCTCAGTGGGGTTCACTTGATGTGGCTAAGGTGGGAAAGGTTAGCTCCAGGCTCTGAAGGCGCCCCAGTGCCCTGTGCATGCCAGTTAGGGCAGCCACTGTACAGCTTCCCACCCGCAGAAGTGCTAATGCCCCTGGCAAGGACACAACTAGAGTCTAGACGGTCACCCAGGCTGGAAGCCAAGTAAGAGCTTGATGTACCTTTGTTGTTTTTATAGAATTAAATTAGACATTTTACAAAACTCTGCATCATTCCAATTATAAGATTTTGGAAGTAGTCAGACCTATTGAATTACCGAGTAGCTTTCAGAATTATGGATCTCACAGGTTATTAGTTCTGCCTTGCTTGCATACCATGTAACAAAAATCCCCAGGAAATTACCTTCCTTCTCTGAATCATTCTTCAGTGACAAGGACCTTCCTTGTTTCTGTGACAGTCAGTGTCATCTTTGATAGCTATCACTTCTTGTTTTCATAAAAAGTACTCTTTCCATTCCTTTTTGCAAGCTTTTTTTTTTTTTTTTTTCTGTTGTGGTGACAGGTGATAGGTGGAAAGCTGTAAAGAGATTAAAGGGAATTGAGCTCTGATGACCAATCCCAAGGCCTATTGTGCTGACTCAGGAAAGGAAAAAAGCCTCTCCTGGGATAGGAGTGTGCTCTGCCCACCGAGGGCCATGAAGCAGAAGCTGAATTGGTATTACATCTGGCAGTGGACCTACATATCAGGAAGCAAACCAAGACATTGCTCAGAACAGAGGACAGAGGCACTGCCCCCTGCTCTCTACCTGGTGATAAGCCACCACCATCACCCTCTCCGAGTGACGAACTCCCATGATTCCCAGCAGCAGATTCCCCAGCATCAGCCACGTAAATCACATTGTTTCATTTATTTCATCCTTTGGTCTCCAGAACCACATGTGACTCCTAGAGATAGAAGTCTGCGGCATGTTCCTCATTACAGGTGATTACTGTGTACAGGATAAACACAGCATAGGTCCAATCTACTGAGGAAAACAATGCCTTCAGCATATGGTTCAAGCTGCATTTAAATGACTTATAACATCAATGCCCACTTCAATTTCAACAGAAAGAAAAGGCTAATGTATTTCAAGCAAAATTAGTTCATTATTAGGACTAGATGGGAGAATGGTTCTCTAGCTAATGCATTTGTGTACATTGGCAATTGATTCACTAAGATACAGCTGAGGCTTATGTTTAAACTTAATCAAAATACAGATCCACTACGATGGTTTGCTTAGAAGAGAGAAGTTGAAAGATGCTAGTCTAATTTATATATGTAAATATCACCTGTACTAAAGTCTTTGCTCTTAATCTTTGTGTGTGTAATCTGAAGCCAATCTTTTATTGTCTAAACATCTGTATTAGTTTATTTGTAGAAGTCGTGTATGTTCCATTTCTCCTTAAATCACATAGCCAGATGAAGATGAAAGAATTCACATCCAAACCAGAGCATAAATTAGCACTCCATTCTACAGGATGCACTATCATGCTTGCCTTTTGCACTTTTTTTTTTGATAGATATTTTTCAGGTTTTGGTATCAAATGACTTTTATGCTTGTATCCTCCAGAACCCATGTAAAAATCTAGGCATAGCTATGTGTGCCTGTAAGCCCAATACTGAGGCATGGAGATGGTGGATTTTGAGAGCTCACTAGCCAGTTAGCCTAGCTGAAACTAAAAGCTTCTAGTTCAGGGAGAGACTCTGCCTCAAAATAAGGAGGTGGAGAGTGATAAAGACACTTGGCATCCCCTTTGGCCTTCATATGCACACATACTGGCACACTCACCCGCACATCCTTGTGCTAGCAGTATGTGCGGGCGCGCGCGCGCACACACACACACACACACACACAGAGTTAGTATTAGTACTTGACTTGGATAGGTGTCACCCAAAGGTCTCAGTATTCAAAGCTCGGTGCTCATGGCAATGCAATTGTGGACCCCCAGGAAGTGGAGCCTGATAGGAGGTCCTTTAGTAACTGGGGACATAGCTCTGAAGAGGAGTTTGGATCTGCAGCCATTTCTCTTTCCCTCATATGCCCTAGCTAACAAGATGAGTGGTTTTTGCTCTGTTACTCTGTGGCACAATGACACACTGCTTCACTACTAGCCCAAAATGGTAGGACCACTCAATCAATGAGCTAACGTCTTGAAAATTCAGGGAAAATTAAACCTTGTCTTTATACATTAAATCATTAAGATATTTCATCATTGTGGCACATATCTCCCTCTGTCGTTTTATTCTTCCCGAGCAAATGCGGCACTAAGCAGCTGTGGACTGAACGATCTCTCTGAAACCATGACCCGAAAGAAGTTCTTCCTCCCTTAAATCATTCTCTTGGGTATTTTTGGTGAAATATTTGCAGCATGTTTTATATAAATTCCAAAAGTATGAGGTGACCTTACAGGCTAGGACTCTGAACAACCTCAGAATTACCTGATTCATCACTCTGACTTATACGGTCCTATTAGAAGCTAGAAACTGTTGAGAATGCAATGTCATGTGACAAAAGGAAGCTGACTGAGACAACCAGGGCCTGGCTCACGTAACTTCTAGATTTCCCTTGTCCTTTGCCTGTCTCTCTGTAGTAAGCTCACTCAATTCAACTTGGTACATAAGGAGTATGTTCAGTCTCCCTGAACTCAGACAGACTGGTAGCCTGTGCACACAGTGAGTCTTCTTCACAATGAAGTGATGTGTGCAGGTGAAGGTTTTAGCAGAGTGGGATCAATGCAGGAATTTCTTCTAGTGTCCCTTATCCCTGCAGGAAGGTACTATCACTCCTTAGCCATTCTTCACCAGAAATAGAAAACAAACTGACCATTCTCTCTTTGGGCAAAAACTTCCCATATCTGCTTCCCAGCCAGGAAATAGCAGTAGATAAGGAAAGAGAGATGGCTGCAGATCCAAAAGAGCTCCTGTAGTGACCCAAAGGCTGTTGGGACTCAGCCGCTCAGGTCCATCACCATCAACCTGGAGGCTAACCTAAGTTGCTATCCCATTCCTCTGAGGAAAGAAAAGACCTCTTTATTTTGTAGGCACACCGATTCTCTTTAGCTGTATCACATAAGGCTTTCTGTTGGGCACCTCCTCGCAGGGCCAGCTGCTAAGTAGTTCAATCACAGTTGAACAAAGCAAAGGCACCTTGAAGCCAGTTTTGTGATTTCCTTATGGCAACTGTATGGATTGTTAGCTCTCACCCAGGCTGCAGGTTCATTTTAGTGCTCTGGGAAAATATTTGCAAAGATTCTCTTTAAAAAGTAGGGGTGTAATGCAAGTCTTTATGGCTGAAGCCAGTGGGGCTCAACCAAGAGGGCCCATGACTCATTGGGAATATTTGGCAAGATCTGGACTTATTTTTTAGTTGCTACAACATTGGAGGGGGCTAGTAGTGCTAGCTAGTAGATAAAGGCCTTGGTTTCTGAGAAGCATCCTATAAGTCTTAGGACTAAGAATTATCTAGCCCAAAATATAAATAGTTTGCTGTTGAGAAAGTGGTGTAGCCTTTGGGGGTATACGTGTGGTATGTGTGTGTATGTGTGTGCTGTGTTTTTTATGTTGTGTGCTATGAGTGATCTTGCCTATCTGGGTTTATAGAGCACAAATGTTAGTGTTCAGCTGGTACTAATAAATATTGATTTTGTAATAAGGCAGATGGAGTATTAAAGGGAGATATGAACTTCTCAGGTCAGTGTGAAAGGTTTCTCTCCCTCGCTGAAGCAAAGCACTACAATTGTGGAAAAATACCATTACAGGGGCTTCAGAGAGAGTCTGCGCAGAAAAACAAAACCAAGAGAAAAGAGGAGAAGAAAACCCAAACCAATATAGAAGCCTGCCCAATTCACTGATTCCATGCCTAGACAAGGAATTCTTTGGCTTGACAAGTTTGTCTGAGTGTCTGCATGCAGTTATGCATGTGAGAGTTGGGTCATTCATCATTCTCAGGGGACGTTGCTAATCTCTAAGTTTATCATATTGAAAACCTGGTTATTTACTTTTGCTAACAGGTCTTTTGAGCATCCTTGGTGATGCTATTGCTGATGGTGCTCAGAAGTCGAGTAACAGATGGGCAATGCCGCAGAGTCATCTTTCCAGCCTTGGATGCACTTGAGTGCTTGCTGTAGTGGGAAATACGTTACTTTCAGCCTCAAGTATTCACATTTGACATTACCTTCAGGATTTTCGCCAGTTCCCTAACTTTTTTTTTTATAATTTTATTATTATTTTTAATGTATATGGGCATTTTGTCTATGTGTACATCTATGTACCATGTACATTCAGTGCCATGGACATGGAAGAGCAGCTAGTACCCTTAACCACTGAGTCACCTCCCCTGTCCTCAGATCCCTAAATTTAAGATCACTGTGACAAGGACAGTGGCATTTGGTTCCCCACCAGTATCCATCCAGCTGAAGGGCAGGTCTCCAAACTCACTCACACTCCTGTGCAAAGGGTGGTTCAGTTCATTCCTGAAGGCAGAGAAAACAGGACACAAAGCACTCAACCAACTGGGCCAAGTGCCCAAGAAGAAAGTGGCAAAGCCACCACAGCAGAACAAGCAAAATGCCAGGGAAAACTGCAGCAAAGCACTGCCTGTCTTGAGGCATCTAGGGGAACCTAGAGACAAGAGACCTCCATCCTTCTGCCTGGGCTGCAGGAGGAACAGGGAGCACCAACATGTCCTTGTTGAGTGATTTCTTCCACTCGAGTAAAGGCATTTGGTCATGAATTAGAGATAACCAACATAGATAAGCCAACATCTTGCAATATTGGAGCAAGGGAGAGTTTGTCTGGTCTCTAAAGTTTAATATATGTATACATGCGTGTATGTATGTGTGTATGATGTATGAATGCATATATATGTTTACATAGGTGTGTATATATACTTAAAGAGGCAGTACATCTCTTCCTGAATGCTTTCTAACAGTAGCAGTATCAGTGTCAGTCTGAGGGATCCTGGGCCCAGTATCCCACAAACCAAACCTTCCCTGGGTTAACTACTGTAGGGTCTGAGGATGGCCATGGTTGAAGGTGATCCTGTGATAACATTGTATATATACACTTATAACCTCAAGTATTGAGCCACAGAGAGATTCAACTACTCAACAAAGAGAGAGAGAGAGAAATAAAAAACCAAGCAGACAAACAGAAAAGCCAGCCCAGGACATAAACTGCAGGAAGCTTTTCTACATGCTTATTCCATCTGTTTCTTTTGGACTTTTTAAATTTGTAAGGAAAACTCAGAATGATGTACGGGTTTATATCTGTAGCTGACATTATCTCCATGGGACAGTGTGGGTCTAGCTCCGTCTGTTCATGTGAACTAGGCAGGGATGAGGGAAGGCAGAGACTGACTTATGTAAGCCCTTACCTTCCTCTGCCTTCCATCTTCACTCCTGCAAAGTGAAGGTAGTTTAAATGTCTGGTAAGGTTACTTCCAAATCCTTAGTTCATAGATTTCCATAGAAGACTGGCCAGTTGTGCACAGACTCCACTAGAGGGGCGTTAAAATAGTTAGAATGTGCGCTAATCTCATTAGCACTTGGCCGTGACAGCTGGACTGTATTAGCGGCAATTCCACCAACCCATATGGAAATCTTGTCAGTGATAAATGAAAGATGGGGCTTAAGTAGATGAACTAAACGGAAGGAGCACAAATGTTCATTTCTGTGCTGACTGAGGTTTTTTAAAGCCTTACCAATTGAACTGCATCATCACAGTGAGAGGATGAATCAAGGCCCTGTATTCTGACCAACATCCAGAAGAACTGATAAATACGATGCAGAAGGAAGACAGATACGATGAGTCCTCTGCCCGAATGGCTGATCCTACAACCGTGAATGTGCATCGGTTACGGAAACAGAATTTAAATGACTTGATTTTTCTTCATCAGATTTTACCATGGGCTCATCGGAGTGGAAATATAGTTTGTACAAAATTATTTACAGTTTGTTGGCTCTCTCTCTCTCTCTCTCTCTCTCTCTCTCTCTCTCTCTCTCTTTTTTATAAGGGCTGTTTACAAGAAGACACATAATGGATTCAGATGAGCAGGTCTGAAAATGAAATACTTCGTGACTGTTTCGTCTCATAAACCTCTGTGAATGTGCACTTCTGTCTTTACTCATCCCTCTCAGCAGCCCTGCCTGCTACCCTAGTTTCTAGACTTTTGTCCCATCAATTGGCGTGGTTAAGTGTTTCCACCTGGCATCTTATATGGGAACGGGAGCCCACTTCCTCTTATAAAAGCCAACACATCCTGACTCTTGCTGTCTCGTTCCTGGAATCTGGGATACAGTCATGGGATCCAGGTTTGTTGAAGCAGTTGCTCCTTCCTGAGGCTATGCAGCTGGAGGTGGTGATGAAAGAAGCATAGATCGGAGAGTCATTCTTCTGGTAGTAATGCCCTCTGCCTCTAGGGAGCAGTGATCTTAGTGGCCTGAAGTGGGCAGCAGGTGTGTTTGAACAGGAGTAGTGACCTGGATGGCAGTGATCTCTCTGCTGAGTTTAATGAAACCTACAGAACTGTCCCCCAACACTCAAATCCTTTTACCTTTTCCTACATCTTATTTTTGAGAAAATTTTCATTATGTACCATAGGCAGAATTTGTGCTGCATTTGGGAGGCTAATGCTCCCTCCAGAATGAGCTTTCCCTGCTTTTAAAAAAAGATTGTTTTTTGCCATATTTTAACATATTGTTGTTCTTGTTTATTGCATGCATTTTTGCAGTTTAAAAATATTTTCTTATTTATTTATGTATCTATTTATTTACTGTGTGTATATTGTGTGTCTGAGTATGATCTGCACATGCAGTAGCCAAAAGGGAGTATTGGATCCTGGAAATGGAGTTCTAGATGGTTTTAAGTTGCCCAGTGTGGGTGCTCAGAACCCAACCGGAGTCCTTGGAGCAGCAAATGTTCTTAATTGCTAAGTCATCTCTCTAGCCTGTATTGTGTGTTCTTTTGCACCACAATATAATCTCCATGGTGATGAGTGTTTGGTTTGCTGATATTTCACACGTACTTTGCACACACTTGGCACTCAATATCTGTTAAACTATATGTTAATTTGAATAAAGAATGATATCTTCCTATGGAGTGATTTGGGTAACCTGACCTTTGTCCCCCCAAATATTTGTTTCTCAGAATCTCTATAGACATTTATGAATCCCCCAGCACTGTTACGATACATTCCTTCCATTCCTTCTTAAACTAACCAGAATCCATTGCAGTAGCTTTAAAGTAAGATCTGAACCTGGAATGGGCAAGCAGCCCAGACTGATTTTGTCCCCAGGGTTACTGGTAATTTCTAGAAATAATTTTGGCCTTCAAAACAGGGAGGTGCTCTGGGCATCTGCTGGGTAGAGGTTAGGGATGCCAGTTCACATGCTGCTGAATGGAATGATATGGCCCAATATGTCAACAGCACAAAGAACGAGCTTGGCTTTAGCTCCTGGGAAGGGTCCCCAGTGAGACTGAACAGTCTGGTTGCTAGAGCTTGATGATCTGTATGTCTGTCCATCCATCACATTGTTTCCTCTGACTGTTTTCCTTATCTTTAAAATAAAGATACTGAAATCTACTTTGGAAACTAATTTTGAAGGTTAAGAGGCGGGGTTTATGAGGCTCTAAAGTAGAGGTTCTCAACCTGCAGGTCACGATGTCTTTGGTAAGCTTCTGTCTCTAAAAACATTTACATTATGATTGAAAAGAGAAGAAAAACTGCAGTCATGAAGTAGCAAAGAAAAAAATTTGTGGTTGTGGTTTGCCACAACATGCGGAACTGTATTAAAGGGTCACAGCACTAGGAAGGCTGAGAAACACTGCTCTAAGGAATGTCGTAACTAAGCCAGTCTCATTCCAGGAGAGATACAGTGTGTTAAAGTCTGGATGTTACTGGCAATTTTGAACATCAAGATAAACCCACAACCAGATGTTTCCCATAGTGCAAGGAAAGGCCATCAGGAAATGCTTCATCCTGTAGACAGAGCCCAGGGAACACGACAGCAGAGGGGCAAAGCACCAGCTGCTCAGAATCAGTCACATCAAGGCTGACTGTGCAAAGCCTGCTCTCTCATGAGTTCATCTTAGTATGTCACCACTGAAATCTGGACAGTGGTCACCTGTTAAGTGAAGCTTCAACCACATGATAACAAGGTCAGGCTTAATGTAGCAGATAGAAATAGCAGTCAGGATACAAGTAGAGTCATTCCAAACAAATCTGTCTCTTATTCCCATTAGAGTAAGATTTGTTAATTTAGCATACATTTTAGGAGGCTTAATATTGTTCATGGGTGATCTTAAGAAATGAAGGGACAGGGCCAAGACTCGATGGCACCTGTTCTAGTGAGCTGAGTAAATTTGTAGGTCACTTGGTAGTGCACAGTTTTTGCTGCACATCCTCTGCCTGTTAAACCACAGCTTCTGTGGGAGGAATTCTCCCTTTCTCGTCCACTGGGTTCTATATGCTAATGTTGATCTCATTCTTTATCTTTCTCTCCTGGCATAACTGGATGAGTTCATCTTATTGGTGTTTATCATTTACATTTCTTTTAGATATTAGTACCCAGTTGTCTTGTAGGTGGCCTTGCTCCTTTTTATTTTGTGGGCTGGCTCTTTACTTCAGTGGTTGTTGTGTGTGCTATACAGGACCTTCTTAATTTCATGTAATCCTTTCTGTTAATTCTTGGGATTTATTTCCTGTATTACTAGAGTCTGATTCAGAAAACTCTTGCCAAGATCTACATTTTAAAAGTGTTTTCCTTTGCACTCTCAAAATATCGGTCTTATATGAAGACCGTTGATCCATCTTGAACTTATTTTTATGAAGGTCAATGGTATGGGTTTAGTTTTATACTTCTGCATTTGGAAATTCAGTTTTTTTTCCAGCAGAAAAGAGACTGCCTCTTTTCCAGTGTATGTTTTTGAAACTTTGTCAAAAGTTGGGTGGCTTTAATTATGTGGGTTTATTTCCTAGTTGTCTATTCTATTTCATTGTTTTCTTCTATTATGATTTTGTAACATAATTTGAGATCTAGTTCCCATAACTCTTGCATTGCTCATTCTGCAAAGGATTTGGCTATCAGGATCATTTGTGTTTCCATATAAAAATGTCTTTATGAATCTGTTGATATAAATTTATGCCATGAAAAATTATACCAAAATACAAAAAATTATGAAGAAATTTATAAATAAACTAATAACTTAGAAATATATGATTTATGTCATCTGTACATATGTTTTATAATTAAAGATGGTATAATTCTCTTTTCTTTTCTTTTTTAAAGATAGTATAATTTTCTTTTCTTTTTTAAAGATGGTATAATTTTCAAATAAACTTAACAATGAAAAAGAAGTTGAATCTTGTGCATTAAAAATTGCAAAATGTTCCTGAGGGAGATTGAAAATCAAAGTAAATATAAAGACTGCATCAAAATCGATCATATACATATATTCAAACAATAAGCTTTTGGAAGAAAGTGTGGGAGGAAACTTTTTATTTAGACAAACCTTTATTGGATGGTGCTGTTTTGAATGAGAAATGTCTCACTTAGGCTCAAGCATTTGAACACTTGGTCGGTCCCCAGTTGGTGGTGCTGTTTGGATAGGTACAGCCTTGCTGGAGGAAGTGCACCACTGAGGGTGGACTCTGAGAGTTTGACCCCTCACCTTACTTCTTACTCACTCTCTGCTTCTTGTTTGAGGTAAAAGTTGTGCTCAGCCTGCTGTTCTGGCCCCGGCTCATGCCTGCGCTGGCTGCCATTCTTCCTTTCTCTAATAAATTCTTCTCTCTCTGGAACTGTAAGCCCAGACAGACTCTTCTTTTTATAAGTTGACCTGGCTCTGGACTTTTAGCACAGCAACAGAAAAGTAACTAATACATGGGTATAACACAAACACTATGATCAACCAAAGGAAAATGAAGGCCAGTTGAATTTCATAGAAATTTAAGCCTTCAGTGTTTGAAAAGAAGCCATCATCCTCATCTTTCCAACCATGACCTTCATGTCTCTCTTACTTTCCTTTGCATCTGGGGGATTTTCTTGAGGAGCAATAGAGCTCTATGTGCTGTAGTTTCTGTGAGGGATCTGTGACCATGAGCCTTTTAGTTACTTTTCAGCATTAGTATCAGTCACCATCTTTTAAATAGACAAATTGATGTCATCGATCCTACAGTGTGCTGTGGGAAAGAATTCACTGTGAATATTAGCTCCTATTGTTTATAACTAGTCCTTTTATATTAAAGTAAGTGGTAAGAAAGGTTTTTTCATTAAAATGAAGCATTTTCTGACTCCAGACAATGCTCTGCATACAGCATTGTCGTTTGCATATAAATTGGGCTAAGTGTGCATCATTTTGTGATTTCTGAAACTAGTCATTCTTCATTAATGCCTTGAACTTTTTATGTTTAGAGACCTGTTTAGTTTTTTACTGGGCAGAGGGCCATATAGATTTTCATTGTGTCTTCTGTTTAAATTTGTGGGGATCCTTTTCACATCTTTTGACATCAGAAAAGGAGGGATAAAAATTACATTTCCTGTATAGTTTTATTGATTATAAGGGAGGTGTGTGTATTAGTTACTGTCCTCATTGCTGCTGATAACACATTTTAAAGAAGGAACAGTTTATTCTGGTTTATAATTTGAGAGAAAGTCCGTGGCTGCACAGAAGACATGGCAGGAGAACATACCTGATTGCATTTTGTCTACAGTCAGGAAGAAGAAAGCTATAAATGTTGGCACTTGAAAGTGTTTTTACTTTTATATAGTCCAAGGCATTATCACAAGGAGTGCTGATGTCCACATTTAGTGTACATTCCATCTCAATCTAATCCAGAAAATTCCTCTCAGTCCTGGCTAGAGACTGATCTAATCAAGATCATCCCTCACAGGTATGCCCATTGGTTTGCCTCTGCTGATTCTAGAGCCTGGCAATCAATGTTAACCAGGTCTGTTTACCAGGAAGGAGTGATGGACAAGACATAGCCACACGATGAACTGTGGTGAATATACTCTGGTGAGCTGAATGATAGTTTTTCTTTATTATGGTAAAATACCAGAAGGGGAACTAACTCCATATCTAGCCAGTAATGTCACTGTTAGACATTAACTGAGGCAATTCCTTCTTCCCCTATAGATCCTCTGGGTTGAAAGACTAAAGGCCTTCCATTCTAAGTTCTGAGAGCTTCCACTCCTCCAGAAAGCTAAGGAGCTCCAAGGGTTTTTCCCTTGTAATGATCCCATGGGCAATCCTGCCTCAGTCCTTGCTGCTACAAGTTGGTGATATGCATTTGTCAAGTTAGAGATCCATGTGCTGGTGGATGCTAAGGAGGATGAGAAACCAGAATCAGTAATGCTTCAAGAAATCCCTGGGCAACAGGGGATTTATTTTCTGTTTTAGTTGGGTACTTATTGACCTGCGCACTGCTCCTTCCCAGCACTGAAAGAATGGCTGTTGCACGTATAATGTTATTTTTCTTAACTGCCAATTGATTATACATAAGCTGGAGAAATGAAGTCAACCCTCAGTGCTTAATAGCAGGAATGCACGAAGACAAGCCTTGCTCCCTTCCCCTCCACTTGTCTTCCTAGAATTGCCAGGTAGATGTTCTTTGTAGTGTACTAGGACTGGCTTTCCCTATGACCTTTCTAAGATCTAAGGGTAGAGACTTCCCCTAAACAATTCTACTCTACGCAAATTGCATAAAATTTCCAGGTCTTTACGACACTCTCCATTACATTGATATAGATTTTATTTTCTATTTTTAGAAACTATAAAATTGGGAGTGAAAAGATGAATGCTCAACCTCTAATTTCCATCTAGACACAGACCAGGGAAGTTGTTGCCTAGGCAATTGATCACTTAAATTGGATTCTTGGAGCTGCCTTTCGCCCTCCCCCCACCTACATGGGGGTGTCCCTCTCTTGCCGTCGCAGCAAACTTTGGGTTCACCATACTTGCTCCTGGTTTGTGCCCAGGCAGCTCCTGAGCAGCGACAGTGCACCATCAACACAGCGTACTCTTCCTGTGGAAACCTCAGTCTCTCACCTTTCCTGTCCCCCATAACATTCCCCCCAGCTTATGTTCCTCTTTAGCTGCAGAATTTCTCCTTTATTAGACTTTTTTGTGGTGTCAGAGGACACTCACACTCCAAATGTATTCCAAATATTCCAATAAAGAATTTTAATAGGCTCTTATTTTAGTGGGACTTTTCAACTCCAAGCATTATAAAATATCTCAGAAACTCATTTTTTTTCCACCTAGCAGCTATTTCTTCTCTTTTCCTTACTAAGAAAGCTCCAATTTTACTGAGGATGTCATAGTGCTCAGAAGAAAAACCATCATTCTGTAGTATATTTTGAGTCAGTCACTGTAGACATAAACCTCTAGTTTTTAAGAGTGTTTGTGTTCCCTTGTATAGCTGCAATGATATTTTGCTATTGGGTCTTCCTCATTCTTGGAGCTGAGCTACTACGGATAGAAATGAAGCAACCATCATACATATGTCATATGTTAGGGAAAGCCAAAAGGCCTCAATGTTCAGTGGCGTGTGTGTGTGCATGTATATGTGTGTGTGTGTGTGTGTGTGTGTTTGTGTGCTGGGCTTGGGACCTGGGGATTACACACTATGTAAATGCTTTGCCAGTAAGCTGTAACCTAACACTGATGTATTTGAACCAATAATTCAAAGCTAGCAATTAACTATCCCTAGTCCTTTTGTTTTGGAACACACATAATCCCTCATATCATTTAAACTACTTTTCATTGAGGTTTTTATTCTTTTATTCCAACGTTTAATTGCTAAATGCAGCTGGTAACTTGCTTAGAGTGTTCAAATGTAAGTAAGCTCACCATGGCTTAATAACCCAGGTAATTGTTACCTTGTGTAATGGGGCATTTGGAGGATAGAACTGAAATGTGTTCTTCAGTGGTCTGCATCTGCCCATTTCTGAAGCAATGGCTATATGGGGAAAATGGACACATTTGGGTTTCCTCAGCAAGGACATAGGAGTGAAGGCTCACTGAATGGGCAGCCACTAAGGTCTGCTATTTAGGTGCTGCTGCTGGTGTAAGGTTGCAACCTTGTGCATCTGGAATTACATTTTAACATCCTAGATGAAAGCCAGTCTATTATTCCAGAGGAAAGTACATTGTGCTGAACCCAGCAGGCATGCCACATACCAGCTCACTAGTGGTTCCATCTGTAGAACTCATGTCAGGCTGCCCTTCTTGGGCATTTAGAATTGCATTTCAACATTCTGGACTGAAATAAATCTCTGATTTCAGGGTACAGTGCACTTCACTGAACCCAGTAGACATGAAGCTAGACACCAGCTCACTGGTGATTCTGTCTATAATTTTACACGGTAATCATTTATGCTTTGTAGCAAAATAGGCTTATGTGGCTGGGATTTATCCAGATCAGAGGATGAGAAAATCAACATCCCTCATGTACCCTTCCATCTCTCATGTAGTGAATTAAAATTCTTCAAAGGAAGTAAGAGCAGAAAACAGTACATTAGAAGGCAAATGACTAACTGGGGCACCCTGCTCACAGTATCCCACAGAGAATCAGCTGAGTGTCATTACTGTCCATCATCCTGTGTGACACATGGTACCCCCTACACCATATCCTTACAGTTTCCTTTGTCAACAATGGGATAATAACAAACAAAACAAAACAAAAAAAAAAAGAAATGTATCACCATAGCCTCTCCACATAGAGGAACAGAGTTTTATACAAGTATATGCTGAATTGGTGAGTAAGACTAAAATTGAAGAGTAAGAAGCCTCTCATGAACTGGTAAACATCACAGAATTGCATCTATTTATTGAAAACTTACTTTGGCGAACATTGATTAAGTCACTCTTTTGTTCTAGTAGCTAGAATACACAAATAGGAAACATCCAGTGTCTGTGACCTATGGGATACAAGTTAGAAGATGGGCACATGAATAAGCAACTATTATATTATAGTGTAAAAAGAGAAACCACAGCCTTGTAAAATTTGATAGTACATCTAAGAAAGCTTCAAAAACAAAAATAAAACAGAGGGATGAGAAGGTTATGTTAGTTATGCCAATGTTAGCTATATCAGGAGCAGTAATAGCAAAACCAAGATTATAATGGCTTGACATATAAAAGCTGTTCTCAGTTACCTAAGAGTTAATTGAAGGTATTCCTCATTAGTGCATGTTGGCATGACCAACAAGGTTATGAAAAGATGGAGAAGTTTTGCGTTGCCATCCAATGGTGGCTCTCTTAGTTAGGGTTTTATTGCATTAAGAGATACCATGACCATGGTAACACTTATAAAGGAAAACATTGATTGGGGCTGCCTTATAATTCAGAGGTTTAGTCTGCCATTGTCATGGTGGGAAGCATGATGCCATGCAGGGCGACATGGTACTTGAGTATCTGCAGCAGGTGGGAAGAGAATGAATCACACTAGGCCTGGCTTGAGCCTCTGCGATCTTAAAGCCCACCCCCCAGTGACATACTTTCTCCAATAATGCCACACCTACTCCAACAAGGCCACACCTCCCAATAGTGCCAGACCCCATGAGCCTATGGGGCTGTTTTCATTCAAACTACTACAGTGGCCCTACATCTTCAAAATGCTGTGTTTTCCGGGTTATCTGTGAGCGTCTCACACTGGCAAGCTGATGGGAGACGACAGTGGTTAGGTACAAATACATCAAGATTTTATTCATGTTAGAGGGATCAAATTTACATTACCTTCGTTAGCACCAGTCCCAAGGCCCCTCCTACGTTTAGAGGGCTCTAAGCACAATTCCTGTTCAGGTGGTCTTTTTGTAAACCCAGCTCCAACCTGAGGTGTGAGTCTGCGGAGGGCAGGAAGCCAGCTTTTCCCCAGAGTGCTTCCTGGAAGAGAAGATTTAACATGGGGTCGTGAAAGATGAACTAGTCAGCCAGATACTGACATACATCCCAGCTACAGGCAAAATATTTGAACATTTCTAATGTTTTCTGTTTTGAAAGATGTGAAGTCATCTTTGCCAATTAGAAAACTTCCAGAAGTTTCATATCTAATAGTGTCCAACAGAGCCATTCACGATGATGCATCTGTGTGGGACAAAGATCCGGAAAGCAATTTCTAGGGGAAGAGTGATGGCTTCGGTGTTCTTGCGAATAAAGTTCTCTGGGTGTGAGATTGGACCATGAGTTCATCTGAGGTTTAGATAGAATCAGATGGATTCCAGGCCTGTCCCCCACCCCCATTCTGGAGCTGTAAACTGAGCCAGCAGAGCATGGACCTAGAGCAACAAAAGGCCTGCTTAGTCATAGGACAGAATTTGGTTGTGAGTTACTGGGGCAGCATGTGGAGGGAGCCAATTAAACAACTGGTTTTCCTGAACCTTGGTTTCCTCATCGGTGAGTCCACACTGCCTATAAGTGCCCAGTACCATTCTATGTAAATTATTGCATGGTCATTGGGAAATAACACATCAGAAATGAGAGAGTCCAAGCAAATGAATAATGTAGATGGGAACAGTTGTAAGTGGTTGCATTATACAAATGGGTGAATTCATGACTTCTGTTTCTAGTCAATAGCATTTGATACAGTTACACTGGGAACGGCCATCGATGCCCAGGTGGTCAACTTTAGAATGCATTCTACAAGCCATGGCACACCACAGAAGGCTCTTGGTCAGCCAAATAGCCCTAATTAAAAATGTGAGGGCTACAATTCTATCAGTTCAGTGCACTGAATTGCTCTTGATTTGCTCTGTCCTTTCCAGCCCTACAGACACTGTCATAATCCAGATCCTCATAGTTTTTATGCAACAGCAACCTGAATAATCTTGCCTCTAGCCTTGCCTGGTCAGTATGAGCTTAGGTGTTTCTATCCAATAATTTCTTGGTTCATTTTTATTTTTTTTATTTATTTTTTTGAGGGGTTCAATGAACTTTATTGATGGTATTCAAGAGAGTAGGGCTCCCTAAGCCCCTCCTGCTATTCTGGGGGTCTGGGATGGAAACTGTGAGGGAGATGCTCAGTGTCAAGGGTTGAGTTAGGACAGGGACTGCTCAGCAGCCGAGGGCCTCTCTCTTGCTGTGTCCTTGCTGGGATGGGTGGTCCAGGGTGGGCTTCTTACTCCTTGGAGGCCATGTAGGCCATGAGGTCCACCACTCTGTTGCTGTAGCCAAATTCATTGTCGTACCAGGAAATGAGCTTTACAAAGTTGTCATTGAGAGCAATGCCAGCCCCAGCATCGAAGGTGGAAGAGTGGGAGTCACTGTTAAAGTCACAGGAGACAACCTGGTCCTCAGTGTAGCCCAGGATGCCCTTTAGTGGGCCCTCGGATGCCTGCTTCACCACCTTCTTGATGTCGTCATACTTGGCAGCTTTCTCCAGGCGGCATGTCAGATCGACGACGGACACGTTGGGGGTAGGAACACGGAAGACCATGCCCGTGAGCTTCCCGTTCAGCTCTGGGATGACTTTGCCCACAGCCTTGGCAGCGCCAGTGGACGCAGGGATGATGTTCTGGGCAGCGCCACGGCCGTCTCGCCACAGCTTCCCAGAGGGGCCATCCACAGTCTTCTGGGTGGCCGTGATGGCATGGACTGTGGTCATGAGTCCTTCCACGATGCCAAAGTTGTCATGGATGACCTTGGCCAAGGGGGCTAAGCAGTTGGTGGTGCAGGAAGCGTTGCTGACAATCTTGAGGGAATTGTCATACTTGTCATGGTTCACACCCATCACAAACATGGGGGCATCGGCAGAAGGGGCAGAGATGATAACCCTTTTGGCCCCACCCTTCAAGTGGGCCCCAGCCTTCTCCATGGTGGTGAAGACACCAGTTGACTCCACAACATACTCGGCGCCAGCATCCCCCCATTTGATGTTGGCGGGATCTCGTTCCTGGAAGATGGTGATGGCCTTGCCGTTGATGACAAGCTTCCCATTCTCAGCCTTAACTGTGCCTTTGAACTTGCCATGGGTGGAGTCATACTGGAACATGTAGACCATGTAGTTGAGGTCGATGAAAGGGTCATTGATGGCAACAACCTCCACTTTGCCAGAAGTGAAGGCAGCCCTGGTAACCAGGCGTCCAATACGGCCAAATCCGTTCACTCCGACCTTCACCATCGTGTCTCTGGAATGAGGCTGGCACTGCACGAAAAGAAGCGGCTGTCTCTAGAACAGGGAGGAGCAGAGAGCCTTGGTTCATTTTTATTAAACCTGCCAATAAAGTAGTAGCACACAGGGTTTGTAATTTCAGCTCACTTTTATGGGCAGTTCGGGCTGAGATAGTGCATGGCTTCATTTCTTCAGGTGATTTCCTTTGTTTCAAAAGAGTCACATTGTTGGGATGCTAAGTCGAAAAGAGCAAGTAACCCAGTGACTCTGAGGACATAACATCAGATTTCAGCTCCACTCATCCAGGGTTGTCTGGGCATCTCCAAGACAGATTGCACCCCTCAGTCCTGAGCTGACAATGAAGCTAAGGTTCTATTGCCAACTTACAGAAAAGTTTGCAAATAGGAGCACAGTTGGTTCAATGATAATATATGGAAAAATATAACCTTTGCTGAAAAGGAATTTTCATTGTTTTCATATCTTCTCCCCAGAGAAAGAAACCCTGGGTATCTGGCCTTAAAGAGTGTGGTGACCCCTAGCAATTTCTCTAATTACCTGTGAGCAAATTAGGGACTATTATGTATTCAAAAGTGAGAATTTTATTCTTCAAAATTTGCATTTCTAGCAAAAAGCTCATTTTCTATGCACCATAAGGTGACTGTTCCCTGCTGACTTTCTCTCCATGTGTACAAGCTGGGCTGACTCTGGGACCACTATAATCAGAAGTCCATTAGGCAGAGCCTATGGAAGCCAGGAAAAGGGAGGAGACTTCCACAGTACTCAGTAGGGTCTAGAACCGTGGTAGGAGAAGCAAGTATTTGGAGGAACACAATTTGGACAGCTCTTTGTGGAAGCCACTTTTGAGTTTGCTCAGACACACTCACAGACTTTCCAGAAGCAACCAGGCACCAGGCCCAAACCCCATCCCCCAAGTAGGAAATAGCCCTTGCCTATCTCAGTTATGAATCAGGAGCTTTGGGTTGCGCAGATAGGATTTGCCATGGTATATGTAAGAGTGCTAATATGGGGAGCGTACAAAGTCTGAAGAGCCCCCTTTTCTCTGGATCCCTAGTTCTGGTTTCCTTTTGGTGTCCCAAAGGGCTACAGTCTAACAGTTGTCAATCATGTCATTCCATTCAGAGTTGTGGCTTATTCCCACTTCTCTGAAGGACAAGAGGGACAGAAGGAAGAGATAACTTTCTACTGGCCTACCCTGAGCAGAGAGAGTGACCACAGGACTGTACCTCTTCAGGGAACATCATTCCCCAGATAGACCTCACTGATATTGCTGCTCAGGAGCCAAGGGCTATTGCTAAGGCCCGGGAGTTTCAAGCTGTGAATCAGAACAGGGTCAATATTTTAACTCCACTGAGGTTATTACACTTGTAAAGAAAATTAGATTTGAGTGCTAAGTATTCATATTGTATTCATAGTTGTAACTCCTCATTAACTGCTCAGCTTTCTCATTCCTGTAGATTTGCCGTTTCTAAGTGAGTAGAGCAGGAAAGCAGTTATGTGGCAGCTATACCAGCACTGCCCTCTTTTCTGACCATGCTGCTGATCAACTATAGATTTATCTAATCATGGACCCAAACTTTTCCTTCCAATTTTCTAAAGGCCCTGCATGTATATTTAGCCAGGACCAAGTGACCTCTAAAATCTTACATAAGATTCCTGACAAATGATTGTTTCTAAATAGGTTAGCATCAGAATAAAAATCTAAATTATTCTAAAAATTTGCCTTGCAAAGCTCCATTTCTTTAGCAAATAATCCTGTTGTAATTTCACTTTGTTATGACAAATACTATGATCTAAAGCAGCTCAAAGGAGAGAGAGTTTATAATGACTGTGCCTTCCTACCTGATCCAACTTTAAAAAAAATATGAAGCAGTTTATTGATAAAAATGTGCCAACTTAAATACATACTTTTAATTCTTTGTTCCAAGTCAAAACTTCCTATTACCGGCCCTGCATTCTTTCATTGACACCACAAAAGTGAAGTTATTAATTTCCAATTGGTCCTACTCAAGCCCCAAAAGAGATAGATCCCAGTTTAAGAAAAGCTGATGCTATGCGATTCTATGTACACTGTATGAAGCAGTGGCAAGCTGATGTCTGTCCTTAAAGCTTGCTCAGGGAAAAAGAAAAGGCATACAAAAGGTGTTGTTGCAAGGGCAGTTACTCTCAACCATATAAGGCATATCTGAAATAGGAAAGAAATGGTGATGGTGGAAGGAAGCCAGAGTGAAAAGTTATTTCAGCCGAAATGACCATGAATGACATGTAGCAACAACAGAGGCAGCACACAGTTTGGGTGCCAATGTATGTGAGCAAAAGACCACTAGCAGCCAACAAAACTGAATTTTTTTACATTGGAGAACATATACAGTGGCTCACAATTTAAGGGGATCTCAATAATAGGGAGCCAGGAAGTAAGGGAAACTCTATAGTGGATGCCACTGGATCTTGGAGGAGGAAAGACTGAGTGAAATAGAAAATGTGACTGGTTAAAAAATAAAAATAAAAACAGTAATCACTCATTCTAGCTAGGGTACTGCCCCAACTTCTAGTGTCAGCTGAATTCCTGTGTCCTGCTTAGGAGAGGGGTAGTAGGTATGGTCCAGCCTTAATCAGGATACAGCAGAAGATGGAATCCACACTGGCATGAAACATAGAGACCTCATGACTGTAAATCATTATTATGTTGACTTAATCCAGTGGAAACTTTCTACTTTCTTGGCTCAATTTCCAATGTTCATGACCTCACATGTGAATATAGCAACATAAAAAGAAAGAACAACATAGCATCTTTCCTAGAGGCTCATTGGTTCTGATTTGGTCAATTCTGTGTTGATTCAATACTGTTACATTAATGACAGTAATTCTTCAGGTATCTAGGCAGTTATGCAGACGGGACCTGAAGAAAGACAAGACTTGCCCCAGGGTGGTGACTGAGGCAGGACATAGGGCATGTGCCCTGTAGCTCAGCATCTCGAACAGAATTCCATAAACAGAATACATAGGATGATTCTCAGAGATAGTTTGTCATCTTTAGATCTGTAGTTGGAGGCCTCTTGTTTGTTTCTTGGCCACCAAGAATTCCGAAATAACCACACAGAAACTGTATTAATTAAATCACTGCTTGGCCTATTAGCTCTAACTCTTATTGGCTAACTCTTACATCTTAATTTAACTCATCTCTATTAATCTGTGTATCACCATAAGGCTGTGACTTACTGGGGAAAGTTCTGGTGTGTCTATCTCTGGCAGGGCTACATGGTTTCTCTCTGATTCTGCCTTCTTCCTCCCAGCATTCAGTTTAGTTTTCCCCACCTAGCTAAGTTCTGCTTTGCCATAGGTGCAAAGCAGTTTCTTTATTAACCAATGGTATTCACAGCATACAGAGGGGAATCCCACATCACCCCCTCTTTTCTGTTTAAATAAAAAGGAAGGTTTTAACTTTAACATAGTAAAATTGAATATAACAAAACAGGTATTAACCAAGAATTATAGTTACAATAATTATATCTACTTCATCTTTTATCATAACTAAGGAAAACTATAACTATCAATTCTTCGACTTCATCAAAGACCACAGAAGGATATATTATTACATAAGTAAATAGGAAGTACATTATAAGCAACTTTCAAAACTCTAGAATTGACAGAGACATCACGCTGCCTGGACAGTGATCCAAAGTTCTTTTGTATCATTGGGGCATCCAGTCTTCAGCCCACAAGCCCATAGTATCCAGTAGACTTTTCCATAAAGCAGGAAATTTCAAAGACAGTTCCACCATATTGGCAATCACTTTTTTCTGTGTCCTGCAGAATGTCTGACAAACTCTTTCATGAAGCAGAAACCCCAAAGTACCATCTCACCTTTAGGCAAGTTCAGCAGTCATCTCTCTGTGGGGCCTACATGTCCAGATCACACAGCATAACATCAAGCAGTCCATAAAAGAGCAGTTTCTTGGCCAAATGACTAACCAATGCCAAAAGGAGCCTCTTCGATGTCCGTCTTCCTCTTAAAGTTATTGGTGCTGCCAGGAGCAGATGTGTCTCATTGTCATAAAAAGTCCTAAGTTCTGAAACATTTTAATGTCATATTCTGTAGTCTTTAAAGGTTTGAGGAATGCCTATTCATCTGATACATCTAGAAAATCTAAGTAACATGACTACAAGCTTAACTATTATAGATGATTATCTATTAACCTATATTTCTTAATTATAGATTACATTTATAAATGAGCTCTACAAACACAATACCTTAATCAAGAGCAGAAATATACATATAACAAGAGTGACCTAAAATTTGTACCAATAGAGCAAGATTCATACCAATGCAAATCTCTGTAGCATATCCCCCTTTAAATATAAAGAAACATTTATAAACAATCATTTTGAGAATTTGGGTGTAGTTCTTTCCAAACTGCTTCCTGCTTTTTGTTGGGTGAAGTAATTTTGTGGGGGTGTTCACAGCGACATTTGGGGGAATCTTGGTTCATCAAACCACATTAGTCTGGAAGGATTCAACAGGTTCTCATCCTCTGTGAAAACAAATGAAGAACCTCTTTTTCAAAGCAACATATCCTTAGACTGAAATTCTGTCAAGATACCTTTAAAGTATATATGTTGGTTACTTAACTCCTTCACAGTCAAATATTCAAAGAAAACACAATAATATACATAATCCAGACTCTCTCTAAATATGTGTATATTTCATCTTTATGTGGCTTATTTGTCTTTATTACTTTTTAATATTTCTTATTATCTTTACTCCTTTAATCTGTGACTGTCTGTACTCTATCTTTTTAATTTCTTTTTTTCTTTTTTCTTTTTTTTGGTTTTTCGAGACAGGGTTTCTCTGTAGCTCTGGAGCCTGTCCTAGAACTAGCTCTTGTAGACTAGGCTGGCCTCGAACTCCCAGAGATCCGCTCTTAATACTTTTTTCCCAAGCCTATGTACATTTTTTAAATACTGTGATCCACTTAGAGGTCCTTTCCATCTGAATTTGTTTTTAGTGTGTATCTGTAATTATCTTTTGACCAGGAGCACTTTTTTCAAATATCTCTCTGCAGTCAAAAAATTCAAAGAAAACAAACACAATAATATACATAATCCAGACTCTCTGTGTATTTTTCATATTTAAGTGGTTAATTTTTTTATTTTTAAAATCTATTTCCAACTCTCTATACTCATTTTCTTTTCTCTCCCAAGCCTATGTACATTTATCTAACATTGTGTCCCATTTAGAGGCCTATATCTGTCTGAATCTGTCTTTATTGTGTATCTGTAATTATTTTCTGTCCAGGAGCTCTTCTGAAAAGCTAAGCGCTTAAGAACCTAAGTGGCAGCAATACTAAGGGAAATATGGCCCTGCCTGCTTGCTCTGCCCAGTCCAGCATGGCAGAGTTGTTTATTGCCTTTGAGAGACATGTACATTGCCCCATTTTCAGGCATATGGCACGTCTATGTTGCCATTAAGCAAGCTGCAGCAAACAAACCCCATTTAAATGCTCCATAGCAAGACCTCCAGAAAGAGTCAGAGTTCAAAACTGCATAGCTTTTTCTGCTACCACTGAATCAGTAAGACCTCTCTTAAAAGAGCATGCCACCAGCAAGCAGAGCCCATCCAAAAAAAAAAAAAAAAGCAACTAAATTTTGTTTTTTAGTGTCTAGAATTCCTTTATAAGCCCTCTAAGGCTTTATGGGAATTTAGTCAACAATACTGGAGTGCCAATACTGGAGGCCACTTGTTTGTTTCCCAGCCACCCAGACTCCTGAAATAACCACACAGAAACTATATTATTTAAATCACTGCTTAGCATATTAGTTCTAACTTCTTATTGATCAGCTTTTACATCTTAATTTAATTCATTTCCATTATTTTATATTTTACCACAAGGCTCATGGCCTACTGGCAAAGTTCTAGCATGTCTGTCTCTGGAGGTGGTCTCTTGGTTTCTTCTTACTCTGCCTTCTTCCTCCCAGCATTTAGTTAATTTTGCCTGTCTAGCTATACTCTACCCCATCACAGGCCTAAGACCATTTATTTATTAACCAATGGTATTCACAGCATACAGAAGATAATCCCACATCATAGATCAGAGTACAACACAGATAAATGATGCTCAGATAAAAATGTCTTTTCTCTTTAAAGGATACCTTCTATTCATATAAAAAATCATTGCTGATGCTTTGCTCCTCTGCACTGTGGCTCTGCACCATTGATTCAGTCTCATTTCAGAGATGCAGGAATTTATAATTGCTTTTACGATTGTCACTGAGGTACCTTAATGACTTTTTACAAAGTATTTGTTATATGAATGACATTACTGGAAACCAAACTGAAGAGGAAATTAACCCATGCTCTGACCACCACCACACATCAAGCTGTTTGTATTCAGCCTTGCTTTGTTCAAGAACTCAGCCGTGGGCATCCAAAATTTAATCATAGGACAGACAGCATTTTACTATTATCTGTTTATTATATAATTGCCATAATTATATTTTCAGTGATTGTGGTGTTTATAGCAGATCCATGAAAATGAAAATTGACTGGCCAATAAAACTACTCCCTCACTCTGCTTTGCACCTAGATATGGAATTAGTTTTTGGTTGGTTTTTCTTTTTTTCCTGTTTCTTTTCTTCTTTTCAGAGATAGAAGTACTGCTCCCAGGTGAAGAACATTTTCTGTCTTAATGTCTCCAGGGTATTACCTTCCACTTCTGTGGGAAATTTTTAAAATAACCTTGCTATTTTAATTGCACACATATTTTAAAACTATTATTTAAGAATTATACACTATGCATGTCCCAAAAGAAATGTATGGACTAGAAAAAATAGAAAATATGAAGCCTAATTAGACACTTATCTTAAAATAGGACAGAATCCAGGTCTGGATAAAGAAGTGAATATGAGATAGTGAGTAGCTAATATGCCATTAAGCCATGAAACTCTTCCTTCCCATGAAAGACATCCTTACTCAGTCATCATGTTCTTCCGCAAAAGCAGAGGTATAATTTAGCATCATCCTCAGCACATCAACTATGAGGTACATTGCTACAGAGAAACTGGAATGGCTACCAAAGGTTTGTGTGTTAAAGGCTTGATCTTCAGCTCAGTGTTGTTTGAATGTGGTAGAACTTTTCAAAGAAAACCAATGGAAAGTTATATGTCATGGAGGTGGGAGGCATGCCCTTGAAGGGAACTGTGGGATGCCAGTCTCTTCTCCTTTTTCTTTGCTTCTTGTCTTTGGTGAATGAAGCAGCTTTGCTCCATCCTGTGCCCCTCCACTGTAATATGCTGCCTCACTACAGGCCCACAGCCAGTGGGGCCAAACAACCATAGACAGAGGCTCAAGAAATATTGAGCCAAAATTAAACTCTTTCTCTTTAGAAGGTGATTATCTCAAGTGTTTGTTATGCAAAGAACACTGAATGACAGAGACACGAGGTTCATTCTCTCTAGTGTTGTGGAAAAGGCTGGCCTTGAACTTAAGGAATTCTGCCTGTCTCTGCCTCCCTAGTGCTGGGATTAAAGGTGTATTCTATCATGCCCAACTGTGAAGAACATTCCAGCTTTACCAGAGTTTAGTCATGTGATCAAAGACACTTTGTGAGGGCAATAGAAGGGGTATATGTTAGGCTAGCCTAGATCTCCCATGCCATGAACTTGATGGTCACCGAGTTATAGACCACTAGTTGACTCACTTTTCAGAGCGGTCTAGGACACATGCTCCCCAGAGTACTCACTACAGTTGTAGTAGACACTTCATCCCCTTGGGCCACGAGGTAAAGAAGCGACTAGACCTTAAAATTGGGAGCATCAGCAAGTGTCCACTGTGGACACCAGTTTGTTGTTTTATGTACGATACTGTACTTTTCCTCTTCTTGTTCCTGTAATCTTTCCATATGTTCCCCATCCTTCATCACAGCATAACCTTCTCTGATTCACAGCGCTGACCCAGCCATAGGCTTTCTTGTGTTCATTGTCACCTCCACTACCTCACACATAACGTTTGTCTAATGTTTTTATTTGTCTAAACATATGTTGACTCCAAAGCAGGGTGTGAAGTCCGTGTGTTGACAAGGTGGGGAATGTCTGGTTGCCTTGACTATTTTTTTCAGCAAATAAATTCTCATTATGTGCAGGCTATTATTTTGCGAAAACGAAGGAAAAATTAAACAATGACTGTAAAGTTTAAAATATGTTTATAAAGGAATACTTTGAATAAAATGTCTGGTAACAAATCCATTCTGAATAATTAATCCACTGTGTACTCTGGGTTCAGGGAGGGCTATATGTCCGTCACTTTTTTATGAAAACACCTTCCTTCAGTCCTGTCTGTATAACTGGGTAACTCTGTTTCAATTGATCTGGAAGTAGTAGGCTGGGGATGGCAGTTTATTTGACTTCACAATGGCGGGTCATGGCTTGGACCTACATCTTCTTCTTGCTTATTTCTTTTAAGATGATGGCCTTTGACTCCTTCTCAGAATGACCAAGATCCAATAATACTTTGTCATCTCAAGAATTCATAATTTGAACACTAGATTAGTATCTTATAAGGAGTTTGCACATCTTACTAACATAAGACTTTAGTCTTTTTTTTTTTTTTTTTGGTGTTTTGAGACAGAGTTTCTCTGTGTAAGAGTCCTAGCTGTCCTGGAACTAGCTCTTCTAGATCAGGCTAGCCTCACACTCACCACCTGCCTTTGCTTCCCGAGTACTGGGATTAAAGGTGTGCACCACCACCATCGGGCTAGACTTTAGTCTTCTTTCTTATGAAATGTTAATGTTCATCTTTCTGGATCTGGCCTCATTCCAAGGGGCACGCATGTCAATCAAGAAAGCCTTGCCCAAACTTTGTTTCCATAGTGTACTTGTTTCCATAGTGGTTATCCTATTGGATTCATAGAAGAAAGTCTTGCCCAAGTCATTGAAGATGGATGATGCCATCTTTAGAGAGCGTCAGTGTAACTTCAGCTTATTCCCTGGGAGGATGTGTGTATGTATTTTCCTTATTACAAATGCCCACCTTCATATTGTTTCTTGTTTCTTCCTTCAGGATATATTCTGTGTTCTCCAATCTTCACCAAAAAAAAAAAAATTATACATTAGATGGGGTGTGTTGTAGTGTATTCAAAATTCCCATCATCTCCTTTTAATGTCTTACTACTTATGATAACTATATGTGTTGATTGACACAATAAATCATTTCAGGAATTTCGGTATTGAAACAAATGTGACAATTACTGTCTCACTCGAACAAATAGAAGTCTGATTTATGTCTCATGAGTTCTATGGGGGCAGAGTTTATGTACTGCAGTATTTCATATTTTGTCATATCTGGAGCTGTTAATTTTTTCAATGAGACTTCAGGACAGTGAACTGAGTTTGTGAGTTGTGTCACTTAGCTAGGCTAGGATCGTGCTATGGTAATAAATCATGCCCAAGTTTCTCTTGTTTGAAACAATAAAACTTTATTTCCTGCCTGTGTTGCATGTTATCACAGCGTGGCTGGGAGAACTTATATGTCTCATTCAGGAATGCAGGCCATCAGGGCTCTGCCAGCTCCCTTTCTGTGTTATATCAGGAGGAAGGAAGGGGATGGGATGGGTTACATGCTGAATTCTTCTTTATTTCATTTTTATTTTGTTCAGCTTTATTGGGTGAAAATTGAAGCATCACGAACAACATCTTCTATCTTAATACCCTCTGTCACAAGGCCAACTAAACAATCATTTCTGGCTATTTCCCCTTCCTCTTTTCCCTCTTTTGTAATTCATGGCTTTCTCTAACATACTGCTCAAGCAATCATTAATTATTTTTGTTTTTGTTCTGTGGGTTTTTTGATTCTTTTACGTTATTACAAATAGTTTTGCATATTCTAGATTTTATTTAAATGAATTCTTTGTTAACTTTAACATTTACTCTTTTTCTGCTTTCTTTTTTCGTATAATTTAGAAAATTACCTGTGATGCGTGTGGTATTGACAGCTCATTCCTTTTCACCACTGAATAGTATTCAGCTGTATAAACATGTCATTTTTGTTTACCTGCCAATGGAAACTTGGTTCGTTTCTAGTTTTCCATTGTCCCAAAGCTGATAGCACTTTGGTACAAATCTTCTTGCAAATGTTTGCTTCTCTTTATCCTGAAAATGACTTGTGGAGATTTTCTGACATGGTTGCAGCATTTGACATCTCTGCAGCAGCTACAAAAGCACTAATTGCTTTACACGCTTGCCACCACATGACACGGGCAGTTCAAAGCATTTTAGCCATGAATCCAGTTTTATTTTTATCTATTTAATTTTTTGGCAATGCTGTGATTTGATTAGCACAGGAGTTTTGCACCACAGAACCAGTTTCATTCTGTTTTACTCCTCTCTTTGTCCGAACCAGTTTGTCCATTTCATTTCCCTCATACCTACGGTAGGTTATTATGCTGCATATAAAAGTCCTCTTCCAGCCCCCAGTCCTGGGGTACCTAGAAGCTCTCTGGGTCTTACATTCTGTCACTTTCTCATCTTAGGAGTTGAGTGGTGGATCTTGTACCTTAGATCTGAGTTGGTTTGTTTTGTTTCCTTCCTGCTTGCTACTTTTTGGATTTGAGTGATTTTGGTTACATTTCAGAGATACCACCACCCCAGCGTTCTTTGAGCACCAGATGACAACATGGTCTAGAGTTGAAAAAGCTCTTTCCCTTCTTGTCACCACCTAGAAGCCTAAACCTCCTCCTTTCCCAGAGGCACCCAGACAGCTTTTCAAAGAAAGCAATATTAAGCAGTCCTGCTGGCAGCAGGCAAGGAATTTATGTGGAAACCACAGTTTTCCTCTAAAAGAAAGGAAGCTGCTACGTCTAGTAGAGGCTCTTGACCCAGAAGAGTGACTTTTCCTGGAGCATCCTTCAGCACAAGACTGGAAATAGTTCCTAGCTTCCAAGGTCAGGGTAGATTCTTGCAAGCAGCTGGTAAGATAAACCAGCACCTGTCTTGAGGGGAGGATAAGGTGAACAAGGAAGCAAGCAGAAGACTCAGGCACTGTGGTGAGAATTTCTCCTCAGGGATAGAGTAGAACTCAAGAAAGAGGCTTAGACATTTCCTGGTGACAAACCCAGGAATGTGTCCTCAAGTCAGAATACAAGCTGAGACATGAGACAAGGCTGAAGGCTGAAGCAGAAGCCACCTGGAGTTTGGGATACTGAATCCAATTTAGATACTCAGGGCAGTGATGCCACAGAGGTCCCAGGGAATGAGTTAAGCTTCCATAGTTGTCTCTGACATACCAGCTTGGACCCATGGCAGCAAGGCCTGAGGTGCTCCAGCTGTGGGTGCAGGGGAATGGGTGGAGCTGCAACTGCCAAGCAGGGTGTGTCAATCTTTTAATAGAGGACCGAAAAGAAAAATCCCTTACAGGAGTGAACTTGCACCCAAAGAAACTGGGAAAGGAGGCAGAGTACCAGCTTGTGGAGTAGATCTAATGTGTTAACTCTTCCCATAGCGAGTGGGGCGTGGCTCATTTCCAGCCCTCTTGTGGTGGTGCTCTGGTGCGGTATGCAGAGGGCCAACCAGATGCACTAGTAAGTACTTTAAGGAAAAACTGACTGTATTGCATAGTGGGGAGGGAGGGCAGAGGACCCCTCACAGCTGTAGGCAGGAGAGAAAGAAGCTCGGCTAAATATAACTGCGGCTCTTCTCCGCTCCAGCGTGTGAGCACCTGGGGGCTCCTAATGAAACATGAATCTTGGTTCCACAGATGTAGGGCAAGGCTCAGAAGGCTGCATTTTTCACACACTCTCAGGTGACATCTAGTGCCTGCTGGTCAGTGGAACAGGTTTTGGGTAGCAAATAAAAACACCATTCCGAGGAGGCAGCTGATAATAGGGTATCCAGGCAAAAACTAGTTGTCAGAGCAAAGGGGGTGGCAGGCTGTTTGCACAGGTGGTGGTGGATAGCACAGGGCATGGAAGCAAGTGACATGCAGATGGAGACAGTCAATGTCCAGTGTGCTGTGCCTTTGTGGGATTCTGTTAGGAGGAGCCTGTTTTCTAGGGAATGCAAATATAGTCAAAGGGCCATATGGACATGGGTTTGATGGTTGGGTCAGCTTGTTAGTAGCTATTTTGACCTTTATTAATTAGTTTCTTATGAGTTTGCACACTAATCTGGGTTGTTGGATGAAATAAGTTACCACATGTGAATGGTCTTGGATGGGTTTGTTCCATGGCAGGTGCTCATTGTGTCTCAGATAAAGTATTTTGATGGATATTGAAAGTATTGGGGGAGCTGAAGAGGTCTAGAGTGAGATCCTGATGACAATATAGGTTACATTGAAATAATCCCCTCAAACACATCCCTTGAGCGATGTTCACTTGTTAAAATGATTCATTTCAAAGAACCCCTGATTTGAAGAGTCTCGTAATTAGAGGCCCTTAGAGACCTCCTGATCCAATCCCATTGTCCCTTATTGTGCTCATGGGAGACAGACAGGTGGGTCCCACACTTCTCTTGGATTTCCCCTTTTATAGCATAGGAGGGACAACAGAGCATGAAGACTGAGTCAGCTCCTGCTCCACCACGTGTTGCATAGGTAACACTGAATATTTACTGGAATTCCTTCAGATTCTGATTTCTATAGAATGGAAACAGTTTGTCCCAAACACAGTCCATGTGTTGAGTAAGTACAAGGTCAGCACCAGGTATAAACAGCTATGTAGGTTTGGACTCTTTCTTCTGTCAAGTTCTGGCTTTCCTAGCAAGATGGCATTACCTCATAGTCCAGGATGACACAAGAACATGCAATGGTGGTCAGTTAGGAGGAGTGACCAGGGAATACATCCCTAAATCTTATTTGATATTTATTTGAAATTAATATTTCATAGGACATCCTATACTTTCATTTTCTATACCTGTCAACTCTACTGTGTACACATGGACATTAAAATCCAGCCACCTATGAGAATTTCTCCGCCCTCATCCTCATTTGTAGCCAGTGTGGTTGCAGTATTAGTGCCTCTCACTGACATTGACTTCAGAGGAGAGAGAATACAGAGTTTCCATGTGATTGGTTGATGACAGGTGAATGGGTGTAACTGCTTTGTGAGTCTCTGAAGATGTGTTGATAATTTCAGAAGCAGAAACCACTGTAGAGACTCCATGAGACTAGCTCTCTCATTATCTGTAATGGAGAGAGATCTCGGCTGACCTTCTAAGAACCTGGGGTGTAATGGAATAAAGCTTATTTTAAGCTGGGAGTTGGCCAATGATGATCTCAGCCCAGCCTGGTCCACCACCTGTTTTCACATAAATACATTTGGAGTTATTCATTTAGGAATCATCCAAGGATGCCATTGCACTACAGAGACAAGCTGAGCAGTTGCGACAGAAAACAGATGGCTCACGGGGACTAAAATAGTCACCATTTACACAAAAGTTTGTTAACCTGTGTTCAGTTACTAGACATTTGTGACTGGTTATTACTACAGCACACCTAGACTCTTCTGACTGCAGTGGCTGGGAGGGTTTAGTGATTAAAGCTTGCTAATCTAATGGTTGTAAAAAAGGAGGTTAACATTGTTTTCAGTTTTATTTCTTTAACTCTGTTTGTGTTCCATGCTTCTTGTAGGCTGACAAACTGGATTTCTCTTTTGTCTGTCTGTGTCCATCACCATTTTATCATTATGAATTTAGTGACTTTTCTTATTGATTTGATTCAGTTCTCAAAGGAGATGGTGTGTTAGTCCTTTGTAGTTATATTTGATTTATTCAACCAACCCTCAGCTTAGATCAGAAATGGTCCTTCCCCTCCAGAAGTTTAATAAATTATGTCTGCTCCAGTTTTTGTCTTGAAGTTTTAAAAGAAATATTTTAACCAAAAGGAATTTGTTTTAGTGCAATGGGTAAGATAAAGACCTAAGTGAATACTTCCCCCCACCCCCACCCCCAAAATTTCTCAACACCATAAGGAACATTGTTAAAGGAGTAAGTCACAAAACAATCCCACACCAGTTTGGAATTATGATTAATAAAGGGTTATTTATTTAAAGGGAAAAACTTACAGATCACCATCCTAGACAACAGTCCTCTGCACAACCAGGAAAAGAGTCTGGCACACCACCGTGTACTCCCTCTAGCCTCCAGTCTAGATATAGTAGGGAGGGCCTTGGACTTTCCACAAAGCATTGTGCCTTACCCTCTTTGAGGATTGGATGGGGGTGGTGTGGGAGGGTGTGTGGAGGGAATGGGAGGAGGGGAGGGAGTGGAAACTTGGATTGGTATTTTTAAAAAAATCTAATTTTTTTTTTTTTGGAGAGAACCTGAGTTCTATTTCACCATTAGGTGATAACTCCAGCTCCAGATGATTTTATGTCCTCTTCTGGCCTCTGTGGACAATTACACTCAGATTCAAGTTCCCTGACACAGACACACACAGTTATACGGAGTTCAGTAGAATTTGGTAAGTAAATAAGAAGTTTTTCTCCATTACATTTTCATAAGAACAAAATCTTACCTTTTGTCCTGCCCCTAAGAGCAGAGCTGAGTGGGACAACACCCAAGGCCCTGCATCTGGGTCCCAAGCATCTTGACTATAAGAACACCCAAGCTCCTACATCTGAGTCCCAAACACCTTGGCTATAGTCACATATTAATTACCACTGCTCCCCTATCCAGGACTTCTGTGACTCTTACCACTTAGTTTAAGTCCTATAGTGCAGGTTACTTATTAACTAAGCTGGCCACTCCTGCTGTAGGACCAGCCCCTCTCTCAGAAACCTTTAAGAATAGCCTGCATTTTCAGGTGGGATTGAAGCTTCTCTTACTTCAGCATACCACTGTGCTATGCTACCTTCTACTCGGCTCTGTCCTCCTTTTGTTATAGGCTGTATCCCTAAGATTTGACCTATGCTGAGCATACTTTCCAAAAGCATCTGTGTAGAAGGGGCTGCGAGCTGCCCTGCGCTCCAGCTCCCGGCCGCCTGGCTAGCTTATGCCCCAGAATAATTACATGGAAACTGTATTCTTTTAAACACTGCTTGGCCCATTAGCTCTAGCCTCTTACCAGCTAACTCTCACATTTTGATTAACCCATTTCTAATGAGTGTAGCACCACCAGGTGGTGTCTTGCCGGGAATATTCTTAACCTGCATCCATCTTGGAGAGGAGAGCTATGGCTACTAACTCACTTCCTTCTTCCCAGCATTCTGTTTGGTCTACTCAGCCTATCTAATTTTCTGTCATATCAAAGGCCAAGTAGTTTCTTTATTAATTAACCAATGAAAGCAAGAAAGATAGACAACCCTCCTCCATCACATCTGGTCCCTGTCTCTCTTATACTTCTTGTAATGTAACTGATTGGATCCTTTTGGCTTCCTTAAGTCCAGCCTGGAGATCCAGACCCATTCTCTCTATGATTTTGAACATTCTCAGCTATGACACTCTATGTTTTAAGTAGTGCACTATAATAGATGCCCCCCCCCCATGAAGGTTCTAAAGGCATAGCCGTCTTTTCTTAGAGCCATCATTGCATTGCCATGGATCTCTTCCTTTGAGATAAAACATCTCTGGGAAGAACTGAAATGCTCTTTGTAAGAAGCATATTATGTGACCATGGTTATCAGAGCAGAGTGTTTTCCTCTGTACTGGACATGACCATTGGCCTGAATGGGTCAGAGATTGCTGCTGTGATGACCTACAGAAGGATACTTGACCCATAGTCATGACAATGAAAAAAAGCAGAATCATATAACAATAGATATGTCTGTGATAATAGTCATGGAGCTGTAAACACTCTTGTAGAAGGAAACAAAGTTGCAGGATTCTCTCCTGGGATTCTTTCCACTTCCCTCGCTTGCCTCTTACCTCCACTTGACCATGGGAGTGCAAGAGTACAGAGGAGGCAGAAGGTTAACTGAAGGTGGGACTCCATACTGTAGCTTCCTTGATGTCATCATTCATGATGGGGTGGGACTTTGTAGTGATGCAGTTTTTTGGGGGTCACTCATACTCCTCTAAGTAACTTGTCACTATGCCCCTGTCTGTGAGCCACATAAAGTTATTGATTCTATTTGAGGTCAATAGACATTTGTTCACAAACAACTGCAGATCTTGGTAAATATGCCCTCACACCAGCTAGACCGTCAGTACTCTAAACCTTTTCTCATTTCTTCTTTGGGTATGATCTCCAGAGCCAAGTGATAAGGTGGCCTAAGACTTCAAGTTCAGTCACTGTACCTCTGGTCATGCCAGGGGGAATGTAGATTCCTTAGGGGCAGGGAGATTAAACAGGATCTCTTAGAGACATTGGACTTAGCATCAGCATGTGAGCTACGAGCTTTGTGAACTACCAACTTCACTCCATTTGACTTCATGTCATAGTTTATTGATTCCAGAGATTAAGCTGGTAACTAAAAATAAAAAAAATCTCCTATCCAAAGCATTTTAATGAAGCTACCTCAGCCTCTAAGGCATTTCTCTCTAATAAATTTATTTTTTCTACAGTGGCAGCATCATTAAAATAGGTTTATGGCTTATATTCATGTAGTAACAACTTTAAAGGGGCATAATTCAAATGTGTAACTCCCAAGATCTTTGTTCCAGGCAAAGCTTCTCTCAAAAGCTACTTTTTTGTATATTCCTTCTTAACTCAATTGTTGGACAGTTTTATTATGAATGTGAGCATTTTCCATTCCTAAGCATATTCTCGTTTTGCTAACACATGTGAAAAGAGGTTGTTTTATATTCTCATCCCCCTCCCCCATTTAATCTTTGGAAGGCGTTTTAAAGTTTCTCAAGGGTGAACACAGACAATTATTTTGAGAGAGACTTAGGCAGAGGCTGTTAATCCTGGCTATGTATTAACATCACCTGGAGATATTTTAGAAGTCCCTGCCTAGGTGCCTCCCCCAAAACAATGAAACCAGAATCCCTGCTGATGCTTCCACTGTGTAGCCATGAATATGAGCAATTGAATTAAAAAACCTCTGTAAAAATTTGGCTCTTCTATGCACAAGATAGTACAACCAGAAAATTCTTAACACCCAACTGTAGCTATTGAGTAACTTTTCTTTTTCACAAATTTTAATTAGTAAATTCATTTTTTATTTGATGAAGAAAAATTGTGCTATATTTTGTATGTATAGCATGGATTTTTTTTACTGTTCTTTACAAAGTGGAAGTGCTGGGAATCAATAGAACATATGCTCTGCCACTGAACTACATACACCCCCAGTGCTTACCAAATCTTGAGAGACGTCTACATTGTGGAATTGGTGAACCAAATTAATTAATGGGTACATAACGTCATATACTTTTCATTTTTATAGTGAGATGGATGGGGCACTTCATAGTCTATAGATTATAAGAATACATTTATACCTCATGCTGTAGGTAGGAGTCTACATGAATGTACTGCTAATGGTTTGTTTGTTCTGTTAACCTTCAAGCTAGATATTGTCCAAAGGACAGGCTCAGGAGGAAGACAAGACTCCATGGCCTTGTTGTTTTGAGCCCTGCCCTTCCTACACAGAGGGGAGATATAGAGGAGGAAAAAGAACCTATCACCATCCCAGAGATAATATTGACTACTTGATCAGAAGGGTAAGATTGAAGTTTAGATTGATTGACTGCTTATATTCCCTTCCCAAAACAGTCTACTGGTTATAGGTGAGATGGGAGAGAGATCTTTAGGATGCTAATCCACTGTCTTCTCAAATGGCTGGCTCTCTGAATAAAACACAGCTTAAAGATTTTATTCTCAGTTTTGGCTTATATGGTCGGCAGCATAGGTCACTTACATGATCACTTAAATCTACTTCTCCAGGTGATTTTCGAAATGCAGCGCCTTGTTATGAACTATAGTCAACATGTTGTATATTAAAATTCTTATATTCATACCCTCTATTTAACTGAAATTTTGTGTCCTGAGGCCACCTCCCTCAGGAGCTCCACCACATACACACATTCCAGTCTCTGGTAACCACCATTCTATTCTCTGTCCCTACAAATACTACTATCTTAGCTTTCACATATAAGCGTGATTACATAGCATTTGACTTTCTGTGTGTGACTTTTTTTTTTTACTTACTACAGTGCCCTTTAGGTCATCAATTTGTAAATAACAGGATTTGTTGCCTTTAAAAAGGTTAAATGGGATTCAATTGTGTATATACCACTCTAAAAAAATTCTTTATCTGTTGATTACTTTATTTGACTATGTTTTATTTATGGTAAATCAAGCTTCAATGAACCTGGTAGTGTGGCCATCTCCTCAACATGTGAAATAGACTCAGAAGAGAGGCCCCCAGATTACATGACATTTCCACCTTTAATTATTTGGAGGAACGTCTATACCACTCTCCACAATGGCTGTACTTATTTACATTTCTGCAGTGAGGGGGAAGGCATCTCTTTTCTTTACACTGCTTTTTCATACCATTGCTTTTATTTATGTTTTTATTTAGTTATTCTTTTGAAGCAGTGTCTCATGCAGACCAGGCAGGCCCCCTACATAGTTAAGACTTACCTTGATGCTCCCATCTCCATCTCCCAACAGCTTATGCCACCATGTCTGCCATTCACCATTGTTCTCTTATTATAAACCTTTGTTTTATCTTTATTTGTGTCTCTGTGTGCATCTCTTTCTCTTTTTTCTCTCTCTCTCTGTGTATTTGCTTTGGTGGAGGCCCTAAGAGTTCTGAATTCCCTGGAGTTGCAGTTTGAGGTGGTTGTCAGTTGCCTGATGTGGAGGCTCTAGTAACCAAACTCAAGTCCTCTGGAAGAGTAGCAGGTGCTCTTAGTGGTTGAGTCATCTCTTTAGGCTCCTTATTTTCTAATCAGATAGAAATTGCCTGGTGATTGTTCCGGCCTATATTCCCTTATACTCGGTAGAATTTCCAGGCCAGTGTAAGCAACTTAGTGAGACCCTGTCTCTAAAAAGGTAAATAAAAGAGTTGTTTAGGAATATAACTCTGTCATACAGTGACTTTTGACTATGAACTAAGCCCTGGATTCAATCTTCAGTACCAAAATGCATTTTTAAAAATATTCCACTGTCTTGTATAGAGTAACCAGTTATCTTGACTTTCTTGGGACTAAGAGTTTCTTGGAACATAGAATTTTCAGTACTAAAATAAAAGTATTGAAGCGAACTAGAATGTGATTTTTACCCTAAACTCTTTGAGAGCCTGTAAGGCAGCATGAGGTGGCTGCCAGTCCCTCCTCTGATATCCAGCTCTTGGTTTATGTCTACTTGCAATTCTTGAGCTCATCAGTGTCCACCTATTTAAAGCTATGGGACTCAGACATTTGGATCACTCTTTTTTTTCTCTTCTCCATTACTAAATTATTATAAAAAAGGATTTTTTACAGTCTAACTGCTTTGAGCCTTTTTTTAATTAAAAAAAAATCTATTGTTAATTTTCTCTTGAGTTTGAGTACCTCATGTGGAGTGTGGCCTTACTAAACCTTGTTTATAAGGTGGAACTTATATTTCTTGAGTGCTAGATATTTACATGTGTGACCTCATTCTATCCTCATAGACACCTAATAAAGTTGGCATTATTGTTTCCATTTTCTTTTTGAGATTAGGAAAAAAAAACATGAAATTCAAAACGATTAACTAATGTGTCAGGATCAAACTCAGAGCTATTTGACTATAATCTGTGTTTTCTTCACTTTATTCCTCTTTTCAATTCTTTATGCAGACAAGTTAAATAGAGAAATTAAAAATTTCTGAAGACTTTGAAGAAATAATGGAAGGATAAATTAATTATTACCTCAATCTTTGTAGTCTTTTTAGAGTAACTCTTTAGAAGGCTCTGCGATAGGGGAAAGAATGGAAAGTTATGGAGAATTGTTGATAATCTATGATGAGTAAAGAAAGAGAGGTAGACATCTAGATGCCAGTTTTTCAAGCTTTAGCCTCAGTTAAGGTGAATGACATTAGGAAAATCCATTTTTGCTTGTTAATACATCAAAGATAGCTGCTGGGTAATATACAGAAATAGGATGTCCAGTGTTGTGGCTGAAAAAGCAAAGGGTTCAAGGCCTTAAAATGTTTCTTCTTTTTGGAGGATGGGGTCTGCTCATTCCTGATGTTTCTGGCCCAGGACTCCTGAGTCCATGAACATGTTTCTGTATTCTTTGAATGACAGTGATAGATTGAACAAGATTCATTGATAGAGTTAGATGAGAAATATTCATCTGTGAAATGTCAGAAGGTAAAATGCATTTCCAAGTGTCTAGAAATATTTTAAATCTAAATTTTGTTATTAATGACATCTGTTGTAGTTTTAAATAGAGTTAATTTTGATAAGTGTTGATAGTGATTTTTTTCAAATAAAATATTATGTTCCTCTTTGACTAAACTCTCTGGTTAAGGTATCATGGTTATGATACAAGCACAATTTTTCTTTCTTAAAGATTTATTTGTTTAATTTGTATGTATGTATGTATATACACACGTGTAGTATATATACACATATGTGGACTAGGGTGCATTGTGAAGGCAAGAAGGGAGTGCTGTGTGATTTCCTTTTTCAATCTCGACCTACTGCTTTGAGGCAAATGGTCTCTCTTTGAAGCTGCGGCTCATGTTTTCTCACCTAGGTTGGAATACAGACAAGTTGAATAGACAAATTGGAAATTTCCTAGGACTTGGAGAGGATAATGCAAGGATAAATTAAGAGTCATTACTCCTTACCCTGTTTGAAAAGGAACTCTTTTTTTTTTTTTTTTTTTGGTTTTTTCGAGACAGGGTTTCTCTGTGGTTTTGGAGCCTGTCCTGGAACTAGCTCTTGTAGACCAGGCTGGTCTCGAACTCACAGAGATCCGCCTGCCTCTGCCTCCCGAGTGCTGGGTGAAAAGGAACTCTTAAGGCTACTCTTGAATTTTTGGTTACACAAAAAAACAGCACCCATAACTTATTACAGTGGGGTTATTCCTAATAACGGAAGGTCCAGGCTGGTCCAGAAGCTCATGCTAGATAACCCAGGGAAGACTTGAGATTTAGTTGTGCTTGGAAATCTGAAATCTGGTTTGGAAAGAAGGTAGTTGAAATCATGGTGATCCTACACCTGAGTAGAGAATATCCCATGGAGAGAGAACAATGTACAAGTCAAAACAGGCATTTTGGAAAATAAAACATACTCAGTATAGTCTCTCTCTCTCTCCTCTTTCTCTGTGTGTGTGTCTGAGGAGACTGGCGTGGTAGGAGTAGGGATGGTAGGAAAAGATGCTATGGCAAGTATCATAAGCCATATATAAAACTCTGAAGTTTATTATAAGAGTCACAAGGAATCAATGGTGACTATAAAGAAACAGAAAGATCAGATTAGTCACCTTGACTAAAAGCACCAGGCTGCACAGAGAAAGAGGGGGTCAGGAGACTAGCTAGAAGGTAACTATAAAATCTAGCTGAGAAGTGATGATCCAACTAGGGTGGTGGTATGGAGCTGAGAGTGAATGGCTTCAGGAGATATTCAGGGATTAAGCATAATGGCTGTCATGAGAAAAGAAAAACAACATTCATATCTGATCATTTTCACAGATTATGGAGTTGGGAATGAAGATGATGATGACATTATCTGAGCTTCCTTGTATTTAAAGAACTTAACTTCCTTGAAGTTCTTAGCATAGGCTTTTGAAAGTTGCTGATTTTAAGTGAGAAGCTTCTCTGTGGCTCCAGTTTGGGAGTAATCATTCAGTATAAGGAACAGTGTGGTTTATGCAAATAAGCCTGGCACTGTGGGCCAGAGTATCCTTATAAGTCCATCAGGATTGAGTGACATACTTCCACACAGTTTACCATCTGAGTTGAGTAACAGTGAAAATCCTATTTCCCTGTTTCAGTACTCTGAGAAGTGTCGGATGGTGATGATGTTACAAGGCAAATCTTTACTATAATTGTAAAAAGTTATAAATGTACATATTTTTTATCCTTAACAAATTTAAAAAATAATATAAGCAGTGCACAAGAGTCAGTAAGTGGATCAGGAAAAACAGAAAAGTGACTGCAGAAAATGGCTAGAGATGTGGCTAAGTAGCAGAGTGCTTGCCTAGTAGTGCTGTGTCTCAGTTAAGTTTTTATTGCTATGAAGAGACACCATGACTATGACGACTCTTATAAAGAAAACATTTAATTGGGATTTTTTGTTTATAATTCCAAGTCATTATCATCATGACAGAGAACATGGCAGCATGCAGGTAGACATGGTGCTGGAACAGAGAGTTCTATGTCTTTCAGACAACAGGAAGTTGACTGGCAGTCACACTAAGGGAACCTTGAGCAAAAGAGACCTCAAAGCCTGCCTTCACAGTGACACACTTCCTCCAACAAGGTCACACCACCCAATAATGCCACTCCCCTTTGGGACCATTTTAAACCACCACAATGCGGTCCTCGATTCCTTAAAACAAAACAAACAAACAAGCAAAAATACTCCCACAGAAATATAGTGTCATTAAATACAAGATAAGCATAAATTTTGAGAAGGAAGAAGTCAAGAATTTACCAAGAGATCAAACAAATAATAACCAAAGAATGAACATGGTAATTAGTACAAGAAGATTACTGACCATGCTGAAATAAATTAGAGATGGAGAAAATAATCCCATTACAGTAGGCTGGGATATACAGGGGAAAAATGGGAATACATCTAGCATACACTTCTAAGTTGGCTGTGAAGGGAAGAATAAGAGTGTGGACATGTGGTACCAGTTGTGCTATGGTGATTGTTTGGATGATGTGTGCTTCAGACCTGATTAAAAGAAAGCCAATAAAAAATTAAAGGCTAAGGAGAGAGAAAGGGAGGGGATTATTGATCTAGAGAGGTAGAAGAGGAGATAGATTGTGCAGGGATTCCTTTTGGTAACAAGGGCCTGTGGAAAGGAGGATGAATGAGGCCACCAGGAAGTTAGGCATCAGGAGGAGGATGTACGATAAGATTGACGTTCTCTTATGTAGAGAGTGAGATCTGATTAGTTTTCAAAGGAGATGGCAGAGCACATTGAAGAAAATTTCATAAAAATTATCAAAAGCATCTGAATTGTTATTTTTTTCAAGAAGTAAAAAATAATCTGTGTTTTTATTTTTAGAAATCTGTTCCTGAAAACCAAGGTCTAACTCAGAACATTGTAGAGTATCTTGGGAAAGCAAATGTTCTCTAGTAGTAAAAGTGGTTGTGTCACCTAAGGACTCCAGAGCGTAAAGAAAGTCCAATCCTGAGGACACTTTGCCTCTTTAGCAAAACACAGGCATCAAGCCTTCTGTACAGAATCACAACCTACTTGTTGACTGAGTTTTCTGTCCTACTTGGTCCCGCAGTCATTCAGTCCCAAAGAAACACACAGAGGTCTACATTAATTATAAACTGGTTGGCCTATTAGCTTAGGCTTCTTATTATCTCTTTATTACATCATACATTAACCCATTATTCTTGTCTGTGCTAGCCACATGGCTAGGTACCTTATATCAGTGAGACCCTATCATCTTGCTTCCTCTGTGGCTGGGTGACAACTGCAGACTGCATCTTTCCTCTTCCTAGAATTCTCCTGCTCTTGTTGCCCTGCCCTGCCTCTACTTCCTGTCTGGTCACCCTACCTATACTTCCTGCCTGGCTATTGGCCAATCAACATTTTATTAAGCAAGTACAAAAACCAAATCTTTACAGGGTAAAACCATTGTCTCACAGCACCTACTGAGTGCAGGAGCCAAATCCTTGCAGCAGCTTTCTAAGACAGAGACTGACTGCTACCATAGCTTTCACAAAACAAGGAAACAGAGACACCAAATGGAGGGAGTTCATTCCAAATTAATGCTAAGGTGCAGAGCCAGTAGCTTCACTAAAAGCAGAATGTTCCCATTAGAAAGATACATCGAGGGCATTTGTTATGGAGAAGAAAAAATATCCTGGTCTCACTCCCTACTTTCCCCATCATATAAACTAGATTTTTCTGTATGTTTAATGAGCCATTTTGTGTTTATAATTCTCAACAGTTGATTAAACATGGGTAGATTTTAATATGTTGATGTAAGTCGTTTTTAACCCTTAAAGACATTCTTGGAAAACATTTTCTCAACTAAGAAAAGAGATTATTCAAGAATGACACTCAGACAATCAGCTATCCATATGGAAGACAATCAAATTAGACATCTAAATAGTGCCATATATCAAAATAAATTGCAGGGGGGCTTGAGTGCTAAATGAATAAAATAAAACCATAAAAGTTATAGAAGAAAATGAAGGAGGGTTATTTATAACTTAGAGACCATGAGTCCTTCCTACACAAGATGGAAACTCGGAAGCTATAAACGAAAAGATTGATAGACTTGATTACATGTAGAAAGATACTAATTACAGCCTTGTTTATGATGCTGAAAAATTAGAAACAATCTACAGTTTTGGGAGTAGGGAGTTATTTAAATACATCACTGAACATGTACAGCATTAAGAAGTAGTGAAGCCCAGGAGTTCAAAAATCTGTTTTATGAGGGAAATTACCTGAGTTCATTGTCATCATGTTGGGGGAAAATTACCTAACTTTTCTCATCTGTAAAATAAATCTATTGATTTTACTTATTTTATAAGGTAACTGTAAAAGCTAAGAGAATTAATACAAAATGTTTTGGATAGATCTTTAACATAGTGTCATCATACCTATTGGTTGTAGTTATAATATAGTAATTAAAAAATTGAGGTAGGGCTGGGAGCATAGCTCAGTGGTCGAGTGTTTGCCTCACACGTGTGAGGTTCTACATTAGACTCCCAGTGCCACAATAAAAGAGAATGAGATAAATTGGTGTACAGTAATGCAATGCAATGAATTCTCAGATGTGTTATTGAGAAAGGAGTTTTCAGTAGAATTGTAGAGCATGGCACTATTTTAATAAAAATATATTCACATTTTCATATACATATATGGAAACAGAGTAGACTGTAGAATCAGGACAAGCCACCAAGCTGTGAGTGCCTGTTACCTCTGAAGGGCAACAGAAATGGTAAAGGGAATATTTACATTTTATAGCCTATAATTCTGTATACCTCTGGTCTCTCATAAAGAGAAGATTGCACAGGCTTTGTTAACAACAACAAGGATGATGGGAAAAGCTTGTCTTTAGTGTTCTCTGTTGTCAACATAGGACGAGATGAACATCATAAAAGCACAGACACATGTGCAGGTGGGGCACTGGCCCTTCTCTTCCAGATACACAGTACTTGATCTTGGAAGCATACCTAGAGCAAGGGATCTAGAGGAAGAACTGGATAAGGGGACACTGATGGCCCCAATTATCTTTAGATAAATAGAAAACCCAAACCCAGAGCCCCTGACACACAAAAAAACAGGCATTCACTTAAAGCACCAGTTCTCAACCTGTGGGTTGTGACCCCTTTTGGGCTAGCAAATCAGATATCATTTATATTATGATTTGTAATAGTAGCAAAATTACAGTTATAAAGTAGCAACAAAATAAGTTTATGCTTGGGGGGGTTACCCCAACATGAGGAACTGTATTAAAGGGTCAAAGGGTCACAGTATTCGGAAGGTTGAGAACCACTGACTTCAAGGGAATATTAAATTTCATTTTGAGTTAATAATCAATCCTCTTTTCTCAGTCAGACCCCTAATGCCTTCTTTCCAGAACTGCCCATGCCTTAAAGAAGTAGAGGAGCAGGCGCATTAAAGGAAAACACTGTGTGTGTGTGTGTGTGTGTGTGTGTGTGTAGTCACCCTAGTCAACTGCCTTGGTTTGTCGTTTTTCTTCATATTGTCTTGAAAGAGGCACAATTTAGACAAAAAAGTTCCAGAAAGATCCTGGGCTTGGGGAATAGACCTAATGACTCCTTCTGATTGCAGCACTTACTCATGTCCTTGAGTTTATTGCTTAGTCCATTCAGCTATAAAGAGCAGAATTGGAAGAACTTTTATCTGATCATTTTCATATCGTCTAGGCAACAAAACGCTGATATTTGTAGCGTATTTTTATTCTGAAACAAGCTGATGCATCACCTCAAATGTCTGCAACAGGAAACCTAGTTGCTTCTCACTGGGTTAAATATTGGGCTTTAATATCAATGGAAGAAAGAGTTAAGTGAAGGAGATGTTTTCAGTCTTTCACCTGTTGGGTTAGTCTGTTCCAGTCAGGGACTATACTTTGAAAAGAACACCTAAAGCCTGAAATGCTATGCTCAGGGCTTGCGAGGGAGGTGATTTGCCACACCAACTCCAGTGTCGTCTGTGTGACATGACATATGTCATTATGCCGGACGGGAGCTACATGTCCTATGGGACTAGGCTTCCTGGAGGTCAATGGCAGATGGACCGGTATTAGCCATCGCTGAGGCATAAACAGGTTTCTCGAGTAGCTGGCTATACGGGATATGAGCTTTGCACAATCTCTTTTATAATAATGATAGTCTTTATATCTACAAGACAAGGATAATTCTCTTCAGGAACAGCTCTGGGATAGGGAATCACAGTATGGGAATGTATAAGACTACAGCAGAACCCTTGTCATACACGGGATGTATGATGAGCAAGGGAATAGATAGGTTAATGTTGTTGGACAAAGACTGTTATACTTTAAACTTTATGTATAGCCTTGCTAGATCCTAACCCTCATAGTGTCTGCTACATAAGAAGGTACTAAAAAGTATAGTTCAACAGGTGCAGAGAACTGATTAGGCATATATGGTCACTAGATGAAATAAAGGGTTAGGAAGACGAAGGGCCATGATAGCGATAATGAGACAGAAACTTTCTATTCATAAGATGAAACCACTTGCCTGAGGTTTACATCCCAAGGACAAGATTTCCTCTTCTAAGGATGTTTTATGTGTAACACCTGTCCCTGATAATATACTTTTCTTAAATATTGCTGATGTGACTAAAAGAAGCTTTCATACAGTGCCAACCAATGACACATGACCTTCTGATTTGTTCTTTGTTTGAATACTATATAAAGAAAACATGAATTCAGTAAAATCACAGCAGATTCCAACCACTCTCTTGTGTGTTGTGTCTGTCTGTCATTCGCCAAACTTGTGCCTTCCTGTTACCAGGACCCTGCTTCTCCCACGGTCTGAGTGGCTACCCTGAGCTGGTCCGTGGCAATGATTTATCCATCAGAAGCTGAAATGCAAGCCAGTATTATATGTGAGTGTCATATCATCATACACAACCCACCCGGGCCAAAAAAAATACAAGGAGAAATTACCATAAACCTGATATAAAGATGATGAATCTCTTAGGGTTCTGACAAAAGTAAATGTGGAAATATTTTATACGGAAAGTTTTCACAATAGCCCTAGAGTACTTAAACTTATTATTAGAATATCAAACGGCACAAAAGACGATTAGTCATCACAAAAGGGGTCATTAGGTATACCTCCAAGGAAAAGACTATACAATGAAAATGTTGAAGTATTTATGAAATGGAGGAAATGAGATAAAGGAGGGCAATGGGGTGAATAATTCAAAACACATTATATGCAGGTATGAAAATGTCACAAAGAATCTCATTTAAAAAGAAATAAATGAAGAAGCATGAATTATTAGTAGAATGAGTTACTATGAAGCACATTTTGTAAAATGATAACTAGATCTTAACTCAGCTGATAGGCAAAATAGATTAGTCACAGCCAGTGAAAGAATCAGTGAACTGGAAGATATCTATGAGGAGATCGCTTTGAATGTAACCCAGGAAGGTAAAGAATGAGGACATATGCAAGAGAGATTTTCATTTAAAGCACTCTGAGTATTCATCTACTTGGGAATTTCACAAGGAAAATACCAAGGTAAAATGACGAAAAGACGTAAAAATCTAAGATATTGGTCAAACATTTTCCAGAATTGAACTAGACGGTCCTCAGATTTAAGTATTTTAACACCACCTGACTTGACTAAATTTCTGTTAGTCCATGTTATCTATGTACATATTTTTGTGCAAACATACATAATTTAGGGAAAGTTTCCAGGATTGGAATTTCTTAATCATTCATTATAGTATTTTATTTTGATACAGGATCTCATTGTGTGGCCTGAAACTTGTGATTCATCTCCAAATCAGTTTGGCTACAGGCATGCATCACCACACCCTGCTAAGCATATTCTTAATTATATAAACAAAGGACAATTCATTTTCTAGAGTGACTGCCTCATTTAACAAAACCATCAGCAGCATGTGAGAGTCCCAAGTTCTGTGTGTTCACCAGCAGTTGGTATTTTCAATATTTTTTAAATTTTAGTTGTTCTGACAGTATGTAGTATAACCCATCATAGCGTAAAGTTTTCTTCTCCTAATGATGGGGTGTTCAATAGCCTTTGCTGAACTTAATTCACATAATATGAAACTTGCCCACTCGGAGTATATAATTTAGTGGTTTGAGGTGAGGGTATAAAAACAAAGTTTTGTAGCTACCATCACTAATTTCAAAATGTCTTCATGACACTAATAAACCCTATTCCCATTTCTCTCTCACCTGAGCTCATGACAATTACTAATTGACTTTTGTCATCATATTTTCCATGTGTGGGAGCTTTATTAAAATGAAGTCATACAGCGGTAGGAGATAACAGAGTGAATTGTTTGCCATATGAGCATGAGGACCTTCTTTAGACCTCTAACTGCCTGCAGCAACATCTTACAATTTTAGGACATAAATTTTTCATTGCTTTCATTACATATTTATTACTAAACATTTCATTCTTTCTAATGACATTTTCTAATAGGATTGTTAAACTTTATTTTTGCATTGCTTATTGCAGAAATAGTTTCATTTCCATCATTTCAATTTTGCAGAATAATAACTTTGTGCATTTGCCTTGTATCTCAAAACTTCACTAAACTCATTTATCCACCATCTCTGTATATGGGCTTATGTGACTTCTTTATTATATATATATTTTAATAATAATAATAAATAGTATATTTTATTATTTAATAAAATTATATATATATGTCATGTATCACGTTCAGGTAGAAATGGTTTTATTTCTTCCCTTTCAGCATACATGCCTTTCATTTCTTTGCCTTGATTATTTGCTCTTGCTAGAAACCACAGTGTAATATTGAATAGAAACGGTGGAGTGGATATTCTTGTCTTTCTCCCATTACAGCCTTGTACAATTAAGTCTGATGCTATCTACAGTGGTTCATTTTGGTTTTGTGGATGTCCTTCACACTCAAACTTGTGTGTGCTCTAATGTGAGGGATATTGTATTTTTAATTTAACATTCCTAAAGTTGCCCCTAAAATATGGGAAGGTAATTAAATGAATACTTTACATGCTATAATGATATTATCATTGCTTATTATATATGACAGTTGTGTGTTTTTTGTTTTTTGATTATTTGACCTAACACAATCATGCCACATTGAGAGTTAAGACAGGTTTGTTTCTTCTATGCCAATATGTGTATATTTCATTGTTGTTTCTTGTCTTGTTTCATTAGGTAGGTCTCTCAAGATGATCTTGAATGGGAATGGTGACAGAGGACACATTAGGTTCTCTTATTAAATATAAGGTTACCTGTTGATTTTTCATAGCTGTTATTGATCTTATTGAGGATATTTTCCTGTATTCCTAGCTTGCTAAGAATTTCCTTTTGAAATTACAAATGAGTCTTGGATTTTGTCAACCATGTTTCTGTTATTATTGATTTGATCATGTGACTGTTCTTGAGTCATGCAATAAATGACACTAATTGGATTTTTGAATGTTGAATCAGAATTGCATACCTCTAACAAATACTACTTGGTCACAGTGAATAATTTCTTTTACTCATCCCGCATTTAACTTGCCAATATTTGGTTGAGAGTTTTGACATCCATGTTTATAACTTTCATATTCTTTTAATGCCTTTGTTTTGAACTTGTGATGCTTCATTTAAATAGACTTGATTATATTAAGAAGGACTGGGATATGAGTGAAGCTCACTTTTGGATCTGTCTGTAAGGGTGTATCCCGAGCAGATCAACAGAAATGGGAAGACCCATCCTGAAGGTGGGAGGCACCAAATCATAGCCTGGGGTTCCAGATTGAATGCAGGGTGGAGGACTGAAAAAGATGCCGAGTGACAGCATTCCTCTCTCTGTTTCCTGTAAGCCACAAAGCATTCTTACCACAACAGATATAAGCTACCTGCACTCATGCCTTCCTCATTGTAGACAGTAACTCAGACCTTGACCCCAAACAAATCCTTCTCTTGAGGTGTTTCTTGTTGGCTTTTTGGATACAGAAATAAGAAAACTAACTAGCATAGAAAAAAGTGGGGTCACTGCAATGATAACTGACCTTGTGGTTAATAGGCCTTTGGAGATGGTTTGCAGGAAGAATATGGAGTTGCTTAGAGCTTCAGGCTAGAGAGGCTGTTGAAGGCTACAGTGGATCTTAAGGGAGCATTCTGGTATTCATTTGGAAGACCAGAATGCCAAAAGAAACGTGAACTTTAGGAACCGTCTTTATGAGTTTTCGGAGGAGAACAAAGCCAATCGTATGATGTTGTAACATGAATGTGTCTCCATTCTGCCTGTTCCCTAAAATCTTAAATGAGGCTAAATTTAAAAATAATGGACTCTTGTAGCAAATGGCATTTCAAGTCAGCACCATATGTGTGTAACTGGGTAAATACAACACAAGCATCTACTTACCCCAGATAGGAAGACCATGACAGACCAAAGTAAGATACCTCAAACATCCAACTTGGTGAACTATAAGTTTAATTGACTTTGCTTACAGTAATATGAGTGAGAGGTTACTTACAGGAGCTGAAATGACTTAAAGGTAGCTGTATCACTAAAGTCCAACTCAACATGGGTTACTGCCTACAAGATCTGGGAACCTGGAGCACACTGCACAGCTTAACAGGTTAGAGAGTGTCCCTTCCAGGTACCTCAGTCGATCTAAACCCCCTCCAGGTTTGGATGGTTTCTGCTTCTTTCAGACAGTTTGATCTGGTCTCAGAGTCTTCTTAGCAACATGTGTGGATTGTCTGAGAGTCTTCTTTGTAGTTTTGTTAGTTGGAAAGGGACTCTCAGCTTTCAGTGCTTACTCTGGAAGGGAGTTGCCTAGTGAACCTGGAAAATTTCAGGGACTTCTTGAAGCTCTTTGAGTTGTATGCCTTCCTGCTAAAAGAACTTTCCTGCAAGATAGAATGTTCCCGTCTCTGAGAAAACTGTTACACAATACAGTGTTGAGGCTGTGTATAGATAGCTATTGCTCACTGTTTTCATTAAAGTTACATACACACACACACACACACACACACACACACAGAGAGAGAGAGAGAGAGAGAGAGAGAGAGAGAGAGAGAGAGAGAGAGAACGAGAACTCAGTGGAGCTGAAAGATGTGGAAAATGTATAGTTTGGTTAGAGATTGGGTAAGTAAAGGAAAACCTTATGCTGTGTCCTGGGAAAATAGGATGGTGTCTTAAGGAGAAGACCCTGTCCATTGAAGGCTTCAGTTTAGAAAAACAAAAGCAAACTCATTTGAAGAAATTCCTTTTGAAATGAGTATGGCTGAACAGAGCCTTGTGGCATCCTGCTGGAGTACAGGCACTTAGGGAAGTGCTTCCTTCTCTGTCTTGGCTCTCTTATATCTTCATGTAGTTTCCTCCCATGGAGAACCTGTTTCCCTCCCTATTGTTCATCTGCGTTGGCTTTGTGGGCTGTGGTCTCTGTCACAGCAGCCCCAGCAATTTGAATAATGTTGCTGTCTTAGTTAATATTTCTATTGCTGCAACAAACATCATGATCAAAAAGCCAAGTTGGGGAGGAAAGGGTTTATTTGGTTTACACTTCAGCATTATCACTGAAGCAACTCAGAATATGAATTCAAATAGGACAGAACACTGGAGGCAGGAGCTGATGCAGAGGCCATGGAGGGGTGCTGATTACTGGCTTGCTTCCCCTGGCTTGTTCAGCGTTCTTCCTTACAGAACCCAGGACCAGAAGCCTAGGGATGACACCACCCACCATGGTGGGCTGGGCCCTCCCTCATTGATCACTAATTAAGAAAATGCCTTATAGCTGGATCTCATGGAGGTATTTCTTCAACTGAAACTCCTTCCTCTGATGACTCTACCTTGGGTCAAGTTGACACCCAAAACCATCCAGAACAGTTTCAATAGAAGAAAGCTATTAAGTCTTTGTGAGTAGACAGATAATAAGATACCCAAACTGCTGAAGAAGTCAAGAAGGGTGTGTGTCATGGTGGCATTAACTTTATGTACTGATCACTAGTGTGGGTCTCTGTCACTATGAAGAATGGAGACTGGGGTAAGTGAGGATGTCTGGAATTCTCTCTGCATGTCTTGGGCAACAGTAAGAGGTTTGATGAGTGTGGTTAACTGTAATTCTCTTGATTCAGTTTTCTCATTTATAAAATAGTGCTGATGTGAAGGAACTGGATGACTCTCTCTTTAGGGTCTTCCAAGATCTCCTAGTCTGGGATTGTGTTCTTTGAGATGTGTGTCCAGTTGCCCTAGACATCATTTGTAGTGCAATCTGTGCACAGTATATTTAAATCTTCAACATTGTATCTTCTGCTAAAATAGTTATGAAGGATATGGTTTCTACTATGCTTGTAAAAACATAAATGTATTTTTCTATACATTTTTCTCTGTTCTTCCTCTTATGACATGGAAAGTTGTTAGCTGTACATTTCTAAGTGTAAGAAGCCAGATGGAAAAGTCTTCACATTACGAACAGACATGAAAACCAACTGTGTTTTGATTATGTAATGTATGGCTTTAGGGGGATCAAAATAAAATGGCTAGAATTTCAAAAAAATATGGAAATGTAGAGTTTAAAGATGTATCGATGGAACTTCAATGTCATAATATATGGTTTTCTTCATTCATCTAAAAAATACTATTTGGGGATGGTGAACACTGAGAAGATAGCAGGGAAAGATGGGGGCAGTCAGGGAGGAAGAAAGCAAAAAATAAGAATAGATCATAATGACATACATGTTTGAAAATGCCACAATGAAAGCCATTACTTACATGCCAACTCAAAACAACAAGATGACTCAGAGTGTGAAAACATTTACCACACAAGTATGATAAACTGAGCTCAGTCCTCAGACCTCATGCTGGAAGGAGGGGGTTTATTTTTACTGACTTACATTGTAAAAATATTTTTAGAATTTTTTCTTTTCTCTTTGCAATTATAATATCATCATTTCTTCTTTCTCCTCCATCCAAACCCTCTTTTCTCTCTTTAAAATTTATGATATTTCTTTCATAAATTGTTACATGCACACACACATATCCATATTCCTAAATATAACCATTTTAGTCTGTATAATGTCATCTTTATGCATGTTTTCTAGGCTGACCATTTAGGATTGAATAACTGATTTGTGTGTTCTTCCCTGGGTAAGATTATTTCTCCCACTCCAAACATTGCTTTGTTGCCTATAGTTCTTTGTAGAGGCCTTGTGGTCTTTCTTCCATCCAATTTGACATTCCTGTTGTTGCTTTTGGGCAGTAAGACTTTATGGATATAGCTTCTGACCTAAGTTAGTAGACACAGTCTCATAGCAAATTCTCTGGGCCCTGTGAAGTGCATGGTGTCTTCCGCAATAGTGACTTCCATTTCAATAGCAATGCCTGTAATGTTTGGAAATCTTTTGGACAATCCTGACTAACAACTCAAATGAGGATTTCTCATGCCTGGTGTTGGGTTTTTTGTTAGGAGGTTTGGAAGGAGCATTGTCAGCCCAGATGACAAAATTTCATTAAACTACATATGCATATTTATACACAGACTTATATGTACTATATGGTATTTTTAGATGAATAGTTAGTAGCATGATTTTTTATGACTTTTTCAGACATCTTTGCTGCTTATATTACAATGAAGGCAAGCTGATTTTTAAAAGCTTTTATTTGACCTCCTCACGACTGTGACCATAAGCACCCAGACACCTCCACAGACTACTACATCATCATCATTATCATCATTATAATGATATTTAAAATAGAATACTAAAATGATGTTCTACACTAAATTATAATTGCAATTATTAGTACATAATTGTTTAAAAGTAAAAATATATACTAAGAATATATATTAAGTAACTTTATCAGGAGTAGGAGCAGTAAAGCTTTAATCATTTACTATATCTCCACAACTATGCAGTGTGGGGAACCCAGCATCTATTGCTTTATAATATTCTTCTTTTTGTATTGATGAGCACTAACAAAATGTGTTCACGTAAGAAGTACATAGAAATAAAGCTTGCTTGTCAGTGTCACTCAAGTCTTTGAACTTTCTGAGTAATTTGGCAAAACTGACATAGAGATTTATCAGAATTATGTTAATGTTGTTACAAGCAAAGAATAGAAAGCCACCTGGCTTGACTTGGAAAAGTAATTGTTATTCATTTTGTAAAGAATTTTTCTCTTTTTCAATTAGTGGGAATCATATAGAAACCTTTGTGATATTACTGTCTATTAACAATTCCAGTGGTCTTTCACTTAGAAAACTTGTTTAGCCAGGCATCTTTTTAAAAAATGAAGGGAATCTAATTCAACTTCTGCAGCGCATTTATGCTATAGAACTTTCTTCTTATCATGTACTTTGAATATATTTTCAGGCAAACCGTGGAACTATAAATCTGGTTTATTAAATATATATGACACCCATTGTATAATCTAATTGGCAGGTCCAGTCCTCCCTTCAGTATCATTTATCCATGTCGCTCTTGCTTTCTGGCAACATTGTTTGCTTTTTCCAATTCACCCAAACATGCTAATAAGCATTTCAAGGACTCTTGTAAATGCCACTGGAGAAAAAATTATGGAAACCATCATGTGGGATAGATAATAAAATCAGTCAAGTTAAGATTAAAATGATGCAGCACTAATGTAATTTATCCACTTTATAATGTTATAAAAATAAGGTCATAAATCAACATGCAGTTTCTCTTTAGTGAATTCATAATAGAGCAATGTGGTGTGTTTGCAAGAGGACGGTTATAAAGTAAATTCAGCAAGTGCAGATGCAGGCACATATCAAATATTGTTTTTCTATTTGGAAGAATAATCAAATGAGTGAAAAATAAAGATGAAAAATAACTCCATTAATTTTATGATACAGAATGATCAAACTTTCCTTATAGAATCCATAAGTAGTTTTCAGATACTCAGTGCCCACTAGAAACCCTGCCATCTGGAAGTTCATTTTCCCTTTCACTACTAGGTGGTGGGAAATGCTAACTATCCAACTATGTGGGGTTTCACTAGTTAATGCCACACCTTCTCTGGGTAGGGATGATAGAGACCCACGCCTGGTGCACCTTGAATGGAACAGACTCAGAGATGGATACAGGGACCTCAGTTCCTAACAGGGGGTGATATTCCACAGTGTGTATAATAGGTGAGAATGGCTTAGAGCAGAACATTGGGTCTTCCTGGCTAGAAGCAGAGGGATCTTTGGTGGGGGGGGGTAGGGGTAGAAGGGTCCTCTTCTCTAAAAATTAGCAGCTTAGTTCTCACACTTTTCTTTTTTATTATCCACTGGATATTTTCTCCCCAATTATTCACTACATATTTTCTTTCCATAAAAATGACTTTAATTTTCCTGCCCTCATCTGACCCTGCTCACACTGGTCTTCCTGAGTCTAGTCTGGGTTTCTCTACCTACCCTTCAGCTTCAATAGCTGGCTAGCTTCCCATGAGCTTGGCCTGAGGCCCAGAATCTTGTCTTCCTCTCTCCCAACCCAATATTCTAGGCATGGCTTAACCTCAATTAACAGGTCATCTCCCAAGGGATTTAGTCTCGGAGGCTCCGCCACCACTGGGTACCATTCTCCAGAGACACACATGTCTCTTGTCCCTTGGGATCTTCCCAGCGTAGATTGTGGCAGAATTCTGTTTTGTTCCTCCTGCTGATACAAGCAGGTGTTCGTCCAGGGTTTCCTGTTGAGGTGGGAATTTGGCTAAGAAGAAGAAGCTATCCTCTTACTTCCTGTCTTTTAAGCTACAGCACATGTCTTCCAAATCCTTCAGTGCGTTCGAAGGTATACAGTCTCTGAAACACAGCTAGCTGTCTCAGAAGGCATTTCTAGCTACTCTTGGCCCTCAGTGAGCTGGAAATGCTGATGTTCTCAATCAGATCACAGTCCCTGCCCCTGACCACCAGGGCTGATGGCCTGCCTCTTGGGGGCTATGCTGACTTTTAGTTACTGGAGCTTCCTGGATTCTCATTCTTCTAATTATTGCTCCATACAGGGTGGCCCAGCCAGTCCAACACATTAGTTCTCTAATGGTTTCCACTCCCATAAGTCATAGACCCAATACTTAAGGTAACCCATTTAAATCTTTTTTGCCACCCAAAAGCTATAAACTCACTAGCAAAAGATCTCTAGGTATCCTATTCCCCTGAAAGAATCATTATGTCCCTTAGATGTAACCATCTCTATATCGGGGCATTAGATGAATTCCGCAACATCTCATATTATAAAGGTTGTGGAACTTAGTGGGATAGAGAAAATCTTAGAAAAATTGACCTAGCAGAGACTCAAGGGAGTTCCTTGACCTCTGTTATCCCGTGGAGAGATGTGGGGTGCAGTGGCTTCCTTCTGCAGCCAGGGAGGGGCCACATATTTCCAAGATCCCAGAGACTAGACAATTTGTAGATCCAACAAGCCTCCCTGGACAGTGAGTACCTCAAATTCAAATTACCCATCCCCAAGCAATGTAGTAACAACTACCTCCTATGGTGGCTCTGTAAAATTATCAGTGGTAGGGAAGAATTCTAGTGTAGATGGGCTGTGTGACCACAAGCAACTGTGGGCTCAGGCGTTATCTTTCCAGGCTGACTGGGCATGTATGACTTTTCTCTTTTCCACAAAACTGGCTACTTGTACCTGCCACAAAACTCTGCATGTGAACAGAGGACAAAGCTTGACAGTTGGAGGTACAGCTGTAAACCTGTCACCTTGTGGAGCAGTAGCCTCTGATCAAGTACGTAGAAGAGGCAGCCTTGACCATCCGCTCTTCCTCCTTTGTTGTCTGCTTTGCTCTCATAATCATCTCCCAGGACGATGCATGCTTTCGCAGCAGCCTGGGGAGGAGGAGGCAGAGTTGTTACAGACAAATTTAACATTTTGTTACTCCCAAGATTCCTCTCTACATCTAATCAGAACATCCAACGGGGGAAGATTTCTACTCTCCTGCCTTCAGTGGGACATGAAAGTAGAAAAAACAGGAAGCCCTAAGGTCCTGGGTACATCATGACTGTCTGGAGGACCTTCCTTCTAGGTGCTCTGGGGCGTCTACATTCCCAGCAATGCTACCATGAAAGGGTGGGTATTTGGAGCTATTGTTTTTGTCAGGTGGACAGGGGTTGGTGAGCAGAGCCAGTCTGAGCACAGTATGCACAGGTTGAGCACCAAATGAGGCTTTATCCATCCTCATCCATTCTCTACCCATCCACAGGCAGGAGTTCCTTAGTCTCTGATTGCCCCTCCCTGTCCTAAAGCCACTGATTGGGCTGGAAACCTAAGGTGAAGAGGTCTCAGCTTCCACTTCGAATGCCCAGCAGTCATCCTGGAAGTGACTATAACCTTGGAGCAGCTGCTGGAGATGTGCTTGCAGATCTAGCAATGCCTTTCCTAGGTAACACAGATCTGAATAAACAGCCACTGTGGAGGGGGTATTGATATAGACAGAAGTTAGCTCACAGTAGGCAGTAAAGGAAAGAAGGACCACAGTGAAAACTGCAAATTATCTACACATGCTTCAGCGGAAATAGATATTAAGGCAAAAAGGGAATATAAGGGTTAACACAGCTAAGCTGTGGAGCTGCCCGCAAGTTGGTCACGGTGCTCCAGGGATGGAGCTTTCATGAATTGTTACCCATACTGAACATGCGCTTTGCATGATGCATCTGTCTTTGAACCAGTCATGTTCCTGTTAAGTAACTCCAATCAACTTATTAGTCCTATCAAGCTGGACCTGGGTGAAATCATTTCTTTGGTCTGTTGTTGATGCCCTGTCTGGGATAAACAGTCACTTGTTCATGTCTTCCCAGGAAAAGTAACATGGCAGCAGGCTTTCAGCTAATATTGGTTGAAAGAATGAATGAGTGGACTTATCTGACTGAGAAAACACACTTACTCTTCAAGGATGAAGCCTACTTGTATCATCTACCCCTGATGCACAGGGTCTTCCTTCTTATTCTCTTATTCTTTCTTGTCTTCTTCTCCTTTTACTTCATCACTTCTCCTTTGCTCCTGCTTATTTTCCACCCAGCACACCAGGCCCTGATTGGTCTATTTATTCTCAAATCTGATCATTATATAAAGTCTACAAACCAGAGACCACTTAGGCAAAAATTTATTTATAAGCATGTTTTTCTAGGTGCTCATATTTACCCTCATAGTATTTAGGATTATAGAAAACAAAAAACCAATTTTTGACAATATATGAAGATTTCATATTTGAATCTAAACTTCTGTCCCTTGAAATAGTCATATTTTGTCAACATTGGTTTATATCTAGGTAGTAGAAGCTAAGTGTTAGCTGTTGTGGAATATTACTTTAACTATGTAAAGATGTGCTACACTTGTTAATGCTGCATTTGTTTAACTATGTAAAGATGTGGTACATTTATTTATGTTGCATTTGTGTATGTAAAGATGTGTTACAGTTATTTTTCCTTTCCTGCCTAAGGCATCTACCTGATTGGTCTAATTAAAAGCTGAATGGCCAATAACTTCACAGAAGAGGGATAGGTGGGCCTAGATGGTAAAGAGAATAAGTAGTAGGAAGAATTTAGGCTCAAAAAGAAGAAAGAACAAGTGGGAGAAAAATGGAGGTACCAGGGGCCAGCAGCCAGCCATAGAGGAAGCAAGGAATGTAGGACATACAGAAAAAATGATAAAAAGCCCCTGAGGCAAAGTATAGATGAAGAGAAACAGGTTAACATCAGTTATAAGAGCTATCAGGGCAAACTTAAACTATGGCCAAACATTCATAACTAATAATAAATCTCAGTGTCATGATTTGGGGTCTAAGAAAAGTCTTCTGTAGCTAGCTACTACTTTAAATGGGACACCATTCCCTGCTGCCTACTGTGGTCCTGATGCTGACACCAAGGATGCTGACACTAAGATGTGCAGCCTCATGGCTTCTCCCATATCCAGCTCCACTCTGATCCCTGTGCCTAATTTCTATAGCATTTGAGTCTATTACCCTTGATTCTAGAAGTAATGGAGAGATGTGAATATTTTAGTCTGTCATTTCAGGCCTTTGCCAGTGAAGTCTTTCTACCTGGGGTACTCATCTTTTTCTTTATATAGTCACTGCTTTGGCACCACCTTTTACCTGACCATAATTTAGTGTTCTAATGTTGGAGCGAGCACTCTCCTGAGTCCTCTCAGCTGCTGGGAAGCTGAGCAGGTCATTCTGTGTTATCATTTCTTGTTTTCTCTCCCAGTAGGCTAGAGTAATTTTAAGTTAAGAATGTGCTATGCTCACTTTAAGTCTAGCAGAGAACAAACTACCGCAGGTGAACTCTAATGCACCTGTTTATGAACATTCTTCATTCTAAATGGTTTCTGTTTTTGAAGAATGCTTTTTAAAAAGTAATAAAATAGTGTGCATGAGAAACTATACATGGTTCACACAGCCTAAAATGCTCAATATCTAGATCTTTACAGATAAGGGATCACAGGTCTGTGCTCTACCATCTGGCATGGAAAAAGAATCGAGTGTGAAAGACATAAACACCCATTGCCTTGGGCTGCATTCTGACCAATACAACTGTTCTGCAGAGTCCAAATTCAGTAGACATATAAAATTAGCAGTCTGTAAGTATTTAACCTAACCTTATACCATTTCACCGAGGCTGTCCCACGGTACCACCCCCATAATGCTTCAGTGCTATTTTATGATTGTCCTCTGTTTTCAGACATCAGACCTTCCCATTGGGTTCTAGGCACAGGGCCATTGTACATTCCACAGGACCACGCATTTTCCTTTCCCTCTGCTGGGAGCACTTTTTCTTGATTCTCGGACAGCCAGTTTCTTCAATGTTCGGGTTACAATGCAAACTTTGGATTTAGAAGGAGGCCTCCCTCCCCCATCACATCACATCACTTCTGTTTTTTCATCCTCATGCAATAGTTAAGTTTGAAACTTTCTTATTCCTTGCTTACTTTCTTTCCATAGAGCATGCAAACCTGTTGAAGGCAGGCATATGCCTTTCCTTACTTACTATGTCCAATTCTTAGAACTGTGCTTGGCACGTGGAAGATTCTCAAAATGGGTTTTGAATAAGTGTGAATCAGTGAAATAAGCACAAAGAAACAGTGGTAAATATTCATGTTTGCGTTCTTTCTGTACAGCTCTTCAGTTCAACAACTAAACCTATAAGCCAAACCTTTGACTTGGGTCAAAAGGAAAATGTAATGCTAGAACTCAAGAGGAACAAGACCCTTGTTGTGTAATAAGAAATACAACACTAGTGAGAGCAAACGGTTTTTTAATATACCATTCTACAGAAAGGGACACCAGCACAGAGAAAGAACCAAAATGGCTGGCGTGGCATTTTGGCGTGAGATAGAGGTTCCTGCCTCCCTTTTCACATAGACTGGTACTTCAGAGAGTTTCAACCTTTGTGCTCCTCTACCATAGTCCTCCCTGCCTCCAAAATTCCTTATTTCACAAGTTCGGGATATGTTAGGCTTTGATTATCCCTTGTTCTATTCATGGACTCAGTCATAGAGTGCTAAAGCTTTTTAACTCTGTTTTCTGAGACAAGGCAGTGCCTGCTGCCAGCCATGGAAGAGAAGCCCAGCTCCTCTTGCTTATCTGTGACCCTTTGGTGAGCTATAAGCATACCTCATTCTGAAAATTCATAAAAATAAATATGATTTATTTTTACAGGCTAGAATATTGTGCCAGTATCTCTTAGCTGATAAGTGAGTTTACATCAGAAGGGGTATCAGTGTGTATCCTTCCTGTTCCCTACCGGTACCCTTGCTTCCTACTGGAAGCCAAATTTCAGGCTTGTACTGAGAATCTTCCCCCTCCCCAGAAAGGCATAAAAAGAGATTTCCATGTCTGTCACATGGACTCTTTGATTCCTCTACAAAAGGTCTTTGCCATATCATCTGTCTCTGGTGCTAGGGCTATTGTCTCTGTTTGCCCATGGCGTTAACAACTTTTCTATTAAACTTACTGTACTTCAGTAATCTGTCTCAGTTTCTATTTGAACTATGCCCTCCTAACAAAACAAAGCAAAACCTAACAAAGGCAGCCTTTCACCTCTGACTCAAGGGAAAAGAAATCTTTAAGTGGTCAAAGTTGATTGTGATAAAAATGAACTGTTTGAGGTGTGAGATGTCACTGGATAAAAGACACCTTTGAGAATGACCCATCACAGGCTGATGTGAGAACAAATGTGTCCCACTTAGCCTAAAATCCTGGAAACCCAGGTCACAGAGTGTCAGCAATGAGCCATGGGAGTGTGGGTGGGTGGGTGGGACAGAGGTAGTATCCTTGGATAAATGAGCTGCTCTGGCTGGTTTGTTATCATCAGAAACAGCAAAACTACCAGCAGACAAACAATTTTAAGAGAGACACCAAGAGCCAGGCTGTTTCTTGTGAGCAAGAGTGTGATATACTTGAAGGCCTCTCAAGGTGATGGTGTGGGCCCTTTTGACTACTGACTCAGCTTGTTCAAAAACAGTCTGATATAAACCCTGAACTTCTTTAGTTGAGATATAAAAGAGATTTGACTCTTCATAACTGACAGCTCTGTCATCCTAATGTTTTCCAAGAACAAAACCCTGAGAAAAACAATTTTTCAGCCGGGCGGTGGTGGCGCACGCCTTTAATCCCAGAACTTGGGAGGCAGAGGCAGGCGGATCTCTGCGAGTTTGAGACCAGCCTGGTCTACAAGAGCTAGTTCCAGGACAGGCTCCAAAACCACAGAGAAACCCTGTCTCGAAAAACAAAAAAAAACAAAACAAAACAAAATTTCCAACATAAAAAAATATGAAGATGGATTAGAATATATAGAATCTGATTCCAAGGAATATCCACGGATAATTGACATTAACTAACTGCCTCTGGGATGTTGAATGACACAGTAGATTTTAGAAAATACATTATTTCCTCCTGCCCTTTTAATTCTTTTTTGCCATGACTTCTGTCTTATATAAGCTTTAATACATCAGCACTTGTTCTATTGAGTGCTTACCTAAAAGTTTGCACACTCAGCATGGAACCTGGAGACAGAAAGAAACATTAACCTTTCTTGATGTGGTCATGGGATTTGATATAATGATTATTTTGCCCTCAGATACCCAAATGTCAAGCAACATTTTGTGAGTTGAAATTGAACAAGAATCATTTGGCAGCTATAAGCATATTTTTCACGCAGGGCAAGCACCCAAGTGGCACCCTATACTATCGTTATAGACAAGGTGTTGGAGGTCGTGTCCTAAGAGCAGCTGACACCAATGTTACCAAGACCATTCCCTGTCAGACATGACTTAAAAACTAAACATCAGTCGATGCTCAGTGAGAATCAGTCTGTTTCCTCTTAGGTTACCAGAATCAGTCATTCTTTCAGTTTTTATATGGCTCAATTTGTCAAAACTTCTCTCTATTAAAATTTATGTAGAGATAGAAGCAAGAGAATCCATGCAAGTTCAAGACTGGTTTGATCTCTAGAGGGTGTTTCAGGCTAGCCTGGGATACAGAGTTAGAGTGCATATTGATTAGTCAAAAGTACAAAATTCATGAACAAGAAAAAATTAATTACAAGTGGAAAGATGAGCTATCAGCGAACATGAACAGCATAATTCCAAAACCAAAGAAATGATAAAGAAGTAAACTGACTGACAATCAGTTGTAACTTCTGGGTTGTAAAATGTATAGCACATACATTTAAAAATGAGTGAATATAAAAATAGATTACTCTAAAGTGTGTAAAATGGAATGGTTTCATCCCAAAGTCACTTTGCATTTTGATAATGTATTATATTTGCTGAAAGGTTACCAATAAAGGAAGCTGAATTGTGGTTCAGGTATTCTTTCTGTACTATTGGTGCTTGCTGAATGATGTGGGAAGGTCGTTTGTCAATCTGTTGTTTCATTGGTTAATTAATAAAGAAAACTGCTTGGTCTAATAGGTCAGAAAATTAGGCAGGTGGAGTAGACAGAACAGAATACTGGGAAGAAGGGAAGTGAGCCAGACGCCATGCCTCTCCTCTCTGGTCAGATGCGATGGAGCAAGCTGCCAGGTCAGACATGCTGAATCTTTCCCAGTAAGACACCACCTTGTGGTGCTACACAGATTACTAAATATAGGTTAAGCAAGATATAAGAGTTAGCTAAGAAGAGGCTAGATATAATGGGCCAGACAGTGTTTAAATGAATACAGTTTGTGTGTTGCTATTTTGGGGCATAAGCTAGCCAGCCATGCAGGAGTTGGGTGGGATGAAAAGCAGGCCTGCCCTGCCAGCTCCTTCTACAGCTGAAGGCAAGTATAGAACAAGTACTAAAGAAAGTATTTATAAATACCAGCTAAGGTCAAAATTGGGGACTATAACTAATATGAGTGTTGCTGTCCTACTTTGTTAAGAACGTGTTTGTACATATATACATATACATTAAGCAATGTTTATGCTTTCTCTCCTCTATTTCTTTATCATGTAATAGAATATCAATTGAGATAATATTACTAGGTATCGTATTTAAGCTATGAGACACTAAAAGAATGTCCCCCAAGGGACATTGCTACCTATTCCAAAATATAAAACACAGTTGAGGTTGTATCTGGGATAGCTATATCATGTCAGGTAGAACTATGGCCTTGACTCTTGTTTCCATTTGAAAGTTCAGGATGACACAAGCAGATGTGGCTATATGTCGAGTCCACAAAGGTTGGATTTGTGAAGGTTAATCCTAGATTTTAATTTAACTATATCTGGAATCAACTCAGATCTAAGCAACCAGGCATGCTCGTGAAGGATTTTCTTGATTGGAGCCTAAGAACTGAGAATGGCCACCCTAAACCTGGGCCATACTTTTTGGCAGTAGCCTACATAAAAGGACATAGAAGAAGGAAGCTTTTTCTGTTCATCTGTTCACCCTCACTCTCACCGGAAAGTTCATCTGTTCTATCGATGAGGCATTCCTCTGCGGGTCTTATAACATGCCTCTTTGGAATTCCAACATAGACTGAAGATTGGCAGCTCTCTAGGACTCCTGGGACTCTAGCACTGGACTGGATCTGCTGAGACATCTAGTCTTGTGGAATGAGCAACTCCTGGATCTTTTGCCTTTCCTTCAAGAGGCATCCAGAGGTGAACTACTCATACCACAGCCTATAAGTCACTCTAATAAATCTTTCTGTTATGTTCCTTTAGAGTACTGTAAGGTAACCCCACCAGAGAACAAACAGACATGCTTAACGCTGAACAGAAAGTTGTATTTCTATCTGGCAACTGCATGGGAAACTTGCCCAGATCATGCAGCATTGAGCCTCTCCATTCTTTGGTTTTTATTTACAAACACTACATCCTGGTTAGACACTCTTTGGTTAGCAAGAACAATTAGTGAGATGTAAAAGTACAGAATACAAAAAACAAGGTTAGTACATTTAGGGACTTTCCTGGATCCTGGAGCTATGGACTAGGTCATTAACAGATTAGGTCTTTGTTCCCTTTTGGTAGGTGTTGAAGCCTATGTGCTTGGTTCTGAGGTTATAACGGTGCCTCTAATATGACATTAGTTATGCTAAGGTCTTGGCTCCTGTTCCAATAGAACCATAGTGAATACAGACTGTGGTACCTGGAGTGGCTCTAGAGAAACAAAATTGTGAGGATGATTTTGTTAAGGACTAGAATAAGCTTTACAATTCATCGACAGATACAGATACCAAAGACTCTCCAGGTAGCATGGGAAGAACAGAAAGTGGGGCTTTTTACCTTTCTTTCTTTCTTTCTTTCTTTCTTTCTTTCTTTCTTTCTTTCTTTCTTTCTTTCTTACTGTGTGCCCCACTTTTACTGCTTCCTTTGTGTCTGACTGGTTGGTGGCCGTCTACCTGGCTGCACCAAGCATTTTCCTCTCTTTCTGCCTTGTTCTCTTCTTACTCTCAAGCCTAGATTCCTCTTCCTACTTACTCTCTTTGCCCACCAGTCCTACCTATCCCTCTAAAGTCTAACTATTGATCATTTAGCGTTTTATAGACCAATCAGATGCCTTAGGCAGGCAAGGTGAAATAGCAACACATATTTACATAGTTAAACAAATGCAGCATAAACAAATGTGACACACCTTTGCATAGTTAAAATAATATTTCACAATAGATCTCTATGAGCCGGGTGGTGGTGGCACACGCCTTTAATCCCAGCACTCGGGAGGCAGAGGCAGGCGGATCTCTGGGAGTTCGAGGTGAGCCTGGTCTACAAGAACTAGTTTCGGGACGGGCACAAAAGCTACAGAGAAACCCTGTCTCGAAAAACAAACAAACAAACAAAAAAACAAACAAACAAAATAGATCTCTATGAGTTTGAGGCTGACCTGGTTTACATAGTGAGTTCTAGGACAGGTAGGGCTATGTAGAGAGACCCTGTTTCAATATATATATATATATATATCAGTGTCCTTACCTCAACTGCTAACACATTCCAAGGCTAGGGTTTGATTCAGCAAATCTCTCTCTCTCTCTCTCTCTCTCTCTCTCTCTCTCTCTCTCTCTCTCTCTCTCTCTGAGAGACAGAGGTAAGGACACTGATCAGTAGGGAACAATATCATATAATGGGATTTAGATCAGGGGTTTATCTCAGCTAGGAAGTAGTCTTAATCTCTTCACTCTTTGTAGAAGCTGCATCTCAACCCACCACTTCCTGCAATAATGCCCTCTCTGCCTTATGGTTGTTTCTCCAGATGTGAGCTCTCAGCTGCTGCTCCAGTTCCAATGCTGCCTTCCTGCTGCTGTGCTCTCCACTATGATGGTTATAAACTCGAATCTTCCGAAACTGTAAGTCCCAAGTAAACTCTTTTTTAAAAAATATTTATTTATTTATTATGTATACAATATTCGGTCTGTGTGTATGCCTGCAGGCCAGAAGAGGGCACCAGACCCCATTACAGATGGTTGTGAGCCACCATGTGGTTGCTGGGAATTGAACTCAGGACCTTTGGAAGAGAAGACAATGCTCTTAACCTCTGAGCCATCTCTCCAGTCCCCAAGTAAACTCTTTAAGTTTCTTTAGTTATGGTGTCTTATCACAGCAAAAGAAAGGTAAGAGCAGTGGAGAAAGTTGGAGGTGGTACAAGAACCCTTTCTAGATTATTTTTGATTTTTTTGTTAGTCTACAAGGTTTTCAGTATTAAAAAGTTTAAAAAACTACCATTCCATCAAAATTTGCATGTGATTATTATATTCCAGACATTAAACCAGCCCTAGGTTAGAGAGATGAGTCAGACATGATGATTGTTCTCAGGAACTCCATGAAGGAACATGTATATAAACAATAAAGCTATACAGCTGGGAACTTTCCGCCCAACAGCAGGTAACCTGCATGAAAATTAAGGTCAGTCTTCGGGCCTTTGTTCTTTTGTAGGAGGAAGGCCACTTGTTAGTCCCGGTTGCCCAGAACCAAAATAACTACACAGAAACTATATTAATTAAATCACTGCTTGGCTCATTACCTCTAGCTTCTTATTGACTAACTCATACATCTTAATTTAACCCATTTATATTAATCTGTATATTAATATATAATCGTAGCCTACCAGCAAAGTTCCAGCATGTCTATCTCCAGTGGTGGATCCATAGTGTGTCTCCCTGACTCTGTCTTCTTCCTCCCAGCATTCAACCCAGTCCTCCCTGCATACCTATCAACAGGCCAAGGCAGTTTCTTTATTCATTAATCGTAATCACAGCACACAGAGGGGACTCCCACATCATTCTTCCATCAAGTAAGGCATGAATTGTCTTACTCTGCCTTCCAAATCTCCTGCACATCTTGCTTCCATTCCAATGTTCAACATGGGAGGAGGCTTAACATAGAGATAACTAATGCTTCTTATATTCTGTTGATATCAGACAATGTGGTGGATAATTAAAATACAATTTCTCTATAACCAAAATACAAAGTCTCTCTAAGTCACTATTGAGCTCTGTTTGTAACTCCTGCGGTGCTTAAAAAAATCCGTATTTATATCCCAGGAGATGACGCCATGGGTTGGAAAGACATTGAGGAGTGTGTATTTGTAACATCCTACCTTGGTAATGCCAACATAAGTCAGACCCTGGAAAGACATTGACAAGAAGTGCTGACAGCCAGATTGCACATGAGTGCTAGAGTTCCACTGAAGTTCTTAACTGAAAGAGGCAGAAGGAAAGGACAGAGTGGTAGAAGTTGAGGTTAGACATTTGTGGGGTTGGCTGAGAAGACAGGCATATGGGAAAAGGCTGCAGCGTTTGGTATTGGTTCTGAAAGAAAGATAGTGACGTGCTCCTGCCAGAGTTGAGGACGTAACGCTGACTGCAAAAGTATAAAGGGCTGGACTAATGGGATGAGACCAGTGGGGCTAGAGACCAAGAGACAGCCTTAGTTTCCTATTACCATGTGGCATGTACCCTCAAACATGCCTGTTTGTACTCGAGCATCCTCTCTTCCTCCTCTGTTGTGTGACAAGGGTCCAGCAGGATAGAAGTGGCTATTTTACTCTACGGAGCATTGATTTTGGTCCAGCTGGTTGCCAAACTGGGCTAGAAGGTCTAAGAAGGCTTCATTCTGCTGTCTTGCAGCACAGGGTTCCTTTTCATTCTTCCACGCTTCCATAAATGGTATCATCTTTTACTTAGGTCCAAAAAGAAGACAACTTACTTATGGCCTGGTGTGGACTCAGTTATGTTCTTGATATCTCCCTTAGCCACCCCCAAAGATACAGTGAATTCTGGATACTGTAGTTTGTGGAAGTGAGGACATAATAGAGTAGGTTAGGTCTCCAATCCAATGTGATTGGTATTCTTCTAGGAAAACAGCCCTCTAAAGATAGGAACACACAGGGACAATGTGACAACAGAGCAGAGATAGCATTTTCATAGTTACAAGCTGAAGACTTTTTAAAAACTGCAGAAACCACAGGATGTTAGACAGAAGTAAGGCGGAATTCTCTTACAGTTTTCAGAGAGGAACATGACTCTACCAACACCTTCGCATCAGACATCCACCCTTCAGGTCTGTAGCATGGAAAATCCCTATTGTTTTAACTTGTGTTGTGTGTATTGCTTTATTAACAAAGCCTGAGGAAACTAAGACTGTACTTCTCCATAGCCTACTCACCAGCAGGTCTTTTTGGTTCCTCACTTTTAAAGACTGGGTACATGTGAACATATGTATGTATGTGTGTGTGCGCACGCACGCACGCATGTTTAAGAGTGAATGCATTAATTAATTCAGGCAGATGGCACATACAACAGCATGCATGTGGATTACCCTTCATCTCCCACCTTGTTTGAGACAGGACCTCTTCTTTGTGGCTGCTGCTTCATGTGTCTACTGTCAGCTTCTAGAGATTTTCCTGTATCTACTATATGGCCATAGGAGCACTGTCCTTAAAAATGTATGCTGTCATGCCTGGCTGTACATAGTTTCTGGGGATTTGAACACAGGTCTTCACATTGTACCAGACCTTTATCTACTGAAACATCACCTCAATTTATTACTTCAGAAAATCCATCAATATTGTTTTTCTCTAAATGTTTCACTTTTTTGAGACTCATAACTGATAACAAGAGATGGAGAACCAGACTGTGAATGTGTCCTAATTAGCTATACCTGGATAATCTGGACTTTAACATTACTAGTGCTTGGCTCTAATTAGGAAGACTTAGGAAATATTGATAGATGATCAAGGGCAGGTACAAAAGTCCTCTCAAACATTCAACAAAAATGAAAAATTTTGGATCTTTTTATTGAACTTTCCCAAGTGATGCCACTGAGATTCAGCTGAACTGTGGAGTGCTCAAAAGACTTTTAAGCCAAGCTGTTGAGCTGTCAATGTGCATCATCTAGAAAGTAACAGCTATCAGTTGGCACAGATGTGATGGCTGTACCATTTAGATGAAATATTGATGACTTCTAAGAGACCAGCTGGTAATCACCATTCCTTTTGATTGTGAGACTGGTGATTCTACTGTGTGGGCTTTGCTGTAATTTCTCAGTGAATTTCGCTGGAGGGAATGTATATTCATTTCATGTTCAATCTTTGAGCAGAATTTCTGATGAGAGGGGTCTTACTATCAAACCCGTGGTCAAGAGGAACAGATGCCCCTACCCTTTCCTATTTCCAACTCCCAAAGGCTTCTTCTCTTTACCTTTACAAGCAGGTGACCACATCAAGAATTAGAAGCATGTAGGAAGCTGTGATTTGGTTGAAGATCTGGTAACAGAATTCTATTTGGGCTTCATTGCATTCCATTTTGGAGTAGTGGCATCTGGGAAGATAAGCCAGAATAAAAGATGTATAGAATTCAGGCTGGACAGAGGCCCAAGTGATGGGGTGTGTAAGGTCATTGCACGCCCATGCCCCTCTTCCAGTGCAGGCTATGTTGCATACTCTCAAAGTTCCAGAGACATTTGGTGGAAGCAGTACTGGCTGGTTATTTTCTATATCAAGAAACAGACTGGCAGAACACTCTGGAACAAGGAGGCATAAATTTTAGTTATCCCTGAACTCAAATATAACAACTTGAGAGTGTTTCCTCCACCTACTGTGATGAATAATGTGCATGAAGGAGACCACTGCCAGGAATTGACTCTCCTACTAACACCAAGGGTCTTAGTTTGTGTTTTATTGCTATGAAGAGACGCCATAGCCACAGCAACTCTTATCAATGAAAACATTTAATTGGGGTGGCTTGCTTACAGTTCAGAGGTTCAGTCCGTTATCATCATGGCAGGGAGCAAGGCAGGCAAGGTACAGATGAAGTAGTCCTGAGAGTCCTACATCTTGCAGGCAACAGCACATGATCTCAGACACTGGGTGGTATCTTGAGCATGGGAAGCCTCAAAGCCCACCCTCACAGTGACACACTTCCTCAAACAAGGCCATATCCAGTCCAATAAAGACACACCTCCTAATAGTGCCTCTCCCTTTGGTGGCCATTTTGTTTAAGTATCTAGTTTGTTTTTGAGATTGTTGTTAGTGTGATCTCCCTGTTATATGGTAGTGGGATTGAGGTTTCAAGCAAAGTGTGCTCATTAAGAACACTTTCAGGGCCTGGAAAAATGATTCAGCAGTTGAGAGCACTTGCTGCTCTTGCAGAGGACCAGTGTTCACTTCCCAGCATCCACCTGGTGGCTCAGAGCCATCTATAATGCCAGTTCCAGGGGATCAGATGTCTTTTCAGTCGTTGTAGGAAAACTGGAAAGTATAGACTCCAAAGTGGTGTTCATACGTAATGCAGATAAAACACTCATGTGCGTATAATAAAATAAATCTTTTTTAAAAATTAAAAAAGAACACCTCATATAAAACCAGAAGAGAAATCCATCCCAACAGATGCACAGATTTCAGTGGAGAAACACAAGAAAAAAAGGAAGCAAGGGTATAACTGGTCTCAATTTTATAACTTTTCCATAGGTCAATTAAAAAACAACAAAATTGTTCATGTGTCAAACAAAAAATCTGGAGGTCAAATCTGAAAAACAAAAACAAAACAGTCAGTGAACTCAGTAGGAGAAGAAATGAACAGGTAAACGAAAGAGAAGTTAATTTATGCCATTAGTATCTTAGTTTATTTTTCTGTCTTTTAGGGAGCATAGTTGTTTACTACTAGACAGGAAATTTAGCAGAGAGATGGATATCTTAAAGAAAAAAAAGAAATCTTAGAAATAAAGATCTCAATAAATCAAACATAAAATTCAGTATAAAATATCACTAGTAGCATCACCAATAGATCATATACACGAAAGAATTTCAGACATTGAAGATAGATTTAAAGAATTATTACATCCAGACAGCAATAAAATAAAAATAAGCAAGTAGAGCCATACCTTTCAGAAATTCAGTAGGAATAAGAGGCCAGTCCTATGGATCTTTCACATATACAAATGCTATAAACAAAAAAGAGAAAGGAATCACCCAACCATGAGGAAAGATATGGACATTTCGGTACAAGAGACATTTAGAATCTCAAATGCACATCAATAGAAAATAATTTTCCATGACATAGTATAAACAAAATGCCGAGCATAAAAAACAGAATATTGAAAGCTACAAATAGAATTGAAAAGTTACTTACTAAGGGAAGTTTATCATAACAACAGACGAACTCTCAATAGAGTCCTTAAAAGTCAAAAAAATGTAAGATGTTGTATTTCAAACATTGGGAGTAAGTAACTGCCAATGAGATTGCTATATCCACCAAAAAATGCTTTAAAACTAAAGAAGAAATAAAGATCTTCAATGATAAGCACAAAATAAAGTAATTTATGACCACTGCACATGATAATTGCAGAAGTAATTCAAGGAGTCTTGCATACGGCAGAGGAAAAATATGCTTATAGACATATAAGCTTGTGAGGAAAAAAAATCTCGTGAGAAAAGTAGATGAATGACCCAGGAAACCAACAATCTCTAAGATGAATAGGGATAATGAGAATATAGAATACTCAAATCAACCAAGAAGAAAAAAACCAATAGACAGCAATTAGCATATACTTCATTTTACGATTTGAATATGAAATGTTCCCCACTGGCTTATATGTTTGAATAGCTGGTTCTCAGTTGCTGGCACTATTTTGGGTGATTGTGAAACCTTTGGTAGGTAAGGCCTAGATGGAGGAAATGGTGAGGAGTGATGTTGAAGATTATAGGCCAGTCTTACTTCTGCAGGAACATCCAGTTTCCTGGTGGATCTGACACATGAGCAAGATATACTGAGAACTCCTGTCAATACTAATAGAAGCTGGTCCTGTTGCCTTTCCTACCATGAAACAACAAAAAGAAATCCTAATTTTAAACTGCTGATCACTAAGGAGGTTGAACATGACCTTAAGTGTCTTTTGGCCATTTGAACTTCTTCTGTTGAGAATTCTCTGTTCAGTTCATTACCCCATTTTTTAATTGGGTAAGTTAGAATTTTAATGTCTAGTTTCTTGAGTTCTTTATATATTTTGGAGATCAGACCTTTGTCTGATGAGGGATTGGTGAAGATCTCCCATTCAGTAGGATGACTTTTTATCTTAATGCCAGTGTCCTTTGCTTTACAGAATCTTCTTAGTTTCAGGAGGCCCCATTTATTCAATGATGCTCTTATTGTCTGTGCTTCTGAGGTTATAGGTAGGAAGTGGTCTCCTGTGCCCATGTGTTGCAGTCTACTTCCCACTTTCTCTTCTATCAGGTTCAGTGTGGTTGGATTTATATTGAGTTCTTTAATCCATTTGGACTTGAGTTTTGTGCATGATAGATATGGATCTATTTTCATTCTTCTACAGGAGTGGGAGGGTGGAGAGGGAGGAAGGGCAGATATAGGAGCAGGGAAGAAGATATCTACATTAAGGGAGCCATTTTAGGGTTGGCAAGAGACTTGGCTCTAAAGGGGATCCCAGGTGTCCAAGGGATGTCCCCATATAGGTCCTTGGGCAGCAGAGGAGAGGGTGCCTGAACTGTCCTTGCCCCACTATCACACTGATGATTATCTCGAATATCGCCATAGAATCTTTGTCCGGTGATGGACAGAGATAGAGAAAGAGAACCTCACCAGAGCAACAGACTGAGCTCCCAAGGTCCAGTTGAAGAGCAGAAGGAGGGAGAAGATGAGCAAGGAAGTCAAGACCGCAAGGGGTTGGTCCACCCGATGAGGCAGTGTACCTGTTCTAATGGGAGCTCACCAAATCCAGCTGGACTGGGACTGAACAAGCGTGTGATCAAACCGGACTCTTTGAATGTGGCTGACAATGGGGCAGACTGAGAAGCCATGGATAAAGGCACTGGGACTGTTTCTACTGCTTGTACTGGCTTTTTGGGACCCTAGTCTATTTGGATGCACAGCTTCCTAGGCCTGGATGTAGCGGGGAGGGCCTTGGACTTCTCACAAGGGAGGGTACCCTGTCATCTCTTAAGGAGGGAGGGGGAGGGAGGAGGGTGAGTGGGGTAGCAGGAGGGGAATGGGAGGAGGGGAGGAAGTGTAAATTTTTGAATGGAAAAATAAAAAAAGAAAAAATTTAAAATCATGGCCTATTACAATAGAATTAAAATTTATCAACCACAAGTGATATAATAAAATTTTACTACAATTTAAAAAAAAGAGAAAGAAATGGAAAGAGCTCAACAAAATGGCGTAATGATGTACCCCAAGCTTTTTGGTAAGCAAAACAAGTCAAACTCAAAATTAGTAGAATTAACAATGATCAGAAGCCAAAACAATGATCCAAAGTGTCAATCAAACAAAGGCCTGGCCCTATGGAAATATTTTAAAAAATTGACAAAACTTTAGGCAAGCTAATACACACAGAAAGTTCACATTAATAAAGTTTGTGGTGAAAATGAAATATTACAACATGTTAGAAGACCATTAAGGTATATTTTTAAAAATTATTATACTCCAATAAATTGGAAATCTATAAAAAGTTAACAAATATATGTACATATGTAGCATACAAAAACTGAAACAAGAGGATATAACTAGACCATAATGACAATACATAAATTTAAATAATTTTCAAGTGAAGAATTGCAAATGTTCAATAAATACATGAGAAAAAGTCAACACCTTCACCCACTGGAGAAATTTAAGTTAAAAACCACATTCAGATTTTGTCTCACTTTAGGCTGTTACTGAGAGAAAAACCTAGTTGAGGGGTGGAAGAAGCTGTTCTGAGTAGTTTACTATTGAGATACCTGCGTGTGTGTGTGTGTGTGTGTGTGTGTGTGTGTGCGCGCGCGCACATGCGGTGGGGTGGGGTGGGGTTGACACTCTTGTTATGTTGCACATGTGGTATTTAGAGGACAACTTGCAAGAACCTGTTCTCTCTTTCCACCATACAGGTCCTGGGACTTGAACTCTGCTCCTCAGACTTGGTGGCACTGAGCTGCCTTGCCAGTGAGCTGTCTTACCAGCCTCCATCCGCATGTTTTTCATGCAGTATTCATAAAAGCCAAGTTGTGAAATTAGTTTAGGTGCTCACTAATAATTGAACAGATAAATAATACATGTCGTATCTACACATGGGGTTTTATTCCCCTGTGAAGAATGAAATGATGGTCATTTCAGAGGTAGAACTAGAGGCCATCATGCTAAACAAAGTAATTCAGACTCAAGCAAAAGTATCCCATTTTTTCTCAAATGTGGAATTTATAACACTAAAAAAACCATGAAAGTAAATGTAGCCTTGAACACTTTAGGAATGAAGGGGGAGGGAAGCTATGAGGCCAGTAAGAAACAAAATGGCCAAAGTAAATTACATATGTGTATGAACATGTCATAACAAGACCAATCACTTTGTTCATATAATAATACACAATAATAAAATCCCATAGAGTTCCTGGAGCCCATAAGTCCTCCGATCAGTATTCTAAGTTGGAAAATCAGCCAGGCTTTATACTAAAATTACCCATGCTCAAGTCAAACTTGCTCAGATTTTTCTTGATATTTTATTTTACAAGTTGTCAAAAGCTTATCAAAGATATTCATGCACACAGTTAATGGTTTTCCTAGCATGATGTCCTCTATTTCCACAAGGCCTCAGTGGATTGGCTCCTCTTGTCTAAACTGCTCACATGATGCTCTCCACATGAAATGTTCTCTTGGCCCTCTTCTTTTCCATCCCCCAAATCCAGTACATCTCCACTTTCGAATGTACTGATTTTTTTCTTTGTACCTACTAAAAATTTGTATATGTGACCAGGACAACTTCTACTAATTTACCTGGTTGGGAAGAATAGCTGCTGCCTAAATTTAAGCAGTCTGATAATTTCTCCTTATAAATATATCCCCATTACACAGCCCCTTTCTCTGGTACTCAGGGCATTGGCTTTAAAAAACAAACAAGCAATCAAAAAAACCAAAGCCAACTGTTTATTGAGCCTTTTTTTAAAAAAATGTGATTTTTATACGTAAAAGTGCATATAAAATAGCTCTCAAAATGACTCAAGGAAATAGATGGTATTTTTATCTCCATTTTGCACACTCTTCGAATCAGCAGCTTCCATTTGTAAGAATTTATCATGAGTGTTCTATTCTTGTGCATATAAAACTGGCCAGTCGCAAAGTTATTCATCTTAGCAATAATTGTGATAAAGGGCAGACACTTAGCTAGGGATTGGCTAACAAAAGTGTGCATTTTTTTTTAAAGACAGGGTCTTTCTGCATAACTCTGACTGATCTGAAACTCTCTGTGTAGAACAGACTGGCCTTGAACTAGAGATCCACTTGCCTCTGTTCCTGGGACTAATACCACACTCCACAGCACCCAGCCTTAAACTATGGAAAGTTTAAACAATATGCCATTCGTGCATCTGTTGGAAATAATGCTTTCTGTGATCTTTTGGAAGAGTCTCTGAGACATATTATACTAAATGGAAAAGGGCAAACCCCCTTTTTTTACAAACCCCCACCCTGTGAATGGAACAATAAATGCATGCATGTATTTGCTTATCTGTACATGGATTATTTATGAAAAGATGTACAAAAGTTGATAACACAAGTTTCCTCTAAGGAGAGGAGCCTGGAAATAAGCTGCCACTTTAGCTAATGTAGCCCACACACTGCCATCCACCTGTAGGATACCTCATCTCCTTAAGCTGGAATCATACAGTCTCTGTGTTCTATTGCTGTCAAAAGACACTATGACCACGAAAACTCTTATGATGGAAAGAATTTATTTGGGTCTTGTTAACAGTTTGAGATGTTTAGTGCATTGTCATTGTGGTGGGGAGCATGGCAGCATGCAGGCAGACATGGTGCTGGAGAAATAGCTAAAAGTTCTACATCTGGTCTACAGGCAGCAGGGAGAGAGTCACTGAGCATGACTTTGGGCCTTAAAACCTCAAAACCCATTCCCAACAACACATTTCCTCCACAAGGTCACACCACCTAAACCTTTCAAATGTGCCACTCCCTGGTGACCAAGTATTTAAAATTTTGAGCATATATGGGCCATTTTTTTCAAACTACCACATATACCATCAATAAAAATGGACTTAATATCTTTGATTTTAAATCTAATAGACATTGGACTGGAGAAGTTTGAGAGAGTCGTTATATAATGGTAGAATTCTTTCTTTTTAATTAAAAACTGTAAAGACCCAGGCTGCAGCTTAGTGGTAGAGTGCTTGCCTACTCTCCTCAAGGGCCTGGATTTGATCCTCAGCACTGCAATCAACTCAAACACCAAGGCATCATGTTAAACCGTAACATTTGCAGCATGTCAAACCATAAAATTAGTAGATCCCTTTGGATAGAGATTTCTAACGCCCATCATGTTAAAGCTATGATCTACCAAGGCTATGAGCCTCTCAGACATCCACTGTAGAGAAAGGAGATCTTCTGTGAAGCCATTGAGCTCTTCTTCATGCTTATTCATCTCCCTTCCAGGTGTGCATCCCTGACTTTTTCCTCTAAAGGCATTCCAGCTGAGCTGTCAGCCTCCAGGGCTTTCATGACCACTGATTGCTGCTATTTTTGTTGTTCTCCATCTTTTTGATGCTGTTCCATTGTCCCTCCTGTGGTTGCCCTTGTCTGATCTTTAGTATTTTAATTAATGTTGCTTAATTATACTTGGCTCCCTGAGGTTTTTTAAAGGGTGAATTCAATGGAAGGGACTCAGTGAATTTTCCCATCTCCTGAAGTTATTGAGAACTTTCTATCCAGGGGCACACCTAGTTATTTCTGAGATATCAGTCATGCCACAGAAAATATAGTGGGACATTTGGGAGGTGAAGGGACCTGACAAATGACTATTTTATTTTAGCCCACAAGATGAGATTACATGCTTGGTATGGACAAGGCAAAACTGTACTTTTTCCCTGTTGCTTATACTGGAGGGGTCTTGCTTGGAACTGAGAATTAAATTGATACAACAGGTAAGAAGGCTAAAAACACACATACATTTATTAATATGCCTTACATGCCACATTAACCTTCATAAGGAAAAAAAAGTTCCAGAGAGACAGTTAAGAGATGAGTATATGTGTATTGTAATAGACAAAGCACAGGAAGTTGTGTTGAGACAAAGAGGCTTTGTTTAGGGCAGTTAACTATGTGAAGAAGTGATCAGTAAGATATGACTTGGTGCAACAAGGTTTGTTTGTGAAAGCTTCCCTTGGCAATCACTTTCTATCCTTGATGATAAAAACAGCATCTTTCTTTTCATCTGGGGAAGAATATTTTACATGAAAATTTTTATTCTTGCTTTGGAAAAGAGGAAAAGAAGCAACAGGAAGAGGAGAATAAATAATAATAATAATAATTAAGAATTTTCTTTTTGTAACTGCTGTTTTTTAATTGCATTACCTCAAAATAACCAAATTACCATAGTGACACATTTGGGGTGGCATGTTCCGAACTCTCTCAATATTAAACCAATTTTGCTACATCTCATTGGGTGATATCCACGGAACACTATGAATTAAATAAAACCTAGAAGCAGATGAAACCTTCTGGGTTTCATCTCCAGTCCTGTGTCATCTTTATTCCTTTAAAGGTGATGTATACGGTACAGCGTTTCATACTGTGTCCTCATGGTCACCTTCAGCTGCCCTTCATGTTGAGGATAATGTTCTTAAAACATCAGAACTTGCCCCCGTTCTGATTTTTTATGGTTGCAATTCGATCTCCTTAAAGCCTTTGGTTTGACTAGATGTGACATCTTTGGATCCCCTTGGTGTCCTCATCTTGATTGGCCTCTTTATCTGTTTTGATTTTACCACAAAGGCATTTCTTTTTTTTTAGATTTTAATTAATCAGTCTCTGCACATGTATTTTTCAGGTCAGGTTTAAGCGGTCTAGCTGCTGCAATATTACAATCATTTGTTTCTTTCTCTTAATGTCTCCTAACCCAATATTCTAAATTGTTCCCATTATCCAGAAAGTAACATTTTGCTGAGTAATGCATGCTGCAGTGTGGAGTATACTTTGTGCAGTTATTGATTCTTTGAAAAGTAAGCAAAGATGGATCAATGCGAACAAATCAAGGCTTTCCCTCCAGAGCATGCTAGGAAAAAGTCAGCCCCCATCTCTTGCACTTGGCTGACTCAAAGGCAGAAATAACAGTGGGAAAGTGTTATGGGGGAAAGACAACACAGCCAGTGTACCCACCGTAGGGTGGAGTGGAGTAGGGAAGCTATAGGCTCTCCAAGGAGCAGGAAAGGGTCCTGTGATGGGTACAGATGGATTTATACTTATCTGACTGGTCCTAAGTTAGAAGCAGGATGGGAGTTAAGGAGGATGTTGGTCATCAACAAGTCTTGACAAGCTAGGAATTGTTGTAACATAGGTTATAGTCTGGCTTACTGGGCTGTAAACTCTACAGGCTATTCCGTTTTGTCTATGACCTGGCTATTATCTACTTATATATTCAATCTCGCAATTCTAAAATGCACATTTACTGCCCCTAATGCTTAAACACATCTGAAATTAGATTATGTCTTATATATAATCTATACATGTCATGTTTTAGTTGGCAAAGGATTTCCTTTCTTTGCAGTTAACAAAATAACCTTACTCCATGGTAGCTTAGACTTGATAAAATATAATATTGTGGTGAAAAAGAAGATATGATAGATATTCCTCTCAAAATTTCATATCATAATGAGGACATTCATTAAAGAATTTCAACATGTATTTTAAGTCAGCTTTAAATGGTCATTCCTGGAAGAGAAGTTCCCTGCAAGAACAAAAGCCGCACCTACAGTAAAGGTTTTGAAGGCTGAAAAACAGATTAGAACTTCTGTGATTGTAGATAGCTGGGATGTTGCAGGCAAGAGCTAAATTATCTTGGGCTATCTTTAGACCCCTAATTGTCACTCACTACCCAACCCTGTATTTGACCAAAATCCATCCCTGTGACTATTAGGAAAATATTTTTGAGATGCGTTAACATACCATCTACTTCCACTAACTGCACTAACAGACCCAAGTTTCCGTCAACTGACTGAGCTATCTCCCCAGCCCCATCCTTCTCTTTCTTTAAAAAGAATGGACGCTGATGGCACATGCCTTTAATCCCAGCACTCGGGAGGCAGAGGCAGGCAGATCTCTGTGAGTTTGAGGCCAGCCTGGTCTACAAGAACTAGTCCAGGACAGGCACCAAAGCTACACAGAGAAACCCTGTCTTGAAAAACAAAACAAAGAAATAAGAATGGAGTCTAGGCTGGGCATGGCAATGTGTGCCTTTAATCCCAGCACTCGGGACCAGAGGTACCCGAATCTTTAGGCATTCAAGGTCATCATGGCTTACTAATGAGTATCAGACCAGTCAGGGCTACATAGTGGGGTTCTAGAAAAAAGCAAGAAGGGGAAATAGGATGAACGTAAGAGTATGTATATTTTTTCATTAATTTATAATGTTATCCTGTGTGTGTGTTTGTGTACTACAGGCATACCTGGTACCCTGAGAGGTCAGAAGAAGGTGTTAGACTTCTCTTAGACTACAGTTATAGATGGTGGTAAGCTGCCATTTGGATGATAGGAATCAAGCCTTGATCCTCTGGACAATCAGCCCAGGCTTTTAACCACCAGTTCATCTCTCCAGCATCTTGGAGTCTATTTTTTCTATTTGTGTGTTTATTTTTTTAAATTCATTTTATATAACAACCACAGTTTCCCATCCCTCTTTTCCTCCCACATCCCCCACCTTCACCCTATCAGAAAGGGTAAGGCCTCTCATGGGAAGTCAACAAGACCTGGCACATTCAGTTGAGGGCAGGACCAAGGATCTCCCCTCACTGCCCCCATCAAGTCTGAGCAAAACACCATATGGAATGGGCTTCAAAAAGCTAGCTCATGCACCAGGAATAGATTCTGGTCCCACTGCCAGGGGTCCCACAAACAGACCAGGCTAAAAAACTGTCACCAGCTTGCAGAGGGCCCAGTTGGGATCCATGCAAGCTCCCCAGTTGTAGGTCTAGGGTCCATGAGCTCCCACAAGTTCTGGTCAACTGTTTCTGTGGGTTTCTCCATCATGATATTGACCCTACCCCTTGCTCATATAAACCATCTTCCCTCTCTTCAACTGGACTCCCATAGCTCAGTGTGGTGCCCAGATGTGGATCTCTGCATCTGCTTCCATCAGTTACAGGATGAACGTTTTATAATGACAGGGTAGTCACCAATCTGATTACAGGAGAAAACCAGTGCAGGCACGCTCTCCACTATTGCCGGGGGGGGGGGGGGGGGGAGGTTATCTTGGGTCATCTATGTGGATTCCTGGGAATTTCCCTTGCATCTAGTTTCTTCCTAGACCCCTAATGACTCCCTCTGTCAAGATATCTCTTTCATTGCTCTCCTATCCCATACTAGTCTATATTTTTATGTGACTAGCAGTGCATTTTAGAGCCAAACACAAAGCAAGTAGGAAAAATATGTGCCTTTGGATCAAATGCAGCCTGCATTTAATGGGTGTACAGGAGGAAGGGAGTCATATCTCCTTGTTCTCAGCCCAGACACTGCCTCCAGGCAAAGCCAGGTGCCCCTGCCCCTGCTTGCCCATGTCTACCCTGCTCACCTTTGTTAGATCCCATAGTCACGTCTTGCTCAACGACTTCCTCTGAGCCCAGTGACTGTTTTTGGTACCACTTACGTTGATTGAGGGAATTGGTTATGTGTGTGTGATATTTCCCATGCCTGAGTGTCAGGGGCCAGCCTGGACAAAAATACCTCTCGCCAGGGTAAGGGCGTGGGGATTTAGAAATATAGTAAAGAAAATGAAGACGTGAATGAAAATGATAGAATGGAGAAACATATAGGATAGTATTGGGAAGGAATTTTTCAGTGGGTACTGAAAGTTTACCTGCATTTAATTTTCAACTGCTTAAAATATCCCGATCTCAAAAGGTAGGAGGAAGACAAACAGACTGCATTCACATGATACAAAGAAATGAACACAAGAATTGAAAGTCATGGGCTACATTCATAGTTAAACATTCTGTTGCTGGGACAAAATAAGTCACACTTAAACTCTAGACCAAAATATTCTATTGGCAACTCCCTGGGTAGAATCCCGAGTTATTTCCATAAAGGGAACTGGAACTTGATTGGAGCCTTAGACTTTTGTTTGAGGTAGGAACAAATCACTTCCCTATTCCAGGAGCACAAGGTCTGGGATTAGCCACACCTGTTTACAATAACCTTGAGCGAGCAGAACTCACTGACTGACAACTAGGTGGGACCTTTGTAAGAGGTGAAAGCACAATAACCTTGAAAAAACTAGAAACAAGTCCCAACTCTCTGACCTTTGGTCAACAAGGAAATGGGCCTCTCTGGGCCTCCACACTTGACTGAGGTTATTGCCATAACGCGACAGGAGCAGGCTTTCCCCTTTTCCTCTCACCATCCCAGCATAGGTCTTAAAGCCTTTGGATTAATTTTCCATGCATAACACTAAAGTCATCTTTTGCCGTCTGCAGACTCTCCCACCCAACGCTTCCTCCATCCCTCCTCCACTCTGTCTTGGTTTGTCTTCTCAGGACTGTTTCCCTTGTCCTTGAATACAGGAACCTCTCCGGGATTCTCCAGTCCCTGATCTCTTTGACTTAACCCCTGATCTTTTTTCTTATGAATACCAATAAATAGAGACCCTTTCTTCCTGGACGTGTCAATGACCATTAAGGAATCTACATCTGGCAAAGGGAGATTTGTCTATGGAAAGTTTAATGATGTTTCTAAATGGCTGTTCCTACATGGTCCTTGAACAGAATGAGGCTTCCCCACTCTTAAGTGAACACATAGCACATTCTGTGTTCTGTCTTCCTATAAGAAGATAGGAGACAGTATTACTGGATGCAAGGCAAGGCAGAAGCTTGCTTACCTGAGTAGGTCTCGCAAGGAAGAAAAAGAGAAAGTAGGCACGATGCTTGATTACCATCTTTTCTATTCTTCCCATTGCAGGTTGAGTCCTTCAGCATGGGAAGGGCTGAGCTGACAATCCTCCATTGATGTGAACGGGGAGATTTGGCATGAGAGTTATCAATGTCATGGCCAGATTTGTATGTTGGAAACTCCTAGTTCTTTTTAAAGAAGCACAAGAATTTCTGTGGCTGGAATTATCTGAAATTACCTGGCCACATGCACGGCCCTAGAACCCAGAAGTGTCAGCCTTCTTGTGGCTGAAATCAACATTATCCTTTAGTTTGTGTGGAAAATATAAGGGAATTTGGTTCTACCTTTTTCTTATCATTCAAACACTTAGGATTCTTTGGCCAAATTTCTTCCTAATCAATGTCTTTTCTTTTCTCTTATCACATCATTTGCATTAACCTCTCTCTACCTCTGACCTTTTGGCATCATTATTTTTCCCATGATAGTTCAGCCATAAGCAGAGTCATTAAGACTGAAAAGAGAAAATGGTGCTTGAAATGTGGTATGATTTCAATCAGTTATTGTTATAAACACTATGATCAAAAACAACTTCAGAAAGTAAAGAGTTTATTTCTGCTTACATATTATAGTCCATCGTTGAAGGCAGGAGCTTGAAGCAGAAATCACAAAGGGGCACCATTTGATGACCTGCATGCAGAATTATGCTTAACTAGCTTTCTTGTACTGCCTGGAACCACCTACCTAAAAATGGTACTATTTACAATGAGATGGATCCCGTAATTACATTTACACACTAATCCAATCTAGACGATTCCTCATTGAGTCTTCTCCTTTCAAATGGTGCTAGATTGTGTCAAGTAGAGAATTTAGGCTAACCAGAATAACGGTATAGAGTGGGGGGACGGCAAGCAGTTTTGTAGGACCAATAGATATGTCTATTTGTTTTATTTTGATTTGGGACAGGATCCCATGTATTCCTGGATGGTCTCACACTTGCTATGTAGCCAAAGATGATCCTGAATTTCTTATCCTCCAGTCCTACCCCCAGACTATTGACACTACAGGATTATGGATATGTCCCACCATGCCTAGTTTTATATGATTCTGTGGATTGAACCAAGGCTTTGTACATGCTAGGCAATCATTGTTCTAACTGAGCTATGTCCCTAGCCTGTCTCTACTTGTTTTGGGAGATAAAATTTTATTGGAAGGCATACTTATTTGTTTTTACTCTTGAACAGGGCTTGTTTAAACTTACAGTACAGAGCTGCAAGGTTCTAACAAAAGACCTTATGAGGTCAGGGAGATGACACCTCAGTTTGAGAACTAGTTTGAATCTCTAGAACCCAAATACCAGGTGGATAGGGCAGCCTGCTTGCAATTCATGTATATGGAATGTGGAGGCACAGTATTGTTGGAATAAACTGTCTAGCAAGACTAGCTATATTGATGAGCTCTGGGTTTAACTGAGAGACTGCCTCGATGAGTAAAATGGAAAATGATGTCAACTTCAGGCCTCTAAATGCTCACATAGGTGCAAACGTATACATGAACACAGTTGTGGCCGCACACATGTGAGTGCTCATACACACACACACACACACACACACACACACACATGCAATCCATACATAGAAAAAAAAGAACACCCTATGGGTCGCTAACCGCTGAAATATTTGCTGTATGTAATTTTACAGGCAAGATTTGCTGATCCATGAGGTAGAACATTATTAGGCTAGTGCCAGCACATCTGGCTTCAAATCCTGCCTCTGGCACTTAGGAGCTGTGCTATTGATGGTGAAAGACCTGGATAAATCCAGACCCCCCCCCAGCATGAAAAAATGGAGCCAAAAATCTAAACATGGAGGGAAGAATCAGAAATCTAGGATTAGCCAGTTCAGTTTCAGGAACTAGCAGAAGATAAAGTTAGATTGTAATTTTGAGTATAATCTTGAGAAACAGGGAGTTGCCTCCTTGTGATCATCACTGGTATTTTTGGAATTTTCTATGATGCCCTCCCTACCCCTTTCAGGTTACTGGACTGTGGTTTCTTCCTTTAAAAACCCCTTCTCCCAATGACTCGGGGTCGAACTCCTCCCCTGCGTGGGTTATGAATCTTGGCCCCAGTGCACCGGTACCTGTCAAATAAACCTCGTGTGATTGCAGCAAGGACGGTCTCTCGTGAGTTACTGGAGGGGCCGTGTTATCCTGAGACTTGAGTGAGAGTCTCCCCACACTGGGGGTCTTTCAATGGAACCATTTTGGACTTCGGTTTCCTCATGTGTGGAGCAGGGATGGTACCTCTCTGCACATGACTCAAGAAGGTCCCAATGTCTAGTAAGTGTGGAAGCTTTTATAAACTATAGACTGCTGCATAAACATTAGGAACTGCATTGCCTTTCTTTCCTCTGAGCTTTTGATTGCTCCAGTTCCTTAATTTAATTCTCTCTGCTTATTTCTGTGGCTGTGACGAGTGCTATTAAAACCTGCAATTTGCCGGCAGTGCTAATGCTAATTTTCTAGTCAGCCCTACCATTCTATAGGCTGTGCAATGAGGAGGATATTTAAAATAAGCACGGATTATGTAAATAATTGGCTCATGGATGAAACCCACAATCACATGTTTTACTCCAAGTGTTTAAAAAAGTGGTTTATATAGGTTACGCTCAGTGAGGAAACCGCGGTCTACTGATAACTATATTTAGTTTTGCTATTCCACTTTCTCTGACCAAATAGTCTATTTAGTTATAGGAACAGTTCTGTGCATGCATTCAGGAAGAGAGGCTCCAGGGACTTGTGAGGAGGGCATGCTGACCTGGGCCACGGCAAAGACACCAAGCATCCACTGCAAAGACACCAAGCATCCACTGCAAAGACACCAAGCATCCACGGCAAAGACACCAAGCATCCACGGCAAAGACACCAAGCATCCACGGCAAAGACACCAAGCATCCACGGCAAAGACACCAAGCATCCACGGCAAAGACACCAAGCATTCTCTCTGCTCCATAGCTAAGATGGCGAGTATAGAAACAACAACAACAACAAAAAATCAGATATGGTAGTGAGCAGTCCCAAGCTTTCCTGGGAGTTGAAAAGAACAAGTAGTCCAGATTATAGGGTACAAAGGAATGTCATGTACATTGGCCTAATTTTGACAGTTTCTCACCACAGAACAGTAATTTGTAAAGGGAGCTGGAATTGCTGGAGGTTTCAAACTGGTTGCCCCTGGGGCAAAATACAGCTTGAAGACATGCTTTGTTATACTTATTTCATGGTATGTGTGTAATTTTTTAAAACATACTATTTGAGTGGTTTTAGGCAAAGAAGTTTGTTGCACTTCAGTTCCTGTCCTGGTAAATTTCTTATATTGCTGCCCAGCCTCCTAAAAGTTAGGATTTGCATCAATTCATGAAGGAATGGTGGTGTATGCTGCCTCGTCAAATGCAACAGCATGACCTCTTCAATACTCATGGGCTTCTGCCAACCTCCCCAGCTAACTTAGCTGGTCTCTGCCATTGTTTGGGGAAGAGAGTTTGTGAAGGCTGGAAAAGGAATCAGAACTCTGAATAAAAAGAAGTAGATTCAGGGCTGTCATATCTACAGGGATACTAGAATGTACCTGGAACCCTAAGGAAATGCCAAAGATCTGGAAGCAATCATAAGATGATAGAAAATGCTGGTGCATTTTTGTTGGGCCCATGGCCAGCATCCAAGATACATTGGGCACTGGGTATGGAACATGGGAGTAGGGTAGTATCTTTCTTCAAGTTCCTTTTTACTACTGGCTCTGGCCTGATGCCTCTTTTAAGGCCTGGCCTAGCTTATTTTTGGAACTCAACAAAGCTGAAGCTGTAGTCTCAGTTGAGAGGTCTGGAGACTTGCAAATGTTAGAAACAGATGGATCACATAAGATTAATCTCTTTCCCTTTTCTGGATTTACTGTCTGTGTCTCACTTGTGGAAATAAAATTGAGTGTGCACGTATGTGAATAAGGGATACTCAGGCATGGCAAAGTTTGATAGTCTTGATTATCATTTACAGCCTTATTCTACTTCTGGCCTGTGAATCTTTGTTCCACTTGAGGGAGTGAGGATCTTTGTTGCTGATTCTATTGGTAAAATGATGAATGCAGCATTCCATAATTTTTTGTATGTGTTAGGCCCCTCTGGCAGTTGAAGTTTATGAACCCTTCATAGAAATTCAGATTTCAAATGTACTATGAAATATATGTGATTATAAAGGAAACTAAGGAATAGTTATTGAAATATAGGTACTCTTTAAATAGCAAGATATAGGGACAGTTCTCATAAGCATCTTAATTTCAAAACAATGTGTGCTATCAATAATATTTTTAAATACACACAAAACTGTAATGTGGTGTGAAAATAACTGTGATTTTTTATTACCCAAAGTAATAGGTAATTCCACTATCCCTGTAGTTTCTTAGTAATATAAAAAAAAAATCTAAATTTCTGTTGGAGGTTAATGAACTTAAAATTTTGTTTTTTAGCCTACTTAATAGATGGATTATTGATTATGGTTAAAATCTTTAGCAGTGATTTCTCATTAAGTAAGACACCAGTTTGAAGTTGTGTTATGTGTGTGTTACTTTGTGATCATAATATATTGCTTAATTGTTATTTAGTTGATTGCTTTGAAGACAGATTGAAATTTCTTTCCACTATCTATGGAGATGGTGATTTTTCTCATTAACTCTGTTAATATGATGAATTATATTAATGGTTTTTTTTCTAATACCGATTTTTCTTGGTTCTGTTACCCAGTAATATTTAATCTCCTCACCTTTTACCCCAACCATTTCTGGTCAGTTTGTTCCCTGTTTCTACACACTGCCAAATAATGACCATAAAATAATTGCTAAACAAATTATCTTGGGAGGGGGGAGAGGAGTGGGGAGAAGGGGAGAGGAGTGGGGGGAGGGGGAGGGAAATGGGAGGCAGGGAGGAGGCAGAAATTTTTTCAATAAAAAAAATAAAAAAACCAAATTATCTTGTTTTCCTTCATTATTATTCTGTGCTTCTCAGATCTCGGAACACAAAGCTCCCTCTATGTGCCATGCAAAATTCACTCGTACCTAAAAAGCACCACTAATACTTCTTCAGTAAGACACTGGATACAGAGAAAAGGCCCAGGCATGTGTAGTCTCTCACCAGCAGCTTCTCTCCTGTGTGAACTGCCCCTCCCAACTTTGATGAATTTAAAATGATTTCTTCCCAATAACTTTTTAGATGTTCTGGGGACCATCATGCCCCTCGTATGGAGCCAATTATTCTGTTACAGCACATTGTATTGTGAAATCACAATTTTGTGTTCCTTTCTTCCTCGAGTTCCAAAGGTCTTGAGCACAAGGGCTGTATCTTAGTGGATATCTTATTATAACTTGTTTTTCTGAGACTAATATAAGGTATTGAGGAATAAAAAGGCTTCTGGCTTAAATACAGAGTGACTGGGGAGGTGGGAGGTGATGGCCCTTGTGGGTACAGAAGCTGCTGACCTTGTCCATGGACCGCATTCTGGCTAGTTCAGTCTAAATGCCTCATAGTGGCCAGGCTGAAGTAGATGTCAAAAGAACAAATGTTCTAGCGTCAGGAAGACTATCACAGATCAAAGCACTCTTAGAATAAAACATTTATGAATAGATTAGGAGCAGATCTAGCTACTGTATTTTTAATAGCTATGCTGTTACTCTTTCTGCTCTTAGAACAGCCAGCAGAAAAGTAAAAGTCCAGGCTGGTTGCTTATATGGATTTAAAAAGAACAAAAGAAGAGTATCAGATAACTAAGCAACCCCAAATCAGTCATGTAGGAAACAAAAAAGCAAAGTGTTCTTGACAAGCCTTTGATTTCCATTAGCTGATTAAATTGGTTTTACACTTTGTCCCTGGAGACTGGTATTTATTAGCTGTATTGGCAGACTTTAGAGACTTGTGTTTCATCTCTGTTCAATTTTGAAAATGCGTTCCTCTTTAAAACTGATGTAAAGTTAATATACTTCAAGCAAAAGGTGAGTCCTTACCGCTATTATTTACACTCCTTGCTCTGGCTACTCCACTCAGTTCACCGCTAGGCTCATTGCTGCTCCACACGCACAGAATGAGGATCATATACTCGGGCTCCCTGGGGCTGGCTTCAAGCCTACTGAAGATGCCAGAGCCGCCAGATTTCTGTTGGGAAGCTCGCATTTTCCTTTGGCTGATATTTCAGAATGGGTTAGCACCTCCCCAGTTGACGGATTTCCTCACATCATTCTGGCTACCAGAATATTAGTGACAAAATTCGGCAGCACGTTTCTTACAGTAGAATGGCTTGTTTGAATGCCATTGGACTTCAACGGGGTACCTCTCCTCTGGATCAGTAGCTGATAGGGCAAAGTGTTGAAGTCAGATCCTTCGCATTTAAATCCTGCCTCTGCCAACTTGCTCTTGGAGGAGGCACAAAATGCTCTTTTCCTTGGTCTCCTTATCTATAATGAGGGCAACTTATAAGTTCCTACCTGGGAGGGTGGCCGTGAAGAATGCTTGAAATAATCAAAACTGAGCACTTAGCACAGTGCCTGACAGAGAAGCACTCGGTAAGAGATAACTGTGTTGATTACTATTTGGATTTGGGCTGCTTAAGTAGACATCTAGATGTGCTGTAGCTGCTTTTGCCAGGAGATAAATTAATCAGGATGCTTTTTGGTAACAGAAGACTTGATCCACAGTGACTTATGCAATAAAGACATTCATTACTTCTCGCAATGAGAAATCCAACTTAGAACACACTCTAAGTTTGGTTGTTTGGGTATCTCCATATTGTCAGCAATGGCACAGATTCGCTAATGAGCCTCTCTACCAACTGCAGGGCAGGGTATGGCTTGACCTTTACGCTGTCTTTTCATGGTTACGAGGGGTTTGCCAGTTAGTTGCAGGATAACATAGATTCTTCCTTGTTCACCTCAAGTCTCTGGGGCTGGGAGTAGAACTCCCCTACACCACGGATGACCACATTTTCCTTCCATGTGATGGTCAGCCAAGGCCAGGTGTTACCTTGAATCAGCTTCTCAGGGCCAGACATATCACTTAGACAGGAGACACAAACGTAAGAACTAACTGAAGACTTTCTAAAATTCAGCTTCCTAGGTCCCAGTGAATGTGTCCTGATAGCCACAGGTCTAGGATTATGCATTTCAGTGAGTAGTCTAATTTTTTACATTATTTTCTTAAATTAATCTGCTAGTTTTTCCATTATGGCTTTTTCATTTATCCTTAGTTTGAATTGACCCCCTCCACCCCATCTTTCCTCTCCCATCCCTCCTTATATCCCCTTCGTTGCTTAAATCTTTCCACTTCCCTGTGTATTAGCTTCTATTTTAATATCACTCATGTTCCAGATTGGAGAAAAACAAACCAGAAGCTGAGCATCAGACTGAACTGCAAGCACAAAGTTAACAAGTAGCAGAATTAAGTCAGATTTTGCCAGGAAGGAAGAAGCCAGGGATGTCAAAAGCAGTACCCTCTGTAGGTGCACAGACCAAGGTCCCAGATGCAGAATTCAGTGATCCCAAGCAACACTCACTCACTCACTACTCATTTATTTGTTTATTCATCCACTTAGAATCATCCACTAAGCATGCCCTAAGGCTATGTTCTGCCCTAACCGCCGTAGAAAGACTCCCTTGAGCTGTGTGCAACACCATAGGGCTGGCAGACCAGTAAAACCTGGGATGGGAGGTGGATGACTTTGGTGATTTTAAGCTGCAAGATAACTGTGTGGCTGTGCAGGAAGAAAGAGGAAGCCACCTGCATAGATTTTCTTCTCTGACTGCTAAGGAGCCAGCCAGAGTGCAAAGAGTCAATGAACTCACCCATGCTCAGCTGTTCTGTCCTCTTCTTCTAAAGATGGATGAGTCAGAGCAGCTGAGAGAGCAGAGTTCTCATGTTGGAGCAGCAGAAGCACAAAGGCCAACACTCCTGTCCTTGCCCTTGGAGAAAAGACCAGGTGTGATTGCTTGCTCAGCAGTTTCCGCTGCTGCTCATTCTTATGTCTGACTCTGGCTGGTGGTGGGGGAGTGTGGGAGGGGGAGGTGGCTGATGTGAAATGAGGGGGAATAAAAATACTATGCAAAGTATGAATTGCTATGTGTGTGTGCTGACTCGTTTTTATTAATATAGAGCATTAGTCTTCCCTGGTCTCAGAGTCTGACTCCTGGAGCTGGGAATGACAAATACAAAAAAAAAAAAAAAAAAAAAAAAAAAAAAAAAAAAAAAAAGAGGTCATTCATAAACTAAATACAATTCTCATTCGCCATTGGTCCGAAAGTGTCCTTCCAAAGGCAGACACCTGGCACAACTGATTAAGTAACAATAGCACTAATAATTATGACACTGTATTGCTCCTGAATGCTTTATGCCTTCAAGATGATCATAGACAAATGATGTCATCTGGTGTCTGGAATCTGTGGATGACTGATGGTCTAACTCTTCACTGTGGATGGCTGTCTGACACCTCCATGTGATGCATTTGCACCCTGTTGTTAGGAAATGCCATGCCTCTTTCTTGTTTCTCCCTTCCCCACACACCGCTGCCCGTCTCCTTTACTGCTTCTGTGCTGTTGTGAAATACTGTCTTCAAGCTATCAGCGCAGACAATCTGCTTCTAACTGGTCTCTGCCCCTGATTTCCCTTGACAATTTCAATATCAAGTCAAATGCATCCCAAGCTACAAGTATATGAACCAGGAATATATTTAATATGAGAAGAGGCTTTGGGTATAAAACATCTGCTTTTGTTAAAAGCCAGAAGTTGGGAAATAATGTTTGACAAGAGGGAAAGAAATGAATGCCAAGAATCCTTTAAATATTGGCCCTTTCCAGAAGGTGCTTGGTCTAGTTGCTTTATGGGTTCAGGTGTCCTGAGAGACAACCTGACAGCCACTACTTATATGCCTGCCTGTGTGCCAACATTCAGGACATACTGCTTCCCATCTTCATCCAGTCTGGCTCTTCTTCCCTGCAGAAACCAGAGCCCAGCCTGTTAGAGACTTCCAGGGTAAGACTTCCCTCCACGTCTGCTGGCACCTACTTAATGATAAGCGGATGAGTCTGTCAGGTAAATCGACCTAGAGACACACAGGGGTCTGGATGCTGTCATTTTAGAGAGTCTAAGGATTTGGAAGAGCAGAGGTCAATCAGTCATGGTTTAAGCCCACATCTCTATAAATGAGCTGTGAGATGCTAGGTAGCTTACAGAAACTGTCTAGACTGTGTACAATTCTGATAACTACTGATCCTCTCTTCTGGATTGTAGGCCTAGACTGCCTGAAGGGATATAAGGGCCACAGGAGCACTCTAAGCACCAAGGCATAGAATTTCCTAGGCTAGGACACTCACACAGGGCACAAGGGAAGTGAAGCCAGTCCATTTTCTGCCCCACATTTTCTTCTCGTAATGATACTGCTCAGGAGGAGCACGATGCCTTAGGTAGTGAAATGTTTGCCACGAAAGCACGAGGACCAGATTTCGGATCTCTGGTGGCCATGTAAGAAGCCAGGAGCACTGGTATGGGCCTGTAATCTTGGCACTGAGGAAGCAGAGACAGGAGACTTTCTGGGACTTAACCAGTGAGCTCGAGGTTCACTGAGAGACCCTCACACAAAATATATAATAAAAGATATCAGTGCATATATGTATCCTTGTGAAACTATGAGTTTTTGGTTATAAACAAGATTCTTATTTATCCAGAAAAAAAAAAAAAACTTCAAGAAGAAGAAAAAGGAGGAGTCCTATGGTAGAACCTTTCTCTCCGGCACTGAATCACATGTGCCTTTGGTTGTTCAGATGCTGTAACAAAATGGCCTTGAAAATGAGTGGCTAAAACAGAAGGGATTTATTCCTCACAGTTCTGAAGGCTGAGCTATCCAGGATCAAGGTGTCAATCAGTCCAGTTCTCAGGGACAGCTCACTTCCAGGTATGCCAATGGTACCTTCTCGCTTTGTCTGTATTTGGCATGGCATCTCTCATGTCTCTTCTTAGTGGACTAACTCCATCTATAAGTGCTCCACCCTCACGATTGAATTTCTTCCCCAAAGCCCAAGTCCTAAGTATCATTCTGTTGGGATTAGTGTTCTACCATATGGATCGGGGTTTTGAGAGCACATATATTTGATAGAACCTTATGGTGTTCCAGTGGGCAGAATTTGATAGAAAAGGATTCCATATGTAACCAGCTGACAATCACATGTGAAGGTTAGAATGAACATGGATGAGCAAGTATTTTTGTAGTAGAATATAGAGTCCTCTGAGTATATCTCCTGGGGAGGAATAGCTGAGTTATTGGTAGTTCTATTTCCAGATTTTTGAGCAATCTTCACATTGATTTCCATTGTAAAGGCAGCACTTTACACTCCACTAAGACTTCATAGAGATTTCTCTTCCCCCACATCTTCACCAGTATTTTCTGTTACCTGATTTCTTGATGGTAGCCATTTTGACTGGAGCACTTTAAAATGCTTATTAGCTATTTATGTTTCTTCTTTTAAGAATCCAAAGTTGTTGACTTTGTTTCTTGAAAGACTAGAGTCCTATTTAGAATTTTTTCATCAGATTTTAGAATAGTAAAACCTGCTTGTTTCCTAGTTTCATTTACATGGAATACTTTTTCTTTCCTTTTATTCTAAGATAGTGTCTATTCTTAAAGGTGGGGTGTTTCATGTGAACAACAAAAGTGTGGATCCTGTTTTCTAAAATCGGGGCTATTAATCAGAGTTATTACTAAAAGACAAACATAAATGCTTCCATCTTGTTAATTCTTTTATATCAACTTTACACAACTTCTATCCCAGCACCATTTATTCTCCCTGTCTCCTTAGTTTCTTAGGTGTGCTCATCCTTTTCTTTATTCCAAAGTGCCCCATATAGTATTCTATATAGGGTTAATTTGGTGGTCATGAATTCATTTACCTGTTTTTATCATGAATTTTTTTTATCCTTCATTTTTAACAATTTATTTTTATTTTAAATTTGTTTGTTTTATATCCTGACTGCAGTTTCCCCACCCTCCTCTCTTCTCAGTCCCTCCCTACCTGTGTACTCCCCTTGCCCCTACACTCTTCCTCTCCTCTTTCATTTCTCTCCAGAAAAGGACAGAGCTCCCATGAATATCAACAAAACATGGCATATCAAGTTCAGTAAGACTAAGAAACTCCCCTTGTATTAAGGCAAGGCAACCCAGCATGAGGTGTAGAGTCCCAAAAGCCAGCAAAAGAGTTGCAAACAGTCCCTGTTCCTGTTGTTTGGAGGACCAAGATACAAAACTGTCACGTATATGCAGAGGGCCTAGGTCAGTCCCATGCAGGTTCCCTGCTTGTCAGTTCAGACTCTGTGAGCTCCTATGACCTCAGTTAGTTGATGCTGTATGTTTTCTTTTGATATCCTTGACCCATTTGACTTCTCAAGCCTTCTTCCCTCTCTTCATCAGGATTCCCTGAGCTCAGCCTGATGTTTTGTCTTTACATCTGTTTCCTCCAGTTGCTGGATGAAGCCTCTCTGAAGACAACTGGGCTAGGCACCAGTCTATGAGTATAGCAGATAATCTTTAGACACATTACAGTGACATTTTTTATCCAGTCGTGTTTGGCTCTATCCAAGTCTCTGGGTCATACAACCTCTGAGCCCTGACACTCCAGGCAGTGCCAGGGGTGGGGTTAGTCTCATGGCATGGGACTCAGGATGAACCAATCATTAGTTAGCCATTCCCTCATTCTCTATGCCACCCTTACCCTAGCACATCCCATAGGGAGGACAGTCTGAAAGTTGAAGGTTTTATGACTGGGTTGGTGTCCCAGTCCCTCCACTGACCACAAGGGATGGACAGTTTAGGCTATGTATCTGCTATTTCTAAGAATCTTAACGTGGGTCATCTTGTAAATTTCTGGGAGTTTCCCTTGCACCAGGTTTCTAACTGACTCAAAAATGCCTCTCCTTGTCAGTTGTCTCTTTCAGTACTCTCTCCCTCCATGTGCTCCCAACCTGATCTCTCATGTTTCCATCCCCACCTGCACTCAGTCCACCCACAAAATCTCTTCTATTTCCCCTTCTCAGGGAGATCCATGCACCCTCTCCTTTCTCTGCGCCCCCGACTGCCTTGAGCCCGTCTTATTACCTAGCCTCTCTGAACCTGTGGATTGTAGCATGATTATCCTTACCTTACAGCTAATATCTACTTATAACGGAGTACATACTGTATACTGAGACTGTACTTTTGCTTCCTGCCTGAATAATCACACAGAAACAATGTTAATTTCAGTACTATTTGGCCAAGGACTCAGACATATTCCTAGCTTGCTCTTTTATCTTTAATTAACCCATTTCTATTAATCTATATGTCACTACAAGGCTGTGTGTGGCTTTCTCTTTTGACTCTGCCTAATATCTATCTATCTATCTATCTATCTATCTATCTATCTATCTATCTATCTATCTATCTATCAGTTCAGATTTCCTGCCTGGCTTTATTCTGCTAAGCCATTAATAAAGCTCACAGCTTTATTCATGAGCCAATAAAAGCAACACATATACATAAAGACATCTCAAATCATCTCCCTTTTTTTGTCAAATTAAAAATAAAGGTTTTAATTTTAACATGGTAAAATCACATATACAAAACAGTTATCAAGCAAGAATTATAGTTATAGTATTAGTCCATTTACATTTGGCAAATAAAGGAAAATATTCTATCATCTATTCTTTCTTTGTGAGTCTAAAATTTTATATCTAATTTATCTTTTATCAGAGCTAAGAAAAACTATAATTATAACTATATCATCTTCAGCTTCAAATCAAAGATGCCATAAGGATATACTATTACCTAAGTAAGCAGGAAGTGCATTGTAAGCAACTTTCAAAACTCTAGAATTGACAGAGACATCTCTCTGCCTGGACAGTCACCCAAAGTTCTTTTGTAACACTGGGGCATCCATCTTGAGCCTATAGGCTCACAATATCTGGCAGACTTTTTAGTGCCATTTTTTTCGGGAAAATTTGTCAGATTTCTCAGGAAATTTGAAGATCTGTTCTTTCTTGTACTGGAAAAGTACATAAGTTGCTTTCTTCTGTGTCCTGCAGAATGTCTGACAGTTTCTTCTGTGAAACAGAACTCTGAAGGACCATCCTATCTTTTGAAAAGTTCAGCAGTCACTTTTCTGTAAGTCCTGCATGTCCAGTTCATACAGCATACCATCAAGTAATCCAAGCAAGAGGAGTTTCCTGCCCAAATGGCTAGCCTTGTCATATTGAAGGCTAATTCCATAACAAGTTCCTTCAATGTGCATCCAGCTCTTTAAAGTAATTGTTGCTGACAGAAGCAGACATATCTCACTGTCCAGAAAAGTTCTTAAAACCTTTTAAATGCCATGTTCTGTAGGCCATTGAAATTTTGAAAATTATTTAACTGAAATCTATCTCTGTATATCTAGAAAACTAACATGACTAAAAGTTTGATTTTTATAGAAGACTATCTATTAACTGTATTTCTTAATTATACATTGTATTTTTATATGAGCTGCATAAACATAATACCTTAAGAGTAAAAAAATATATATGTAGCATAAAAATTGACCTTAAATTTGTATCAATAAACTAAAATCTATACCACTGTTATTCTAAGTGAGTACACACCATGTTTGTCTTTATGGGTCTGAATTGCCTCACTCAGAATGATTTTTTCATCTTCAACAAATGGTGCTGGTATAATTGGATGTCAGCATGTAGAAGAATACAAATAGATCCATATCTATTGCCATATACAAAACTCAAGTACAAGTGGATGAAAGACCTCAAGCTTAGGGAGAAAAAACTTAGGGAGAAAAGGATTTATTCGGATTGTATTTCTTAGTTTCAGTCCATCTTGAAGGGGATTCAGGGCAGGATTTCAAGGCAGGAACCTGGAGGCAGGAACAAAGCAAGACCCTAGAGGAGTATTGCTTACTGGCTTGTTCTCCATGGCCTGCTCAGTCTTCTTTCTTACACAGCCTAGGACCAATGGATGGGTGGCAACATCTACAGTGAATTAGACCATTCCACATCAATAATTAGTTGAGAAGGCTCCCCCACAAAATTGCCAACAATTTGTTGGAGACATTTTCTCAATTGGTGTTCCCTTTTCCCAGAGGACCCTGCTTTTTGTCAAGTTTACACACACACACACCACCTAAAAGTCAACCAACAAAAATAGATGTAGTACATACCATGTTCTCAAAGTAGAAAATTTTAATTAGAAAATTTCAGCTCACAGTAAGTTAATTTATAAATTGAATGTGCTTCTTACATAATGCTTTAAGAGTTTGATAGAAGAGGATGGGTGTTGATTCTAAAATTCATCTGAAAGAGAAGACAAATGAGAACAGGTTAAAATGTTTTGAAATAAAAACAGGGCTGTACAGCTCATATTAAATTAAAAAGTTATAATTTGTTATTAGTATATATGTGCATATGTATTTATGTGAGCATGTGGGTAGGATGCACACTTGCCACGGCCTATAGTTGGAGGTAAAAGTACAACTCTTGAGAGTCAGTTCTCTCCTTGCACCGTTGGTTCCAGGGGTTGAACTGACATGGTCAAGTTTGTGTGACAAGCATTTTTAGCCATTGAATTATCTCTCCAACCCTGTGGTTAAGTTGTAAATAGCTGAGAATAGTAAATAATGGAAGGATTGTCTCTGTTTGCAAGATAGAGAACTAGCTTGCCAAATTTGTATAGACATCAGTAGAAAGGATGGACTTCTGAGTCTGGAGAGGCCTGTCACTTACAGAGTCTTAAACAGCATGAGCATCAGGTACGTGTCTATCGCCCTTGTCTTCCGGTGTCAAGGAGATGATGTAGAGGAGAAAGGTCAGAAGCATCCTGATTATTGAGATGACTTTCATCCCAGTTGAAGAACCTGAAGATTATAGAATCTGTCATCTTCATAATGCTAACCAAAATTGCCTGTGTTTGCCAGAGAAAAAAGTTAGTCTTTATTCTATTATAATCAAGCATGCCCATTGGAGGACAGTGTTCTGTCTTTTCAATCTATTTACATCCTTGAGATAACCAATGTTCCACTCACAGATGTGCAGAAACATGAGGCACTCGTACATAATTGTCTTGGCAAAACCCATTCCTCATTTCCACACTGTCTTGGCTCCTGGAAAATTTCCCCATGATTACACTATTTCTTCTGCTACCTGATTAATATGATCAAATGAGACTAGTGCAAAATATATTCAATTTGTCTGTTACAGCATTTAATTATCAACAGCATTAGGATAAAGTCAACATTCAATATTGCATTAGCCATAGCCCTCAGAGTCTGAGTCCCAGCCAATCTAACAGACCCCATAAACAACCAACATATAACTTGCAAACTCAATTTTCTTTATCCTTAAGTTTCTGTATTGATTTTTTCATTTGGCCTGAGTCATTAATTCAGCCATGGATAGATTCATTAATGTTTTTACACCCTCTGTCCTGGCACACAAGGAAGAAGTCTAGAGAAATTCTATTATCCATGGCAATCCAGTAAAGGTGTTGAAGCCAAGCATTGATCATGCCAATACAAGAATAGAAGCCAAGGGCCTAAACCAGCATTCAATTAGAATTTTCCAGAATAACCCTCTGTCCAGTGGCTGAGTTTCTGTCTTGAAACTTGCCTGGGATTGATCTATGGATAAAGAGAGATAGCTCATGTCAGTATAAAAGCTAGGTAGAATCCTGAGTTTTCAAAATGTGTCTTTAGAACCCCATCATTTTTTATCTCACCATTTTCTAAGACACAGTTCAGAGAAGATGACAACTTTCAGGAGAGAGTTGCAATTAGTGACCATGTAGGCTAATTAAAATGTATAGATCAGGAGTAGATGATGAAAGTGTGTCAAAATCTTTGTAAGTTGAATATAAGGTAGATGGTGGGCTTTTGAACTAACTCAGAAGTCTGTAGATAGAAAGCCCCAAAGGATAATAGATGCTTTGATTAGAATGTTTTTTTTTTATTGTAGTAAAAGATACAATTGTGAGACTCTGAGATTGAGAAAATAGCAAACATTATGTGGCACCACTAATAGCTCTGAAAGACAAAGATCCACTAAAGTCCACCTACCAGGCATGGCAGGGTCCTCACCCATGCAATGAGGCCCTAGGAGTTACAAATTGGGCACATCATCCTAAGTGCACCAGGAATATATCCTGGGACTCAATGCACTGTTTATGACAGTGAGTGTATAGCTATCTCCAGTATAATAAAGGATCCCACAACCATTGCCATTTGAGCTGCATATCCTCAATTAGCATCTTTATCCTAGCTGTTCTCATTACAGAACAGGCCTTTACTGTGGGATCCACGGGGGTGACCCGGGATTCCATCAACAGTGCCTTTTGTTTCCATGACTGCTGTGAGATGTCAGTCTACAGTTTTCAAAACGGCAGACCAAATAGCTACAAAACTGGCGATAGCCTGACAGTTTGGAAAAATACAGTGATGTCTCTGAGGAGAATGCTTTCCAGAGCTGGGGCCCTGGGATTTTGCTCCTGAGAGTGACCACACTGTTTTCAATTCTACCCAGCTGATGCTGAGGTTGGATGGATGCAGTAGTCTGGTAGACAACTGTGGTTTCATCAAACTGAGTCTTTTAAGCCAGGTGTTTTGCTTCATGCACTGTAGTGGGAGAGAGTTTCTCCAAAGAGATAAGTACCACTTTTTAAATTATAATGATGGGATGTTCTTGAACCTTGCTAGATGAATTATAGAGTATTTGATTTCCTTGGCTAATGATTGATTAATTCAAAGATGAACTATTAAGTCAGGGATTCACAAAATCTCTACGGGTCAAGAGCTCATGTTCAAGCTAATAGCTGCTTTGAAAAAGGATTTATGATGTAGCTATTACACTAGAGTTTTATAAGACATCATTATCAAGATAACAAAACAAAGGCTATGTGTGATTGCTGCATTATGTCTTATAATTGCATTTAAATCTATAATTATCACAAAATGAAAATCTTAGTTAATTTTTTAAAGTAGAAAGCAGGTAGCCATGGGAGGGAAGCATGATTCCCAATCCCAAAGGAACATCTCTGTGTAAAGGTTGCCTCCTTTGGTCATAGACTCTAGTTAATCCAATTATCAGTCAGTATTAGAGTGGTAGGGCCCAGAAGGTCATAGAACTTTTGCTTTTTTTTAAGACAAAATTTTGCATAGTCCAGGCTAAATTCCTACTTTCTGTGTATCTGAAGATGACTCTGAACTCCTGCCTCTCCTGCCTCTACCTACCAAGTTCTAGGATTAGGCATGTGCCAATACACGCAGATCCCTAATACTTCTCTGATTTTTGACTCTTACCATGTAAAGGAAGATACCCTCCTTGAAATTATACTCCAAGAACATTTCACCCTCAAAGGGATCATTATTGGTTGCATGTATGTCTTTATCATTTCCCACAAACCTGTCATTAGTTTGGTTACCCTGATTGAGTATCAACAGTAATGCACAACTTTTCTTGGAGAGGTGTGGTATTTTGGATGAGAATGGCCCCCATGGAGACATATATTTAAATAGTTGGTCTCTAGTTAGTAGAACTGTTTGAGAAGGTTTCAGAGACGTGACTTTGTTGGAGGAGGTGTGTCACTGAAAGTTTCAAAAGTTTATGCCATTCCTAGTTAGCTCTCTCTGATTCCTGGTTGTGTCTCAAGATGTGAGCTCTCAGTTACTGCCCAGTGCCTGTCTGCCTGCCTTGTTGAAGAACTGAAGAGCAGCCTTAAAGGGATTCATATGGTCCAGGGTAGAAGCGTGAGGATTAGAATTATTAAGCAAAAGGAACAGAGATATGGGAGAAATAAGAAGCAGAAACACAGAACAGCATCTGGAGGGAAAAATCAGGGAATACTGAATCCTAAATCAGTCCTCTTTATTTTCCTCATGCTTGTATACTTTACTCCAAAGTATAAAGAGAGAGGGGAGGCAACAGACTTCATTAACATGATATAAGGAATAGAGACGAATTCCCAAACCTGTGGTACAAGTGGAGCAGATCCACCTCCATAACCCAAAATACTATTAACCACCCTCTAGATCAGGATCTCCTGTTTGTAGCCACATCTGTTGTCAACAACTTTGAAAGAGCAAAAATAAGCTCAAACTCTCTGACCTCTAGTCAAGGTGGACTAGGCTCACATCTGTGGGCCTTCACACTGCTTTGCTTTCTGCCTTGCTTTCTGCCATGGAAGTCATAGACTCTAACCCTCTACAACTATGAGCTCCAAATTAAATGATTTCTTTTATAAGTTGCCTTGATCACAGTGTCTTGCATAATAAGAGAAAAGTATCTAAGACAGGAGATTTGGACAAATGTCTGTGCACCCTAGATAGAGCACTGATGGCATGCCCCAAACCAATTCCATCCATGTATAGTTTGGTGAAACAGCGAGCTTACTGGAGTTATGGAACCAGTGAGTTCACTGGAGCATAGGTGAGGAGTCGCTTACAGGAGTATGGATGAGTTGGGCAGCTATATCATCAAGAAGTCCATTCCAGCATGGGTGATGGCTAATGAAAGCTGCATTATTGGAGTTCCCTGAACAACTTGCTGGAAGATCCACCCAAGAGCCTTCAGCCTCCAAGCCACTGTTTACTCACTATAAAATTCAAGGAATGGACTCCAGAGTCTTGCAACTTCTTAAACTTCCCAAGTCTTGTTAAGCTTCCTTAGGTTTTGTCAGTGTCCTGAATCATATGATCTCCTCTCATAGCAGATCGGCAAGGGCTAGAGTGGGTGGATTGGGGTAGTATTTCAATCTGGAGAAGATATCTACTCAAATCCTGAGTCAGAGACAAAGGATTTTGTTGTTGTTGTTGTTTTTGTTTTGTCCATGACATAATGAACAACTTGAATTTTAGATTGGTGTTGATTCTCTTCACCTTCAGGTTCCTCAGGGATGTGTGGTGCCTGCTGTATATAGCAAACGGTGGAACACAGTAGAGGTGCCCTGAACTTATACATGTTGTCAGGGGTGGTACACTCAATGATGATGGAAGCATGAAACCAAACAGTTTACATCTTGAACAACTAGGAAGCAGAGAGCTAGACAACATGAGAAACAACCTCTAATGACATGTGTCTGTAAACCAGGAGCTACATCCCAAAGATGCTATAAACACCCCTCCCCAAGTTCTAGGACAGAGATACAAATGTTGACACACATGCTACTATGAAGAACATTTCAACTTCAGATCAAAATGAAGACTTTCTGTCTGATACCAAAGGCTATTCACTGTGTACTGTGTTGCCATCATCATCCAGACACAGAGCAAGCAAGATATGACTACCTTGCTGGAAAAGACAACAAGCCACATGGCTAACACAGACAAGTATTATGGGCTAATACAAGTTATAAGAGTTAATAAGAAGCCTGAGCTAATAGGCCAGTCAGTTTATAATTAATGTAGACCTCTGTGTGATTTCTTTGGGACTTAACAACTGTGGGAACTGGGCAGGACAGAAACCTCAGTTAACATTCATATACTGCTCAGTGCTGTTGAGCCCTTGACTCCATTCTCGACCTTACATTTGCTTTGCCTATTTAACTTCAGCTAGAAGCCTTAGCTACTGTCTCCAGCTACCTTACTATGTCCACCTATTCTTTAACTCTATCTATATGCCATATCTGGAGTAATACCCATCTATCAGAAATGCATTCATTTAGCTCTCATGTTCAAAGCATTCTGAATAAAGTTGGAGCTCCTTATAGCATCCTAAGCGTTCTCTTTCATTTGCCCCCCAAACCATCCCCAGGTCTGCCTAGAAATTAACTAAATCTATGGCAATTTTGAAGAATTGGGTTTGGTGGTAGAGTTTTTAAACTTTAAAAATGCTGGAGTTTCATACAAAATAATGATTAGTTTGAAGTGTATCAGTGCCAGGTAAAGATTTAGTTTTTGCTCCTGCTTCACTTGAAGCAAATTCTTCTTGTAAACAAAGATTTATTGCATTCTTGCTTCACATCAGGCACTATTTCAGCTGCATTCCACTTGTAATTCATTCTTTGCAGTGACCACAAACGTCAGGAAAGCTATAACCACCATGGAGAAAGACATATAAAAATTCAGACATTCCAGATGGGAGCTCTGCTTTTTCATTAGTCAATTTTCTTTTTCTTTACTCATTTGCATCCCACTCCTTGGCTCAATGGGCTAACTTCAGCTATACACTACACAAGGCCCTAGAGAGGGGGAATAGCATCAATTTTCTCTCAAATGCCTTCATTAAATGTAGGTGACAAGTGATGGCAGCCACAGAAAATTGAAAATAGCTTGGGTGTGAGTATTTTGGATATCTTATTTATTACAATAAAAACATTTTTCAGAATTTATATCCACTCTCTTCAGTCATATTTTTATGACATTTTTATAAAGTCCTCTGAGCTGGTGTAACTTATTTTCCGATTAAAAATTAAAAATGGTAAATGAGTGGGCAGGGAGAAACCAAAAAGGATGGGTTGATGAAGAAGGAATTTATGGCATCTCTTGCTCATCATCAGCAAGCTCTCCAGCATGTGTCAGTTGCCTTACAAATGCTTGCTGAATTCCTATTCGACACAGCCTCTCTAGGAGGTTGAGAAAGAGCCCAATTTTCATTCAAAGAATGAGGATTTGGCAAATATTATTGGCCAAGCCACCGCAGAATATGATGTATTTCCTCTGAGACTTTTAGGGGTTCATGAGAGCTATTTATAAAATATAGATTGGCTACTAGGATGACTAATAGGTACCATGGGACACTGTTGGAAGATTGTTTTTATTTTTTGTCTTGATGAGCAAATTTGGAGCTTTTTTGACCTGAGTTCCAGGTACTAGCCACCTGATAGAGTCAGTTAAATGAAGTAAGTGTTTGCTACAGGGTATCCATCATCGTTAGTATAGAAGCAACACTGTGCATGAGATTCATGATCCCACATGTAAAACTTAATTCAGAGCTGTAAACATCAGAACAGGTATGCTTCCCTTCCCTCCATTCACGCCCAGGCTTCGCTAACAATAAGGGTTTTCCCCAGGTCAGTCAGTTTGTGTCCCCAGGAGCCTTCTCAAACAAGTTGTGCCAACAGGCTCAAACAATAAAGAGAACTGGAATGCTTGATGAAACGTATTTGCCCTGCTCGTTTGAATTGAGTCACTGGACAGATACATGCAAGTGTCTACTCTGTGGTTGATCCCTAGCCTGACTTTGGTTATGTGGTGGAGAAGTAAACAGCTACAGCTCTATCTAAGAAGTTGACCATCATAATGAACAATGGAAGATGAGCAGATAATACACAATTATTCACTTCATCATGATCACCAAGAAGGGTTGCAAAGGAGCAATCAAGAGTGCCATACAGTTGGGATTCTTGTCTATTAAATTGGGTGATGTGGGAGAATTGTCCGTATACTGTCAATCATGTTATAAATAAATCCTGATTGGTCAGACAGGAAATATAGGCGGGAAAACCAGACAGGAAGTAAAAATGATGTAATGAGAACAGCATAATTCTGGGAAGGAGGAAGTTGATTCCTCCCACTCCTGCCCAGACCACCAAAGCAGCAGGATGTGATCTGCCCCACTAAAAAAGGTACTGAGCCACATGGGTTAATCAAGATGTGAGAGTTAGCCAATGAGAGGCTAGAGCTAATGGGCCAATCAGCTTATAATTTATGGAGACCTATCTCTGATTTTCTTTGGGGCTAAACAGCTGTGGGAACCGAGCAGGATGGAAAATAACAAAGAAGCCGGCCCCCATCATGTTATAAATGGGCATGATGCTGTCCCTTCCTTGAAGGTGTCAGTGAGAAGCAATTGAGGCTATGTGTGATTGGTCTGCAGCATACCAACTGGTGCAGAGTTTAAAAAAACAAACAAGCAAACAAAAACAGAGAACAAAACTGTAGTGCAGACGTGTGCATAAAGAAGCTACCAGGTGGAAATTACAGAAAACTTTTCAATGTGGGGCAAACTTCTGTGGCATCTTGATGCCCTTTACCTGAGTGTATTATGAGCATGATGACTGGAGCAGGTGTCCCTTGTGGTGAGTGTAAATTAGGACTCAGGACAGTCACACATAAAGCAAATCCCTGCCCTTCTGGAATTGCTATACCAAGACAAGTTCTGCTCTAGACAGTGTATGTGGAAAACAACTTCGTATAGGTCAGTTCACAATCATGTAGGTTTTCTGTAGCCTAATACAAATGCAAGATGACACACCTATTGAATTTACAGGAATTTAAACTTTCTACACATCTTCTACTAACTAAAAGTGTAGTGCTCATTGCATCTAATATTCCTTCCATATTCTGGAAACTTCTGAGACAAAGGAAGACTTACTAAGTAAATAATTGTTGTTAAATGTCACAGGATTAGTGTAAGAATTGTTTGAAATTGATGTGCTATTTTATAAAACAAGCATAGCTTATACAGCAGTGCTGTCCTGTAGAGAGAAAAAAAGAAAAAGAAGCCATGTGTATAACTTCAGATTCTAGTAGTCATCTTTTAAATTTAACATAAAGAGATAGGATTGGATATAATAGTTTATCTTCACCAAAAATATGTAAAACATCACCAAATTAAGTGTAATAACTGTCACCTATATTAACAAAGCATTTTCTATTCTGCTGTCCTTTTAATGTTCAAATCTAATGGATGATCTATACTCTAAGCACAACTTAGTTCAGGGCAGCCTCATCTGCTAATGGTGCTTCATAGTCTGACCTCATAACTGCTTTATTGGACATGGAGTTGCGCAGCAGATAGTTAGGGTTCACGGAGGAATCTGAGAGCCAACATTAGTTGTGGGGATAATAAAATTATTTTAAATGGTGTTTGCTTACTTAATACACAAACTGATTTCCATGTCTTACACATTTATGATTTCAGTTATAATGACTTTCTCTTAAAAATTAAGACAAAATTATCTTTGCTAAGTCAATGCATCTACGCTAAATTGCAACATTATTAAAAAAGAATCCCAAGACTCCATGGAAGCAATGAGAAGGTGGTTTGCATATATTATTCTTTTTTCCTGCGTTTACTTCCATTTCTACCATCCCTATCACTGCTAATCTAAACTGAAACCATTGTATCCCTAACCTGTCCTAGTATCTCTCCCAAACTGTTAGTCATATTCTCCTAGCTCAGTTACCTGGCCAGAAGGCTTAGCCACATCTCCCCCACCTCGTCCACCCATCTTACAGCTGCACTCTCTGCTGCTTTTGCATCTCACTTATCTTCATCTCCGCCATGGCCCGCAAAACAAGCTCTGACATTGTAGACCCACACAACTCACTGTGTACTCGTGGGTCCTTGGCCCTGCCCCGCTCTTTCTCTTAGAGCCACAATGGAAATCTTTTCAGAACACATTGTATTGTGATAGCCCTGCCATTGTGCGGTCTGTGGAAATGGGTGCTAACTTGCTTCCACTTTCCTTTTCCTGTGCTCACTCCAGAGGAGGACCTGTTCTAGCAACCTTCCACTGGCCTGAAACACTGGGTCACTTCTCCCTGTGCCTCTCTGACTGCTTTTCCCAGGTTCCTTGATCGACGTCTCTTCTTCAGCTGTTGCTTGGACAGTGGTATTCCTGGGGAATTCCCTCCTCAGCCCTTTCTCACTGACTTTCACATGTACTATATAGGTGTTCCAAGCGAGCAGCCCATTTTCTGCCCCCCTCACTTACAGACTTACCTTTGCTCACTCCTTACGTCCTTCTTCCTTCTTTTTGTCTTCATCAAGATCCACTTACTCTTAGCCAAATTTTCTCCATCTGTACTCTAGATTCATTCCCTTTCTCTGACTCCACACACAGGATCCACACTCCATCAACTACTAACTCAACTAACTAACTATACCTTCAACCATTCCCCTTTATTCACTCTACCTCTGAATATAGGCCAACTTTCTTCTTTTAAGAACAAATCCTGCCTTGTATCTTAGTTCCAAGTCTCTCGTTGTTCTCTGCTACTCTGTTTCTGAGTTTTACTTAGCTTTTTAAAAAGAGATCTTCTCTCTCATTCAGTCTTTGCTACTGAAATCTGTGTTTTTTTTTTTTGTTTGTTTTGTTTTCCTGAGCCTCATCTTGAGAGCAAAATGAAGCTAGAATATGTTGCTGAAATGAAACTAACAGAAAGATGCATGTCCTTCTTGGCCACCGCAGCAGGAACTGAGGTTTGACCCCAATGGGACCTTTGGAGGAGCAGGTCAATTCATCTCAGAATTGTCTGTTTCTGGATCCATCAGGATGTCAAAAGTTTTTTATTACCTTTTAGCCATTGCTCAAGGGTTGTCCCTCGGAGTATTGCCTCTTTTATGTGTTAGATTCAAGCTGCACATATGCTTATCTGAGCAGGTTCCCAAAGGCTTTTCATAGCTTAGCACTCAGGGGAGTCAAACACTAAAGCAAAGAAACACGGGGCAGGTGGAAGTGAGGCACTAGTACTGCATTGAGGCCAAGTAAATGTGTGGTGGTGCCAGGGGATATGTGGTGTGAACCCCTCATGTCTGCTTATTTTCTTCATTAATCCCAGACTGTAGCTGAATCTTGTTTGTAAGAGAAAGGCAATTTGGTTATGAGCATTCACACATTTAATCATGTAGTGTAACAGATTTGATGATAAGACAGGTCAACCAAAATAAAGATGGTATCACACTATAGTGGTCAAAGACTAACCCCTGAAAAAGGCAACTCTTAGCAAAAGTTAGATTAATTTTTAAAGCAAAACTCACAATTCACTCTTCTCAAGCTGACTGTTTACATTGCAGAAAGAGTTTTTAGGCCTACGGTAAACAGATGGCCATAAAATCATCACTTGGTAATTTCTTGAGTGTTGGTACTGGTTGAAATAATATAGGCTAAGAAGTTAAGTTCAAATCCAGATAAAATGAACAGCTATCCTCCTTCTAACATGGAAGGAATTTAATTCAGTTCACACCAAGTGTCTGGTCTTCTTGGGGACTCACACTGTATGTATCAAGGTTTGTGTGGCTGGGAAGAAAGTATATAGTTAACACTTTCTGGATAATTTTGATGAGACAGCGCCCACAGCTTTGGGCTCATGAACAGCTATCCTCTTTACTATCATGCCCTGCCATCAATTCAGATCACTATTGTATAAGCCTTGCAGTGTCCAAATAGAAAATCTGGCTAACTTTCATTATATGAGTCATCTTGGCTACTTGAATATCTCCCGTAGATGATGCTTTCTCATGAATGAACAAGCACACAGGCCATGTTTTCCCTTGTTTCTTTATAGTTTTGTCATGCACTAATAAAAATAAGGTGGGGTTGAATGTGTATTGGCTGAACATGTATAGGATTTACTGACATAGGAACCCTATCCGTGACTCGGACTTAATGACCTAAAAATAAACACTTTCACTCCTTTATCCCAGGGCTTGGTTAGCTCTCCTCCCACTTCTCTGTAACAACAGTTTAAAGGGATCGTGGCCAGCTTGGCATTCATTTCACAGTACACCAAGATACTCTATGAGTAACAATATGATAATTGGACCTACGATGTAACAGCAATTGGCAAGAACTCTGATTCCCCTTAAATTACATCCATGGATGGGAGAGAAACATCATAAAGTTTCAAGGGCCTGACATATTGACAAAGGCTCTTTGGAGTCCAAAAACTCTGACACCTTGCTCTTCTGTAAGGACAAATTTTGGTAATTTGGTCCCCTTTCCACAAAGAGACAGATGAATTTTTGATTTTGGAGGCACTTGGGAATGTGGAAGGAGCTCCATTTATCAGGCAGAGCGGATACCTTGGGGGATCTAATGGGTCACAGAGTAAGAACTCTGCAGCAGAGGCAGGCTATAGGACATCCTTCTGTCTCCATTAGATGTCCCTGCAGATGGAGTGGTACACTGGCCATCCACATTGCTTGCAGGGGCTGAGTGGGGTCTGACTAGTTTCTGTAGAAACAGTGAGAACTGATAACCATAAAGCCAGGGGCCACTGCTGCTGACTGCACCTGAAAAGTCTCTGTGCGTTACAAAAGTACTTCTCTTATTGCTTTAGATACCATGTCTTTTCACTGCTTATTAGTCCAGACAGGCAAACTGATACAATGGATGGCCTTGGATTTAAGTCACTAAATCTGATATGCTTGTCCCTCCTTCAAGAGTCTGATAGAAATGATTGCGTGTTGGAACCTTTTCCTCCCAGCTGTGACTCAGGAACCCAGGGTTACAGCTCTGCCCTCCATCGAAACCTCAGCTTTTCTTCTTCTGACCCAAACAAAGGGGCAGAGGATGGAGAATTATACACAGACATCCTTTGTTTCTTGTTAGCTATACAGATACACAGGGTGTAGAAGCTGAGAAAGGTGGGGCAACAGAACATGGCTGTAAACAGTTTGCTGAATTAAGCGTCTGCTGTGTGCCTTTACTCCTAGGATGATCTTGAGAACAAGGAGCACTGAGGTATAGTATAGGAAAGTTCTTATGCCTTCTAACTAACATAGCCTGGTAGAAGTCACGAATGAGTTCTCAGGATGCTGGATCCCTCTCTGGAGGGCTCACATTGTGTCTGGGCTGGATCCCTCTCTGGAGGGCTCACATTGTGACTGGGCTTTCTGTGGTGTCTCCATTCTTTGCATTATAAAGATGTGAATGAGAGTTTCAAAATTCCTTTGGTCAAAAGGAAAAGTTGCACGCTTTAAGTGGAAGTACACAGTGTATTCTCATTATTATGCCTACAAACCACTTAACGTACATGGGAAGCAAAAGCATCTTTCTTCCTCATTCCCCTAAGTCAGTAAAACAGAGAAGACAGACAAATCCATATTCTGGTGGGGCAGGTAATATGAAATGAGGAAATAAGGCAGCTGTGGAGGGCGGTGCTCGGGTAAGCAGTGTTTAAACAATAACAAACCAACAAACATATGTAAGCCACACTCCTATCTAAACCATAGCTGTTGAGCCAGGATTGTATCTCAGTCAGTAACATGTTAACATGTTTGCTTTGCAAGCACAAAGACCTGAGTTCAATCCTCCAGCATCTATGGAAAACAAAACCCATTAACTAACACGGAAATAAGTAACACAGAGTAATAGACATTGTGGCATGCACTTGTAATCCAGTACCAGCAGAGACAGGCACATTCCTGGGGCTCACTGGCCAACTAACCTAGCTCCCTTAAGCAACTCTAGGTCCCAATGAGAAACCCTATCTCAAGAAACAAAGTGAACAGCTATTGAAGAACAACTACTAAGGTGTTCTCTGACCTTTGCGTGCGTGTGCGCGCGCACACACACACACATACACACACACACACACACACCGTGCGTGTATACACACACACACACCATGCGCGTACACACACACACACACAAGCACGGCTCTTTGTTCTATTTCTTAAAATGCACTCCCATTATTTCAGAGTAAACGAGGGACAACTGTTTTGGAACACAGCGCCTGGTTCTCAGCAGGCAGCCTCCTGTGAAAGCCACTTCAGACAAGCTCATATTCGTCAAAGAGGATTATCAGCTGAACATCTGGCTTCCACAATCCCAACAGCTGCACACATTTTCGGTTTAAGCAGTGTCCATATGGCCCATATGTGTGTCATTAGCCTCCAGATTGACCCCCAGGATCTGGATGTGTGACAGGGCTGCCAAGGAGTGTGGAAGAGTTCACAGGGGGTAAATTGAGAAGAAACTCCCATCTGTCTGTGAACCATGGGTGTCCGTGCACTCGGCTATCCGTGAGTGGTTCTGAGAGTGGTGTGGACAGACCAGCTGGACTCCTCAGGCTCCCCATTGGAATCTGCAGACCCTGCAAATACAGAGCCTGACGACGACCACCACCACAGAAATGCAAGACTTAGGACAAGACCCGCCCAACTGGGGTAGGAGGAACCACAGACCTAATTGTGACTGCATGATCTCTTAGACAAAGGACTTCAATAAAAGTGGAGTCTTTTTGTAATTCAAATATAGCAAGAATCTCCCATCTGAATTTTTCATCAATTTTTATTGTGGATATACACATATATACATATATATGCATACATATAACTGTATTTAGCATGCCCATAACTTTTTTAATGTACTGTTATTTTATTTGATGTACATGAATATTTTGCCTCCATTTATAGGCATGTTCTCTGACCTTTGCGCGCGAGAACAGTTATCCCTCGTTAACTCTGAAATAATGGGAGTGCATTTTAAGAAACAAAACAAAGAGCTGTGCTTGTGTGTGTACGCGCATGGTGTGTGTGTGTATACACGCACGGTGTGTGTGTGTGTGTGTGTGTGCGCACGCGACATGTTCACGATGTGTATTCTGGGAACTGAATCCCAGTCCTCTCTTAGAACAGTTAGTACTCTTGTTGCTGAGCCATCTCTCCCTCTCCTCGCATATTAAATCACTTTAAGGTGTATAGTTCAGTAAACTTAATCATATTTACAAATATACACTCGTTATCACTACTTCCAGATTCCTTTCATCACCCCAAACAGAAACCCTGTACCCATTAAGCAACCACTCCATTAGGTTGTCTTCCTAAGCCCTAGAAACTGCTAATCCGTACAGTTCCATAAACTTTATTGCTCTGGAAATTGCATATAATGGCATAATTTTATATGTGGCTTCTTTTAACTCTCGAGACACCTGCCTTTGTTAAATTCCGTACCTGGTCTTACTTGAGAATAAACTCCATGCACTTGGAGTAAATTGAATGAGTGCTGGTGTAGATGTCTGGTTGCCATGTCTCAGAAAGAGACCTTGAGAAAGGATAAGAATGAAGGTTATTTATTTTCAGTGTGACCCCCTAAACAGTGGTAGGTGATTTGTAGAGAAAGCCAGTGAAAGGAAGAGGGGAAGTGTGCCTCTCAACAGGTAACCAGTGTTGACAGTTCAGCCTCAAGTCCTGCAGAAAGTTCTGTATGATGGTTAAAAAAAAATGTATCGGGGTAAGGGGACTGTCACAACTGACTTCCACCAATAATTGTTAAGGGTTGTGGAAGCTCTACCCCCACACCCTAACCTCAGGCCAGTCTCCAAAGAAGCAAGCTCTGGGACCTGGGGTTGGGAGCACAGGTTCTTGGGGATTTGAATTTGACCCTGATGGTCTGATACTTTTGGAGAACACAGGGACAGGACAAGAAAGGAAGATACACCTCGTGTGAGTACAGCCAAAGGGTCACCATCAGCAGGAGGAAGACGGAAGAGGAAACACATGTCTAGAGGGCAGGTGACAGAGAAGTGGATGGGTGCTCAGGAGTATTACAAAGAGGTGATGTAAAAGGACCATTGGGATTTCTGAGGGAAGTTCCTGGGTTAATGGCCTGCCCATCTGGAATGCACACTGAGTAGGTTCTGTATGGACTGCTCAGAAGTGGTAGACCTGCTCAGTCGCTGGGAATGCACCTCCTACACGAACAAAGTCAGCCTGAAGTCGGCTTCTACCTCATTATCAAGTCTCTACTCAGCCTGTTCTGAACAGACTTGGCAACTGGGGTTGGTAAAATTCTGTTAAAAAGCCAGACAGCAAATATTTTATCCTTTATGGGCTCTTCAGTCTCTGTCAGAGCTACTCACTACAGCCATTGTAATGCAGAGGCAGCCTCGAATACAGACATGAATGTTCATAGCTGTGTTCCAATAAAATACAAAATAGGCAGCAGGCCCAATTTGGCCCATGGGTCCTGATTTCAGATTCCCATATTTGTGAAATGAGCAAGCCCCTTCCCTTCCTTACATTAAGTGGCATCTAAGTGCTGCTGAGGAACCCCTCTGGCTTTCAAAGCCCAATTTCAGCACCATTTTGGATGTAACTTGAACTTTTCCATATTGCTTGCTGTCAGCAATGAGGAGGAAGGAAAGAGAAAGGGTGAAGATGCCTGATAATCTCAACAGTAATGAGGTACTATTGCTTAAAATGTTTCATACGTTCCCTCTTTTAATGTGGACCCAATTCTGCAATTTTTACATGTAGGGAAACAAAGACTGGGGGTGTCGGTTCTCCAAAGTCACATAGCCAGCAACTGACAAAGCATCTTAATCCTAGAAGAGATGGGTTCCAGAATGCTTCTCACTCTGCCCCTTTGCTAGTTGGACTCAGGTGAGCACAGTTATTAGGCAGCCAAGCAAGATGAAACCATAATAACCTACAACAAAGAAGATACCACTTTGCACTTTCTGATGTCCATGCTTTATTTTTTTTTTAGTTGCAAGTCACAAGACTCAGGTAGACTTAAGTAAGAGAGCCATTGTTGGAGTAATATGATGGAAGCTGCAGAGAGAGATGGGAAAGTGGACAGCAGGTAGCAGTAGACAAAAGAATGGCTGGTAAGGACCTGTGTCTGGAATAATGGAAAGCTCAACCATTTAGTCTCTTGTTTTTATTTTTTAAACTTCTTTATTGACTCTTTGGTAATCTCAGATCATGCACCTTAGTTCCGTTCACCCTCTGGTCTCTCCATATCCCCCCTCATCCCTGCCACATGCCCCCACATAAGGAAACAAATCAAAGTAAGCAAGCAAGTGAACAAAAGCAGAAAACAAAAACAAAACAAAAATCCCCCAAACAAAACCAAACAAAATCCACAACAACAGAAAATCTCCTTGCTTCTTTTTCTTTCCTGCTTCTCCAGCACCTGTTCATTTGTCCTGGTGGCAATGGAGGTTGCAGTGTGCCACATTGCGTACCTCTTTGTCCATCAGTTTTACTCGCAAATGTTTACTGCAGTGAGTCACCGGTCTGGTTCAAGGTCTCTGGTTTCTGGAACACCATTAACACTGGATCCTCACCAGAACTCCTCTGGGATATCCTGTGACTGCCACGAGTCTTAGAGAGCTTGTGGGTGTCATTCCACAGGACCAGTCCCTTCCCCAGCTCCAGCAGGTCCTAGATGGGGTAGATGCTAGAGTGGGTCAACCCAAGATCTGGCTGTGGGCCTGGATAGTAGCCAAGCTGGTCAGTCTGGGCTCCTGGGGCCACCCACCTCAGGTGAAAAGGTGGAGTCAGCTCCCTTACATGTATTCCCTCAGGGTCAGTTAACCCTGGCCTATGGTGAGAGATGGGGACCATCTTTTCAGCATGCAGGGGCTAACTCTCTTGCTATAGTATCCAGTGAGAGGCAAGGTCAGATTTCCCACGGCCAGAAAAGGACATGGCCAGCTCAGCATAGCCCTCTGATTTCATCTAGCATGGTTCCAGGGCCTCCTGAGGTGACACAGGCCACAAACATCCACACAGATCCCAGCTGTAGCTGGACCACTGACCCAGACATGGCCAGTTAGTCTCTTATCTCAAAATTTAAACCACAGACAGGGAGCATCCAACTCCTTGACTCTCTCTCTCTCTCTCTCTCTCTGTGTGTGTGTGTGTTTGTGTGTGTGTCTCCCTCTCTCTCCATCCCTCTCTGCTCCTCTCTTTCTCCATGCAAGTGTAAATGTACATTTGCACTTGTGAACACTGATTACAGAACAGTCAACTTGTAATAATCATTGGTCTAAAGTAGTTTAAGAGCTGCTGCAGAGTGGAAATTGATGATAGGTGGTCAAAATGCAAAAACAAACAAAAAAAACCAAAAAATTAAACCAAACCAAATTTACAAAAAAAGAAAGAGAGAAAAACAATCCTATACACAAAGCAAAGGGAAATCATAAAGGGCTAGAAAGCTGCTGCTTCCTGGGTAAAGAAAGAATTATCATCTAATCTTCAGAGACATTGCCAGTTCTGAATTCCAACAATTGCAGAGATTTTCATATAAAGAATGTCAAATAGAACTAAGATGTCTCCACGGTGGTTTTATACAAGATCTCTCTATTAAAATGAGTCCACAATGAAGACCCAAGTCAAGCAATTAAGCTGTGGCAAGTCAAGACATTTTTACAAGGAGCCATGGCAACAGAGTCCAGCCTAGAGTTTCCTGGTGAGTCAGTTTGAGAGTAAAATCAAACTTAGAAAGGCGAATATCTGCAAATTTCTCCACGCTTTTCTTAACAGGAACAGACAGTCCATCTTGGTCCACACTCCGGTGCAAAGCCAGGTCAAAAGCCAGTCCATCCAAAGGGCTTCTTTTTAAAAATAAATAAATAAATAATTTTATTTATTTATTTTTATTTGATTCATTTATTTTATATCCTGGCCGTTGTTTTCCTTCCGGCTTCTTCTTTCAATTACTCTCCGCACCCACTGTTCTCACTATGCTCTCCCAATCCACTCTCTTCCTTTTCTGTTTAGGAAAGGGCAGTCTTCTGTGAGAATCAACAAAGCGTGGCACATCAAGTTGCAATAATACTAAGTACCTCCCCATGTATTAAGACTTGGCAAGTTGACCCAGATTAGGAGAGGATCCCAAAAGCCAGTAAAAGAGTCAGGATAGCCCTTATTCCCGCTGTTAAGAGTGCCACAAGAGGACCAAGCTATAAGACGGTACTTTCTGAAGAGCTGGTAGCAGATAGTTTCCACTGAGAGCTGAATTTGGCACCTGAGCGTTGACTTCACCTTTCCCCAAACACTGTAAATGCCAGAGTAAATTAAAATGCCTGGCCACTCTGAAGCAGACCTGGGGCTTGCCCTGATGACCTTTAGGTCACAGCACCTCTCTTGGTGCTCTCACGAAGCCTCCTGGGAGTCTCTTTACTTTAGCTCTCTCCTTTGCATCCAGGCTCAAAGTCTGGCTGCACAGCATCCAGTGAACTCTGAATGTGCCTTAATGTCTTCTGAATAAGTGAATTAAGCAAGTCAGGAGTATCCACTGGGTGTGGCTAGGAGCGCTGCCTGAAACAGAGGATAGAGGGTACCATTAATGCTGGCAGATGATAGCAAGCATGAGAGTCAGAAAAGCTCAGATTTCAACCTTCTAGCTTCAAGAAATAGAATGGAACTTGGGAATGTTTTGTATTCATGCCAAAGCCGTCTCAATCCTTATAATTTCAGAACTGAAATAACCAAATTGTGTAACCAAAGAATTTGACATTTAAGTTTCTTCACACTGTGCCTTGTACCACACTGTCTTTACTTTGTCTGAGGGTCTACTGTCCCTCCACTAACCAGCATTGCTGATAGTAGGAATTTTCCTAGTCTGGGACAATTGTTATTTTGCTCTTATATCATGAATCAAGAATATACTCTTTATTTTTATTGATTCTGTTTGCAAGTGCACAATGCATGTGAGAATGCACACTGATGTGTAGGTGTGTGTGTGTGTGTGTGTGTGCATAAGTGCATGTGTGTGTGTGAATGTGGAGGACAAAGGGCAATGTCAGTGCTGCTTCTTTGGTGCTCTATACTTTTTTGTTGTATTTTTGAGACAAAATCTCTCACTGCCAGAACTTCACAAGTGAACTAGGCTGTCTGGACAGTGATCACCAGAGACCTGTCCTGGAGTTACAAGCATGTACCACCATGCACCTTTTAAACATGAGATCCGGGGATGAAGCTCAGTTACCAACTGATAACTTCCAGCCCCCTGGAATTATTGCTTAAAAACCAAAACCGTGTTTGGCTAAAATTCAATGAGCTATAACCATATGCCAGACTCTGACAAAGGTTCTTTGGGTAGCAGACATAAGTCCCCAAGTGGGCCATATATCCACTGCTGGAATGTATAAGTTTCATGCACAGTACTTGCCATACAAAAGTTTGACCATGATAGTGAAATGGAAGAGCCAGATAATATATGCATGTTAGGAAAGAGATGCTAATTCAGACTGCATGGGTGGGGGGTTTTCACTTTGGAGAAATGCACCACACAGGTCCATGGGGGGTCTCTGAGAGCCAGATTAGGAACCTGGACTTTGTGTTGAAATCTTAAAGGGGAAACGAATGTAATCCTCTGAGCATCAGAGAAGGAAAGAGAGAATTAGTTATATGGATCTCATTAGTTGCAAATTGAGTGAAATCACTGATCCATAAGTCAATCTGATGCATTTTCTAGAGCCTAAGCTCTCTTCTAGGAAGATTGGAGTCAGTGATGGATGCAGAGGTTGAACACTCAAAATGAAATGTTATATTTAAATACACAGTGCCTAGCACACAGTACATATCTACCGACAGGACATCGCCTTCATCTCTTCCCAATCACCAGAAGAAGGCATTTCATTTAAAAGACATAATATGTAAAAAGTCTGGATAATATAGTATTCAAATATATCACTTTGTTTCCCAACAGATTCCAAGGCTTAAACATGGCTCATATCTGTGACTCCCCTACAAATTGCTTCATGCTCTGATTCCATATTTCACCTGTAAATAGCAGTGCTTTTGTTGATTGTCTGTGGAGGTTCGGTCTGTAAATCTTAGAGAAATGGAGAAATTTTGGTTAAGAGAAGAGTCCCAGGCTAGAGTCAAGGTGTCCCTGGGAGCAGGTAAAAGACTCTTCAGTGCCTTTCAATGCCTTGCTAATTGTCTTCTTCCCCATAGACTACATAACCTTAATGATGTCTAGGGCATGAACATGGGTCCTCTGTGTAATAAATCATTTATCCTTTCTTGTTTATGGCACAAACTTTAACTGTTCCTTCCTCACCAGTATTGCCTCTGTTGGGAATTCTAAAGTCTAATTTGAAAGTCAAAAGCTTAGAACTGTCTCTCCACTTTTCTCTATCATTCAGCGTCTGTCTGGCTTGCTGGCCTGTCAAGGGCAGAGTGATCTAGCTGTGTCTGAATGTCAAGGGAAGGTCATGGGTGGAAGGGGATGAGAAATGTGTGGGTTGCCATCATAATATGACTACACTGTATTCCCTTTGGTTAGGACCTGGAAAGTGAAAAAGAAATGGCCTTTGTCTTTGGAATGATGTCACTTCTCTACCATTTTCTACCCCTCACCACCAGTTTCCTTGAAAGGTTGTTGTACCATCTATTATGGGCTGAATGGTATCTTCTTCCTTCTAACCCCTAAAATGTTCTTATATGCGTTTATTTGGAAATAGAATTATTTTAGATGCACTTGGCTAAGTTAAAATGAAGTCATGTTAGAATAGGGTAGGGTCTTACTACAATATGAAATGGGGCATTTGAACTCAAATGCCTGAGGGGAAAGTGTCAGGTGGTGAGGGAGACAGAGATGGTAGCTATGCAATTACAAGAACTAATGGTAACTTCAGAAATTAAGGGTACAGACCAGATTCTCCTCTACAGCCACTGAAAGTATGAGTCTGCTGACACTCTTGAGTTCAGGCCTCCAGAACTGTGAAATAGCAAGTGTCTCTTGTATGAAACTATCCAGTTTGTGGTACTTTGTCATAGCAACAGTAGGAGGTAAATACCTTCTTTTCTCCTCCTGCCCCATTGTCCTTCCTCCTGGTCAGAATCTTCTAAACTCTGAGTTCCCAGTGGTCTCTCTTCAGAGATCTCATCCCTTTAGGTGCTCCGTGTTTTGCAATTTTTCTTCTCTCCCAACTCTTCCTCCTTCACACAAACACATTCCCCTACACACACACACACACACACACAAACATCTGGAAAGTTTCTGGATTGTCTTCCCTTCATCCACAGCCTTTCTAACTTTCATTTCAGAATAAGTAAAACTATAAGTTTACACTTGAATCCTTTTTATTTCCCTCCACCCACCTTCAAGTCATTTGAGTGCACATCCCCAAAATTATTCTCATTGAAAGTCCCCAGTTGATGAGGAACCACTGTCAGTCAATGACCTTTAAAAGGTTTGACCTTTAAGAGGTTTGACCAGGTTACGGCATGACCTTTTAGGTAACGGGATAATAGGAAATTTAGTGTAAACTTACTCATAGTAATAATAATAATAGTGAGTAATAGAGTAAATATTTGTAAGCTATTATTTATAAACAATTTACATTGTTATATTTCTTGTAAATTGATACAAGTTCAAATATATTTGTTATTTCTGCTTACAATATTTGTACACCTATGCAAAGTTATTTTGTCAGATTATATGCATGCATGTTTCTACTGCTGTTTAAGACATTTTGTATATCAATACAATTTTTAGGATATATTTATCATATTACATTATACATTTTAACCTCAGATCAAGATATGTATGAATTGTTTATATCTTGAGGTTATTGTCCTCTTTTATTGCACAGTTTAAAGATTGTTTAATATTCTAATATGAAGTCTTAGTCTTTAAGTTATACAGGTAGTAAGTATTATAGGTCAATAATCACTTGTGTTTGTTATACATATAGTCAGATTAATTAGGTAGTGTGGGAGAATGGCCTATATTCTGTCAATTACATTTTAAATAAACACTGATTGGCCAGTAGCCAGGCAGGAAGTATAGGTGGGACAACCAGATAGGAAGTAGAGGCGAGTCAATGAGAACAAAAGAATTTGGGGAAGAAGGAAGCCCATTCCTCAGCCACAGACCAAGCAAGATATGACTGCCTCGCTGAAAAAGGTACTGAGTCATGTGGCTAACACAGATAAGAAATATGGGATAATATATGTTACAAGAGTTCATAGGAGAGCTCCCAATAGATCAGTTCCACTGTCACAGTGGGTGGGTGCACCCCTCGTGGTCCTGATTTCCTTGCTCATGTTCTCCCTCCTTCTGCTCCTCATTTGGACCTTAAGAGCTCAGACGGTTGATCCAAATTGGGTCTCTGTCTCTCTCTCGATCCATCGCCAGATGAAAGTTCCTGTGCCATTCTCCTTGGCCTCTCGTCAGCTTTCATTGTCCACCACATTAAGAGAGTCCGGTTTTATCCCATGTTTTTTTCAGTAGCAGTCCAGCTGGCCTTGGTGAGCTCCCAATAGATCGGCCCCCCTGTCTCAGTGGTTGGGTGCACCCCTCATGGTCCTGACTTCCTGATCTATTGGGAGCTCTCCAAGGCCAGCTGGACTGGGACTGAATAAGCATGGGTTGAAACTGGACTCTCTGAACAAGGCGGACAATGAAGGCTGATGAGAAGCCAAGGACAATGGCACTAGGTTTCGATCCTAATACATGAACTGGCTTTGTGGGAGCGTAGCCTGTTTGGATGCTCACCTTCCTGGACCTAGATAGAAGTGGGAGGACCTTGGTCTTCATGTAGAACAGGGAATTTGGACTGCTCTTCAGTATCGAGAGGGAGGGGGAGTGGACTAGGGGGAGGAGAAGTGGAGTGGGGATGGGGGAGGGGAGCGGGGGGAGGGGGCAATATGTGGGAGGAGGGGGAGGGAAATGGGAAACGGGGAGCAGTTGGAAATTTTAAGTAAAAAAGAATAAAAAAAAAAAGAGTTCATAGGAAGCCTGGGTTAATGGGCCAATCAGTTTATAACTAATGTAGACCTCTGTGTGATTTCTTTGGAACTTAAGGATTGTGGGAACCAGGCAGGACAGAAACCCCAACAACAATTAGGTTCTTTAATACATAGAAATTGTATTCTTCACAAATCTTCAATCACTTTAATGATCTGTAGAACATGGCATTTAAATAACTTAGGGTTCTGATGGCATGAGACATGATTGCTCCTGACAGAACCAATCTATTCCCAAGAGAATGTTGAGCACTGAAGACACTCCACTTGGAGTTTGTTTTCTTCTTGGCACAATTGGCCTTTAGGCAAGAAACTGCCCATGCCTCGACCACTGACAAAATTCACAGTGTCTGGACTGGATAAGCAGGACACAATAAAAAAGATTGTCAAACCTTGCCAAGACAGGGTAAGATGATTCTAAAATTTTTCCTGCCTCTAAAAATGGTCTGTCAGTTACGTTAGGCCTTACCCAAAGTTGGTTGCTTCAACATTGCAGATGAGTCTTTGGGTTATTTCTCAGGTAGCCAGTTGCCTCTGTCAGATACTACACATTTTAAAAGCTGCTTGATTGTACTTCCTGCCTACTCAGGTAATATTATCTCCCTTCTCAGGCCTTCCACGGGGTTAGAGATTAGATAGTCATAGTTATCTTCCTCTTATCATTTAGCTAAGCCATTTCCAATACAAGGCTTAGACTCTTTAGGATAAAATGCTTATTAAAAGCATGCATTCCTTGCTTAATATTGTTTATGCTGGTGAAATAAATATTCAGATAGATTCAAGAGATGTTCAAAATGGATTTTTTCCAGAATTCTGCCCTTGCCAAGCCCACTGATAACATGTTTATCTTAGTGAATCTACGCATGCATTCTGTTGCTTTACACACCATCCACCACTAGCATCTTACACACTGGACTCTCCAGTGTCAACATCTGGTTTTGGCCATTATACAAAGGTTCACTGGTTAGGTGAATTTGAGCAACATGATAGTAAATAGATGTCTTGGCTTCTGCATCTTTTTGAGCATTTAATATACATTATGATTTCCAAGATGGGAGAAGAGTCTAATGTCCATCTTCTTAAATTGTTGGCCAGCATCACATATGTGGTCACTTAAAATATGGGGGTTGCAAACAAGTGGTAATGGTCCACTTGTTGGGGGCCTAGGAACCCCTAGTTCTTTCCTGCTGCACATTTCAGCATTTTCTTCTAGTCCTCATTCCTTTGTGACACCCACCAACTCACAGGACCCCTACCTACCATGGACCATAGAACCACTATTTGACAGGGACCCCAGTGGCCAAACTAGGTTTGGACTCATGGAGGTGACATTTATCATCCTTCCTGACCTCTATTCTAGTCTCTCCTGACTTAGACTTAGTTCTGCTACAGTCTACCCATAGGCACCCCTTCTCCCACTCCACCTCTATCCCCTAGGGACAATTTCTAAAATGGTCCTAAACAGCATTTATCACCATTTTCAACTTCAAAGTGACATTCTCAGGATTCATAATTATAAAATCAAAATATTGCTCAATTATTAAAAACATAGGAGATGGTTCTATACCCTACCTTTGTCATGATGGCCTTTTAAAATTGGAATGAGCTCCCAATGTCCAGTTGAAGAGCAGAAAGAGGGACAAGATGAGCAAGGAAGTCAGGACCGCGAGGGGTTGGTCCACCCACTGAGACAGTGTGCCTGATCTAATGGGAGCTCACCAAGGCCAGCTGGACTGGGACTGAATGAGCCTGTGATCAAACTGGATTTCCTGAATGTGGCTGACAATTGGAGCTGACTGAGAAGCCAATGGTAATGGCACTGGGATTTGATTGTACTTCATGTACTAGCTTTTTGGGAGCCTAGTCTGTTTGGATGCACACCTTCCTAGGCCTGGATGGAGTGGGGAGGGCCTTGGACTTCCCACAGGGCAGGGAACCCTGCCATCTCTTAGGACTGGAGCGTGAGGGGGAAGGGTAAGTGGAGGAGCGGGAGGTTATTGGGAGGAGGGGAGGAGGTGGAAATTTTGAACGATATTATTTATCAAGGAATAAAAATACTTTTAAAAAAGAAAAGAAAAAATGCAGAACAAGATTCTCATTATGTCTGAAACGATTTTGTGACTTTTCTGTCCCTGGAAATGCTTCTTAGAATGCTGTCTGATACTCACACATTACAACCTAGAGATATCTCCACCTTCCCTTCTCTGCCATGTTCTTCCTGCCTGAAGCCTCAAACTGACTCTTTTGTTGTGTATAGGTGGAGTGAATGTGTGTGTGTGTGTATGTGTGTGTGTGCGCCAGAAAAAGAGAGAGAAACACAGAGAAAGAGAGAGAGACAGACAGACAGACAGACAGAGAGACAGAGACAGAGACAGAGACAGAGAAAGATGTAGGTTTGCATGTATATGCAAGCCAGGGATCTTTGCTTTTTTTGAGATAGGGTCTCTCATTTGGCTTGAAACCCACCAAACTGGCTAGACTGAATGACCAGTAAGCATCAAGGATCAGCCTTATTCCACCTTCCTAGTTCTAGGATTAGAATGATATACCACTGTATCTGGCTTCTAGATGTGCGTTCCAAGGATTCAACTCAGGTCTTCATACTTCCATAGCAAGAACTTTACCAAATAAACCATTTTTTCAGCCCCAAGCCTCATGGCTCATTATTTTTTATCTTGACTCTGTATTCATCCACACAACTCCTTTCTGTCTCATCAAATTCAGTCCAAATCTCTAGAAGTCTTTGCTGATGGCAGACCAACCCCTGAGAGATCTAGCTGTTCCTCTTTTGTATGTGTCCTTGCCACAGTTCTATATGGTAATGACCACAGAACATCACTCATTTTTACATCCGGCCAGACTTTGAGCCCCAGGAGATCAGAGGACACTTCTCAGTTGTCTTCGTAGCCTCTATGCTGACAGTCATTGGAAGCTAAGCCAATGACACTTGCTAATGACCATACTATTTCATTATGTAATGACTCTTTTGAAGGTTGTCATTTATATCTCTTAGATTCCTGATTTTTAAAAGTTTATTTCACTTTAAATTTTTATTTTATATAATACACACACACACACACACACACACACACATATATATATATATATATATATATATCACTAATTATAAAACCTTCTCTAAGCCGGGCGGTGGTGGCACATGCCTTTAATCCCAGCACTCGGGAGGCAGAGGCAGGCAGATCTCTGTGAGTTCGAGACCAGCCTGGTCTACAAGAGCTAGTTCCAGGACAGGCTCCAAAACCACAGAGAAACCCTGTCTCGAAAAACCAAATAAATAAATAAATAAATAAATAAATAAATAAATAAATAAATAAAAAATAAAACCTTCCCTAATTCTACCACACAGATGTGTATGCTTGTTTGTGTGTGCGTCCATGTGTAGTAGATATATATCATTATTCTTAAATCAAGTAATGATTGAGGAACACACTTATTTGAAATACAAGTAAGGAACATGCAGCAAAAGCCATTCAGATGCCCAACTTACACTCTCCAGAATTTCAACTTTTCTATTATTTAGAGAAAAAAATATAATTTTTGCTAATCCTAGAGGATGTGAATTTTTTCCACAATTTGACCCAAAAATTGTAACTCTTTTCTGTAGACCTTTATCCTCTTGCCCTTTAAACAAAATAATGTCTATTGCTACTTACTTGGCCAAGAATGTGCTCATTGTTCATGGATATTGGCAATAAACATAATACATTTCTTTTTCTAAAAATCTCGCAAACTCATGCCCAGTTCACAGTCTCACCTTAGTTCTGTTGGAAGAGTTCATTATAGTGGATTTAGGCTGGTGGAATTGTTGAATTATGACAATCCTATGCAAACTTTCTTGATATGTTTAAATACAAGAACTGAGTCTTGAGGAATCTGCATTGTGATTCATGGCTCCCAATAAATTGCTGTGTAAAAGGAAACAGAAAATAAAACATCAGAACAGGAAGCACAAAAGGGAGGAAATGCAGAGGGAGTTCTATGAATAGTAACTATGGAATCAACGTTTCTTGTTATGATTTGAATGTTTCTCCTCCATAAGTTCATGTATTAAAGTTTATAGCCAAAATAACAATATTAAGAGGTAGTTAATTTGATTAAAATTCATATGTTGATGGAGTTTGGAGATGGGACCTTTGGGAGATATTTAGAGTCAGATGAAGTCTTGAGCGTGGGTCTTTCTGTACAGAGTGCCTCTGTAAGAACAGAACAAAGAAAAAGTAGACAGAAGGACTAGAGCTCAGATGCTGCTCTGTCTCTCCATGTGCTGACCTCTCCCATGTGAGAGGAAGGGTATCTCCAGGCAGATGCGAGCGGCAAGCTATCAGACTCCTCAGGCAGCAGAACCAACAACCATATAAATATCGCTTTACAAATTCACTGGTCTTGGATATTTTCTTATGTAACACAAAAGCATGCTAAAAGATATCTATGTACTACAGAATATTACATAGGGCAGTCATGAAGACAGTTTTTCATTTTTCAAAAATATATCCTGTGATTTAAGTCTTCAAGTCTAAGGATTTATTACATATGTTAAGATAGATTGAAGTATAGTAATTATAAGAATCTTTGACACTAGGTGGTGGTAGCACACGCTCTCGGGAGACAGAGGCAGGTAATCTATGTGAGTTTGAGGCCAGCCTGATCTTCAAGAGCTAGCTCCAGGACAGCTAGGAGTGTTACACAGAGAAACCCTGTCTCAACAACAACAACAACAACAACAAAAAACAAACAAAAAGAATCTTTTGTCTATTTCATTGTTAATATCCTTTTCACATAGTTCCAATCTAGGCTGAATGCACAGCTTCATTTTCTGCTGTGAATAAAGCCAATGGTGCCTGGGAAGAGCCAGGGGAATCAGATTCTGAAGATTCAGAAGATTCAGAATTGGCCGCTAGCAGCAGCAAGCCACCCCTTGCAAGTCAGTGTAAAATACAGAAATAAGACAATATAGCCTTCATTGCTTCATTGCTTTGACTACACCCAGAGACATGAAAAGAGAAAACCTATTCCATTCAGCTTGTTTTCTTTCCTATTCAGCAAGACAAAGTGAAATATTGTGTAAAGTAGAACTATTTCTTCCAAAATGTCTCTAGGAAGTGGTCATCAGGGAAGCTTTCCTTGAACCTTCCAGAAGATAGATTGAACTGTCAAAATCTTAGCAATGAGAGCTATGCCAGCATCCAAGTCCCACATGTAATTCACATTAAGATGCCATCAAATCATAATATCTATGGAAGAAAGTAGAAAACTTGTTCTGGTTTTCCTCTATAATGACAATTAGGTGCAGCTTTTGGGATAAGTTCATATTCTTTAAAGACATTTTCTCTTTATTATTTTACGTTCTGCCTTGCCTGTTGAGTCTGTCTCTTTAGACAGTCAGTCACCTGGCATTTGCTTCTGGTTGAGGTAGCACTCAATTCTCTTCATAGGAAATATCTGCTGGTGTGTTTCCTCTGTCAGACTCTGGACTCATAGAGATCATGAAATGTGTTTATTCCAGGAACTGGGTGCTGGATATAAGTCCTAATCGATACAAGGGGGTTGATTGGGTACCTGCTGAATCACTGTCTTTGGTCATATTGACTGGGAGGTATCCAAGGTCACTGTGGTAAGAGATATAATGAGTGGAGTCCAGGCAGGAACAGAGTCTAGGAGCATGGTCTCTTCTGTAAGAGATATTATTGGAAAAGATCAAAGTTTATTATACAGTGATTAGGTGTTTATCAGTTTAGTTCTCACTAGCCCAGGCTTTGAAGGGGACTACTTTGATAAGAGGGGCATCAGGGCAGAAGGTGAGAATGAACTTTTTTGTTTCTGATGAACAGGCCATTCAGAGCAGAAATTAACTGAGCCAGAAGCAATAGAGTCTGGGTTCAAATCCTTTCTGCTGTTGATCTAATGGACATACTAGAATACCAGGAGGGAGAACTGAAATATCAACTTAGTTGGACATAGAAAAGAAGGTAAAAATTGGGGAGTAATAGTGTAGACCTAAGAGTAACCAATTCTTTCCTTACAGCATTATAAAAACATAACTACCCCACAGGGGAAGCTGCAATTCCTTGTCAAAACATACTCCAGCCTCTAGGGGGAGCTTAGGAACCCCACAAGAATGAGGGAGCATGGACAAAAAGCGTGTCAAAAAGAGATGGTGAAATTTGATGGCACACATAGAAAACAGAATGTTTAGGGGGGAAAAAAAGGAGGATCAATTTGTTATCTGCTGGCTTCTCTGTAGAGTGCTTCATTTTCATTTACTAGTGTCCAGAATTCTTGTTCACTCTCTCATTTGCCTTGAGGTACACACAGAAGGTAGATGTGATATCTGTCATCCCAGCAGATTCCAGCATGAAAATGTTCGCTATCTGCAGCTCAGAATGGAAGTGGCAATGTTCCCAGATGCCAGTCACAACCCTGGAAACAGAGACTTGTTCTATGCAACAAGTCTGAAGACCAAGGAGTCCTAGAGGCCACTGGCATCATCACTGGCATGCCAATACCCATTTGAAATAACAGATCTTGCATTGAGCCAAAGTTGAATCTATAAGAGGGAGACCAAAGCTTCTTTCTAAAGGCTTTATTAATGTCACTTTGGTCAGGAGAGGGGGTGTAGAAAGGGTGGAGGAGGTGGAGAAGGAGGAAGAGCTCATAGAAAAGTCTAGCCTGCCTGTGCTATTGTGTACTGTGCTAGTCATAATACAGGCTTCCCATACAATCAAGTCTTATATCAGCAATGCCTTCTGTGGAAGGTAATTAATACTCCCCTGGGCCCCACATTGGAGAAAAAACAAGCATGAAGGCTGGGCAGCCACATGTACAGCCCCTCACCTGGCTGGTGTCGTCTCAGATGTCACTCTGTCTCTCCCAAGAAGCCCTGAGTGGTCTTCAAGGAGACTCCTGCCTCTGCCCTTCTGCAGCCTGGCTGCCTTGCTTATTGTGTCCCTGTGAGTCATAGCTGCTGAAGTAAGGCACCCACCAAGCTGGATACAGCTCTGGCTGTGAAAGCAGCTGTCGGAGACACTCCCATCCAGCCATCTGGAAGATGGTTTATGATACGTATTTGAGCAGCCTGGTGATGGCTGATTAATCAAAATGTCAGATAATCTAATGGCGATGTGTTTGCAATAGAGCTCCATATTTTTGATTTTGAAATAAACAGTTGAGAACTGACTAATATTGGAGTGGTCAATGAGAGATAATATTAGAATCCATAGTAGTATTTGAGGATAATGTTAGGAATTTGTTCTGCTTTGTTCTCTTTAAAGTGAGATTGAAGTTTTGATGTATGTACATGCAAGAAATTCCAAGCAGATCCTAATCTACAGGGACAAGGATTATTATTCTTGCCTTCAATCTTGAAAAAAATGAATATTTCACATGACATTCTCACAGGTAAGTGATGAATAAGGTACTGATTGTTTGTTTTTCTCAGTTTATAAACAAGTCCTGCATGCCATGACTTGCAACATCTGTCCACAAATGGCCTCTGTTTCCCTTCATCTTTAAAGCATTCCTTTGTAATAGGTACCATCACCCCCATTTCACTGGTGAAGATGGCTTAACTTTCCAAGACTCAGTGTTAAAATGTTCCAGAAGTAGTTTTCAAACTCGACTCCTTGCTTGCTGGTGGCTGCAACATCCTTCCTCTTAGCCTTGTAAGTTATCTATTTATTTCTACATTGATCCCTTGGATCAGCAAACATTTCTGGGGGTCGTTTCCCACCTCATTCCAATTTTGGTGCTAAACACTGTCAGTACAAAGGCAAGCACATAGGCTCATCCCTGAGAAATTCCCAATCTGATGGAAAAATCAAATGGGCTGCTGAGAATGCCAAATTAGTATGCTTACAAACTTGAGGATGTTGTTAAATTGACATGTTTTACTCGGTACATTTACTGAGCCCTTACCTGTGCTTGAATCTATGAGAAGAACCATAGAGGAGAAGCAAGCACAGACCCTCCTTTTAGGTGTCCCAGGTTGTCTGGCAAAGGGGAAAGAGAAGCCACAACCTCAGGTGTGCAGCAAACACAACTGTTTATCAACGATTCAAGTTAGCTCTGCTTTAGCGCGGGTTGTGCCAGAGCAGAAGAAACTTAACCTCAACCATAGGTAGACTTAAGATTCCAAGAGATGTAGAAAGTCCTTGATGATGGATGTTCTGAAGTAGAGATAAAAGCTCTTGGTAATAGGCAGACATGCATCAGAGTAGAGAAACCTTTTATTTCTACCATGTGCCCTATTTCTATGCTGCTTCCATGTCCTACCTGGGGAAGGAAGACCATTCATTTGTGCTACTTCTGGGTGACAGGTGGGAGGGGAGGGTGGTTACCAAGAACAAGAGTGCCTGTGGGAAGCTATCCGAAGTTCCATGGAATGAGATATGTCATTGCTCCATTCTCTGTGTGAGGAATAGTTAGTTACCTTTGTCTCCTTTGTTTGGAAACCCTCACACATTCAATTTTGCCTCCCTTTCCTTATCCACTTCTCATTTTTCAAAAACCCTTCCTAATTCTTGAGGTTTTCCTCAGGGGCATCTAGCACAATCTCCTTAATTAACTAACTTATGCTGTGGAAACAAAAGGCAAGAAGAACGACAAGCTGTTTATATTTTTGTCCCCTTGACAGTTCCTCCCCAAGACCATGAACACAGACAGCCACGAGGATTAACAGAGTGAGGGCTCCTCAGAGAAAAAGAGAATAGAGAGGTCTAGAACAAGTCATGGACAAAAGAGGAACACCAAAAATATCCTGAAATGAACCAGTAAAACACATTATAAAGACAGAGGAAAGTTAGGAAGTTCTAGGTTAGAGGGGGAGTCTAGAGAGTTCACATAAAAGAGACAATTCTTAACTCTGTTTACAGCAGGAAAGAGGTAAGAATGGAAATTCCTCAGACAAGCAAGCGAAAAAGGAAGCAATCCAATAAATAAACAAACAAACAAACAAATAAATAAATAAATAGGCTAAGGAGATGGCCCAGATGACATCGTTCTTGGCATGCAAGCATGCGAAGCCAAGTTCAATCCTCAGAGCCCCACTTAGAAACTGAGCATGATAGCAATGGTTATAATCCCAGCACTGAGGAGGTAGAGGCAGGCCGACCTCTGGTGCTCACGGGTAATCTAGCCTAGTCAAATCGGTGGTTCCGGGCCAGTGGGACAGGCTGTGGTAAACTGCTTCTAAGGAGTTACAACCAAGGTTGTCCTGTGATTTCCATGTGCACCTTCACATACACATGTGTATACAAATACACATGTCTGTAAACACAAACACACCATTAAGGGTCTTTTGAAAAAACCATATGGAAACATGCTATCGCAGAGGTTTCATATATTCATATATATGCATATATATACATATTTAAAAAGAATTACCCTATAACAGGGGAGAGGAACAATATCCCAACTAGATGCCACATGCTACCAAGTTAACTCCCCAGTACCAGGAATGAGTTACCTCTTTTTGAGTTGTTGGCTAATTTCATAGACCTTCTAAATGTTAAGGGTATTGCCAATGCTTTTGATTACCCTCCAGAACCTGGTGTGATATCCTATTGTTGAACATACCTCATACTTAGGCTATAGAACATGGGGAAACCCTAGTTGGTGCTCACCAGGAAGCTTTATTCCTGAGGGCCAGCATTCATAGTGCTGATAGTGATGCACTCTATCAGAAGAATGAGATAATCACCAGTCTTACTCACCTATGAGCAATACAAGCTACAGTAACCAATGTGCTGGCAAGGTATTCCCATTTGTAAAATAGTAGCATGAATGTTATAGGATTTAAGATTCATCACATGAGATAGAACCCACACCTGCCACTGTAATGAGGCCAAGAGCTTTAGGCTATACAGGCCATGAGCCCTAAGGGAAAACTTGCTACTATTATTTTTCTAAAGGAACATAGCAATAAAACAACTCTTCCTGACATATGGCTATACCCATAGATCAGTGCATCACTCAAATCTCATCAGAGAAGCTTCTTCTCTGATGGCAACATAGAAACCTACAACTGGTCAATGTGCAGAGAGTAAGAGACTTTGAACTGCTCTGAGTTAATGGGTGTCAATGTCACACATTTCCCCTCAAGGCTTGGAAATATATGTGGAAGAGGGGGCAGGAAGATTGTAAGAGCTGAGGTGGTGGATGACTCCAAGGAAGCAGAATTTTCCAGGCACAACAAGGCAGATGTGCATATGGACTCATAGAGACTGTGATAACATGCACAAGGCCTGCACAGACTGGAGTCAGACAAAATTTCAGCATGGAGGAGGGGAAGCAGGCACAAAGCCCCACCCCTGACCAAAAGGCTCTTCACAATTGATACATGCTAGGAGAAACAAAATCAGATGATGTGAGATTCCCCTCTATATGCTGTGATCACCATTGGTTAATAAAGGAACTGATTTGGGCCTATAGCAGAGATATAGGGGAACATAACTAGGTGGGGAAAACTAAACTGAATGCTGGGAAAAAGAAGGGCAGAGTCAGAGAGAAGCCATGTAGCCCTGCCAGAGACAGATGCCAGAACTTTAGTTGATAAGCCACAGCCACATGGCAATACACAGATTAATAGAGATGAGTTAGTTTAGGATATGAGTTAGCCAGAAATATGCTTAGGCTAATGGCCAAATTGCAAATAATATGATTTCTGTGTGATTATTTTGGGGCTGAACAGCTGGGAAACAAACAAGTGGCCTTACTGCAACAATCAGATGTCTTCGATAGGGTGACCCTGGGTTTATCAGTCACACTCCATGGTAGACTTTACACACAGGAGTAGGTGACCAACACAAATCATACTCCATGTTTTTATACTTTTTCCAGGATGGGTATCATTTTTTATTTTGTTTTAAGAGAAAACAAGAAGCTGGGTTGGAAAGGAAGTGGGGAAGAACTGGGGGAAGGAAAACATGATCAAAATATATGAAAATTCTCAAATAACAAATATAAAGACATTATGAAAATAAATTAAACATATATAAAATCTCAAAAGAGTGAGGTCCATGGGTCCTGAGACTTGTAAATGTTCCTGCATTGTGTCCAGGGACACAGCAGAGGGGGAGGCAGGGGACAGACATGGAGAAAGGGGGCAGCCTGAGAAGCATAGAGAAGCCAAGGAAGAGTGCATGAAAAGAGCCCCTTGGTTTGTCAGAACCGTATCACAGCTGGCTTCTGGCTTATACCCATGTATGTCTAGCAAATGTCCTTTTAGCCTCTTCTCAGGCCTCCATGGAGCTTCATAGCTACTGTAGAGTAAACCTAAAACTGAAACCTCTGCCTCAGCATCTGGATGGCTCTACCAACTGCACTGAGGTAAGAGCAGCCCCACCCAGATGCCCTCCTGTACATCTTGGGCTGTGGGACATGATTTCAGGAGCATCTGAGCACAATGGGGAGGTTAGTTTGTGGCTAATTCCTCTGTCCCTTGACCTAGGGAATCACATAGAAACTGCCTGAAACACACACCTGATGGTTTGCCCTGTCCACTGCCTCTATCCCATTGAGAGCTAACACCTCAAGACAGCTTTCAGGTCAGTTAGTCAAGAAGTGACATGTGGCATCCCAGGATACACAGACCCGAAAAGATTCAGAAGCAGTGCATGCAGCAAACAGTCCTGCCAAAGTCTCTGGAGATCACACTATCAGGAACTGGCTCTCAGGAGAGATGCTTCATTAGAATTCCAGTCAGCAGAAGTTGTCTGGAATATAGGACCTGCACCAGGATATGTGAATGCCAATTTCCTTTCTGCTGCATCAGAAGGGGACATTCAGCTCTTTCTCAGGGAAACAACAGGTCAGGTCAGGGGCCATCACTACCTCCTGTGCTAACAGACCCTTCAGCAAACACACCATGGCTGGTGAAGGAGAGCAAGTGTGGGATAAGGATTCTACATAAAAGTCTATGAAATAGAAGGTGGTGGGTACTACCTGGTAGACACCTAGGGAAGGATTCCTCTGAAAAAAAATGCTGTGCTTTGGGGTCTAGAAAAGAAATTGGAGGATGTTCCCTGAAAATTCAACCCCAGGGATTGCTGAGTGAGTGAGAGCCCTGAGTGCAGGCAGGAGCACTGAGGAGTATAGGCAGGAGCACCAAGGAGTGCAGGCTGGAATACTGAGGAGTTCAGGCAGGAGCACTGAGGGGTGCAGGCAGTGCACTGAGGAGTGCAGGCAGGAGCACTGAGGAGTGCAAGCAGGAGCACCGAGGAGTGCAGGCTGGAATACTGAGGAATGCAGGCAGGAGCACTGAGGGGTGCAGGCAGAACACTGAGGAGTGCAGGCAGGAGCACTGAGGAGTGCAGGCTGGAGCACTGAGGAGTGCAGGCAGGAGCACTGAGGAGTGCAGGCAGGAGCACTGAGGAGTGCAGGCAGGAGCACTGAGGAGTGCAGGCAGGAGCACTGAGGAGTGCAGGCAGAGCACTGAGGAGTGCAAGCAGGAGCACTGAGGAGTGCAAGCAGAAGCACTGAGGGGTGCAGGCAGGAGCACTGAGGGGTGCAGGCAGAGCACTGAGGAGTGCAGGCAGGAGCACTGAGGGGTGCAGGTAGAGCACTGAGGAGTGCAGGCAGGAACACTGGGGAGTGCAGGCAGAGCACTGAGTGTAGGTTGGAGCACTGAGGACTGCAGGCAGGAACACTGAGGAGTGTAGGCAGGAGCACTGAGGAGTGCAGGCTACAGCACTCAGTACAGACAGGAGCACTGAGGAGTGCAGACAGAGCACCGAGGAGTGTAGGCTGGAGCATGAGGAGTGCAGGCTGGAGCACTGAGGACGGCAGGCTGGAGCACTGAGTGAAGGCAGGGCACTGAGTGCTGGGAGGGCATGGAGGCAGGGACTCAGGGTTAAACACATCCCAGTAGGCCAGGGGAACTGCAATGGAACATTCCTGTCTCGTGTTTCACACAGTGCCTTCTCTGCCCCTTTTAGAGTTCCCTGTAATTGCACACACAGCCCTTGCCTCTGCCTCATCTCTGAGATGACAGATGTGCAATGCCTGCCTCACGTGAGACATGCCTAGCCCATCTCTCAAGTTGCAGGTCAGGTGTTGCCTGGTCCTGCAGCTCTTTCTATCTTTCCCCACATGCTCTACTGCGTGAGAATTGTTCTGTTCTTGAATCCATCTGTCTTCCTCTGTTCTTCCTGCCAGCAAAGATCGCTTCTATTTTTGTTGTGGTCACTCTTTACTGGGCATGCTCCGTGAGCCTACTTCACCCCCTGTGAAGCCTCGCTGTTGCCCTTTCTTATGTCTTCTTCCACCCTGTTAATATAGACACCGATCATGGAGAAGGAAACATGTTCAAGTTCATAAAAATGACAAGGTTATGGTACCATCTCTCCAGTCCTTGTTTCTTGGATGTTGAATATCTGTTTTGGTTTTTCTTAACATGTATCATATGTATTGTGCATATTATTATGGTTCATTGTAATATTTGAGTTCATGCTTATAAGACGGCCTGACCAAATTTAGCCTTTTCATTTGCACCTGACCCTCAACCTACTACTTCACAATATCTAGTAATCACCAAGCTACATTCAGATCAATTTTTCCCTTTATGGAGTTTCTCATTCAGGAGAGAAGCAGGGATAGTCTACTTTGTCCATCTAGGCCTGACAGATGTCATATGGGGACTAGGGGTGAGGAGGGAAGGCACGGGGCACAACTCCCAACTATTCACTTGGTCCCATGTCCTAACTGCATCTGGAGAGGGTGTACCCGGTGAACCCAGGGATGGTGGCACTGACAGCTACAGCAGTGGCAGCACAAATAGAGCCAACACAAACTGATGGACTAGACCCAAGGTTTAGGTCACAGGACCAAGATAAGACAAGTCAGGCTTGGCTATTGACTTCCATTTTCTCCCTCAGGAGCCTCTGTGGGAAAGGGGACTCTGGATGCTGCTTATGGCAAGAGAAGAGACAGAAGCACGAGGTTCACTGTACTGTTGTCTCACCAGCATAGTCTTTGGCCGTTCTGATCCTTTTTGGCCAATAAAACCATTCCAGCCCTGGTGGGGCAGAATGTGCTGACTAAGCATGTAGGGAGCAACAACTACAATGGATCCCAGGCTCCCCACGTGGGTCACAGGATTTAGACCACAGGCACGACACCGCAGGATACATTCTAGGATTTAAGGCATCAAGTTAGACTGTGACTGCCAGTGATGGATGAACTGGTCAGACAGTGATGGGGGAGCAGCTCTTCTTGGGTACCACACCAAAGCAGAACTTAGCTAAAGCTAAACTTGGTAATCTGGACAACGTTTCATTCCCTTCTAGTGAGGAGCCAGTGAGAGCCTGAAAAGGGAGCCTGTAGAGTCTCCTAGAAAGGCAGAGTCCTCCAACAAATGCACAGACAGAAGCAGCAGTGTAACACTACAGGCTAGGGTCCTGTGAAGTGGAAATATTGAGGAGGGGAAGGCAGAAGTGCTGCCATGTTGGTATATTGGTTTTGTGTCAGAAAGAGGATGAAATAGAACATGTGGGTTTTGCTGTCAGCCACCCTGCCTGCCTCCAGGATAAGGCTCATCTTTCCATGCCTTTCTGATAAAATTTTATTTCCGAGACAAGTGGTAAGTTCCACAATCTCAGTGAAGCAAGATTTGATGTTCTAGTTCTCTGGAGCTAGGATACCCGTGGGCCCCCTCATGGTCTTTAAGTGTCAAGTGCTCTAACTTCTCCATCATGGCCTGTAGCTCCCCACTAGGAGTCAGTTATAATGTCAGAATTAGGGAGACGGAGGCAGGAGGATTTCTGGAGCTTACTGACCAGTCAGTCTACCCAAATCGGTGAGCTCCGAGTTCAGTGAGAGACCCTGCTTGAAAAATAAGGTGAACAGTGATTTAGGAAGACATGTGACAACCTCTAACCTTCACACACTCACAAATACTACTGAGTTCCCATATACTTCTTACAAACCTCCTTTGCTGTGAGCATAGTGCATAGTATGTTTGTAAACCCAAAAATTAAATAGCTACATAAAAATTAACTAGACTCCTGAAGTTACATGGATGTCTTCAGGTTTGCTCTAGTTCTTTTTCTGATATTGAATACTCTAATGTGAATACAATCCAAGAAATTCTATTGTGTTTACTAGAAGAAAACTTTGAAATATAAAAAATAAATTACGAATAACCACAAAATGCATGAAGTCCATGGGAATAGTTATATAAACACCAACAGTCATCCAAAGAATATGTGATCTAGTCATTTGGGTATTTTTATTAATTTATTCAAAATAAGAAAGTTCATTTAAAAGCATGGCAGCTGAGCTCTCATTTTGAATGACAGTGTCAAATTGGAGGCGTGCCTTCTGTCAAGGAATAAATGTGGGAGATGTTTGACTCTGCTCTCTTTCTGGAAGGTAAAGAATACGTGAAGGATATGTGAATGACTGGGTCGTCTTGTGACAGCGACCAAGGTACATGACCTCACCATTTGTTGGCTAAACGTCTACAAGCTGAAGAATTGCTCAGGAATGGACCAGCTGTGTTGCACAGGCTCCTGTAGGTAGACAACTGAGATCTGGTGAAGGACTTAAGAATCACCAAATTTCAAAGTAGAGCCAATACAAATTATATCCATCAATAACCACAGCAGCTAATTTACATTGTAAAAAAAAATCACATTTTTCCTGGAGGGCAAATTTTGTGCTTTTTGATAACGTAATATAGCCTGCAGTCATGATGAAATAAAATGCTGCTTGTAAATTGGAGGAAGGAGTCAATGCAAAAGATCAGATATTGCCAGATAGTGGTGGCACATGCCTTTAATCCCAGCACCCAAGAGGCAGAGGCAGATGGATCTCTGTAAGTTAAAGACCAGCCTGATCTACAAGAAATAGTTCCAGGACAGGCTCCAAAGCTACAGAAAAACTCTGTCTTGAAAAAAATTAAGATTTGTTACTTTTATTCACAAAGCTCACAAATCTCTGAAAGTCTCAACAAATAGAAAATTCTAAAAGAGAAATTAGGTGGCCTCTGGCTTGGAATAAGCTCCAAATATCTTTTATTTCAGGCACAATACTTTGACTCAACCGTATAAAACATAAGGATTTCATGTAAATGCCTAATCTCACTTTCTTTTAAGAATCCTTAGAAGCCGGGCGGTGGTGGCACACGCCTTTAATCCCAGCACTAGGGAGGCAGAGGCAGGTGGATCTCTGTGAGTTCGAGGCCAGCCTGGTCTACAAGAGCTAGTTCCAGGACAGGAACCAAAAGCTACAGAGAAATCCTGTCTTGAAAATCCAAGAAAAAAAAAAAAAGAATCCTTAGATCTACCACAATAATACAATTAGGTGCTCCTCTAGGGCCCCTAACCTAGGCAGCCATTGGTTTAGGGCCCAGTTACCAGTACTGGGCACAAGTTCTGTCTTATGAAGTGGGCTTTAAATCTTTATAGATATAGGTATTGTGTCTCTTAACCTTCATCAGTGAAGTTCCTTTTTACTATAGATGGTGAAGACTACAGAGACCTACAACTGCAGAAATAAGAGAGTGTGGAGTGCTCAGCTCTAAATGGGAGGTCTGCACCCCACTCCTTCCCTGAAAGGCTCAGGGATTTCTGAAGACAGAAATATCCTAAGAGCTAGAGGGAGAGGCTATTTCCCGTAGGAAAATAGTAGTTGCTGGGCACGATGGGGCCATTGCACATGTAAACTCATGGCAGCTACAACTGAGTGTATAAGACCGACACTCAACCAAGATTAAGCCAGACCAAATCCCAGCGGGGACAGACAAGGGGTTCATGAAATCCTGTCCCTTAGGTAAGGAGCTATTGGGGGAAGGAAAGTTGGTTTTCTTAAGGAATGTGGTCTCAGAGAGGCTACCCGTGCACCACTAACTAGATCATCCTATACCCCCCCACACACAGATAGCACTTGGTGGACTCCATGTGTGAATGAGTGAAAGAGAAGGGGGGGAGGCAAAAAAAATCACACATGGAGTTGGAGGGGAAAAGTGGAAAGGGTAAAGGAGGAAATGGGGGGCAGGGGTTTGGGGTTTTAATCAAAATGCATTATATACATGTACAAAATTCTCAAATAATAAAAACAACTTTTATAGTGAGGCTGTTTCTGTGTCTGGATTAGGGATGAGGAGGCTGATATGTCACAGTTCCCAAAGCTGCCTTTATATCTCCATCATGGTGTTGGGGTCAGATGTCATTACCCATCCTTATCCACTATGATTCTCTTAAACTCTTGCTATAGTCCACATGCTCATTTACTTGTGTGGTTCCCAGGGGCATGCAAGCTTGTGGTCCCTTGTCTGAGCATATGGAAAAGAGAAAGAACTTCCATGTCCTATCTTCTTATGAATCAGGTGCATTCCTGGCCACTGGGCTTTAGGTGCCCCACTGAGATATGAATTGGGTCATCTTGACCATGGATAAGGCATTTATCAATTATGGGTCTCACTTTCCCCATTTCCACAAAGAGTAAGATGTGTGTGGTGCATCCCAAGGTCCCAGTTCTGACAATCACTCTTTGGGGACAGGATCGTGGTTTACAACAGCTGGTCACAACAGTCACCCTACCGGAACTCTTAACCAACAACGGAGGATAGAAGGTGTGCATTGCCTTAGAAGAGGTTCAGAGGCTTGAGAGGCATTAGATATAATTGACAAAGTGAACTTGAAGAAAAATAATTCCAACAGGGTTATTTTCTGCACTCTGGAAACTTACTCTTATTATCTGATCTCAGAGAGAGAATTGGCATTTCCTTTCCAGCATCTATGCCCAGTTCCCATCAGACTTTACATATAACCTTTATCTGTCCATGTCCCTTTCCCCTTCTCTGTGGGACTGTTGATTCTGCTGTGTAACTACATAACTATGTCCCATGTTCTTTACTCTTCTCCCTGACCATCACAAAGGGACAGGCACGTGAATCAGGCACTATTATTTAGATTTCCTCACCTGAGAATCTGAAGCAATCTTTCTAGTGTAAAGTTCTCTTCCTTCCTCCTCCCTCCTCGCTTCTTCCCTCCTTTTCTCCCTTCCTTCCTTTCCTTTCAAGCTGGATAAAAGTGGGTGAGTACCTAAACCCATGATACCCAATATATCAAATTCTCTTTCCTAGAAAAGTGCATTGATTTTCCCATGTTCCTTCAGCTTCACTTGATCTTAGCCAAAGGGCCAAGAAATAATGTGCATTCCTCTATCTTAGCATGAGATTGGTAACACAGAAAGAGTGATAGCTAACATTCTCAGGGCAAAGTGTTGTCTCGGGAGCAGAAGGAGGAGGCAGCTGTAGTACATGTCTGGACTGTGCTTAGAAAGGAGGTGGAATTGATTTCTGCTGTTGCCAGCAGGCCAGACCATCCATCCACTCTGCTCTACTCTTCAAGCAACACACAGTTTTCCATGAATCAACATTTTAGGATTCTCACACTTTTTCTCTTTAAGCTCTCCCAACTCTCTGGGAATGACAGAAGTGAGGGCTCAGATGAGGGTTTCTTTAAGCATGGGACTGCTCTCTCTCTCTGGCTTCTTTGGAGTTGATTCACTGCCTAGAATGTGGACAAGTCTCCTTCAAAGTCTCAGCTGAGAAGGCACAGGGGTGTCTTGGTGGTCGACAAGGCAGTGAAGTTCTTTCTACAGCTGTGCTCACCATGGAGAGAACAGATCTGAAAGAGTGCATTTGCCTAGGAAAGGAGTGACAAATAATATTTCTCAATTATGAATAAGACTTTCTCTTAGCTTGTGAAATACCATGTCTCTCTGTTTCCATAATGTGTGATCCTACTGTTGCTGGGAGGCATCCAAGAGAAAGTCTGACTATATGATGACATCTATTCTCTCACAACAAACTCACCCATTCAATGCATAGGATTCTATTTTCCTGCACTATATAACCAAGTTTAAAAACAGAGACTTCCCTTCCTTTCTGGGAACAAAAGTCATATAAGCCAATAAAATAGAAGCCCAAAGGAGTATGGAAACCAGACAGAGAAGAAATCACAAGGGAAAGGAGAAAATAACTCAAGACAAATAAAATCAACACAACACACTGATTTACAGAATTCAGCACAATGGGAAACATATAGCTGCAAACATGCTAAACAAAAACAGAAAGACTTTAAACCAGTTACCCAATTATATAATGAAAAGAAAGTAGAAAAGGAAGTGTAAATTAAACTCAAAGTTATAAAAAGGAAGGAAATACAGTGTTCATCACTTATCCGTGGAAGACACAGAGAAAAATCATAGCGAAAATTAAATTCTAAATATAATTTTCCTACACTTATGTAACTGTGATAAATTTTAAGTATAATTTAAGTATTATAAGAGATTGACAGTGATCAATAAAAATACAGCAGTTACAATATATGATATAATAGAAGTTAGATGAATGCAGTTGTCTTCCCCAAAATATCTTGTGCTTTTTTCGCCCTTCTTTTGATGAAGTGAGACGATGGAACACCTACATGATGAAGCATATTGAACAAGATGGTGTAGCTGTAGTGTTGCCACACTGAACCACTGCACAAGGGTAACTATGAAGAGAGGGAGCAGATGGGCAGAATATATATGAGTGACAGAGAGAGGCTTCATACTCTGGGCGGGAGAGGGAAGTTCAACAGAGATTATATCAGGCTACTCAGAATAGTGCCTAATTTAAAAGTTTTGAATTGTTCATTTTTGGAATTTTCTATTTTCTATTGTCTTACTGGCATTGACTCTGGGCAACTGAGACCCTGAGGAACAAACCACAAATGTAGGGTCTGGGCCTCTAAACCAAAAGTTAAAGCATAATGGGGTATAGAAGCAAAACCAACAGTTAATTTAAAAATATGAACAAAACTGTGAAACCATTAGCCAGCTTAAGGAAAAATGAAAGAAGACTCAAATAACCATAACCAGAAATAAAGTGGTCATTGCCACCAAAATTTTCAGATATAAAAGAGAAAATTATCGGTAATCATATGTCAACACATTGAATAACTTAGAGTGGATAAATTCCTAACAAAACCACACCTATTAAAACTGAATAATAAAGAAAATAAACTATAAATATCACTCTCCCACAGAGCTTAAATCAGTCAAAAATTCCCCCAACAAAGTCCAGAATCATATATATGCCTTCACTGGACAAATCTACTGAACATTTAAAGAATTAAAATCAATTCCCCACAAATTCTCCATAATGTTAAGAAGTAGAGACCACTTTCACATTATCTTATGAGTCCAGCAGTTTAAAAGAAAATGGACATAATCTAAAAGAAAATCCCAGACAAATATCCCTAAAGAATAGTGATGAAACAAATTTCAATAAAATAGGAGCAAATAGAATTCAAAAACACATTAAAAAAATCATATACCGTGACCAAGTAGTAGTTGGCCCTGAAATGTTAGAACGTTCAGTTCACCATCTGAAAATCAATCAGTGCAATATACCACATCAATAGAATGAAGGGGAAAAACACATAGTTATATTGATGCAGAAAATCATTTTATAAAAAGGAACACCTTTTTATGATAAAAATACTCAAACTAGCAGCAGAAGGAAACTAGCTCAACATAGGAATATACTACATATAAAAAGCCTCTGGCTCACATTGTATTCAATGGCAAAGCTCTGAAAGCTTTTCTTTTCATTCTTTTTTTATTTATTTTTTTAAATTCAACAGCAGTACTTTATTTACATAGCTGCATTCTTCTGGGTTATCAAAACAGGAGCAAGGCAGGGGTTGCTATCCTAACCACTACTATTCAACAGTGTGCTGGAGATTTTAGCCATGACAGGGTCAACAACCAAAAGGAATGAAGGGTGTCTTAGGGTTTCTATTGCTGTGATAAAATACTGATCAATGTGGACTTGGGGAGTGGGCAGGGTTTATTTCATCTTAGAGCTTGTAGTCCATCACTGAGATAAGTCAGGACAGGGACAGTGATGGAACACTTCTTACTGGATGGTTCCTGGTGGATTGCCCAGCCTGCCATTTTATCTACCCTGGAACCACTTACTCAGGGGTGGCATCACCCATAATGAGCTGGGCCGTCCTAAAGCAATCTCTGAGGGGGGCATTTTCTTTACTGAGGTTCTCTCTTCTGAAATGACTCTAGCTGTGTCAAGTTGACAAAAAAAAAAAAACTAGCTAGGACAATAGGCATCCCAAAGCCAAAAAGAAACAAAATTATCTAAATTTGCAGATAGCATGATCTTATGTTACAAAACATCTACAACATTGCTACCAATAAATAAATGATTTTAATAGTATTTAAGAAACAACTTAGACATAAAACCTAGCTATAATTTTATAAACTAATGATAATTGAATTCCTGTAGAAGCTTCCTAAGATACATACCAATACACACACAAGAGGAGTTTAAATGGAGTTACCAACAGTGGGGAAATAACCCCGTGCTATACAGCATGGGGTAACCAATAATAAAGCCCAGTTCCAGGAATGGGTTACATCTTTTGGAGTTGTTGGTCATTAAGGTCTCATAGACTGCCCTCTCCCAAACATTGTAGGTAACTGAAAATGAATGTTCTTGGTTTCCCCATAGAGCTTGACAGTAAGGCACTATTGCTGGAGACACCACATACTGGAGTCACAGAACATAAAGAAATCAAGCTTCATCCCTACTGGGTAGTTTTCATAATACTAGAAGGTATTATGTGTTCTATAAAGGGACAAAAGTCATCACCAGTCTTACCCAGCTGCTCATGCTGAGAGCTACAATAATGACCGCTCTAACAAGACATACCCACGGGTGCAATAGTGGCATGGGAGGCATGGGAGTAACCATGACCGTGTTTAAAGGCTGTTTTACAAAATAAAACCCCTACCTGCCACTGTTGTTAGGGCCAAGAACCTCTAGCCAGAAGAATATAGCCAGGTGGGAGGAGGTAAATATGGAGAGAATAGTGGAGTCAGGGAGAAGCTATAGAGCTGTCACTGGAGAAAGACGCCTCCACTGGAGCCCATCAAAACTTTGACGGTAGACCACAACCTCATGGTGATGCACAGATTAATGGAGATGGGTTAGTTTAGGTTGTGAGACCTAGCCAATAAGAAACTAGAGCTAATAGGCCAAGCAGTGATTTAATTAATACAGTTTCTGTGTGGTTATTTTGAGTCTGGGCAGCTGGGAACGAACAAGCAGCCTCCTCCAACATATCAGAAGAGGATTAAGTTCTTTGAAAATATGTAGATGCTTAGATTGGATTATAAATAGTTTTTCAATACAGCTATATGCCATGTACAAGATATGTGCTTAAAATATAGTAGCAAGAAAAAAGTTTGGTCTGGCAAATTCATACCAAAGAAAAGCTGATATAACAATATTGTTGTATTAAAGTTTTCAGTTGTGAGCAATGGAAGCTCTTCAAACTGTAAAGTAAGGAGACCAATTAAAAAACCCTTAGAAGAAAAGACTGCAAGGGCAAGAAACCAAGGGGTCTAAAATGTTCCTCCTTAAGCCTTCAACTGAATATCCACCGGTATATTTATTGAAGCCACTCCTGGAGGCCAAGGGAAAATAACTACAAAAATTCACAGGAGATACTCATACAAGAACAGGAGCAGTTTGTGTTGCCAGGCAGAGCAGCAAAGTCTCAATATTCACAGGATGTCAGAGTAATCAGAAGTAATCAATCACGTGGAAAAATTAGCCACAGATTAAGTCTGCTCTGGTCCTACCTAACAAAGCTTGAAAGCGAAGTCTCCAAAGAATCAAAATGTTTTCAAGTAACTTAATTGCATCCCAGGATAGAGCTCAAGAATATTTATAGGAAGTAAAAATATCTATGGAGCCTCAAGTTGTGCGCAACTAGCAGCTTTCCTTCTAGGCAGCTAATCTTCACATATGCCCACGGAGATGTGCGCTGATTTATTGCAGCAATTGAAAAAAACTAGACTGAACTCAGGGGTCCATCAATAAGGCGATGCATAATTAAATTGAAATATATTCACACAATGGGATATTATAACTCATTAACAATGAGTTGGATCTATATATTAACATATTCAAATCTCAAAATAAATATACTGGAGACTCTTTGGGAGAAAAATTAAATGGTGCTGGCGATCTTCTATGTAGATAACCAACTAAGATATATTGAGTGACTGTATGTACTGAGCCCTGTTAAGATGTATTATCTCATTTAATTCACCAACTTTTCCCTGATAGGTGGTGTAACTGAGGGGAAGAACCAGCAATTACGGGGCTCGTTTGCTTATTTCTTTGTTTTCTTTATGGTCCAGGAGCTCTGCTGTCAGACTCTCATGTTATAGTGCTGCACACAATCCTGAGGGTTAGACGAGGTGATGCTGGCTCCGTGGACTCAGGAGGCCGGGAATGCTGACTGCTGTCATTTTCAGTCTTTAAAAAAGCAGAACAGTGTGATAACAGGTCAACACCGGTCGGACTCAGGTGGTGATTTTGGACTGTAACTTGATTGCCTATGCTTTTTAAATAAGTTTCAATTACCTTATACTGAAACTTCTTAATTAAAAAATCTTTATAAAAGAGGTGAGAAATTTTACATCGTTGATGAGATGCCTCCTGGGGGAAATAAGAAAGGCAGCCCAGAGGCCCTTCTCTTCGTAAATGGAAGCCTTCCCTGACAGATTGTCCTTATGTATATATTGGGGACACCTAGCAGGAAGGCTCTTCGTTAGATTTGAACCTTCCTTTCTTGCACTTCCTCTTGCACATATTCTTCCTTTCTTGCACTTCCTCTTGCACATATTCTTCAGACCTCTATTCTGGAGAAGGGAGGGGAGTAGAGGTCCCAGAGTCTGTGACCCATATTTAGTGGGCAGGTCCAAAGAATAGCCATTTTCAAGTAGTGTGTTACCCTGTCACTATAGGAAAGGAGAGGCTCTAGAGATAATATGTTGTATTTTCTGGTCCAAATCACAAGGAGAAAGGTATTTTCTTGCTTCAGCCTATATGCCTGGAGAAACTTCTGGAACAGCCATGGTCATTCCCTATGGATTCTAATGCCCATCACTGTTGTTTCCAGACTACCCATTTTCATTTCTCTCAGCCCCTCACACCCATACATACTGCTTCCCACCAACCATGGTCATTTCCTTCAGGCTCTAACACCCTCTCACACTGTTTCCAGATCAGTCATGGCCACTCACCCCAATATATATTGTTTCCTGACCAGCCATGCTATATCCCTCAGTTCCTCATTATCAACATGCATGGTATATTATCCTCATGGCCATTGTGATGACAGGAAAGCAGTGGGAACGGCTTGCTGGTTACCAGGCTGCATTCTCCTGCATTCTCTTTATGCATGATTGGTACCTGAGACTTAATCCAGTGGGTAAGGACTCATAAAATGGAGGGATTTCAGTAACAACAGAGTATAGACTCTTATTCTATAAAACTTTAAATGAAAAAGCAGTTGTCTTGTTTTAGATTTTCTTTCAACGTGGAGAGATATTCTGGTTACTTGTAGTCAGGGAGTCTGTGCCAATGATGTATAGTAGCAGTTAGAGACACCCTGGACAGTTACACAGGATGTTAACAAAGCATTTTGGGACCACTCATGAAGCCTTTGCTGGTAGTTCACATGTTTACCTACCCTTTGCTTTGCATCTTTTTACACTGATTCTTCAAGCTTTTCATATCTTCGTAGCAAAAATGGTGTGTACAGGTGTTGAGGGAGGGGGAACACAAGCTTGAAGCAGAAAGGACTAATAGATACCAAGAGCCAGGTTTGATCTACAAATTCCAGTCACAATGTGATGAAAAGGCCATGGAAAACTCCTTTGTGTGAAGGTTGTCAGGCAGATGGGTATTTGATACTAGCCAACACTGTTGAGTGCCTACTGATTTCCAGCTTCATACTAGCATAGGAGTCTTCCATGGGTCTTTGCAGTCAAAAATCTTAGCATTAAATGAACTGCTACAGTATGGCTAAATAATTTAGCTCCGTTGAGTTGTAAGATTCTGTGGTTAGAGCGGCCCTTCCTGAGACCGAAGAGAGTTCCACACAAGTGTTTGGGAAATGAAAATCAAACCACAATAAGGAACCGAGGATGCAGCTTGGTTGTAGAGCGCTGCCTAGCATGTATAAGCAATTCACAATAACGTGTAAGCTAGCCACAATGGAGTGCATATGTAATCCCAGGGCTGTAGAGGCAGAGGCAGGAGGTCCAGGAGTTCAAGGTTATTCTTACTAGGCAGTGACTCCAAGGGCAACCTGACCTACATGAGTCATTGTTTCAGAAAAAAAAATGCAACAACAATAGTAAAAAAAGAAATGAAGGTAAGCATGTAAAGAGAAGGGAAGCCATGAGTAGCATTGATATGGATCAGAATTAATACTCATTATAGAAAACGGTATGGGGGCCCTCAAAATTTAAAGAACACAGAACTGTCATCTTGTCCAAAAATCCCACTGAAGCTCTATGGGACATCGTTGTGCTCCCATGTTCTCAACTATTATTAGTAATGTTTAAGAAATGAAAACAAGCCAAGTATCTAAAAAATTTGAGTGGATACTAAAATGTTACCAAATACTATTTAGCCACTTAGAAGAATACAGCCCTGTAATTGGTGCAAAACAGACAAAACTAGAGATTACCATGGTAAGTGAAATAAGTAAGGCATAATGCCTCAGGATGTCACTCACATATAGTGTAAAAAACTATTAAAATCTCATAAAAGTAATGGTTACTATAGACCAGGGCCATCTAGGAGGGGGGTATGGAAAAATCTTGATCAATGAGCACCAGGTAAAATAGGAGCAAGAAGCTCTGGGGCTGTGGCGCAGTGTGACAACTGCAGATAATAATTGTGCATTGAACATTTTAAAAAGCTAGATGAAAGGTTCTTAAAGCAAAAAAAGTTAAGAAATGATTATTTAACTTGATGGAAGTCTCATGGGATATATATGCCCATTGGCTATCACATAGAACCCCTTTAATATGTACAACTTTATGTTTCTTTGTAGCAATTAAAACAGAGAACTTGGGGGTAGGGAGAGTGAGAGCAGCTCTAATCGGTCCTTTCTGCAAAGACTCCCGGGTGGATCTGGAAGCCTGCTTGAGTGCAAGAAGTATTTCCTGTGGGTTGGGAATGGACTACATCCAAATTCAAGAGTTGAGTCCTTGACATTCCTGCATCTGTCTCCCAAAGGTTTGGTGCCTGGGAATGACTTAACTGTGCAAACAGACTTACAAGGCATTTCACCTTAGCCACAGGAGGAGAAAGGCCTGAAGTTTAGAGCAGAAATAGATAAGGACTTGGAGGGAAAAGAGGCAGTCTTTGACCTTTCCAGTCAAACTGGGCAGGGGGCTCTGAGGAATGGCCTCAAGAAGTGATCTTCTCCAAGGGGTTTGAATCTTGGATCAGGAAATGAGTTTTTGCATCTTGATAATAGCTCAGTGGGAAGAGGTTAATAGTAAATCCAGGGGAGCCCCTCCATCTCTCTTTGCAAGGAGCCTACATACACCTTGGGGAAGGAGGCCTACAGTAGCTGTGGTCCAGTGGTTGCACCAATGGCTGCAGTGGCATTTGGACAAAGTTGCCATTTCTTCTTTGTATCCACCGGCTTTCCTAACCCTCATTCGCTTATCTATGTTCATTCTTTCCTGGGACCACATAGATGTGGATCTTCTTCCTAATACCCTTTTTTATTAGAGATTTAATCTATGCTATATGCTATCAAAAGTGGCAACTTTGTAAATATCAAGGCAACTTTCACACGCATCTTAATAATAGCTCTAAATGTTAAAGGTTTCAATTCTTCAAAAGAAAGATACAGAGTAGCAAATTACTTGTGCGTGCCTGCGTGCATGAGTGCATGGGCACGCACGCATACACACACACACACACACATTAAACATTGGTGTACCCAATTTCATAAAATGAGTATGACTTGATGTAAAGTACAGACTGACAATGTACTGCACTCTCGGCAATGGGTAAGTCATCCAGACAAAAATTAAATGAAGAAGCACCAGAAATAGACACTATAGATAAAGTAGACTTAACAGTGTCTACAGAACACTCTACCCACACAGTGCAGAATAAACACTCTTCTTGGTCCATGGAACTTCTCTAAAATGAACCATATTTTAGGACAAAAACATGGATACTAACAAATATAAGAACAATGAAATAGTTCCATGTATTCAATCTTCACAATGGCTTAAGATTACAAATAAGCAGCAAGAGAAACTATAGCAAATCCACACAGTCTGAACAGTTTAAATAGCAGTCTTGAAAGATGAGTGAATTGCCAAATAAATCATGAAGAAAATTTGTTCAGTTCCTAGGATTAAAAGAAACTGAGAAGACAATATTCCAGAATTCAATAAAAATATTCTAAGAGGGAAGCTCCAAATGCCTACTTTTAAGAAATCAGAGAATTCTCAAATAAATAGTTAAATGATGTAGAAAACAAAACAAGCCGAATTCCCTATTAGTAGGTTGAGGAAAAAGGATCAAGGACAAAAATAGATGAAACAGAAGGTAAAAGAACAATACAAAGAGTCAGAGAAACAAAACTTTGTCAACTTAGCTTATGTCTTCAAAGAACCAAAGTCTCACCCTGGCAAATAACCTTCCCTTAAGCTCATGACAGATTTCAGAATCTTCTTTGTTCACCCAGCGGTGCATTGATGTCTCTTTCGGCAATTGATGTCCATGGAAGGCCATGCCATTGATACATTTTCTGACTGTATGAGTATTAGCAAGTGACGGATTCTGACCCTGTATCCATGCTCTGACCATGATTCATGTAAGGTGGTGAGGGATGGGAGGAAATGATCTCCACTGTTTGGGAACTTGGCTTTCTCTTCTGTATCATATATGTGCTTTTATGGGGTAGAGAAATAGTTCTGAGTAGACAGTCTAGGAGGGCTATGAAGCCTGCTTCTATGTGTTGGCTGTTCCACCTTTGCCATATGAGATACTTGGAAAATTATTTAAATGCTCTGAACTTCCAGAGACCGAAGTTAAATCCTAGTTCATAGGACTGTAGGGGACTTAAAGTGATGAGATATTAAAAAACAGGACATCAAGCAATACCTTGTACTAGGGATTGTATTGTTACTGGCTAAAAATGTTATTGAATGTGTAAGTTAAATTGGGAACACTGACATTTTTTAAGTGCCCAGGAAATGGAACCCGTTCATCATTTGTTCCAGCTTTCTGTTATATCCTGGAGTTAACTCCCTTGATTATTCAATCTGTGGAGGTTACTCTTTTGGTGAACAATAAATGAGATTTATAGAAGTTTTCCTTTGGTAGACCCAAAAGGCACAGCATCTCAGTTACTCCTCATGACAAGGCTTTGAATGAGACACTGTAGGTATCACCATTTCAGTGAAGCTTTTATACTTAAATGACCTGCCCGGGATCTCCTTGCCAAAGAGATGGAAGAAAGACAGGAATCAAGATGTCTATCCCTTTCTTTCATGTTTTAATGGGTTGAACAAAGAATGGTCCTTGCTTCCACCTGATTTATGTACATTGAATAATGAGACTTTTTATTTGTTAGTTTCTTTAATGATTATTGTCACTTTTATTGTTTGTATTGTAGAGGGGCATCATTGACAATATTTTTAATGGCTAGCTAGGACCTCTGAGTTTTAATCTGGGGAATAGCAGGATTCTTCAGACAGATAATAGAGTTACTGCAAGGAAAGTAAGTAACTATAAAGGAGGTGTCATAGCAGGGTATAGCCTTTAGGTATACAGTCTTACAAAACACTTAATCAAGATTATCAAATCTGTTAGGGCAGATTTAAGTTGCTATTCTTTATATGTTTCCTTATCCCTAGCTCCCTCATTAGAAGTTGTTGATTTTCCTGGTTAGATTAAGTTTGTGTAGTGTGGTGGTTTGAATAGGATTGGTCCTCATAGACTCTTGTGTTTGAAAGCTTCGCCCATGAGGAAAGGCACTACTAGGAGGCGTGGACTTGTTAGAGTACGTGTGTCACTGTGAGGGCAGGCTTTGAGGTCTCATATGTTCAAGCTATACCCAGTGTGGCACACAGTCTCCTGCTGCTGCCTTCAGATCAAGAAGTAGACCTCTCAACTCTTTTTCCAGCATCATGTCTGTCTGCACACGGCTATGCTTCTTGCCATGACAAAAATGACTGAAGCTCAGAAACTGTAAGCCAGTCCCAATTAAATGTTTTACTTTATAAGAGTTACCACGGTCATGTTCTCTCTTCACAGCAATAGAAACTCTAACTAAAACATGAAGTTTATGGGCTAAATGATAACACAGCCTCTGCGTGAAATCATTAATTTTACACCTTTCACAAACCATTAATTTTATTCCATACCAGTAGTTTTAAAATGTCCTTATTTTACCTTGTCTTTAAAATGTAGAGTGAAATACTTAATTTATATCCATTTTCTTCCTTTGAAATACTTTAATAACAATTTTTTATTACTTCTTAAATATTAATATATAACATTCTTTTTTATCTATTGAGAATATCATAATTACTCTTTATTTTTCTTTCACCATTCAATTATTTAGGATATAGTCTTTAAAATTTTTGGGGGATTGAATTTAAACATAAATATTTTATTAGGCTTGGAGAACAAATCCCTGTTGCTTCCATGTGGAAAGGCTTTACCAAAATTTCTTTGTAGTCCAATAGACATCACAGTCATGGGAACAAAAAACAGTACAAGGATTTATAGTCACATGGTTATAAATTTCGACAATTTGTCTTCCTATTTTTATTATCTAGACAGAGTCCTTTGCATTCTTATTCATTTTATGTTACCCATCTACAGAACTTTAAAGTAAGTCGTTGCTTTCTCACTATCTCTCTCATTGTCACTCTGTCATTCCCCTCCCTTTCTCTCTTTTTCTCTTTCTTTGTAAAACTACATGGTGGCACATGACTTTAACCCAAACACTCTTTAGTTATGAGGCTGAGACAGGAGGATTATGAATTTAAGATCAACCTGAACTCTCTAGTTAGTATACATCCCCCAATGTATGTCCTCACAATTTGTGTGTGTATGTGTGTGTGCGTGTGTATGCAAGATTGGATGTTGCTTATTAATGATGCAGGTTGTTAAGGTTTTTAACTTTATGAATTAGATTTCACATCAAAAATTGTGATACCCCCATCCTATTTCTATAATGACTTACCTTTGAATTCTTCTTTTCTTGATGCTGGTGCTGAAAACCCTGTTTTTCTTCAGATTTCCCCATATTTCACTGTACAGTCTTCACTTTAGTGCCCCTCTTTAGAACCATCATGATTGTCTCATTCCTGAGAGTTCCTTCTCTTGTTGCTGCTGTGACAAATGCTCATGGTCTTACATTTCCTGTAGATGATATGATAAACCTGGGTTTAAGCATCGGGAGGAGTCAGGAAGATCATGCATGCAAAGGTTTTAGGAGACTCTATCTTTATGATAGGTGGTAGCAATCTGAAGAGTTGGCATGGAACCCAAGGCTTTGCCTCAGGCTAAGCCTCTGAGCTACATCTTTATCTCATTAATCTCAATGCATTAGAAATTACAAACATCATTGCTTTCTTCTAAATTATTTCCCCATGCTATACTTGAACAAACATTACAGATTATTTTTGAGCATTCTTATGCTGAGTACTGAAACTGGACTATATTTCTCTGTTGGAATTTAGGGTTGAAAACTACCAGTTACCTTTACCTGAATCGACATCTTTGGCTGTGAAGGGTCTGCCAAGTATAGTAATTGTGATCAAGATTAGGAGCCTCTGTCTCTAACCCCATAACACAACTCTGCCATACTGTCTTTATTTTAATTTTATTTTTAACCCCCCCCCCCGTGTGTGTGTGTGCCTGCCTGTGGAGGATACAGGAGGGCACTGGGATCCTCTGGAGCTGGTGTTACAAGCTGATATGGGTGCTGGGATTGAGCTGGGGTTCCGGGAAGAGCAGTATCCTCTCTTAACCACTGAGCAATCTTTCCAGTTCCCTCTGTGTCTTGAGAGCTCACGTGCTAGTTGTTGTCCCACTTCCATGCCACTTCCTGTGAAATGTGGCTGTGTTGTGAAGATGAAGAGAGGCAGTGCATGCTGGGTAGGCATGCGCTGTCAGTAGCTTTTGCTCACCTATTTACTCCCCATTTCTGTCAGCATTTGCCCATGCTCCTGAAGTGAAAGTTGCTCAAAGACACATGAGAAACATACAAAGACATGGGAGAAACATAAGAAAAGCAGGACTATAACACAAAGATCAGAAAAGACAATCAGATCTCTTTTGCTAGTTTGACTAAGTACTATAAATACTTTCAGAGCATCTATGTCCCAGACACTTTACTATTTATGGGAAACAGAATGTCTACTGTAGGAGACACTCATAAAAAAAATAAGGCAGTATAAATAATAGTTTGATATAAATTTAAATTAATAAAATATTGGTTGTATGATAATGGGAACAGCAGGAGGGGGCAGAGGAAGCTCTGGCATGGGAGTTTCTTTTCTGTGGAGATCTGAGCTCAGAGAGGCTCAGGAGACAGGATGAGCTAAAATCACAGGTAAGGAAGTCATCATCCCTCTACAACAGCTGCATCCTTTGGGTTCCCTTAGAGTGAATGCCTCACATGTAAATAGTTCCCCCTTATTCATGAGAGAACAAGTGCCTTCACTTGTTGAAATTGCAGATACTTCTGAGCATAGTAAGATATTAGCAACAATAATGACAAAATTGAACAGGTGTGCTATTAAAAAATGCAGACATCCAGGACAGGAACCAAAAGCTACGGAGAAACCCTGTCTCGAAAAATAAAAAAAAAAAAAGCAGACATCACTACTTTTATTCTTTGAGGATATTCTTAAGTGAAATAAGGGTTATTTGAAAACAGGGACTACACCAATTAATCTGATAACTAATTCAAACTTATTCAACTGTTAAGAGGCTAATGAGTAGGTGAACTATAACACATGAATGGGTACTCTGGGTGAAATGATGGCGCATGTCCCAGTTATCAGGGGAGTGGGATTTCATCCTGCTACTTGTGATGACATGCAAATTAAAATTCTGAATTATTTCTGTAACTTTCCATTTTACGTCGCAGCAATCAAGGGTAACACGAAACTACAGGATATCAAACTATATTTAAGGAGTTCCTACTGTGTCAGGGTCTGATGCCCCAACATAAATTGTTTTTCCCTCTCTCAACCGGCATGGAGGCGCAGGAATAATCGAGACACAGTTTACACAGCAATATCGGAAGGGAGTCTCAGTCTTCATTCAGATCCTGAAGATCACCCGCGTTTATTATACAAACACCTTTTATCCCCCAAGGTAAACTAAGGTGGGAGTTCATTAACATTCTGTTTCCAGGGGTAGCACTACAGTCATGTCTGCAGCTCTCTGACTAGCTTGGAACTAACACTTCTTCTCAGGCGATCTACATAATTACAAAAGAAAAGGAGCAACATATTCTGAGCTTTAGTTAGGGCAGAGACCAGCCTGTCTGGCAGGGTACGTGACAGCTCTAGATACCAACCATGGCCCGATAACTTGGCTGTCACACCATCTAGAAATATGGGCCTACACTATTGTCCTTCATTGTATGTTCCTTCTCCTCCGTCCATGCCCAGGTGCCTACACAAAGCAGGGTGTATTTAGGTGCAGGTCGATGGGTAATAATATGATGAAATAAACAATGCTTCCTCCCACCAACATGGCTGCGAGAGCCAGTCTTCCACCAAATTTCTCATTAGTCTTTGAAGACTAAAAGAAATCAAAGAGCAATCTGTCTTTTCAGAGCACGTGCTACATCTTGCTTTTACTGTTTTCTTCCAGAGCCCAGGGAGAAAAAGAAACCTGGCTGGTGATTACAAAATGGCTGAGCAACAAGACAGAGGAGGGGGTAGAAGCCTGGCCAGCACAGCCTTTGTTGCTGAAATGTCAGAGCGACTGAAGTCAAGTCCATTAATCTTGTTTTATTGCAAGATTCAAAATCGCCATGGTATGGCAGCCACAAAATTGATGGATGGGTCTCCCTGCGTTCACCCAGCACCTTGGCTGCCTGGGAAACCAGACCTCAGATGAGCAGAGAGAGGAAATTAAAACCGCCCTTCGAGACTCTCAAGTCGCAGCTCGGGAAGGATGGAGCTTTCGTGGGCTCTGGTCACAGATCTGCATATCCTTAGGATTTACCGCATTTCAAAATAAGCAAATCAAAGCCCCAGCAAAGTGGGAAGCATCACCATAAATCTTTAGCAATGGCTCTCTGGGTTGACTGACAGGTAGCGCACAACCCAGCCACCCAGCTGTTGCTTAAGGCCACCAGGCTGTGTGTGACCTTGATTGCCTTTTTGTTACTGTTTTCCATTTCATTCTTCGAGATGGTGGTCTTATTTGGTAGCCTGGACTGTCTCGAAACTTGCTCTGTAGGCCAGGCTGCCTTTAACCTGGCCGCAACCCCCTTCCCTCAGCTTCTCAAGTGCTGGGATTACAGCCATGAGCCTCTCCATCCAGCTCATATTTGCCTTTCTATTAATGAAGTAGGAGGAGATAACAAAGCCTGGTTGTTTTAATTTGCTATCCTCTGATGGCTAGGATGCTGGGCCCTTCCTTCGTATTTCTATTTTCTAGTTGGAGCTCGTTCTTTTGTTCATAGCCATTTTCCTTCTGATTCAAACATAATTAATGTCTCAGCTCAGCAGCTCCGCATTTATTGTGAGCTGTGTGTCACCCATGCTAAAGCAGTGCTAGGGACCAGAGAGGTCAGCGGTGGGAACTGGGGACCAGGAGATGGGACAGGGGTGGGAAATAGGTACCAGGAGATGGGACAGGAGTGGGAACTAGGGACCAGTCGATGGGGCAGGGATGGGGAACTGGGGACCAGGAGATAGGGCAGGGGTGAGGAACTGGGGACCAGGAGATGGGGCAGAGGTGGGGAACTGGGGACCAGGAGATAGGGCAGGGGTGAGGAACTGGGGACCAGAAGATAGGGCAGGGGTGAGGAATTGGGGACCAGGAGATGGGACAAAAATGGGGAGCTGGAACCAGGAGATGGGGCAGGGATGGGGAACTGGGGACCAGGAGATAGGGCAGGGATGGGGAACTGGGGACCAGGAGATGGGACAGGGATGAGGAACTGGGGACCAGGAGATGGGGCAGGGATGGGGAACTGGAGACCAGGAGATGGGACAGGGATGGGAAGCTAGGACCAGGAGATGGGACAGGGGTGAGGAACCGGGGAAAAGGAAAGAATGTGAGAGCGGGGGCTTACAATATTTTTCTGGTTTTGTTCTTTGCTTTCTAATGTCAGAAAGCATAGATATGTTTCTATTTCCTTAATTATCTTTTTCTCTTCATGATTCTCTCTGTCATTTGCTACACATTCATTTCTACCTTCTTCTAAATTTCTAAATTCAATTAAAGGAAACCTTCGAATCCAGCCATTAGACTTATGAGTTTCATGGTTTCCTTTTCTAAACCACTTGAATTTCACAAATGTTATGTTGACTAATTTTCATTGTCTACTTCTGTAATGTCAATATAGTTATAGCTATACTCGGAATCTACACAAAGAGATTGTATTTGTTTTTCTTGTGTTAACACCTTATCTTTTCATTGTTGGTTTATAATACATCTCAGTATCTAGAAGGGTCAGGTAAGTGCATTGTAACTACATTGTTTTGTAGTCTGTGTTATTTGTTCTTTTAAATACAGAGAACTGGGGCTGGAGAGATGGCTTAGTGGTTAAAAGCACTTATTCTTTTGTAGGGCTCAAGTTTAGCCATTACCATCCACATGAAGGACCACAGCTAACAGTAACCCCCATGCTAGAGGATCTGACACCAGCTTCTGAACTTGATGGGCACCGGGCATACAGACATACATATAAACAAAACATTCATACAAATAAATATATCTAAAAATGTTTAAATTCTTAGAGGTTTCTTTCAGTTCTCAGGAAATACTTGGAGAATTCACTTTTACATTGTATTTAGCCTATAGACATATTTAGGTAACAAGTATGTTTATAATATAAATGTTATAGACTAGATGGAGATTTTACATTTACTCAATGTTTTTCAATTTTTCAAAGTATAATTATTTCAAAGATTGCTCAGATAAAATATTACTTTTATTACAAATCAAAGCCCCAGCAAAGTGGGAAGTATCACCATAAGTCTTTAGCAATGGCTCTCTAGGTTGATTGACAGGGAGCACACAACCCAGCCACCCAGCTGTTTTGCTATGACTTAGATGGGCATTCATGCTTAGCCAGCATCTTATTTTGCTATACTCCGGTTGTAAGGAAGTATCTACTAGGTAACTGACTTCTTTTTCCAAGTCATAGTTCCTGTCATGATGATATTCCTTCCTTTTCTAGCTGTAATTTATTACTCTGTCTTTTCTTTCTTATGCTCTTTCAAGATTTTGTGAAACGGAGATGTCAGTAGAGCCTTTGTAAAGAGGGAATATCTGTTTGTCCAGTTTCTCCCTACAGTGTAATAATACCGAGCACATTGGGCTAAAGACACTATCTTAGTTAGGATTTCTATTGCTGTGAAGAGACACCATAACCATGGCAACTGTTATAAAGGAGAACATTTGATTGGAGCTGGCTTACAGTTCAGAGGTTCAGTCCTTTACCCTTATCTTCATGGTGGGACATGGCAACGTGAGGGAGGGAGGGAAAGAAAAAGGAAGGAAGAAGAAAAGAAGGAATGGAGGAAAGAAGGAAGGCAGGGAGAGGGAGTAAGGGGAAGAGAAACAAAGGAAGGAAGAAAGGAAGGAAGGAAGGAAGGAAGGAAGGAAGGAAAAAGGAAGGCATCTTCCTTAAATCTAAGTATGTATCCAGAAGAACTGGAAGGAAACTTGAAAGTATTTGTACACTCATGTTGAGAATAACATTATTCACACAGTGAAACCATGAAGAAAAACAAATGCGCACAGGCTGATGAACAGATAAGCAAAATGATATCTCTGCACACGAAGAAATAATACTCAACCAGCCAAAGAGAGGGCGTAATGGCACATGCAATAATATAGATGAGACTGAAACATTTTGCTACATGCAATAAATTAATCACAAACGGGCGAAGAGTGCGATTTCACTTATATGGGATATCCAGATGGCCTGGCTTCACTTCTGGTGCTGTGATGAAAATAGCCTTACGAAAGCAATGTCGGGGAGAAAGTCTTTCTTTTTTAGTTCACGATTCCATGTTAGACTACATAACTGCAGTGAAATCACGCCAGCCAAAGCTTCCGGCAACTAGTCACATTATATCCACAGTCAAGACAAGCGAGGAATAAACACAAGCAGCTGCTAGCGGCCTTACTTGTGCTCATCTAGAATTCTTTCCTCTGACACAGAGCATTATCTGCTGCCTGGGGAATAACAGCATCCACAGTGGGCTGAGACCCATCTACGTTCCCTTCACAGTCATTCTCCACATCCATCCATGAACCCAGTGAACACAATCTCTTACTGAGGCTGCCTCGTCCCACGTGATTCTAAGCTGTTTTAGGCTGACAGTTAAAGCTGATCATGGTACCAAGTAGTAACACCTGTAGAAACAAAAGGGGCTCGGTTCCAGGGGCTGGGAGGAGGAGAGTTATGAGGAGACCATATTAATGGTTTGATTCACTTTTGCAAGATGAAGAGAGTTTTGGAGATGGATGGAGGCAATGGCCTTACCACAGCGTGAAATTATGTATTAACTGCCACAGGACTATCTGCTTAAAAATGGACCCAGTGATAACATTTGACATATCTATTTTGCCACAGTTTCTTTTTAAGTCCCTGTGTATCAGCTTTCTATTGCTGAGACAAATACCTGGGACGAACATCCGCAAAGAAAGAAAATATGTTTTTTGGCTTTTAGATTAAGAGATTTCAGGCCATGGTCACCTGGCCTGTTGCTTTTGGCCTGAAGATCATGATGGAAGCTGTGCAAAGAGACTCTATTCACTTCATGGAGACCAGTAAACAAAGAGAGGGTCCTGTGGTGTTTTGAATGAGAATAGCCCCCATAGCTTCATGTACGTCTGAATGCTTAGTTACCAGTTAATGGAACTGTTTGGGAAGAATTAGGAGGTGTGGCTTGTTAGAAGAGGTGTATCACTGGAGATGAGCTTTGACATTTCAAAAGCCCACCCCAGGCTCGGTGTCTCTTTGCCTGCTGCCTATGGATCAGAATGTAAAGCTCTCAGCTACTTCTACAGTGCCAGGCCTGTCTCCTTTCCACCATGACAATCATGGACTAATTTCTAAAAGTGTAATCAAGCCCCCAATTAAATGATTTCTTTTATAAACATTGCCTTACTTGTGTTGTCTCTTCTCAACAATGGAAGAATAACTAAAACAGGCCAAAATATCAGCTTCAAGGACATGCCCCCAATGGCCCAACTCCTTTTTACTAGGTCCCACTTCTTCCTAATGCTATCACAGGCTGGCAATCAAGCCATTGACATATGGCCTTTGGTGAACATTCAAGACTCAAACTCTAGTACCCTTTTTATTCACATCTTTATTTTATTTTATTTTCCTTAGTTTTCCAGAAATAACTTATTGTCATGAATTTAGCACCCTATATTCAATTTTTATTTTTTTGGTTTTTCATGACAGGGTTTCTCTGTGTCGCCTTGTTACCTGCCATGGAATTAGCTCTTGTAGACCAGGCTGGCCTCAAACTCACAGAGATCCTCCTGCCTCTGCCTCCTGAGTGCTAAGAGCAAAGCATTGCACCACCACCACCTGACTCGTATTCAATTTTTTAAGAAAAAAATTTAATAAAGTGCGTAAGAGTTAGAGAAGATTTATAGTGTTCTTTGTTTTCTTTAAGATTTCAAGCAAAAGCAAGATACTACACAGGTCATTCAGCAACTCAGTCTTACGATCTGTGTTTTATTTACTGATTTCTTTATTGTTATTCAAGGGCTTCTCAATTCCTTTTGAGCCTCTAAATGATTCTGTGAATATGCCTCTTTACAGACCGTGTTCCAAAGAGTCTCTGAAGTGTAGACAAGACACTGAAATGCTGAGTCACAGGGTGAATGTTTTCAGTTCAAGTATGCTAGATGATATTATTTTGCTTGGGGAACATTATTATTTAAATTCACACCATTACCAGTGAAATGTGTGAGTTTCTGTTTCTTCATTGATTCAGCAAGACCAATACTGACAGATTTTGTAAAAAATGAAAAAATGCTAATGTAATGGTTTGAAATAATACTGTATTATATAACTTGCTTTTCCTTGATTATTAATGAGCTTAAATCCTTTCTCATATATTAGTAAGTCATTGAGTTTTTCATTTTATGATCACTTGATCTTTTCTCAATATTGTAAGTGTAGAACTGGAGTCACAAATGGTTGTGAGCTGTAATGTGAGTACCTAGAAGGATGAAGACAGTTGAGAGTACTGGGGTCTGGACTAGGGACCACCTACCACGTAAAGAGACAAGCAACTGATTATTGGTAAACAAAAGGAGGAGTCCATTATGACTAGGTCGACTGACTTAATTATGGCATTTGAAAATTGTGATTCTCTTTTTAAATTTTATTTATTATTTTTACTCATCGTGTCTGTGGATGGTATCCATACCACATGCATGCATAATCCAGTGGAGACAATGGGCCTTGGATCCCTGGAGCTGGAGTTAGAGACTACTGACAACCCCCACGGTGGGTGTTAGGATCCAAACCTAGGTCCTTTGTAAGAGCAGTAAGTGATTTTAACCACTGAGCTTTCTCTCCAGCCCCAGTGCTCATTATTAAAAATCCTACTGTTTTTCTCTTTGCTAATTAATGTTTGCTCTTTAGTTTTTTATAAATTGATTATTTGAAACTCACAAGTATCATAAAATTATTTTCGAGTCTCTACTTATTTTTTATTTTAGGAAAGGTTTTGATTTTGATTTTATCAGACTTAAGATACTTTACTGTTTTAAGTTTTACTTTTTTATTTTTAATTTTTTGAGACAGGGTCTCTCTATGTAGCTCTGGATATACCAGAACTTACTATGTAGACCAGGCTGGCCTTGGACTCACACAGATCCACCTGCCTCTGCCTCCCAAGTGCTGTGATTAAAGGCATTTTCTCTATTCTCTACTATTAAAACCACTTTGATATTTTCCTGTAATTAATTCCAAGCTTTTTGTTTCCAATTAAACTGTGTAGTCAATGTGAAATTTGTTTTGGGGAGTTTGGGTCTCTTCCCAAGTGTGGAAATTTCCAGCGAATAGAATGAATTAAAATTTTCTGTAGTGGTTAAGGGTTAGTGTTATTGGGTAGATATTACAAGTCTTGTAAATATTTGCCTGGTTTTTATCAATAGATCCCAGAGGATCTTCAGGGAACTTTAAAGGCTTATTCTTGTTTCTCTTTATCTTGTCTATTTTGGGGGGTGAGTGGGGGTCATGGTGTAGATTTGAAACATCTATCCAGGCTCATGGCTTTACGTCTTGGTCTTCTGCTAGCGAAGTTCTCATGAGAAGTCTTTAAAGCTATGGAATGTGAGACCTAGCGGATAGTAGTAGCTCACTAGGGTTGTGCCTTTGAAGGTTTTATTTGGACCCTCCTTGCTGCCTGCTTCCTTGGTCTTCTGGCATAGATCTTTTCCATATGCTCCTTCCACCATAGTACCATGATCTGTGTGGAGCCATGTCTGAAGCCATGTCTGAAGCCATGTCTGAAGCCATGAACCAAATATATCTTATCCCCACGTGTTGTTTCTGTTGGGTATGATGTCCAAGAGAAAAGTAACTAATAAAGTGAACATGTGCTTTGTAATCCTCATGTACACTCATGCCCATTAAACACCTGTTCACACATACACATGCATGTGTAAAGAATGTTTATCTTTGAAATTTATAAATTTATCATACCACTATGTATAACACAGACATATACTTTAAATTTTTTCCTTTACTCTTAGTTTTATTCTCATTTTAATTGTTTTATGATTTACATGTTCTTAAATTGATCAGGAGCTGTTTATCATGCTCATTTTTCCTTTCAAAAAGTCTGGTTTTCAGTGACATCCCTGTTCTACCACAGCCAGCACCACCCAGCCCAGCCCCTGTAGATTTATTCGATTTGTTAGTTACTCTCCAGACGCTGGGCTTGGAGCTTGTCTAGGCATCAATTCATTAACAGCCTAGCAAGAATGATACTCTTTATTTTATTATTTGTGTGTGTGCACACATGCACACATGTAGTGTGTGTTATGTCTCCAAGTGTCGTATATTTATGTGCTATATGTTCTTTCATTCTTCACTCCCTTTCCCCCTCACCCCTTCACTGAGTGTGTGCACAGTACACGTGCACACACACACACACACATGTGCAAGCATGCATACCTGTAGGTGCTGCTGCAAAGGACAAATCCTGAGACAAGATTTCCCACTGAGCCCAGAGCAGAATGGAAGCTGGAAAACCCTGGGAATTCTTTTCCTCCTCCACTCTTCACAATGCTGAGGTTACTACTGGCTTGTGCCTGAAGCCACACCCTGTTTTACATATCAGTGCTGGAGATCTCAACTCAGGTTCTCACGCTTCTTGAGAAAACATCCTTACCCTAAAGATCATCTCCCCAGCCCCTATTATCCATGTGATATCTAAGGTCCAGAGAAAAGAACTGCTACAAAGTCAGGGTTGAGAGTCAGGCTGATGGAACAAACATGTGTTTAGGGTTTGGGACTTGGGGTCTTCGGTCCTCAAGTCCTGTCTTTTCTTCCTTTTCTTTTCCCATTTCCTCCTCATTTCATTGAGTCTCGTTTAATTTTCTCTTTCTTTCTGTCATCCATTTGCAGTAGGTTTCCCCTTCTCATCCTTTCGTCACCCTCTGCACACAATGGCACACTGTCTTCCTCTTTTTGCCATTCTTTTAATTTCCCCTTTGCCTCTGCCATGTGCCTCATGTTATTCCTCAGTTCTAACCTATCTGCCTTAATTTACTGTATTGTGATTTCAGAATATCTATAAACTCATGCTTTGTGAACATACATTCTCCTTATGCATAAAAGACATTATCATTCTGAGTTCATAGGTGATTCCTTTCTGTGCATAGACCAAGTAACAACCTTTGAAAGAAAAAGGCCTGAGTATTTCCAGGCCACAGGATTTGTCACACCTACCAGAGAGACAGTGCTGATTGTGTCTCCTGTTTTACTGTGTCTTCATCTAGTGTCTATACTCTTGTGCCTGGAATGAACTGATAACGGTAAGTTGCCTTCTTCTAGCCAGGCATCTTTGTGTTTTATTTTGAGTATATTTTTGTTACCAGTTTTGCTGTATGCTCTTGCATATGTTCCCAATAGCTCATATCTTCTCTAAACAATATGCTATCCAGAGTTAACCCTGCTATTTTTGGTTTGAATTTGAGTGGCATATTTGCACCCAAATATTTATTTTTTAGTCTTTCAGTCACAAGAACACATCTTATGGGCAAGATAACACTAAAACTCTTAAAAGAAATTCCCCAGTTTCTAAATAGCTTGTGACAGACCACTTAGCCATTTTTGCATTCATCCTGCTGTGCTTATCATCTGGCATGTCATTCTGTCTTCTGAATTCTATTTTGATTTTGCTTAACTAAATTAATTTATTTTTAACACAACAGCTGCTATGCATCTTTATGGGAGATACAATATGATGTTTAGTACATTTCTGTTGACCAACACAGTATACTTGTGTTTATAATCTTAAACATTTTTCATTTCCTTGGGAAGAGATCATTCAAAATCCTCCTACTGACTACTTTGAGTTACATAATAATGCTAATTGTAACCATCCTCTGTACAATTGAATACCAGAACTTTTTTCCGAGTCTGTGCTTCACAGTTTGATAAAATATTATACCTCATTCTCTCAAAATGTTGCAGAAAGTAACTTTCTCATTTTTAATTTTAGGCTTTTTTATATTTATTGACTGATAATAATAAAACATCTATAAAATGATGTGTGACATTTTAGTATGTTTATTCATTTTATTTTATTAATTCAGGATGCTTATAGCAGAAAAGCAATATTTGCCATTGATTTCTGAGCCCCATCCACACTAATGTACTTAAAGTGACAATACTCCTTTTTAAAGTTTCTAAGCAAATTTAATTTTTAAATCCCCTTCCTGGGTGCAAGGAGATGTTAAATTTAGCTCCTCCCAGGCTCCCTTCAGTTGCATTGAGGTCTGGGTTTGGTCCTGCCTGCTTTTCCTCATTCTTTTTGATGAGTTTTGGCAACTTGTAATTTGTTTTTGAGCCACCCCTAAAGTTAATAAAAATTAATGCTCAAGATCTGATTTCATTTTTCATATGCTATTACTTTTTATTGACATTCTTACTGTTGTTTTGTTTTGTTTTGAAAAATGAATGTGCCTATATACTTCCTAAGTTATTTTCCATATACAAAATCCTCATTTCCTCTCTCGTTTGGCAGCATTATCACAGAGTGCATCCTGTCAGGTTTTGCCCCTTGAAGGTTGATTGTTCTGAGGTGAAATACTGCATCAGAAATACAGACATAGCCACACTTTTACAGCCCATGCTTGGATAGCACCAACCCTTAAAGAATTTAGAACATATCGCTCCCTTTTCTTTCTCAGTGACCTTGAGAAGTGGGAGGAAATAGCGAAGAAGGCAATGGCTAGGCTTATATTGTGTGTTGTGATAGAGTGGATCATTTGCTTCTGATATTCATGGGTTCGTAGATTAAATACCTAAGCCTTAAAGTAACCTATTTGGGAGGTAATTAAGGTATCAGGAACTCAAGGACCGGCTCTAACCGTAAGGACATTCATATGTGCATAAATGAAGAGGGAAAGATATTTTAACTTGTCACGAAGAGGGATAGCCGTATGAGGCCAGAGAGGTGCTGTTTGTAGACCGTGATGGGGCTTCACTAGCAGGGAGCTGTGTTGTCACCTTAATCTGGACTTTAGGCTCCATCACTGTGAGAACATAAAATGTCAGTCTTTCATGCTGATCAAGACTGAGAACTGCAAAATACTTTGAATCCCTATCAAAAATCTGAGGAGACAGTTTTGACCCGAGGGAATGGAACCTCAAAGAGGTAAAATGGCATACCCCATACAGACCTTATAGCCAGTAGAGCTAGAATTTAACCCACAATCAATTCACATTACCACCTTGATAGATCCTGCTCCCTTTACGTGTGAGAGACCTGCATTTGACTTTAGGAAAGTTTAGAGCGTGATTTCAGCCGCTCAGCTCTTAGCTGTCCACGCTCACTCCATGTGTCAGTTCCAAGTCCACTCACTCAGAGCCTGGAGGAAAGTGCAACCGCTCTGGCTTCTGTACAGTGGCTTGCATCCCACTTCTTCTGAGCTTTATTTACTCCTAACATTCTTCATATCTCATTGTTTCTTCCATGCGCGCGTAAGAGGGTGTTAGTGATGGCCACCGTTATTGTTGTTATTATCACACTTGCACATAGCATTCTCTCCTCCTCTTTCCTCTCTTCCTTTAGTGTCCAAGTAGATAATTGTGCGTTCATTTGTGTAATTACTTAAATACCACCTGTCTCCCTTGCTGATCTGTAAACTTCCTGAAAGCATGAACTCGGTTTTCCTCATCCCTGGGAACACAGGGCCTACCATGTAGTAGACACACATGGAATGGCTGAATGAAGAAGACGAAAGGGATGAGGGAATGAGTGACGATATGGGGCATCCTTCTCCACCTTACTCTGTAGGTGTGCTCCCACGTCACTGTGCAGACAGCCTTCTTAAATTACCCAGAGTTGGGTTTCCAGTTTCGGAAATGTCTTGCCTGGGTGGTGGAGAATAAACACCAAAACTGACGTTTGTAGGGCTTGAAGTTGAAACAGTGGCTACCTGGAAAGAGTGAAAGTTTGGAAATACAGAGAGGACCACTCCATGCCCAGGTGGTTTCAGAATGCAGCACTAGGCCCTGTCTTCTGAAGTCCTCCTAGTACAAGGAACCTGGTAGCTACAGCCGTACTTCTGTGAGTCCAGGGACGGAAAAGAATATGGCTTAGGTGCTGTGGTCCAGACCTCCTATCTCTCACTGTCTCTCCACCATCCGGGCTGAGGTTCCTAAGCATGTGGGGTGTGACTCAGCACAATGACCACTGTGAAGTACTGCCAAAAGCCTCAAGCCAGAGGTATGGCTCAAGCAGAAGGACTCTTCTCAGGAAGGGGAGCTCTGTGAATTTGCAGATCCCTCCAAACATGCAATAATTAGGCAATGCAATGGCTAATGAATTTAATGCAGATAATTACAATTTAATGCACATTAACAAAACAATTTAAAGTCTTGATATACATCGCCGGCTTCTGATTTCTTGGGCCTGAGATAAAGCGGTCTGTTCCATGCTTTAATACAAATGATATTTTGTGTTTCCCAGAAAGGGAGCTGGGGTGGGAGGGCTTTGAGCAGCCACTGCCAGCAGTGAATACACATCCTCTTGCTTTTCCTGGTAATCTCACCTAACCTACAATCAAGACTGCTGGTTTATAGCAAGCAAGAGGCCATTCAATAGGATAAAGTTCTCACAATAGACAAAGAAGACACATGTTCGAATATTGTTCTATTAAGTCACGGAACTGCTTTGAAATGTTCTTTTCTTGTGTACAAAGCTTCAGCTAGTGTGAAAGGGACTATGAATTCAGGCCTTGGAAACTGCAGAGAAGTAGAGCTGGGGAGCTGTTCCTTAATAAAATGCTTGCTGTGCAAGCATGAGGACTTAAGTTCAATCCCCAGAACCCATGTAAAAAAATCAGAGTGGGGTGGCAAGAACCTGCAATCCTAACGCCGGGGAAGTAGAGACAGACAGGCCTAATGGGGAAAATACACACGAATACAAGGACTCCCCTGTATCTTCGCATCTCACCAGACTTTAGGGGAGACCAACCACAGTCAGCATCCATGAGCTGGGGGACAGTGTCACCCAGGAGAGCTCCCATCCTAGCAGGCTGTCTCTAGTGACTGTATTCCTCTGTTTCGACACCTGTGCTACATATATCATAGCTCTGTTGACTTTTTAAATGAGATTCTAATTTATTTGTTTTATTTCTTTTTCCCAACAAATGCTAATTGTTCTGCCGACAGAAGCTCTGTCATCGAGACGGCTCCAGGTAGAGAGGTGCAAAGTGACTTCACAGAGGAGGTCCAGGCGGTCATGACCTTTCGCTGCTTCATCCCTCTGTCTTAGTTTGCTGTGTTAAAAACCATGACCAAAAGCAACTTGGAGGGGAAAACGTTTAATTCATCTTATAGCCCATCATGAAGGGAAGTTGGGGCAGGAACTTACGGTAGGAACCTGGAGTCAGGAACTGAAGCAGAAGCCGTGGAGGAATGTTGCTTATTGACTTGTTCCCCTACCCCTCTTATACCATACGGGCCACCTTCGTAGGAGTGGAACCCCGAGTAGGCTGGGCCCTCCCACATCAATCATTAATCAAGTAGATGCTCCGCAGACTTGCCTGCAGATAATCCAATGGAGGCAATGTCTCAACTATGGTTTCCTCTTTCCAAATGACACTAGCTTGTGTCAAGTTGACAGAAAGATGGACTTGGCGGGGACAATAATCACTGGATCTCTTTGCTCCTTTTCGCTGTCTCTGCTTTTCGCTTTTCACTACTGCTGATCTATTTAATTGTTCTTCTGAGTACAGAGGCTGAGCCTAGATTGTAAGGGTGGCCAGAGCCCAAGCTCTGGGCACGGAAGCTCTGGTAATGCTCTCCCCTGTTTGCACTCATAAAAACACTTCGTGTTGGGTTCAAGCTGGATCAGTTGACAGACTTCACACTACTGCCATTAAACTTCTTTTTAGCTGTTGAGAGGTACTAATAGGTTGAGGTGCCAAGGAGATTTTTAAAAAATATATCAAAGAGTACTCACGTGAGAACGACACTTCTCTCTTTCCCACACATGCCCACCTTAAAACAACTCCTTTATTTATAGAGGTGGCCAATTAGCAGATGTGGAGCATCGGCAAGTACACAACTAAAACGTCCCATGATTTCAGTACCTCTTCTCAGAGTCCTGTGCAGTGTCCCTGGCTCTTTATGAATAGGAACACTAAAAGACCAGACAACCCTACAGATAGATCCTTAGGGAACAGGACTAGTGATCAAAATTACACCCTTCTGTTTTCCTCTCACCACAGTGAAAACGGTACTCCCTCATTTGAAGCCTTGTTAACTCAAGAAAGTCACTTAAATTCTGAGTTTCTAAATCTTCCAGAGGGGATATTTTCCCCCATTTTGTTCAAGAATTGTGAACTTAAAAGATAGAACATTTGTTAAATGTTCAGTGAACAAAATTAAGTGGATACATCATATTAATTTTATCATTACCCCGGAACTTTTGGAATTTTGAGTAAGCTTAGGCACAACAGACATGGTCAATTCTCTAGACACTTTGGGAACATTGGCTTAGGGTGTGGGATATTCTTAGATTGCTTCCAGAAAAAAGCCGAGCCATCGCTAGTAGGGTCTTTTGAAATAAGCAAACTAAAAAGAAGAAAATGAGATGATTTCTTGCCTTGTTGAACTGATGGAGTCATCCTTCCCTTCGAGGCTGAAATAGTCAGCATTTTTGTGCAGACATGCATGTCAGAGGGGCAGGCGCATCCTGCGTGTGCAGAGCCTGGTCCTGGGCACTGCTTCTCATTGACAGCCCACGAGGAGATAACACCAGAGCAGAGAGAACGTCAACTCTTGACTGACAGCAGATGAAGGGTGCTTGGTTCTGCCCTCTCCCTTCAGCCCCACCCACAGAGTTCACAAGCAGCATGCCCCACATGAGGAGAGGTGAGACCTCCAAAAAAATGAGTTTTCTGTTTAACGTATCTCAGTGTTAGCAGGTTTTATTCCTAGCAGAAGAAAAATCTGTAATTGACTTTCCTTTCTAAGCATACTTGCCCAGTGCCTGTTGTGGTCTATTTATAACAACCTCAAGTCCCTCCATTGAAATTCTAGCACACAGGGAGATGATATCGGAGGGCGAGACCCTTAGGAGGTAATTGGATCATGAGGGTAGAGTCTGCATAAATGTGATGAGAGGCCTTATAAACAATGTTCTAGAAAGACTGCTCAGCCTTTCTCCTGTGAGAAAGGCGGCGTAACCTACGGATGGCAAAAGTAGACACCTCTCCAGACACCAAACCTGCCAGTGTTTCCTCCAGAACTGAGAAATATGAGATTATTGGTTGAATCACCCAGACTGGAATATGTTTGCATCAGTAGCTCCGATGAACTAACACAAGGCTAGGCCTCCCTACTCAGTTTGGAGAATGAATGTGCTCACGGGTTGGGATACAGCTTCTTTGTTCTCGGTGAGAGTTACCAAGCTCTGAAAGAGAGTTGGAAGTACCAGATGCTGATTAGGGAACAACAGCTAAGGGGGCAGCAGAGTTGCCAATACAATACAGGCTCAACAACGCTCTGGCCGACACTGGATGGGAGAGTCCCCGCCTGAGTCGGGCCCGTAAGGTGAAAATGACTATGCTTGTCTGTACCCACGTAGGATTTGAGCTGCTATAGGGAGACTGAAGAATCTTCCTGCAGCTGAGATTAACTGTGTAGATGCTGAAGCCATCAGGCTGTGTGTGGAGCATCTTCCGCATAGCAGCAGGTCCTTGCTCACGGGCTCTTGTGTCTAGTGGTCTTCTCCTTACATCCAGCTCCATGCTTGGTATGGAAAAAGATCCTGGGTCACTGTGCCCTTCTGTGGGGGTTGTTGTACTTGTCCTTACACAGTTGCCTTTATCAAAAGGGACCAGATAGAACATCCGAATTTCATACTTACTCTCCAAGACCACATGACATAGCAACAGGTACGTACAATAAGTTCCTGATAATAAAGGTCATCTTGCTTTCAACAGGGTGGCTTCTCACTTACTGATCTTTTGACAGAAGGAATTCAAAGTGGTCAGACAGCAACCATATCATATAGCACAATGGGAGCCCTGTAGAGACACTGTGTGGTCTGTAAAAGCATTTCTAATCCTGAAGAGTTCAGAGTGTGAGGAGGGGAAGTCTGGGGTCCCTCGGGAATTATTGGAAAGGAATAGTGGGGACATCCCAGGCTCCTGAATGCACTCTTAAGGAGTTTTAGTTTGTACAGTCATGCATCCTGAAGGACGGCACCTCATGTTTGTGGAGTTTCCGTGTGGGTGTGGCCCCTCAGAATGCTGTTGCAGTGCTCCATAGGGCTGGAAGCTTAGGTGGCAAGGTCCGAGTCACCGGAAAGTCTGCATGTGTTCAGCCCTGATGCATTTGCAGAAAGCAACCTGGAGGAATCTAATAGGTCTTTTACCTTCTCCTCTCATGGTTGGGCTACAAGGATCAGTAATTTATATCTCTTATATATGAGTTACTGGGCCTTGTAGCTCTGCCCTAACAGCAGGGCCATCACGATATTTTTTTATCTCTGAATGTCAGTGTCAACTGTGACCAAAGTTCCTCAAAATACCTTGTCATTCCCCTTTAGTTTGTATGAAACTACTACAATGAGTGACCGTTGGTCTCCTTATAAAAAAAAACTAGAGGACTCTTTGATCTGAGTCTAGGCCAGTGTTGCAGCGTCCATCCCCCTGGCAACACAGCCAATGAGTTTTCAGTCTGAAATCTATGGAAGTTTCTATATTTACTGAGGCAACTCTGACCAAATTCCTGGTTAATTTCTTCTACTGCAATAAACTGGGTGGTATTGTGATCAGCTCCCCATCTCTCTGATTCCTGGAGACTCCATAGTCTATTATGGGATATGGTCTCTTAGCTGCCACTTTGTCCTTTCTGGTCATTATGATAATTGAAATTCTTTGATTTTTAGCAGTTAAGCTTCCCTGTCCCTGTTTTCTCAGTGTTTAAGTATCCCCATTGAAATCAACCAAGTTCTTTAACCAACAACCCTATCATCAGCTTGGGCCAACAGAGGACAGGTAATGTTACTTAGTTTTTTATTGTTACCTGGAAAGAGGGACCCTCAATTAAAGCAGTTCCTTAAACAGACAGGTGAGTGGCCATGTCTGTGAGGAATTGCCTTAGTGGACGGCTGTTACAAGAGGGTCCAGAGCACTGTGGGTGGTATCACCCAAGGCAGGTGGCTCTAAGCTGTATAAGAAAACTAGTTGATCATGAGCCAGAGAACAGGGCAGTAAGCAGCATTCCTCCAGTTTCTACTTCAATTCCTTCTTGAGATCCTCTGTGACTTCCCCAATGATAGACGGTGACCTGGAAACATAAAATGAAATAAATCCTTTCCTTCCCAAGTTGCTTTTGATAAGAATGTCTTATCACAGCAATCTAGACCAGCATCTCCAGAGGGCTTAGTGCAATGAGGGAACATTCTTTATAGATTTGGTAAATGATGTGTTTTCTGGACCTTTCATAATGCCCAGTCTTCTTGTGTGACCTATCACATGGAGAGGAAAGAGAAGTGAAATCGGGGTACAGGCTCAAAGATGGTTTCTCCAGACTTTGGAGCACCCTGAAATGATCATCACTGGAGTGACAGCTCTTTGAGAAAACATGCCCAGCACCTCACACCTTACCTCTCGCACTCAGAGCCATATGTAGAAGACATCTGCCGTGAGGGCAGAGCCACAGGAGCTGGCAACTGCAGTCCACAGTGCTGACCACTCTCCATGATGGTTGCAGGACTCTCTATGAAGGAGCAACCTCACAACTACTACAACCTGACCTCCTAGTTTTGTCCCTGGAGATGCTTTATAAACTTCTCTGCCATTCATTCACCTGCAGCTTCCACTGTCTTGGAAACAGACAGCATGTCAAGAGCACAAAGGCTTTCCTTTCACAGCCATTGGAAGAGCAATTGCAGGTGCTATAGGATCTTGCATATTGGAAGATAAATCTGGAAAATACTCTTTGTCTGGGATCCAGGCGTGAGTACTAACCCTTAGGACTGAGACAGAAATCACATAATAAAGAGGCAAAGATATGGTCAGGAGTTCAAGTGGGGACTAGGGGCAGGTGGAACCACTGAAAAACTCTGAAACCAGAGTGACATTTCTAGACATGTATGACAGGATATATCCTGTAACATATATGGAGAATGCAACAGAGTCTGGTGTCAGGGACTAACTCATAAAACTGTTGCCATGGTTAATGTGAAGGTGGTGTACTCCTGAACTAGAGAAGTCATGTGTGTGGGGACTCAAGAAAAGAAATAATTTGAAGGATACTCAGGGTAGAGGGCCAGGACATTGAGCATTGAGCATCATGTTATAATGGGAGCAGGGAGGCAGAGAGAGATGCATCATGAACTCCATACCTTAATTCTTGCATTTGGGTGAAGTGTTTGGGTCATTTCCCCCAAATCATACCAGCGAAGTAAAGGAATTGAGCTGCAATGTGCCTGTCTCAGTTATAGGACTCAAAATGAAAAGGACACTTGGTAAAGTACTGGAATTTTCCTAGGCTGTTTGCAATCTGCTCCTTTCCATTCTGTTATTCTCATCCTGGGATCTCCCATGCTCTGTTTTCAGCTGTCTAGTATGCCTTCCCCTGAGGCCTGAGTTTCTCTTGGATTCTGGTGTCTAACAAGCTGGTATGGGCAGGAAATCAGAGCTAACTGTCCACATATGGTCTCCTGACAATCCTTCTTGATTTCTATTCCTGGCTTCTTTGTTCTCCCCACTTTCCAGTACATGTACCATCCCTCATGTGGGATATGACAGAGACTCATGGTTTGTCCTTGTTCAGGTGTTGCTCCTTGATTTATCCCAAGATTTATCTGGGTTGACTTTGACCCAAGAGGCCCCAGGTCTGGCTTTTCTCTGACAACATACCTGATCTTTTCTTAGATTATGGTCTGAGTGACCAGGGACTCAAAATTCCTGCTCATATGGCCCCACGACCACATCCACAATTTGGGCACAATCTTCCCTCAATCTGTCCTCCTGGTCTATGTGCTTTTAGGCTTATAGGAATATAAACAAGGGTGTTCACACATTTGTACAAGGTCCATCTCAGCATAAGAAGCAACACAAAGACATGTGTATGAGTTAAGGACCTTCATTAGTACCGTAATCTGTGGCTATGAAAATGTTGGGGGCAAAGTTTCTCATCCTCTGTGATAGTGACAGTTGGGGTTAGATGGCCTTCAGTGTAGGAGGCTATTTTGTGCATACTCATGTATTTAAAAATCACCTTCCCTGGCATCTCCCTACCAGATGCTAGTACACTGTTCAAGCTGACTACAATCTAAATGCCTTGAAACATCTCCAAAAACATCTCTAGTACACTGTTCAAACTGACCGCAATCTAAATGCCTTGAAACATCTCCAAAATATCTTTAGTACACTGTTCTAACTGACCACAATCTAAATGCCTTGAAAAATCTCCAAAAACTTTTCTGAACTAAAAAGTTGGGAGAGACAAACTTACTCTCCTGGAATGACCTAGTAAAGCTGGTTTGGCACATTTCTAGTTTCATCTCACCCCAGATATCCATTCCCCAAAGACCTTCCCAAGTATTTTATAAAGCAAGTGAACTAGCAAAAATAAAACCAAAGCATTATTATGAGTATATATGAGTTTAGTTTTTTGTATAAGTCCTGGCCAATTATGGGGTCTCTGGGTTGTGGGTGTGTCAGGCACCAGGAGCCATAAGTAAGGATTCTGCCCTGGCCCTGGACCAGAATGCCATCTGTTTATTTGGACTCTCATGAGCCACCAGGCTGGATTGTCTTCAATTTTTTGAGCTTTTCCCTGTCCTGTTGTGCTGGCTGTGACACACAGATATCAGTCAGGGTCCTGTAAGCCCATCTCCTAGTGTGTGACTCAGACTCCAAGGACTCTCTCTCCTCAAACACAGACTTCGTTTTTCTAAGAGCTTCTTACAATCATGTGGCACACAAATGCCACCAAGTTCAATCTACTTAGGCCAAGACTGGAGCTTGTTATCAAACATGCTGTCTGGAGCAGTTGCAGGCTTGCAGGCTGCTGCTGCTGCTGCAGCTGAGCATCACTGCTTTTAGCAAAGACATCTTGAGGTCCTGACTGTGGTGCATACTTATAGCATGTACAGTGGGACTAGACCAGACTTCTCCAGACAGGAATCTCATTTTCATTGTTCCTTAGGAGATACTTGTCAATGGATGTTTTTATCTCCACCCAACAAATAACCATCTGCTTTTTAAAGGTAGAATTTACATGTACTCATGAGTTCCAGGTAAGTAGAGGCTATGTCTTCGTCCCACACATACCTCTTATGACAGGTATGTAGCGGGCCCATGGTGGATGCCAAGTAATAAATCAACGAATGTGATGGGTCCCTGAAGGACTATCCGGGAATGATGACTCTAAATAGATAGTGGGTAAAATCACTCAGAGTGTAGGCATCCCCTGTAGACTGAAAAACAGGCCAATTTGACCTGAGTTCTGTGTCTGGATTCTGAGGCAGCAATCATGAAGAAGGGGGGAATATCTTCTTCAGCCTTTACTACACATAGTCCCTTTAAACATACTTGTTGAATTTGGTCCTCCCCCAGCAATTCTGTAAGTGTTGCCATCTGCGCCTTACATAGGAGAAAAGTAGCCTCAGTGGCAGGAATATCAAGGTTATTATCACGATGTAAGAGACAGAGTGAAGATGCAAACCCAGGACTGTTTGAGCTGAACGCAATCCTCATCTATTGTGTTATTACCACAGCTAAGCAGAGAGAGCCCATAGGGACACACATGGGATGGATGGTGGGAGCTTCTGTGGTTGCAATATGAAATATCTCCTATAGGTTCATATGTCATCCAGCTAGAGACACTGTTTGGGGAGGTTGTGGAAACTTTACAGGTGGGACCTAGATGGAGGAACCTGGTCATTAGGGGCATGTTTTAATGGCCACATCTACTTCTTGACCTCTTCCTCTCTCTTTGTTTTCCATTCTTTCATTCTCACACTTGGTGGAATATTTCCTACATATTCCCACCACCATGATGCTTGCAAACGTGCATGAAGTGGAATAATCTTGGGCTCAACCCTGTGAAACCATGAATCAAAAATAAATCATGAGATTTTGTATATAGTAGTGAACTAGATGGGAAGAGTGGCTAATAAAGGAGGCTTCGCTCTTCTGGTAGTCAGTAGGCAAAAGGCATCTGCTGTAGGCAATCCCAGTGTTCCAAGGAAACGACTCAATCCCTCTCATAAGGAAGGACATAGGACAGTGAAGAAGAACAGGGGTATCAAAAACAAACTAAACTATTGGGACCACACTGATGGGCAGAGCCATCAATAGGCAGTTAAGAAAGCATGGTTAGTGTTGGGAGGATTTGGGGGTGGGCCAGGATAGTGGAGCTATCTATATAAATTCTTCTTGGTAGTCATAATAAAATGGAGAGGGCTGGAGTTCCTTACTATGTCCAATGGCTTATCTGTCCCTTGGTTTGAATCTATGTTAAAATACCAAGCAAGGACAACCATCATAGTAAACTAGTTAACAGATCTACTCTAGATGAGTTTGCTGTCACCATGGTTGCCGCCAATGAAAAACCACACTCCCAACCCTTTTCAATCTTATATTATTAAAGGAGACATCAAGTGTAATTACCATCCCCTCAAAAGCATATCAGCTTTCTCATCCTTGAAGAAAGGTTGTTTAATTAATATGAACACACTGAGAATCAATTTGCTAGAAAAATAGTGAAGCGCAGCCACCGGGAGGGAGGGCTATACAATAGAAACCTCTTTTGTTGTCAGTGAGATGACTCCATGATATTCATAATTAAGAGCCCAAATTTGCACAGACTGTTTCTTAGGCCCACCAATTGCCAGGGTCTTACCAGTCCCTTCAAGTTGCTTATCTCATTGCATCCACATAACGCCCTTTGCATGGGAAGTAGTCTTTGTCCCTATAACACATGAGGGAGCTGTCACTTTGTAATTCACTTAAAGTCAAGGAACTAGTGTGTAAGGAATCTATGACCCAACATCTGTCTGGCTCCAAAGCTCAGACAATTCTGATGCATTCAGCAGCCTGCCTCAAGGTCAATGTCTGAAGGCCTTAACTAGATGTGATTTGCATAAATTGCTGAACTCTTTGGGGCCAGCTTCTCCAAATATAAATTGGAATAATAATCTCTGTCTTGTCATCCTCACATAGAGGTTATGAAAATAGAAAATTAGATATAGATGCATTTTGAAATGTTATAACCATACACTATAAATATAAGGCTGTAATTGCATTTAATATCAATAATTCAAACACATTTTCTCCATTCTTTCTTGATTTATAAGCACTCCCAAATTTTTCCAAATGTATAGACTTTCTTGTTTTCCTCCAAATGTCCTTTCCATCCTCCACACTGATGTTCTATAAGCCTTACTTACCACTTCCTTCAGGAAGCCTTCTGGTTGCGTCTTCAATGTATTTCTGGCAAGTCATATACTTGAACACTATATTGTTTATCTTTCCACACCTAGTCAAAGACAAGGGCAGGGACTATAGCCACTGATACTCAGCCTTACAATGATCAAGGCATATATTGCGATCTTTCTAGGCAGTCTGCTGAAATTAGCTCCACTGAATGGAACCTTCCAGTCCATTTCTGGGCCACACTTGCAGACTTACAACCAGGAGACAAAAAAGCCAGCATCAGGAAAAGTCACGCTGTTGCTGAAGAGCAGAATTCTGAAGACTGAGTGAAAATGGCAGCTCAGCTCCGATCCCTCAGTTTAATGTATTTCCTACTTAGATCACCCTAGGTGGGCAGAGAGCATCTCAGAGGCATCCCTGGGATGCCAGACTTCCAGTTTTAAAACCTGAACAATCCCAAGACAGCTTTGCTCTAATTCTTTCCAGGCTAAAGCTTTCAGTGCAAACCTATACAATTTGTTGACTCCAGTCCCGACCCAAATCCAACCATGTTGAGGGTCTTGCTGATCTTGTAGGTAGCTTGTGTGGTAATCCAGATAGCTCACACACTGTGAGGTAGCATGGGTTCCAAAAATAAGGGCTGCAGTTATCAACAATGAAGACAATGAGAAACCTAGTCACACTGCATTTAGTCAGGCCCTTGGGGGTGTGCAGCTCCATGAAGGTTCCTGGTGCCTTCTCTGTGAGATGGTGGTCTCTTAAGTGGCTAGTTCTTGGGAGTGCCAAAAAGTCACTCTGTTCTGGGACCCAAGGAAAAGGAATGGTGGTTTTGAACATGCTGAACTGATATCAGAGACTAAAAAGGTCTATAAGATAGAGAAAAATCTGGATAAGGCGTAGAGAAAGACAAGCAGAGGTTGAAGCAGGGATTCTGAAGCATAGCTGATACCACAACAAGGGACAGGATAATACATGTTCTGAGGACAGGAATGAGACAGGGAAGCAGAACTCTGAGATTACCTTGGGTTGGAGAGTGGAAAGAGGACGTGGTCACATCTTTAGTAAGCAAAACTAGTTTATGAGGAGCAGAGCATGAGCTGAGAATGAAGACTTCCAAGGGGGGCAAGATAAGGGACCATCCTGAAGTGATCTGGCAGAAAATCTCCAAAGGCCTGGACTTTTCAACCCTGGCATTCAAGATGTTTTGAGTCACAAACCTCTTCTGGTGTGAGGTCATCCCACACACTGTATGCATGGCATAGGCCAAAGCTCCTGCCCTGGTCAGTGTACTGGACAGCGTTGCTGATATTTCCCCATTAGACACCAGTAGCACCCTTACACATCAGTTGTGACTGGCAAATATATGTTCAGACATAGCCAAAGTTATCTCCTCAGCACCAAATTCACCTTTAATCGGGGAGCACCATTACGATTGATTGTGAACGCTGTTAACGTCTCAGTATTTGCAAGCTTGGTCTCTGAAGAGCAGGGTGGCACATGAGCAGCCTCTAAGAAAGGTTTCTCCCTAAAAGTTAATAATTTCAGCATTCCATCTTCTGTGCAGCCTGGAGGGCATCAAGGAGAGGTGTGGCAGGCAAAGCTGCAGTATAAGGGGCAGGCTAGGGAGGCAGCACTGTGGGGCGTGGCTCACCTGTTTGCTGCTCTGAACAGGGCTTGCTTAGTTCAGCCCAAGCTGAATCCTAATCTTCAGGTCCCTGGTGATGTTCTGCAGAGACCAAACAGGCCTCTTCTGAAGGTAGAGCGTGTCTCAGAAGAGGGATGGAGACCGCACAGGCAGAATTAAGCAGCTGGCTGTCTTAGAGTTATGTGTTATCAAAGGGCTGATTCAGGCTGGCGTCTGGCTCATTATGGATCAAGAGCAAAACCTCCTTGATTGCTTTGGGCCCTTAGTCCCGGAGTTTCTGTTGCAGTCCCCCCCTTCCCCTCATCTATGTTGGTGGGTAAATACTAGATGCCAATCTTAATGGGAAAATACAGAACGGAGGACAAAAGACACAAGCTAGCAGAATGGTAGGGCTTCTCTCATACAAGGCAAGTGTTCCACTACTGATCTATGCTATTGGCCTCTTCATTTGTTTATGAGGGACCAGTCCATGATCAGTTGGCCCCTTTTCCTTTGGGTCTGGGGGAGGGAGGCAGCACATAATGATATGAGACACATAAGAGAGCAAAACTGCTCACTCACCTCATAGTCCAGATGTGCAAAGGACAGGGAGAGAAAGGTTCTAAGATCTCACAGACCACTCCAAGGCCACACCACAGAATTCTGTAGAGCCCCCATGAGTCCCGACAGCTTTAAGTTTCTACCATCTCTCAGCAGCAGCAACAAATGGGACTTTGGGAGACACCCAGGTACAAATTATAGGACCGTTGAATCACGATGCTTTCAGAAGGATGCTCCAGAGGATGAGGTAGAGTTCTTGTCCTCAGATTGTCTCCTCTATTTCCTCTTCTTTGCTCTGCACTTGGAGGTGACCTTACCTGCAAAATTTCTCAGCCTCCAGGTGTTCTAAACCAATGGCAATTAATAATGGAGGACTAGAGGGTGGACGAAGGGGAAAACAGAGTATTTCTCCCATACCTCTTCTGATTCCGGTGGCATCTTTACCACCTGGTCCCACATTCCACCAGACTGGCCTTTCTGGGTTCTATTAGCACTCTTGTCCAACTAGCTGGAAAACTTAAATGACCTTGGTTTCTCCTCACTGTTCTCTTAGCTCTTCATCAACTGTAACTATTTATCTGCATTAACCCCATCCCATCATACCCTGATCTAAGTCTAATATTCAGTCACATCTGAAAAATTAAAAATATTACACACACACACACAAACCTCAGATGCACATCTATTTTGTACACAGCTTCAGGATGCTACCGGATTCTCTGCAGTCATCTAGCCTTAGAGTTAAGATCATAGACTGTTTTGTACATTGATAAACCATGCATTTTAAGTTGCATTTTTCCAAGTTGATAACTTACTCACTCATCTATATTCTTACATTGTTTTCTGTTGACATCAAAAGCTCATATACCTGCTCTAACTGGCTCACCCCAATGAGCCAGAAACAGTTTTAGAACCAGATTCTTTTAAGTTCAGAAGCAAACAAGAGAAATGCCCTTGGAAAGTGGTCCTCTCCTATCAAGTGGGATATTGCAAGGTAGCATTTTGACCTGGATGCTGTCAGCAAAATATCCCATAAAAAAAATACCACAGTTGTTAGGGGTGCACCCTAAGATTAAAGGTATGAGGCACTCTTGACCACCTAGAGAATGTAGCTTTTTATTCTCTATACAGCAAAAACATTCACCTTGCTATAAAACATCACTGCTCCTTGGAATGGAAGAAACTTACAATCACTCCCACTCTCCCAGGTCTGAGTTGTAAAGAACAATTGTGGCCTAAAGAATGGGCTCTTGGGTCAGGTGTGGTGGTGCACATTTGCAATCCCAACACAGGGGTCAATTTAAGTGGCATGAGACCTTGTTGTTGGGTTTTTTCCTAAGAAAGAAGAGAGGGAGAGATGAAGACAGGGAGGGAGGGAGGGAGGGAGGGAGAGAGAGAGAGAGAGAGAGAGAGAAAGGAAGGAAGGAAGGAAAGAAGAAAGAAAGAAAGAAAGAAAGAAAGAAAGAAAGAAAGAAAGAAAGAGAGAGAGAGAAAGAGGCAGGCAGGTAAGGAGGGAGGAAATTTCCTGCTCATCCTGTTCAGTCTTGTAGCTTGGCTAGAAAAGCTTGTGAAATAACTTGAAATACTGGTGCTTTTGGTGTTTTTATTCTTTAAAGCAATGTTACTATTTTATTAACAATGCTTAATACACTTTAAAGAATAAGTGTTTCTTTTCACAGAAAAGAGCATGTGTTTCTTTTTTCAAAAAAGTCACGATTTTACTAATAATGCTTAGTACAGTTTAAAGAAAATGTGTTTTTTTCATAGAAAAAACATGTGGTGTTTTAAATTATTTTTATTGAGCTATATATTTTCTCTGCTCTTCTTCGTTCCTCTCCCCTTCCCTTCTACCCTCTCCCATGATCCTCATGCTCCCAATTTACTCAGGAGATCTTGTCTTTTTCTACTTCTTATGTAGATTAGGCATACTGGTGTTTTTATCCTTCCTATCAGTTAAGTTTTCTGGCAGCCATCCCACCATGAAAGTTCCAAGGAAAGAGGAGAAGAAATATCTCCTGTAAAATATGTGATGTAGGAGCTGTCTCCACCAGCCAGGAAGAATGTATTAGTTTTTCATCACTATAACAAAATACTTGAGACAGGGTAGATATACTGAAGAGGTGGTTATTTATCTTGCTGCTTTGGAGGTTTAAGACATAGTGCTGGCATCACATCAGTTCTGGAGTCTAACACACAGACATTCACCACAAATAACCACAGCAAAGAAAAAGCAGAAAGGTCATCCATAACTCCAAAATATTGTGCATGGAAGGAGGCAGCGAGAGATGGAAAATCAGGCTGGCAAACCAATGTCCCAACTGTCCCAGCTGAAGAAAAGGGTTATCGGTTAGTTCTAAAGACTTCCTCTGACCGTACAGTACATCCTGGAGACCTCAGGAGATCACAGGAATTAGCTAATGGTATCAGCTGGGAGGTTAAGAAGATATAAAAGTCGCTGTTTCGTGGTGATGGGATGCAGCAGCTGTGTGTCATATAGCACACCAGCCTGGCCAAGAATCTCTGGGCAGCATAGTTCAACCTTGGAAGACATACAACTCCAGAAAGAGTTGAGTTGAAATAAATGTAGCATGACTTCTACACCTAGACAAAACCAAGAGGACAGGTTATGGCTCCTCATATCAGAGGCTCCTGTCAATCAGGAACCTTTGCAGAGTCTGGAAGTTCTGAGAGGAACTTAAGAGTGGCCTGTGTGATGCTGGGGGTATTTGCGATCAACTGAGGTCACACAAACTGCCTCATCCATCCTCCCGATGCCACCTTGGACATGAGCAAGATGAAAAGGCATATGAAATACCTGCCTCAAAGTAGCTAAATTCTCTGAGACTGTTGAAGATTATTAATTCAGATTGTTTCCTTGTATCAACTGTTTCTCTGGTCATTTGTCACTTGCAAACTTTCCTTCCTTATTTGAATGGATAATAGAGACACTTTGAGGGACCAGACAGGATGGGATTGGCTCTGAGTCAGTTGCTATTACATCATTCCCCAGAAGAAGTCAGATACTGCATTTGTGAAGAGCAGTTTCCCTCAGTAAGGGGCTAACATGCATGGCTGGAGATAACTCTCATGCAGTTCTCTCCCAAATAAATCACTGAGAAGCATGCAGGTATCTCCTCAAAATCAGACAAGTTCCCTTCCCTCCACAGGTAGAGTGAGAAGGAGATGCTCTGTGCCCAAACTGGCTCTAGCTGGATGGGGAGATCTACAAACTCTTCTAAACTCTTCAGCTATTAAATGGAGATTGGTACACATTTCCGCTTGACCTCATGGTCAAGCAACAGCTGACAGGGGGAAGCAGAAAAGCAGAGAAGTCCAAATCCCATGACCATTCCAAGCTTCCAGATTTCTTTCCTACCCTTTAGATCATGAGTTGAGGCTCTGTCTAGCCTGTGGCAAGATAGAATTTACTCCCTTGGGACAGACCCTTGGTGGAGTTCTTGAGAGAAAACAAGCCTAGGATCCATCTCCAAGGTTCTTACAGACCAGTGCCATCCAGTCCCACAACCTCCTGCTTGCCTCTTTCCCCTTTGATATTAGTGAGTAGACCTCCCCTTAGTAGAATGTGCTGGGATATAGGATCTTATGCCTAGAATAAGACCTTACAGAGTGAGTTAAATGCCTGGAATAGTTGGTTCGTGTTCTGTTCTGTGAGTGTATTGTGTCTGGTCTAAACTACTGTGAAGCAATGGCTCTGCATAGTGGGCTTTGGTATCTGGTATGGATCAAATGATGCCACACTGTGTGAGTGGAGGATGCTGGAGGAGTGGGCATAGCGTAGCTCAAGTTTGAGGTGGTCTGTAGTCACAAATATCTTTTCTTTGAGGAAGTCAGTAATTCTCTTCTTAAGGCTTCCAACTAATTGAATAAAAGCCACAAACATTATGGAGAGTCATCTGTTTCCCACAAAGTCCTCTGATTAAAATCCCATCTAGAAAATGCTTTCACAGATACATCCAGACTATATGTCACCAAATATTTGGGTCTTGTGGCCCAGCCAAGTTGATACATAAAATTAAGTAGCACAAAGGAATGAAGGCTCAGCTGGCAAATGACGTCATGGGGAGTTCAGACTACTAGTCCACACTGAGATATGAATAATGGGTGTCAATGGAACATTCTCCAACCTCCCTTTGCTATTCCATAAAAACTCAGGTGAGAGATACCTTTTGAAAGAGAACCACAAAGGAAGACTTTCTAGAACATAGTAGAAATGATTTAGGGAACTTAAACTGGACAGACATGAAGAGAATGTCTGGCTGGCAAGGTATATCACCTCAGCAATGTACAAACTTTGGTAAGTTTCCAGGTTCTGCCAGGCTACAGAGTCCAATAGGGCCGGTGAGGGAATGAAGAAAGGACAGATCCAGAAAAGCTGGTAGGAGGTCTGGGCTCTCTGATGGAGAGCACCCAAATGCTCAACATGCTTGTATATGCAGTTGATGACGAAAGAATTATTAATACAGATAAACAAGGAGGTAGAATTGTTATATATACTTGAATGAAGGGTAGCTTATTTCAGTAGGAGCAGTCTCTGTGTAGAACCCGTAACCAACCAGGGAAAATAAGGCATGGTGGGAATTTTCTGCACATCATCAGCAATTGTGTGCGGACACAAAGGAGGCTTTGCTATTATCCTCCTGAGCGTCTCCCGTATTAAACAATACACTCAGAACTTTACTCGCCCTAGAGTGAGTGGAGGGAGCACAGGCTGCTCCTGACTTTCTGCTTCCTAGAAGTGAAACTTCTGTGCTTCAACTCCCACTAATTGGGTAAAGTAGCTCTGGTTGATGGAGAGAGTAGAGGGACACCAAGAAATAGTCTTATCCTTGCACTATCCTTGTCTTTGAGATGGAAATGTTGCTTAGATATTAGCAGTCTTGGAGGACATTGGGACTGGGCCTCTCCTTCAGAATCAACAGTCTGTAAAGCTGAGGACTAAAGCTGTAACACTCTAATTACTGGCTCAAAGAAAGGAACCTGAGGTCATATCTCTGACCCTAGGAGGAGATGTGCTATCCTGAATGGCCCAGAAAGTCATTAAGAGATAATTATCTGAATCTTTTTCCAGGGGCCTTAAACCTCATAAGATGATTATCTAGTAGGAGAACAAGGACACACTGTTGCCCTTTCTATAAGAGTAAATCTAAATGAACCTGACAGTTACCTGAACAGGAAACTGTCTCTCAGAAAAATCTGCCTGCTTCAGAGCCCTCTGACGCAGCATAAAGCCTACATAAAATGTGGATTCATACAGTGCTCCCTTTGGTCACTATCCACTTGGTCCCCTCGAGGATGTGCCCTACTTTGTAATAAATTCTTCCCAACTTCTGCACTCTACTTTGTAGTTCCCCACCCCCACTCCGAATCCTTTTGCAAGTGATCACAAACACAAAGAGCCAACGGATTCCAGAGCAAGATCCTGTAACTCATCTAGAAGGCAGGATAAATTGTTGGTCGAAGCTTTTGTGGCTGGGTTGGTGAAGTATCTTCTAGTGTGTTCGGTTATTAACAACAGAAAGTTGAATAAAGCAGTAGATGACTATGGGGTGTCGTGGATCTCTAAGGAGAGAGACACGGGGAAGGGGAAAGAGACACAGGGCAATTCGTGGAGACTTCTCAGGAAGAGTTCACAGAGATGCTGAGTGTGTGTTCTAATAAGAGAAGTGAAGATATTCTACTCTCTGCTCTTTTTCCTACTCACCTCTCCCTTTCCCTCATTTTCTTTCTCTTTCTAAGTTACAGAGAAAAAGAATACTCATATTTCAAGGACATGTTTACTAACTCATTATTCTATTTAGGCTCTGAGACTCAGATAACCTTTTGGGGTAGATTTTTATAAACTAAATTCTATATGTCTTCAAATCTCTGCATCAATACCATCCCCTCTTCTACTTGTTTCCCTGCTCCAACCTCAGGACTGCCAAGACCAGCACTTGCCTCAAATACTAGCACAAGACTCAAATACCAAGAAGGACATACAAAGACTGTTCACCCAAAGTGTCTGAAGCCGGGTGTGAATGTGACTAGCCAGGAGAAATGGGTCCTGCAGGTTCGGGTTCTCAGAATGACTTCTGCACAGACTCTTGTAAAATGAAGGCTGGTTTCTCCACCTCAGGCTCTAAGCTGAGTCACAGGAACGAAGTCTGTCACTGGGCATACCCCAGCAGCTCTGTACAACACAGTGGCCTTGGTGCTTTCACTGAATCACTTCCAATGGTCCTGGAGAAACTCTGAGAAGGTTAGGAAGAATAAGGACAGTGTTCAGTATAGGTTCTGGCTTAACCTGGTGCTTGAACCATAGTGGTGAGGAGTAACATGATAATCATAGCATAGAAAATGTCTTCATAACAGACCCAGGAGGAGGGCTGAAGAGAAAAAAGGAAAATGCCTATGAGGGTCCATGTCATTACAGCGTAGGAAGTTCCTAGTTGCCACAAGGAAAATGTACATCTGTGACATGAGCTAGTGTGGTTAGCTGATGGACTGGATGGACTTGGGCCCTTGACTAGAGGCCTTGGTTTTAATATAATTGTTCTCCAAGGGAATACCAGCAATCCTAGATACTGTAGGTTGAGTTTTGTGTCCCCCAAACATACTGACATCCCAACTTGTTATGACTGTGGATACAAACTCATTTACAACTAGAATCTACTGTGGTCTGGTGTCCCATCCATTATTTAGAACTAGAATCTACTGTGGTCTGATCTCCCCTCCAAAACTCATGTTGAGATTTATCATAGCAGTGCTGAGGGGTGAGATGGTTAAGAGACCAAGAGAGTACTCCCATTGGAATGGACAAAGATCACTATAACAGGTGCAGGCTAGTGTTCTCAGGAGTGGGTTCCTGATAAGTTCAACCCGGCTTTTCTTTCTTTTGTGCATAAATTGCCTTTGCCATTCACATTGCTAAGATGCAGCTTCTCAAGAAGACCCTTTCCAGGAGCCAAGAACTTGCTCTTGAAGTTCCCAACCTCTGGATCTATCAGAAATAAATCTTTATTCTATATGAATTACCCAGTCTTGGGAACTCTGTTGCAGTTACACAAACCAGACAAAGACAGGCTTTTTGTAGATTCTCACATTAGGACAAGGCCACTAGAGTGGACCCTATACTACAGTATGGCTGCCTTTAGAAGCGGGGATATTTGGACACAGGAACAGACAAATATGGGAGCTGTGTTGAGCAAGATAAAGGCTGAGATCAAACTGTTGCAGGTGCAAGTCAAGGAGTACCCAAGACTGTGGACAGCTAACCAGAAATCAGAAGACAGACATAGACAGATTACTTATCATAGTCCCTGAAGTAACCAATCTGAAAACACCTGGATTTCTGTTTCTGGACTCTAGACTGATGAGGCAAAGCTTTTCTGCTATAGAAGTCACCTGAGCTGATGTACATTGTTTTGTTTTTGTTGTTGTTTTTAATCAATTAATCAATTAGCTAATTAATTTTAAACTAATTCATTAATTAATTTCCACAATTTTCCCTCCCTCCTCTCTGCTCCATCCCTCCCCCCACGCCCCACTCTGCTCCCACTCCAGCAATCCACTCCTCCTCTATTTCTGTTTAGGGAAGGGCAGGTCTCCCAGAAGTACCAGCAAAACCTGGCATATCAAGTTGCAGTAAGTCTAAGCACCTCCCCATGTATTAAGGCTGGACAAGGTAACCCAGTATGAGGAGCGGTTATCAAAGTCTCAGAAAAAGAATACAGCAGAGCTCTGGGATACACACTATGATCCAAGTCCTTTGTCTGTATTTGGACGAGGAAACTCCAAGAAGCCCTGGTAATACCACCTGACCGAAGACACCCAGAAGTTATATGCTGTGTTGAAGGAGGCCAGGAAGCATGTGGGCATGCCCCAGGGCTGCCCCCCTGCAGCGCTGAATAAGTGTATACAACAGTTCTTCTTCTAAAAAGCAAAGACCTGCCTTGGAGAGGGCCTCTTCCTGCAAAGAGTCAGGCTGAAGTCTGATCAGATCATACACTCCAGCCTGTCAGTCACGCTAGTAGATGGTGCTTGTGTTCTGTACGGCCCCAGCGAAAATTAGCATCAGGAGATTAGTTTCATGATGGCCCATTAATTTTCTCCAGTTCATCCCTGGTGTTTGGTGGATAACTGGAACTGATAATCCCCCGTCCAACTCCAATGCTCTAAGGGAATAGCATCGAACTGTTTTGACAGCTTGGAAGTTTTGTTGCATATTCTTGGTGACTTCACATGTCAAGATCAATTTGCAGCCTTGTTTGTTTAGCTGATTAAGTCCCATCCAATTTTCTTAAGCTGGAATTTTGGAGAATCTAATATCTTCCATCTGTACTTCAGAAGGGCAATAAAGAAGTCAGGGATGGTCACAGTAAGTGTGGGTTTGGGGTCTGTTATCCAGAAGGCTTAGCTTAGAAACTCTCCGACTGGTAAATGAGAACATGCACACATTTCCCATTTATCTTAGCCTCAGGTTAAAGACAAAGGGTGCAAAATTAAAGGCTGAAAGAAAAGCATGTGGGTGGACGGTCTCACGGATCCATATACGTCCTCAGGTTTTCCTGCCACTAGCTATAGGACCTTGACTCAGTCTCTTATATAGGACCCTCCGTTATCTGAGGCTTCATGTTCCATGATTTTAGTTTTTTCGATCAGCTAGCACTGCCCAGCTCAATGTTACTCCCTGTTCACTTGTGACAAGGTCAGTAGCAGCTCAGTGCTATGCCACCTCACTTCACCTCATCACAAAGGCATCTTAAAATAGCACATCATTGCAAGAAGGTTGAGTACGGTCTAAGATGTTTCAAGAGAGGTACCATATGCATATAACCTTAATTGGAAAGTATTGTAATAATTGTTCTCATTATCATTAGTTATTTTGTTAACCTCTTTCAGTGCTTGATTTTTATTTATTTGTGGAAATGTATTCTACTTTATTTTGTTCTTTTTTTAAACAAGATTTTAGATTAGCACACAAAGAAATAGGTTTCATTGTGTCATCTTCATACACACACATATATATATCATTATAGTTTGTTTCTACTTGTTCTTCTTTCCTGCTTCCATCTTTACTAGTTCCTTTTCTCCAGTTAATCTCCTCTCTATGCTCCTAATACTTTATCCCATTACCCTTTCTATTTCACACTTCCCTTAAGAGATCTTCCTCCCTCTTATAATCCTAATTCTAGTTTCTTGACCTACAAGTAAACAACTATAAACACACACACATACACACACACACATACACTTACTGAATGCTTGCTTTTATCATTTAATCTAGGTTCTACATATGAAATAAAACATGAGGTAATTTTCTTTCCATGTCCGACTTATTTCATAAAGGCAATAACTTCTAGCTGCATCCATTTTCTTACAAATAGTGTGGTTTTAATTTTTTTATAGAACCAAATAGAATTATGTTGTGTATGTGTGCCACAATTTTCCTTATCTGTTAATCAGTCAATAGACATCGAGGCTGATTCCATTTCCTAACTTTTGTGAATACTGCAACTATTGATGTGAAAATACAAATGTCTCTGTGACATGTGGAATGGGAGTCCTTTGGGTATATACTCTAGAGAAAGTGGTATAGCCCATTATATGGTAGTAGTCACAGCTGTTTAGGGAACTTGTGCACTGATTTCTACAGTGGCTACACCAGTTTACATTCCCTCCATCGGTGAAGGAGGGTTCCTCTTCCCTCACATCCTTTCCAACATCAATTGTAATTTGTTTTCTTGATAACAAACCTTCTGATGGGGAGGAGCTGGAATATCAAAACAATTTGAATTTACAATCTATGAAAACTGAGGATGGTGAATACTTTTCAAGTATTATTGAATATTTCATTACAAAACAATTTGGTTCATTAGCCCATTTATTGATTATATGTTTTGGCTGTTTAATTTTTGCAATTCTTTGTGTATTCTGGATATTAATCCTCTGTGTGCTATATAACTGGAAAAATATGTTTTCCCCATTCTGAATGCCATTTATCCAGTCCAGTGATTTGTTCTTCAGCACCTTCTAAACTTCATGTAGCTCCATTTCTCAATTCACAGGGTTATTTCCTGTATAACTAGAGTTCTGTTGAAAAAAAAAAAAAACCTTCCCTATGTGCTGAAACATTTACCTATATTTTCCTGTAGTAATTTGAGTTTTGGACTCATATTAAGAATTTTGACCCATTTTGAACTGAATCTTTATGCAAGATGAGAGATATGGATATAGGGTCATTCTTTGACACAGAAATCCACTTCACTCAGCACCATTTGCCAAGGAGTCAATATTTTCTCTGATGTATTCCTTGACAGTGTCTACTTTGTAAATTGAATATCGTCATGAATACTTTTGTATGGGGGAAATCCTGTGTGTGTATTGACTTTGGTAGTATCTACAACTTTAAAGGGTGTCTATTGAAAGTCTTGGAACACATTCCCTTGGTGAATGGGATGACTGTACTTTCTTTATCAGTAACAGGGAGACATAACAAAAATGTTAAGGTTGAACTGTGAAGGTTAAGTGGAATCCTATACATAGAAGCTCTTTGATCAGTACTTGGAGTATAGCAAATGTTAAAAGAACATTAACATCCCAACAGGGTTAAACACAAATTGACTTCTTTGACCTCCCTCTTCCTCCTTCATCTCCTCCCTTTTGTACCATGTTCTCCCTCTTCAGTCAGAGAAAATCTGTAGTGATAACAGAAGTACGATGTGAAATAGAATTTTACATGTTTTAACTAGGCATTGAAAAGTAAAAAGATAAACGTGAAATTAACTATGAAGGCAGGCTTTGTGTGGAGCAATATATAAAATATATTGTCATTTAAACATTAAATTTGTGTAGAGCAATATATAAAATATATTGTCATTTAAACATTAAAGAGGGAGGTGCGTCTCATTCCATTTCTACCCCTCTGTACTTCATATGTGTGTTCACTCATGGTACATCTCACTCAGTCATGTGAGGCTAGTGGCCATCATGCTGACTAACAGAGCTCAAGATTGTCCTAGGTTTAGCATCTCCCTGAGGATGCCCCTTTGCCACAATCACCTTGTTCCACAGACATTCATTACTCAGTTCCTTCTGGTTGTAGCCTAAAAGTTCTTAACATGGGCTCTGAAGCACAGGAGCTTTGACTGAAGGGCACCTACAATCCCGTAGGCTGCAATTGGATATGGTTGCAAGGAAAGAGCCAGTCTTGGGTGAAGGGCACCTGTAATCCCATGGGCTGCAATGGGATATGGTTACAGGGATAGAGTTAGTCTGGGCCGAAGGGCACCTGCAATCCCGCGGGTTGCAATGGGATACCATAACAGGGAAAGTGCATTTATAACAGCCACACTCTGTTAATTCCCCTAACAAGTAACTGGCCTTTGACCACTGTCCTCCCATTCTGTCTCTTGGGTCACTCACTTATTTTCCAAGTGTCCTTCCTTTGTTATGTATCCAATTCTCTGGTAACACCTGAGCCTGGGCATCCTCTTTTTCCCTACAGACAGACAAGATTAGTGTCCCCATGTGACTAAAGAAGTTTTTCTCAGGTGCTCTCTTCTCCTCTCAGGGAAGAGTCTTGCCCTGCCTATCCTTACTGCATCCGACTGTGTTATGTGCCTCACGTCAGTGACTGGTCTTTTGTCTCACAGGAGACCACCTTGAGGCCATACCACTGATCTTCTTGGCCAGGACTACCATCAAATTCAAGGAAGAGTTCCTTTCATGCTACCTAATAGCCCCACTCTGATCTTGCCTTGCTGTAAGAAGCCTGAAGGACACAGGGACTCTGATCTACAGCTATACTCATGTATTCCTTTCCTCCATTCCCAAGATGTTCTGAAATTTAGAATCCTGGGCTTTCCTGTCCAAACAACTGTCAGCTTCTGTCACAGCCTTTTCCCCTGGGTCCATCCTCTGTAGGCATGTGTGTCTTCTTAGAACCAATAGTGGCTACGGGGAAGACATTAGTGCAGAGTATGATCAAAGATCAGGAACTCAGAATGTATTTCTACAGCTGTGTGCCCAAGACAGCCCTGTAGTATGGAGCAGAGTCAAGGTGGCTAATGAGGCCATTGCTCCTGAAGTGCAGAATTCCAATAAACCTAAGAATTTTGTATTTGAAACTTTTTTTTTTTTTTTTTTTTTTGGTTTTTCGAGACAGGGTTTCTCTGTGGTTTTGGAACCTGTCCTGGAACTAGCTCTTGTAGTTTGGATGCTCACCTTAATAGACCTGGATGGAGGTGGGTGGTCCTTGGACCTCCCACAGGGCAGAGAAACCTGCTTGCTCTTTGGGCTGAGGAGGAAGGAAGACTTGATTGGGGGAGGGGGAGGGAATGGGAGGTGGTGGCGGGGAAGAGGCAGAAATCTTTAATAATTAAATAAATTAATTAATAAAAAAAAAAGAATTTTGTATTTGAATTCAGCTTTCCCAGCATTTTGGAAGGACTGCTTGTCCAGATAGGGGATGGAATTCAGTGAATTAGCTCTTTGTTATCTGGGTTTATATCCTCTAAATATTTCAGTATGTGGTGTATGGCTATGTTAGTTCTCTTGCTCTGGGTTTTCATCCAAGTTAAGGGTGGGCTGCGTCTCACTCTGGTGAACAAATTTTCCCATCATAATCTCCCCATCTATACCTATACACGGTATAAGTTTAGCATCATCCCTGCTGTTAGATAGACTATTGTGCTTCATGCCTGTGCACCTTGTATCATGAGCATTAGAGATGGAGCTGGCCTGTCTACCCTGTGGCTTGATTCCTTTTAAGGTACCAAATGGCTGTGAGTGGTCCCTCCCTGAGAAGACTCAATAGATTTGACTATTAAGTGTTAGTATTTAGCTATACTGTATTCATTCACTTTCTCTCACCATCAACCCAATCTCCTGGCCTCTTCGAGCTGGACAGACTAAGCATATACCCTCACTCTAGGTATGAGTGGAACTGAGGAACCAGGGACTTTGCTACGAAGCATTTTTCAAAGCACAAAGTGCTATTCCCTCTTCTGTCTGTCATCCCCCCACGTCAAATTGCACATGCACTGTTAGAACGAACACTCTAACCAAGTTTGTGGACCAAGAGATGAATAAGACCTTCCTAATGTATTCATAGTTTAGTGGGTGGTGTTTCTGTAAAATGATGACTGCCCATCGCAGGAGGTGCTGTGAAAAAGATTTCTCCAAAGTACATGGGAATATTGTAAAATGGATGGCTCGCCGAGTGATAAAGTTTATAATGTAAATCTTACACATAGCCATGAATAGTGGTGGCTAGAAATAGAAACCTTGAGCCAGCTTAGGCCTAAAGGTGATTGTATTACCCAGAGAATGTAGGGAAACTATTCAGCTTAGGACTCATAAATCACAGCTGTGCTCCACTGAAACAGCATCAAAACTCAGCCAGGTTTTTCTTAGGAATTATTCTCAGCTCCATGCTTTTCTCTGTTGGCTGCCCAACTTTCTCCTTGCCAGTTCACATGAAGAGAACTTCATCACCAGTAAAACTTCCAGAATATATCACTAAAACACAGAACAGCCAAGCTAATATTTTAATTCTTAAAAAATATTTATTATTTGTTTGTTTGTTTTATTTCCCAGCCACAGTTTCATCTCCCCTCTCTCTTCCCAACTCCTTTCCCATTCCTTTTCTATTCCCACCCCCCAATTCACTCCCCCTCCATTTCTGTTCAGAAAAAGGCAGGCCTCCCCATAAGTAACCACGAAGCGTGGACTATTGAGTTGCAGTAAAGACTGAGCACCTCCCATATATTCAGACTGGACAAGGTGACCTCGTATGAGGGGTAGGGTCCCCAAAGCCAGTAAAATAGTCAGAGACAGTGCTGTTCCCAATGTTAGGAGTTCCACAACGGATCAAGCTATACGACTGTAATGTATATGCATCTCCTGTGACCAGATTGGTGCCTTGCCCGGTTGTCATCAGAGAGGCTTCATCTAGAAACTGATGGAAACAGATGCAGACCCAAAACCAAGCTGAATTCAGGGAATCCTGCAGACGAGACCCACAGCCGAGCCTTAGACTGAGTTCAGGGAATCTTGCAGAAGAGGGGGAGAAAGGATGGTAGGAACCAGGAGAGTCAAGGACACCACAAGAAAACTCACAGAATCATCTAACCTTAGCTTATTGGGGCTCACAGAGACTGAACCGACAATCAGGGAGCCTGCATGGGACTGACCTAAGCACTCTGCCGATATTTCAATTTCTTAATGCCAATTTGTAATATGTCAGAAAGGACTTTGACTCAGCCTGAATCCGATGCAACACAAGTTTAATCCTGTAATCATGACTCTTTTTATGGAACTATTGAAGACTGAGGAGAGACAAACTGCATCCCTCCAAGAACTTTTTCCAGAAAAACAATAGAACATAGATAAATCAATCAATGCATCTTATTGTGTTTCAACCAATGAACTATCAGCATGTATGCATGCACATACATGTTCAAATGTGTGCACACATGCTCAGATCCTTTTCTGGTATATGCTTGAATATGTCTTTGCCCAATAATGTTCATCTTATTCCTGCCTCCTTGGAGAAAATGCCTCACATCACTTCTGGTACTGTATTCTAACATGGTGCCACGGTGCCACAGTGCCACGATGCCACAGATTCTCTTCTCCAAGCTCACATTGCCTGCTGTTTAACCAATCTTCCATCTCTTCTAAGGGTGTCTGAAAAGAATGAAGGGATCAGAGGGAAATCTCCAGGATTTCCAGACTGCCTTACTTCTCCCTGGTTGCCATGGCCTCCAGTTTTCCGAGCAGGACATTACGTTTAGCTTTGTCTTCATTCCACATCAGCCTCCTAAAGAAGAGGGTATTTCCTTGTAGCTTGTGAGGGAAGGGCTGTGTGTGGACTTGCAGCACTGGGAGTCCTCGGGGAGAAGGGAGACTGGGGGTGGGAGAGCAGGAAGTGTGGGAGACTGGGAGAAGAAGAGGGAGTGAAGAGCGGAAGAGGGAGGTGGAGGGGAGATGAGAGAGTGAAAAAGTAGGGAAATAGAAGTCCTATTGTGTGTAAAGGAGGTGGGCAGGGAAGGGAAAACAAGAGAAGCCACAAATTTGTTGCAGTTTGTCCAGGCCTTTGTATATTACCTTCAGGCAAGCCAGGTTTCTGCTGGCCTTCCTTAAAAGAGGTATATGTTCTCTGCATTCTCCTCCACCAGGGCTAGACCAGCTCTCTCCTGTTGCACCGTAAAGGCACAAGGAGTAATTGAAGTGTGCTACCATCCTGCCGTGTTAGCACTGAGTAGAGTCCTAGTAGCGCACAGGCAACAATTTTCCTGATTATGTTGCTATGTCAGGACAAAGATTGCCATTTTCTCAGACAAGAGAGGGAGATAAAAATAAGTTCTTATTTTTCTTTTAACCACACTCATTTTCTCTGACATTCTGAAAATTGAAATTTTCAACTTCTAGAAGCAACTTCTATGTCAGTTAGGTTCGAGCTAACCAAGAATAACAAAAATAGTTTCAGAAGGACATTTGCTAATAGATAAAGGCAACTAGGAATTGCTAAAGGGTCCGAGGAAAGCCGCACAGTTGTCAGGCTTTGAGGCGAGGTGGGTATTGGTGGGCCCAGTAATCTTGGCAGTGTTCATCACCTTTGACCCTAGAGACCTCAAAGGCAGCCGAGATTTGGGAGATACTGTATCTCTCCATTCACGATTCAAATTTCCGGAAGAGATAATGTAATGGTCCTTGCCTGAATCGCATACCTCCTTGGTGGCCCCAGAAGCAGAAGCACAGGATGTAGACATAGCTAGGAGGGTCTTTCTATATGTATCAGGTACAGTTCCTGGAGGTAAGCAATTGTGATGATCTATGCAGGCACCCCCAGAAAATCTGTAAAGCCTAGAGTTAGAATAGTTTCTGATGGCTCCTGCTATTGTTACTTTTCTGATGTACGTTTATCAGAAATTGCTTGGCTTTGCCCCTCATTTTTGTAACGTGTTCCTAAAGAATATAAGCGTAATTCAATTGATAATTTCAAATTTACTTCTAATTTCTTTAAGACCTCCCCATTCACTTATTTGATTGATCTGATTGTCAAATGAAATTTTTTATAACAAGAAATAAATCTAAGTCAGGGGCCTGTATGTTTATCTATGACATCATTCACTGCCTTCTTGTATTTAAAACACTGTATTTAAATGTCTTTTCTCCCTAAACGGCAACTCTACAAAAACTCATTGCCTTTTGTAATTTAATGTTGTAAAAGAAAAAGCCTGAATCAGCCAATTTTCCTTACTACAAGGAAAAAAAGCCCATTATCTTTGCAGTCAGTTTTGCTGTTGTTGGAGAACACGTTTCTAAAATAGTAAGTGAAGACAAGTCACAGCCAGCAACTCCTCTGTGTTCATGGGGCCATGTAGAGGAATGTGTGCACGCACAAGTCAGGGGAGGCAAGAGAGGGAGTAGGTCCGCAGGTCTCCTCTCCCATCCTCAGGGTGGGTCCCAGCATCCCAGGTTTATAAGCAATTATTGCTTACAGACATAATGATGATAGCAGATGGGCAGTCATCTCTGACCTCTGCGGCCATGGTGGCCTTGGCCTTGGTGGTGCTCAGCTGCAGCCCAGCATCTTTTCAGAGGACCTCAGAGGTACAGCAACATCCTCCCTCTACCCCATGATCTTATCAGTGGCAAGCACCTGCTTCAGTAATTCTAAGACAAAGAAGACATGGTTTCTTAGCTCTGGTTTGATTTTTCAATTCTGAAGTCAGAGAAATGTTAAGGCACCTAGAAGTATCCGAATGCTCTCTGTCCTTTTACTACCTGCTGAAAAATTCAGCAAAGCGGCATTTGGTAATCATTGGACGTTTTCAGCTGCTCTTAAACTCAGAGTCTCTCTGTAGTGTGATCAGGCCGAGAATGTGGCCAGTCACTACTGAGTCAGCATATCCAAGATCCAAGGCCTGGTCACAGGGAGAAGAGGGTATTACTTAGCTCAACCTGGACTCCTCATTTTCTCACAGACTGGAGAGTGGGCATGGGAGTGAGGACCACTATAACCTTCTTGAGAGGGACTTCTCGGCTATGAGGAGGAGGCTTACTGTATTTTGGTTTTGTTGCTGATGCTGTTTGTTTTTGTTTCTCACATATGATTTTAATGGATACAAAGGAAAGCCTGGAAAGAAGAGCAGTGTTTGGATGAGATGACAATGGGGAAATTCATGAGAGGCATGCAAGGGAGGCAAGGAAGCCACAACATCTCCTTAAGACTCAGAAGTGTAATGGCCATGAAGTAGAGAGCAGGGATGGCATTTATAGGAGGTGTGGTTGAAGGTGAACATATTTCTGAAGGCCTCCAAATACGTGGAATCAGTGCAGCTGATCCCGGTAGACACGCTGACACTGGATGGAGCCCCAGGCCTTGCTGGAAGGCACCGGTCTGGCCATGGCTGCTTTTCTTATCATAACCCCATCGTGGCTGCAGTCACAATCACTCCCCTGGACTCCGGGATATTGTTGGTTAGTATCCCTAATGTCCCTGCTGTTGTGAGTTAGCTCCTTTTCATTTTCTTTATGCGTATTTTAACGGGAAGCTGGGGGAGGCTGCTTGAGCCCGAGTCTGAAGACGGGTCATTTTAAGGCTATTCTCTGGAATAGAAAGAACAGGTATCAGAGCTTAATTCTATTCAAACGTTCACAGTCTGTGGCCAGGCTGATCTAAACAGTAGTAACCTAGACCACCCCGAAGGGCCTTATGTTTGTTTTAATGTGAAGCTCCTGTCTTCTTAAGATTCACAGTAAATTTTAAACAAATGTCTCAAAATTTTGATCTTGATCCTGCAAATTACATACCCAAATATATGTGAAATGCTTATATTTGGTTAATATTTTGTGATCTTGTCTTTGTATCTAAATGTACTAGCACCTTTGTGTATGTACATCTTAGGTAAAGATGTTATGGCGTGGTGGAGTAGTGCAGAATTCCATTGCTGAGATCTCTCAATATTCTGCCAGAAGAAGAGGGGAGAAAATATTGTTCTGGAGCGCTCTTTTGTCTGTTCCGCGAGAACAGTGTATCTGACAGTGTAATTTAAGACATGGCGCTGCATGAGCAGTAATGGAGCACACAATAACAGACTGGTCCAATTAGTAAGTGCTTTCTTTATTTTGTGCCTTTCCACTCCACGTCCAGATGCAGAAATGAAGCTTACAGACCCGTTTTCTCATCATTAGAGCCATCTGTGACCTGACCCTCTGCTAAGTATTTTTACTCCACCATATCTTTTCATAGAATTTTCTGAGGACAGCATCCGTCCTAGACATGATCCCACACAAGCAAAATCTATCGTTTTGTGAACAAGAATTTTACTGTTTTAACAAACATTAACATATAACCTCTGTGTCATGTCCCATAGAAACCTTGTTGAGGACAGAAAGATGAACTTGAACCCTCACAATTCTTCCACAGAAATTAGAACTCACCAAATCAGTTAGCATTTATTTCAATTTTTTTCTCATTTGACTCCTAAGAAGAAATTTCTTGAAGAGAGATGGCTGAGTTGAGAGAAGTCAAGCACTTTAATGGCTTTAATCACATGTTTTCAAAATGGTTTTTAATTTGTCATCCTTCTAGCAATACACAAATGTACCTGTTTCATTGAGATCTTGCCAAAAGTGAATATTATCATTAAAAAAAAAACACCCTCTCTGGTTTAATAGAGAGTTGCTCTAATTTGCATGTCATTCTTTTAAAGCCCCATTCCAAGTCTCAGTAATTGTGTATCTCTCGACACTTCACTTTATCTCTGTAGAGTTTTTTCCTTCCTGAAATAGCATTATGAAACTTTTTTTCTTATATAGAATATTCAGTTAGAACTAGTAAACATTTTACACCATGTAAAATCATTCTCTTAAATAGGAATCCCAATCTCTCCAACTCCCCCAAAATGATGTCTTTCTAAGACATTAACTCTTTATTCATCTCTACCCTGGAATAGGCAGATTCTCTCCAAACAGTCATAGTTCCCACTTTATGATCAGTCCCAACTCTGCTTGTCCATTGAGGTCAGGTGGAACACTACTCTGTTCAGTTTCTTCCCACTGACTTTCCAGTCCCTCCAGCAGACACATAAGTACCATTCCATTTCCTGTAGCAAAAGGCTGCTGACTCCACTGGACAGCCACAATAGTATGTCCCATTTTTTGAGCAGATGGTCCACAGGGTAGACCTGTGACTTAGCTGGGTCAATTGTCACCTCCTCTGAGATTTTTCTGATTTTTCCTCATTAATTTAGTAGATTTTTAAATTTTTTTAAACTTTCTAAAATACCAATCCAAGTTCCCACTCCCTCCCCTCCTCTTATCCCCTCCACACACCCTCCCACCCCATCCCCCATCCAATCCTCAGAGAGGGTAAGGCACCTTGCTTTGTGGAAAGTCCAAGGCCCTCCCTACTATATCTATACTGAGCAAGGTATACATCCAAAGACAGTAGGACCACCAAAAGCCAGTACATGCAGTGGGGATAAATCCTGGTGCCACTGCCAGTGGCCCCTCAGTCTGCCCTAGCAATTCAACTGTCAGCTTCATTCAGAGGGAAGAGTTTGGTCCTTCCCAGTCTGGCTGGAGTTGGTGAGCTTCTATTAGCTCAGGTAAACTGCTTCAGTGGGTGAACCCATCATGGTCTTGACCTCTTTGCTCATATTCTCATTCCTCCCACTCTTCAACTGGACTTTGGGAGCTCAGTCCAATGCTCTGATGTGGGTCTCTGCCTCTGTTTCCATCAGTTGCTGGATGAAGGTTCTATGGTGATATTTAAGATATTCATCAGTCTGACTACAGGGCAAGTCAAGATCAGGCCCCCTCTCCTCTATTACTTAGGGTCTTAGTTGGGGTCATCTTTGTGGATTCCTGGGAATGTCTATAGAGCCAGGTTTCTGCTAACCCTATAATGACTCCCTCAATCAAGATATCCTTTTCCTTGCTCTCATCTCTGTCCTTCCTCCATCTCGACTATCCCATTCCCTCAAGTTTTACTCAACCCTCCCCTTCTTCTTTTTTTTTTTTTGCAGTTTTTTTTATTGAAAAAAAAAATTTCTGCCTCCTCCCCACCTCCCATTTCCCTTCCCCTTCTCCTGCCCCTCTCCCCCTCCCCCCACTCCTCTTCTCCTCCCTCTCCAGCCCCAAGAGCAGTCAGGGTTCCCTGCCCTGACTCCCCTTCTTTATGTGGGCACTTAGTGCAATGAACTTTCCTCTTAGCACTGTTTTCATAGTGTTCCATAGGTTTGGATACATTGTGACTTCATTTTTATTGAATTCTAGGAAGTCTTTAATTTCTTTATTTCTTCTTTGACCCAGGGGTGGTTCAGTAGTTCACTGTTCAATTTCCATGAGTTTGCAGGTTTTCTGAGAGTAGTATTTTTGTTAAATTCTAACTTTACTCCATGGTGATCCAATAAGACAGAGGGGGTTACTCCGATTTTTTGTATCTGTGGAGGTTTGGTTTGTTATTGAGTATGTGGTCAATTTTAGAGATGGTTCCATGAGGTGCTGAGAAGAAGGTATATTCTTTTGTGTTTGGGTGGAATGTTCTATAGATGTCTGTTAAGTCCATTTGATTCATGACATCTGTTAGTTCTCTTATTTCTCTGTTAAGTATCTGTCTGGTTGACCTATCCATTGATGAGAGTGGAGTGTTCAAGTCAACTGTTAGTGTGTGAAATTTGATGTGCTATTTAAGTTTTAATAATGTTTCTTTTACATATGTGGGTGCTCTTGTATTAGGGGCATAGATATTCAGGATTGAGACTTCATCTTGATGAATTATTCCTGTTATGAGTATAAAGTGTCCTTCTCCATCTCTTCTGACTGATTATAGTTTGAAATCAATTTTGTTAGATATTAGGATAGCTACACCCACTTGTTTCTTAGGTCCATTTGATTAGAAAACCTCTTTCCAACCCTTTACTCTGAGGTAGTGTCTGTCTTTGAGGTATGTTTCTTGTAAACAGAAGAATGCTGGATCCTGTTTTTGTATCTATTCTCTTAGCCTGTGTCTTTTTATAGGTGTATTGAGACCATTGATATTAAGTGATATTAATGACCAGTGGTTGTTAATTCTGGTTATTTTTCAGTAGTAGTGTTTGTATATTTCCCTTCTTTGGGTTATGCTGGTGGGGGAAGTTATCAGATGCCTGTGTTTTTGTGTGTACAGTTAGCTTCCTTGGGTTGGGGTTTTCCTTCTAGTACTTTCTGTAGGGCTGGGTGTGTGAATACATATTGTTTAAATCTGTTTTTGTCATGGAATATTTTGTTTTTTCCATTGATGGCGATTGAAAACTTTGCTAGGTTTAGCAATCTGGGCTTGTATCGGTGGTCTTAGTGTCTGCAGCACATCAGCCCAGGACTTTCTGGCTTTCATAGTTTCCATTGAGAAGTTGGGTATAATTCTGAAAGGTTTACCTTTGTATGTTACTTGACCTTTTTCCTTTGCAGCTCTTAATATTCTGTCTTTATTCTGTATGTTTTTATTTTTTATTATTATATGACAAGGGAATGTTTGTTTCTATTTTTTTTTTTTGATCCAGTCTATTTGCTGCTCTGTAAGCTTCTTGTACCTTCATAAGGTTATCCTTCTTTAGGGTAGAAAAGTTTTCTTCAATGATTTGTTGAATATATTTTCTGTGCCTTTGAACTGGAGTCCTTCTCCCTCTCCTACCCCTATTATTCTTAGATTTGGCCTTTTCATGGTCCCCCAGATTTCCTGAATGTTTTGGGTTAAGAATTTGTTGGATTTAATGTTTTCTTTTACCAATGAGTTTATTTCCTCTATAGTATCTTCAACACCTGAGATTCTTCTATCTCTTGTATTCTGTTGGTTATACGTGTCTCTGTAGTTCCTATTCATTTATCTAGATTTTCCATATTCAGAATTCCATTGGTTTGTGTTTTCTTTATTACCTCTATTTCAGTCTTCAAGTCTTGAACTGTGTGTTTCACCTGTTTGATTGTTTTTTATTGGTTTTCTTGGGTTCTTTGAGGCATTTATTAATTTCTTTCAATTTTTTTGTTTGACTTTTCCTTCATTTCCTTAAGGGAGTTTTTCATTTCCTATTTAAAGATCTTCATCATTTTCATGAAGTTATGCTTAAAGTCATTTTCTTCTACTTCTTCTTGGTTAGGATGAACAAATCTTCCTGTTGTGTGACCACTGGATTCTGGTGATACCATGTTGCTTTTTAGGTTGTTGGAGGAATTCTTGCATTGGCACCTACCCATCACTTCCTTCAAATGAGGCCATCTGTGTCTTTGTGTCTTGCTCCAATCCTTGCAGTGGCTGTCTGAGTGTTTGGGGAGTTTTTCTTGGTTTGCTCTGTACTGTCAATGTCTGTTTCAGAAAGCGTCTGAGCTCTCTATAAGCCTGCTTTCTTGGTCTTCTCTCCTGGTTTGTTCTCATGGTGCTCTCTCTTGGTCCTCTCAGTGATGTAGCAAGATCTTGGTCCCCTCTGTATTATATCAAGCTCTCAGCTCTTAGGCAGGGTGTGGCTAGTAGCTTGGGGGATCCAGTGGATGGGTTTGAGGGGAACCTACCCACAGGAAACTCCCTGCTAGCTGACTAGAAAAGAATGGGGAATTAGGGATAGGGCCCCGAGAATTTGTCCCACTCTGGAAGTACTATAGAGCGGGGTGTCCTGCCCTGTGGCTTTTCACTCACCTCTTTAGTCTCCTCAGTATTGGAGCAGGCTGTGCTTCAGAGTTCATCTGAGGTTGCAGGATTTTAAGTGGGTAATGAGAAACCACTTTTCTGTTGTGGTCCTGAATCTTTGAAGAGAAGAGCGTGGAAATTCCAGCTGCCAGGATTTGCCCCCTTTCCCTGCTCTCAGCTCAGGATCCAGCAACAGAGCTAGAAATAGAAGGCAAGAGTGTGGAGGGTGGTTCCTGAAGGCCTTCAGTCGCTAGGTCAGGCTATCCAAGGGCAGATTACAGTTTCCATTTTCCACATTTTTCACTGTACAAATCGCAATGCCCCCCCCACCATCAAACTCTGTGCTTGTTTGCTTTGCTACTGCTGAGAGAAAAATAGAGAGCAGTAGGCAAGCCCTTTTAAATGCTGGTAAGTATGGCTAAGGTCACTCTGAATGTTAATGACAGGCTTTATACCATCCTCCTGATGTCTATTTTTCTTGCAAATCACTGAAACTATTGAGGGACAAGACCCTTTTCTTGTTTCCTAGATGCCTTGAGTGAGCACTGTTGGTTCACGATGAAATCTATTGCTGTCCATCTGGAAATAAGTCATTGTTTTGTCCACCGCTCCCAAGCTGTATATAGTACCTATCTGTTTGTTGCTCAGTTTTGAGAGTTATCTAATCTACCATTGTATTTCAGTGTTTATATTTGATTAACCCTTATTTTACTTACAATAACCACAAAAAGCAAAAGTAGTAATGTTTGATTGATGCAAGAATTCTATTTTATTGTTGTAATTGATTGTTTGGTTTTGACTGTTGTAATTGTTCTATTTTATTATCAGCTATTGTTATTAATTCCTTTCTGTGATTAATTTATAAATTACATTTTATTATAAAACATGTATGCATGCGTGTGTGTGTGTAGGGAAACAATATATGTAACGTTTGCATAATTCCGCTCTCCCCTGGATTATCTTGAAACATATCATCCCAATTAAGGCAGACCATTAGTCTCAGTCACGCACACTTTTCCTGAATCTTCTGCCATTGGTTGCACTTTCTGTGTAGATGGATTTCCATATTGAAAATTCCAGCTGAATGATCTGGTGCATGAACTCTCTTGCCTAGCATATATATCATGTCTCTTCTCTAATTAATTTTAGGCACAGCTTGGGAAAAGTGGAGCTCCACCTGTCTATCCAAGCTCCTAGCCACCTGGACGAACTCTGCGAGTCATAATGCATCAAACTGGAGATGAACATTATTCTTTGCTTTCTCTCTGTTCCATTCATTCAAGATAAAGCTGGCATGCAGGAGCTGGGACTAAATCTGTCTGCTGTTTCTGGAAATTTGTGATGTTTACCATAGATGATAAACACCTAGGCAAGCAGCCTGGGTGAAGATAGATAGAAGGTAACTCTATTCTTTGTGTAGTTCATAGTTCTTGTATCAGAAATGAGCAGTTGGCACTGTGGATGTATTTTTAGCAGAGTTACCCGGTTTCACATAAGCAGCCTATATCTTTGTCAAAGGCCTCATTTCCTGAGTCATCCGCCATTGTTTCCACACTTGCCTTCACACATTACTCAGAGGTGTGAATATCAGCTGGCGGACTACAACAGCTTTTCACCTCCTCCAAAGCAGGGCAGGGTGGGGCTTAGTCCAGTCTCTCACGCATCTCTGTGGTATAGTTGAAGAAGCACACTGCAGCTCACTCCACAAGGCCTCTAGTCCTTTCCCTGTAGGGAAGGAAGCAAGTATCAGTCACCTTTCCAGGACTGAGGTTTGTACATGGAACGAACAAAAAAGGAAACCCAAATATGCTGAGAGAACAAAGCCTCGTGCAGTCTATAATTGGTCTCTTCTCTAGGGCAGTTCTTTTCTGTCTGTGTCTGTGAGAACAGGCCTTAGAAAAGTCTTAGAGCCAGAAGGTATGTAGATGCCATGCCATCTGGGATATTTACCTCTATCCTCGATTACATCCATTTTGAGTCACTGGATTATTGGGCTGGCTTGGGAGCAAACATGGGGTGTGCAGCCTGAGATTCAGACTCTGAGCTAAGATTTGATTTGATTCTTATACAGATGGAAGGAGGCACGGGGGACAATGGAAGACATTTCAAATGATGACCTTCACTTAAGTGAAGGGGTTCAAATAGAAACATTTGCTACAGAATCCCCTTGATTTCTTGATGGACTTCTTAGATTATCATGTCTATTAAAAGATAAGCTACATGTCACCATTTTTCCTAGAACCTTCCCTCACCTTTTAGATATACCCACTTTAAAAAATTACCTCACAATAGACTTAACAGCAGGGCTTCAAACACACTAACTGTCTAGTAAATGTGCTAGGACCTTGGCCCCTTTTGTTGCTCCTCAATAGGTGTTTGAAACAAAAGGCCTGGAGACTTGTTTTCGATGGTGGCAGAGACGAAGGGTTCACAGAGACCACTCTCAACCCTACATCCGGAAATAAGAGCAGTAAGAAAATTATGTCATGTTGCCCTTTAGCAACAAGGAAAATGCTGGCAAGCATTAAGGAAAATGCCAAACTTTTTTAATTTTAAGTGCATGAATGCTTTGCCTTCAAGTAATTTTATTGCATGCAAGCAACTGCTGAAGAAGCCGATGCCTCAGATTCCCTGGAACTTGACTTACAGACAGTTGTAATCTTCCATGTGTGTGCTAGGAACTGAACCAGGTCCTTTGGGAACTCTTGACAGCTGAGTCATCTCTCTAGCACCTTTTCTCACTTTTGAAAAACATACCCTTGCAGAGAACCTTCCCAGCCACCACAGTACCTCAAGACAAAGTGTTTTGTGGCCATCAATTGACAGCTTGTTCTTTGAATCCATTACCATTGCAAAGAACACAGAAATTATAAAGGCACAGAAAATTGAACAGAAATTAACTTAAAATAATATTATTATATTCACCAGAGTTCTTCAGTTTCTTTGAGTATGTGTATAATTGATAAATTGCCATGAGATTTTTAAACTTGTTGAAAGTGGGCTCTAGGATTAAGCTTATGCAGATCTTGAGCATTTTGTCACAACCACACAGGTGGTCACATACTCAAGAGTATATGGGTAGCACAAATTGGATTTAATGGGTTGGGAAAAAATGAGACGACAACGTTGGGTGAGTAATGAAGGGTGGGTATACATGGTTTAGGACTTGGGTGAGTATCATCAAAATACGATGTATTGAATTTTCAAATCATTAATAACATCACTTTAAAAACGTTATTGTACGAAAGAGGAAGACCATCCTGCCCCAGACTCCAGCTTGTTTATTTTAAATGTCCTCTAAAATATCTTTAACCAGAACAGGATCAGCTCCTGACTCCTGACATGGAAGGAAGAGCAGCAAACAGCCCACGACTTAAAATACTGCGTCCTTCAGAATCACTGGAAGACACACCATTTCCAACAGATATTGCTGCTTATCCCATGGTACAAAAATGCCCACAATGGAAACAGGAAGCTGGAAGTCCATCCACAGGAAACTCAGCATGGAAAAAAAGCTCAACTGGCAACTCAGACGACTCCTGCTATTTCTTCAATCGATTTCAACTGCATGTTTTTATTTCCCCAATTTGATGATGTTGCTTTTGTTTGTTATCGAAATCAGGCTACTCCAGTCATCGCATGGATGTTGTAAGCTCCTGATTTGATGATGTTTGGCTGTCTACCTGGTCCTTCTCTCTGTCTGCTGCTTGCTATTTATTCTTTCTTCTTTGCTTGCTATGTACTCATAATTTAACTCATTCATAAAAGAAAGCAAAGTTATTGTGTATAGATCTTTCTTCAAACCATACAGGCAAAGTGCACCTGGACATCCGGCCAACATAGGAACGTACGGTAGGTTTCAGCACATCTGATCTTGCTGCTACATAGCAGTGATGGCTTTTCCACCATACTGCAGTAGACAGAGTGAGTGCTACTCTTAGAGATGACTGGAATAAAGCATTGTGGTGCTGTAACTTAAGGCTTATTACTCCTAAGGTTTATTTATTTTCCTAATTTGACAACCTCTTTGGTCTTCACTAATTTATTATCTATTATGTGGAAAAGAGAAAATTGACCTGACTTTCCCAAGAGCTAAAGACAAGGTACACAAGTGATGAGCTGCTAATAGACCCAAGGGTCCTTCACTCAGTAAGTGATTATTGAGTGTTTATTCTTGAGTAAATAGTATTGATCAGAGGTGAATCTGTTGTGTTGGAGGAAAGGAAAGTAGGAGGGTTAGTCAAGAGAAATGAAATCAATTAGTGAGCTTGTGTTTGAAACTAATGTAGAAATCAGTGAGGACCTGCTAAAAACAGTAGCATAAGATTTTGTTCTTGGGGCTTCAAAAGTAAAAGGCACAATGGATGTTCAAATGAGCAGAGCTCAGGTTCTGGTAGCTGCTGGAATGGGCATATGTCACTCTCAGTTGCCCTGGCAGTGGCACTCCCTACTCATGTTGATTTTTCACAAAGCAACATGGAAATTAATTGACAAGGCATGGTGGTGTGACATGTAGCCTGATTAACTTCACCTCAGGGCGATCAGTAGACTGGGAACATGGGGGTCACATGTATCAAGTTCTTTGCTTCCACATTTCCTCCCTGATTCCAAACAACCCTGTGTGGAAAGAGATGAAGGGAGAGCAGCTGTTCTCCTGCTAGTTGACAAGTGTCGGTAGCACGCTGCTTAGACTACTTTCTCCTTAGAGAAGTTGACTCTTCCTAGAGAAGGAGAAATGGGGTCTACCTGTATCTATCTCATGGACATGCATACATTGGCCATTGCTCCCTCATGAAAAAAAAAAACTGCAGAAACTTTTTCAAAAGCACAAATATACAGTGATAAGAGAAATGAAATCAGCAGGAAAATCTCAGGGGCTGAAATTATATGTAAAAGGGTGACTCAGCAGAAGTCTGGAGGCCCATTTTCTAGACATAGTAAAAGAAAGTGTTTGGACCATAGTGAAAGTGGGCGGAAGTGAAGAACGTGATAGGGGATGGGGCAGTCAATGAAATATAAACCCTCAGTTCCCAAGAGCTGCCAGCGTGGGTTTCATCATCTAGCCAGGTGCTGGAAGACCTTCCTCGAATGATCAGACAAAGCATAATGACATGTGGAGTCCTGAAACTATGAGCCTATTTCCAAGTTGATTAAAGGTCAGAGAGTTTTATTGTGCTTCTATGTCAAATGAAGTTCTCACCTATATGTCAATTCTTGAAGTCCTGCTCTCTCAAGGTTATTGTCAATAGTTGTGGCTATTTGCCGGACCTAGTCCTCCAGGAATAGAGAAGTAAGTCTGTTCCTACCTCAGCAAGAGTCTAAGGATCCAACTAAGTTCCAGCTCCCTTTTGGGAGATAATTTGTGATTCCACCCAGGGAGAGGTTTTCCTATGGAGTGTTTTGAGCTAGAGCAAGAGCGTGACTTGGTGACTTAATCTGTTCTAGCAACAGAATGTTTAACTATGAATATAGCCCATGACTCTCAATTGGTATGTTCATTTCCTTGCATCATGCTAAGGCAATCTTTTGTCTTACTCCTTCCCTTTGGGGTCAAGGGTACTTTAAGCAGTTGGATATTAAACATGAAAGATTTTTCAGTACTAACTGAAAAATTCCCTCCTGAAACTATCCCATATATTTCTCCATTTTATTATTTTCATCCTTGTCTTCATATTCTTTACTATATTTCTAAATCCCCATGCCTCTACTCTGGAGAAAGGTATTTTTGTCGAGGATAGTCCCCAACAATGACACAAAAAGATTAGGCAGTGGGGTCATCCTGCCAAGTCCAATAACCAGAGTATTTAGAAGAAACTCACTCCAAGAAAGCATCTACTGTTTTGGTCAGATTTTAATAGTCCCACTTGAAAATAGGAGCAGAAAACCAGGAAATACCAGCTACCATGATAAACATTCTAACATGAAATAGACTTTAAAAAAACTAGCAACCAAATATGAGTGAGTACATCCCATGTTCCTCTTTTTGGTTCTGGCTCACCTCACTCAGGATAGTGTTTTCTATTTCCATCCATTTGCCTGCAGAATTCAGGAAGTCATTGTTTTTTACTGCTGAGTAGTACTCTAATATGTATATATTCCATACTTTCTTCATCCATTCTTCCATTGAAGGGCATCTAGGTTGTCTGGCAGGGAACCCGGATTACTCTTAGGGATGATGAGGGAGGGGGACTTAATGGGGGACGGGGAGGGAAATGGGAGGTGGTGGCGGGGAGAAGGCAGAAATCTTTAATAAATAAATAAATAAATAAATAAATAAATAAATAAATAAATAAGAAACTAGTAACAACAAGAAAAAGAAGAATATTAGAAAACTAGAGGAAACATCTACTGCAGTCAAAGGGAGACTGCCATTCTCGGTTATTAACAGAGAAAACATTGTAGTCATTAATTGAGAAGAGGAGAGAGTTGGGATGGCAAGGAGTAGGGAGATAGGGAAGTCAGAAAATGCAGGGGAAAGATAATATAGAGATAGCTTAAAAGATGGTGCAGAGTGATGGCAAGAACAAGCCCAGAGTCCAGACTACATCCAGGAGTTATTTCAAAGAGAAAAAGGCAGATCTGAAAACTATAGATCAAAGTCTGTGCTTTATAGTAACTTCAAATTAGTAACTGGTAAAGTTACTAAGAGTTCCACAAAGCAGGGCAGAGGGAACCTAAAGGTCAAAGACAAAAGGACAGAGAAACGTGAATATTGTTTAAGGGGCACCAGTGTGACAGATCATGGAGTGGAGGTAGAGTTAAAAAAGGGAAGAAAATCAGTTGCTTAAGTGATGTAATTCAGAATAGAGAAAAATGGTGTTAGAAAGACTGTATCAGGCAGATAGGAGCCTGGGCAGAGTCTCAATGGCTTTCTTCTCTGTGTAGCTTCATTCTTTAATGAATTAATTGATTTTATTTATGATTTTAATTTTTACTGGAACCAACGTCAGGGACATCTCTGGTCTGTGTTCATGGGCCTGGTTCTATGTCTTTGATTCTGTCTGTTCATGGTCTTACTTGGTGATTGCCTACCCTGTGAGTTTCCAGCAGGAATGTTCAGTGCTAAGGGATTGCTCAGCCAGATTCCTGTATTAGTTATGAGATGAATGTTTCCCTCCTCAAAAAGGTTATATACTGAAGTCCTAAATACAAGTTGCCTGCATTCAGGTGTAATATCTTCAAAGCAGTTATTAAGGATTAATGAGTTTGTAAAAGTAAAGCCCTGATCTAATACATATGTGTTCTTTTAAGAGACATACCTGAGAGTTCCCAAACACAGCTTTTATTCTTTTCTCTCCTCCTCTTCCTCTTTTTTCCTCCTCCCCTTCTCCCCCTCTTCTTCCTCTTCTTTTCATTCCTCTATAACTCCTCCCTGCAAGTCACCACACACACATGCAGAGAGGAAAGTCTATACATGAAAACACAGTGGCCCTTGACAAGTCAGGAAGAAGGCAAATTAAATCTGTCAGTACCTTCGTCACTGATTTTTCTCTATGTTCTGGAGTTGTGGGAAATAAATATCTACTGTGTAAGCTACCCCAATCTGTGGTACCTTAGGACAGTAGGCTGTGTCTCCCCAATTGTATTAGCTGATTCCCTATACTGAATGACTCAAACTATGTATAATCTATATCAAATATATTTATCCATCTATCATCATCTCCCTCCTTTTCAAGCTTCTTCACCCTCTCTCTTTTTATTTCATCTACATATTATCTATATGCATATATCTAGTTATCCCACTTCTCCAGCTGAATTCTTGATGATACATCTATGAGGAAAGAATCTATAGATTTGGTGTCATGAAGAGTCACTGTTTCCTATCCAGCACTCCTGGAGAGTCCTACTTCACAGTGGCTAAAATAATCGGGGTCAGAAAAAATAAAGAAAACAAGAGAATTTAGTGGACCAGAATAATTCAGCAGAATCAATAGTAATGGGTTACAAAAGCAGCTTGGACAATACATTGAAAGAAACAGAAACTACTAGAAAAAGTGATAGGGAGTTGGGAGTTCCAATTACAATTGAAAAGGAGTTCCTATGAGAAAGTAGGTACAAGGACGGCATAGAAATATGATGATAAGCCAAGACAGGTAAGGATATACATGCTCTGCATACCATACTGGCCATGCTTTTGTTTCCAAGGCAGACATTGCTAATCAACCATAACCCCTTCCTGTAGATCTTGCAGCAGCAGAGGCTGCTGTTCCACTTTCTAACCTGACCAGGATAACTCGAGCTGAGAAGAGCCTGGAGATAGAAACAAGGAGTGAAAAGCATTTGGCACCCACAAAAGTTTGCTGCCTTTTTTTAACATAAACAATTTTGTTTCTTTTTTTTAATGATTGTATTTTATGGATACGGTGTTTTGTGTGTGTGTGTGTGTGTGTGTGTGTGTGTGTGCAGTGCAGTGTTTGGTGCCCAAGGAAGTCAGAAGAGGACATCAATCAGATCCCCTGGAACTGGCGTTATGGATGGTTGTGAGCCATCATGTGGAAGCCGGAAACAACGCTGCTCTCTGGAAGAACAAGTGCTCTAAACCACTGAGCCATCTCTCCAGCCCGCACTTTTGTTTCTTAAATGCTCCATTTTCTCTGTTTTTGAAAGCAGCAAGGGACCAAGTTTACAGAAAAACATGAACAAAACTAATCATGAGCTAGAAAACATAATTTTAGCGATTGCAGTTGTAAACGTAAGAGTACTATACTAAAAGAAGCCTAAAAACTGGAAAACTTTACTGAAAGGTACAAACTGTCAGAATGAAGCGTTAGCATTCCATGGATTTCAAAACCCCAGAATATAAATTTTCTTCCCATTAATCTATATTCTAAAGTCATTCCCAATTAATAATTATTGCTTATACTTATCAATCACTTATGTATCAGACACTCTCAGAAGGATTTTTAATTAATATACAAAACTAATTTCAAAAGTTACATAGAACATTAAATCTAAATCATCAGTCATGTCAAGCTTGAAGAAAGAACAGAGGGAGAAGAATTGGCTCCCTAGATCTCAATATGTATCATGTGGTCATGAAAGTAAAGGCAATGTAGTCTTTGTATCTGAATAAACAGATAAATCAACAGAACAAACAGACACATTTAGGGGTAGAAGTTTAGTGACAAAGACCTGTGACCCATGCCTTTAGCATTTCTGGAAAACAAAGAGTACCTTGAGTACCGAGAGATCTGCAGGCAGAATAATAAACATGGAGTCTCTGGAGTGTTTCCAACGCAATAGTAAACCAGGAGTGTGCAGAGCAGGGTGGGCCGCCACGAGTGGGGGACACGCGCTAAGAGAGGAAGGGAGTACGGCACAATGGTAGACCACTGACTTACCACATGCAAGGTCCTGATTTTGATTCTTGGCAACACACACACACACACCCATAGGGAGAGAAAGCCTATTAAGGGTCAGTGTCAATCCTGAGTAAGCACAGTTCTGGGGCATGTTGGTATGTGACTCCATCTGGAGGGAGAGACATTAAAGCAATCAGAAACAAACAAGAAAGACATTGGGAAGCCATGCTCAGATGTATTAAGAAGGAGCACAGTTCCTTAGAGATGTGATCATGAGCAGAAAGAAAGAAGAGAGAGAAATCAAAACCTCTAGCAGAGACACTCCTATTACTGTTCAGTATCCCTCTTTACTCCACCATGCCTTCTTTAAAGAACTGGATTCTTCCTCTGTCAGAGAAGGCTCGGGAGATGGGCATTTCTTCCTTAAGATGTCTTATTATTTAAAAAAAAAAAAACTCAAACTAGTTCTAAATGCAATTCCTATGTTAATAAAAGAAACCCATGAAGCCTGTGTTCACAACTGATGAACATTCTCTAAGAACCAGAAAACCACAAATGACTGTAGTGAAGCTCAGTTTAGAGTTAACTGAATCTCTTCCAAGTAGCTCCTGAAGGGGCTAAAAGGACACTTAGAAACAGAAATCCAAAGACTGGTAGAAAGAGGGCGAGAGAAGGGAAGGGAAAAGGGATGGAGGGAGGGAGGGAGGTGGAGAGTGGAGAATAGGGTATAGGAGGCAAATAAGAAAGCAAAATAACCTCACATCAAAAAAAAGTAAGTCCCAGCATGCCCAAGGCAAAAGAAAATCCAATGGAATTTTAATAAGGGATACTGAAGATAGGCAGGAAAAGAGCCAAGAAAATGAAATTGAGTTAAAGAAAGAAGTCAAAAGGGGTCAGACAGTGCTTAGAATGGAAGGCAATAGAATAGACATACGGCTTAAGTGCCTGAGGAGGAAAACAAGGCCATGAAAATGAGTTACTGCTCAAAATTGCAACCCAAGAAACTTCACAGGCATTGGAGAAAGCAAACCTGTGAGGGAAGTGGGGCATCTGCACACTTTGAAAGATTCACCCAGAACAGCCAAGTCCGGGATGTGCACCAGTGGAAGAGTTAGACTTTAAATGCAAAGGCGAGATTCTTGGGAAATCAAGACAGAAAGAACAACATGCTTATGAGAGTGGGGAAAATAAATGGGCAAGGGGTACAGAAATAATGCAGATCAGCTGTGGAGAAGTGGTCTCCAGGAAGTTGCAGAAAGCTAGGTGAATGGAGGGTGTTTTAGACCCAGCCAGCCTGATAGGGTGGCGAGGACAGGCATGGATATGCAAGGTTTTAGGGACCACCACATATAGCTGTCCTTCTGGGGAAAGTCACACTTGATTATGTAACTGAAAAGATTTTATCACGCCTGTCAATGAGTAGGAAACACAGAGAAATGAAAGTGTGTTTCAACCCTACATAACTGGGCAAGGGGCAGGTATCTTTTAATATGATTCTGTACTTGGATAGCCTCAGTCTACAAAAACTTTAGAACACACACAGAACCTGCATAGTTACACACACACATATACACACACATTTTATATGTGTGTAGTTCCCTAGTGATTTGGTTTAGGGATTTCAAAATTAACTTACGTGTAATGTGGCAGTGCACACATGAAATATTGCTTTCTTGTAATTACTAGAGTTGTATAGAATCTCAGTGTTATCTTTATGAAATGTACTTTGAAGTACTGAGGGGCTCAAGGGTAGGGGCCTGGAACCTTCAAGAAAGCATTTGAAACAAATGCTATAGGAAGGTTTCTTGTTCCCAAAAACAGCACTGAGGAAAAAGGTAACCCAGATGAAAAAAAAATCACATCATGCATGCAACAAATAACAGGAAAATATATGTGAATAAATAATCAACTAATTTATAATAACAGAATATAAATTAAAGCAAGGAGATAGCAAATTTTAACCCACACCCTGGCAAAACTGGAAATCTAAAACATAGGCATTTAAATGGGAAATAGTGAATCTATACTATAGTGTGGACACTTTGATGGGAGATGCCCTATGACCCTTAAGTGTAATCAGATTGGCTTCTGGGGATGTCCTTGAGGCATTTTCTTAATTACTAACCGAAGTGAGAGGGTCTAGCCCACTGTGGTGATTTGAAAGAAAATGGCTCGCAAAGGGAGTGGTACTATTAAGAGATGTGGCGTTGCTGGAGTAGGTGTGACCTTTAGAGAAAGCGTGTCAATGTGGAGGTGGTACCTTGAGACCTCTATATACTCAAGGCACACCCAGTGAGGCAGTTAACTTCCTGGGCCTGCAAGATGTAGAACTCTCCAGCAACATGTCTGCTGCATGCCACCCTGTCCCATCGTGATGATAGTGGACTGAACCTCGGAACTGTAAGCCACCCAATTAAATATTTTCCTTTATAAGAGTTGCCATGGTCACGGTGTCTCTTCACAGCAATAGAAACCCTAAAACATCCATTGTAAGTAGTGCCATCCTTAGTCAGGTTCCCTGAGCCATATAAGAAAGGTAACTGAGCAAGCCAGGAGATGACAGTAAGCAGCTTTCTTCTGTGGTCCCTGCTTCACTTCCTGCCTCCAAATTCCTGCCTTTTGTCTACTGTGCCTACATACTGAACTCAGTTCCTTGTACGTGGTAATGCACTGAGCTCACATACTGACTATGACGCTCCTTCCATTCACAATCTTCTACTCTGGGTTCCTGCAGGCCTTTAATTCCATCTGCACAGTGCTTTAATCCACTCACTTGTTCATACAACTGTAACAGAATGTTTCATAGTACCAAGCCCCACACTTTGGGACATAGTTCTGGGAATATTACAGAATCTTGCCTTTTAGCAAGCTTACCATCTAGATGGCAATTCAGAGAGGAGAGGGGATGATAAACTCCACTGGAGTCATCTTAATCATCGCTGGACAGAAGGCTACTGGGGAAAAGGGCCTCTCCAGTGTTGCTTATCTCTGAGCAAGAGAATAGAGCATGATTGCTGATTGTGCTAATAACTGGGTCCCTTCTTCCCAGCTAATCAAACCACTGAAGTGTTAGACATCTTCATTGTTTAGGAACAAACAAATAAAAAATCTCTTTAGGTCAAAGAGCCTAATCCCTTACTTACTGTTCTGTCTCCTTTCACAATACTGTTACAATTGATTTTGAAGAGACAAGAGCTAGCAGACAAGTACTTTTATCGACAGAAACAACACAGGTAAAAAGATGATTTCTAAATTCATATTTAGATGTGGTAGAGTTGGAGATTTAAAAGCTATACATTTGAAGGAAGTGGGTATTCAATTGTGATGCTGGCACGTCTATTGTCATTGTACCCATTCTCTACTAGTACAGATAATGTGATGCACGGGTCCCACCTTGCTTTAGTAAACATTATGAAAATTGGAACTTTTGCCTGACAAACAATCCTCTAGTCTATAACTATCTCCTTCACACACCAGTACTAATAAGTGATTGTAGATAATTTGGTGAAAGTCGGTGTGGTTTTATATGTCTTAACATTAAGACTATTTTAACTGAGTGCATAGGACAATTCTTCCAAGTTCCATTGGATTGAGCAGCCATGCAAACTGGTAATAGATAAAAGGTAAACATTTAATGCGTTGACTATGAATATGCTAAAAGCTCTTCAGATCACTTTGGTCACTATACTGTTGAAAATAAGTTAGAAACAGTCTAAATATAATGACTATCATCAATTTTTAAAACATTCATTAGTTTCTGTGCTACTGTTCAATATCTTGTCCCCAACAGCAGAGGCAGAACCGTAGATTATCATATGTGGTGTGGTTGAATTTTCCAATGGCAGAATATAAACCATGATCCCACACCAACCCAGTGTCTCAGACAACTTCTTGTTTCCTGCAAGATGTAGGACTCTCACCTACTCCAACTCCACATCTGACTGCATGCCATCATACTCCCCACCATGATGATAATGGACCGAACCTCTGAACTGCAAGTGAGCCACACCAATTAAAAGTTTCATGTATAAGAGTTGCCATGGTTATGGTGTCTCTTCACAGCAATAGAAACCCTGAATAAGACACCTCCTCTTCAGGGATAAGTGAGACTCTTTAGCCCTGGGGCTCTTTAGCCTGGAAATCCCTGTGAACTTACAAAGTTTGTATTTTAAATAACCACATGACAAGGGCACTCTTCCTATTACTCTCCATCAAGACAAAGTCAAAGACATGAATTAGGCTTTGAGTATTCAGAGAACACCAGCACATCTTGTGCCCTTAAAACTAAACTTGTCAACATCTGGTAAGGTCAAGGATTGAATCTATTGAAACCATGTTTATCATATTGGTTAGGATATGGGAGATTCATGTTGAAGTACTTGAGACACAAACTTAAGATGACACCATGTCTCTTTTCCTTATGTGCTTTGTCATCTCAGGCTACAGACTTTACCTTACTGCATCCCAGTCAAACAAGCTGTAAAAAAGAAGATGCCACATCTCCCACTCAAGGACACTGGAAGAGACAAGATTGTGCATCTGGCAATCTACAGAGCACCTGACACACCTCAGGAAATGAGATTTTCTTCCCCCTAGGGAGTACTCTGCACACATACTCTTGTGCAGTCTGGGGAAGGCTGAGGGTACTGCTTAGGGATCTTTAAAAGAAAGGCATCCCAAGACTGGCTGTGGGAGTGATGGATTAGCTCAAACCACTGTGATTCATTATGAAGGCCAGGAGAGAGAAGATTGCTGTGACGAATGGTTTGGCCTTCTTTCTGTCGTCACAGTTTATCTTTGCATTTGTCAGTACAAGAGGAAATAAACGAAGAAGCTCCTGTGTGAGAAGGGACCTCTCTTAAGTTTTCGTTCAGCAGGGTGTTCTCCTTGAGAGAATGGAGAGGAATGATTTCAGTTTGGGTCTGAGTGTGAGGGTAGTCTTGCCATAATGAGAGAGGATCGGTCAGGGTAGCCTCAGAGTTTTGATTCTCTGCCTTCAGCCTCTAAGTCTTCCTTGTCTTAAAGCAGGGTAGCAGGAAGAATAGAGAGGAGGGGAATAAATGAAATAATACTGCACTGTCTAACTGTGGTCTAGACTGTGACCTGGTGCTGTCATTCAATACCCCTGATCCTGACTCTTGCTCCATTATGTCCCATCCTCTTGACAACCAACTGTTTCTATCACCAACATAGCAGCAACTCCCTGCTGCACTCAGCAAGATAATGTTCTAGGCCTGTATTCAGCACTGCCCTCTGAAATACTGTCATTTTGTCAGCCTATTTTACAGGTGAGGAAGCAGAGGCAGAACTCACATAATGTGAGATTGCAGACATCTGGGATTTCAACCAAACCTTCAGGAATCTAGAGCCTTGTTATTGTCTACTTTGCTTGCTATATGGCCATTCAAATTTAATCCCAGCTTGATACCTGAGAAGGCAGGACAAAGTTTTCTTTATATTTTAAAAAGCCATGCATGAATCTCTAAAAGGCTCTCAAGAATGATGCTGTGTCTAGTCTGGAGAGGGTTTCTCTGTACCGTTTATTATCCGTTCATTCAATCATTTTTTAATAAAATGCCAATTCTGTATTTCCTGTATGTGGGGCTTCCTTAAAAGGACCAGTGTATCACCTTCAGTGAGTAAAGCACAGTGATGTCTTTTACCTCCTCTGAGCTCTTCCTTGTCGTGTATATCCTTGTCTGATTCAGAGTTCGTTATAAAATTCCCAGCATGCTTTTTCCTCTCTTCCCTGTCAGTCACAGTAAGATACCTCTTGAAGCTGCACAGAACTGCCTTTGTGTTCAGAGATCTGGAGTCACACCATGGACAGCCAGACTTCAGGAGCCTCTGCATAGCTGTCTATCATTGGTAACCAGGTTGTTCATGACAATGATGTATGTCAATGGAATGTGCTTTCATTGCAGCTGCATGTTCTAGGAAGCACATGTGTATCCCACACACAGATGTATAGACACATTTATACACATGTATTCTCTCATACATTCAGGCATACCTTCCATGTCCTGGCACACACACACACACACACACACACACGTAGTCAACATACATCAACAGAAACATACCCTGATACATGCACAGGAACACATCCACATACAGCCAAACTACTCACAAATATCTTACACAGGCTTGTGCAGTTTCAACTCACATTTTACAAATTCATGGGTAGAATCACTGTCCATAGAGGAAAAAGAGAAACACTTGACTTCCTAACTCCCCAGGAAGGCAGTGTCCTGACCTATCCCTTTAGCCTCTCTTCATTTCTTTAGTTGGGGCACTGAGCCCTTCTGTGGTAAGATTCTGAACTGAATGGTCTCAGCTAGCCCATCTAGTAGGCAGATTTTTTCCCTCCCTGCTTCTGAATCCCCTATTCCTAACTGCTTCTGTGCTTCTTCATGTTCTGCCTCTCAACCAATGATGAGCTCCCTGGCTTCCCACTGCCTTCCACCTTCCAAATCTTGGCAATGGGGTGCCATCATCACTGTCTCCTTTACCTCCCCTCCAGTACCCTCAGTAAGTGGGCAGCAAGTTCCAAGGGCCCAGAGTGGACAGGCATTGGGATCAGTAGATGCCAGTCTGATTCCTTCCTACCTTCCTGGCTTTGAGATTTCAGCCAGCCTCTCCCCTTTTTCTGCTTCCAAAATTCTTCACCTGTAAAATGAGCTCATTCCCATCTGAGGTAAGTAAACAATGAGCTAAGGGATGGAGGAATGCCAGTGCCAAGACCTTGGACTCCATCAGCTCTGAGAGCACCCTCTCCTTTTTTTCTTCAGCCTTGGTAAGCCTCCCCCCCAGACAGCTCACTCCTGAACCTGGCTCCCTCTCATCTGTCCACCAACCTCCCTTTCAAGGCACTGGCTTTCTCTCAACAGGTTTGCACCCCTTGACTTAAAATATGGCTGTACTAAAACGTTACTTTTTAAGCAAGGCCTCCCCTGACAACACTCCTCTTGGCTATTCACCACCTCTCTTTCATTTACAATATTCACAGTGTTTACAGTGGCGACCTTCATTGGCATCCTCTCCCGAGCTCCTCCTCTTCTGTCCTCTGCAATCAGACTTCCATGTCCCAAACCTCCAACACTGAGAACTGCATTCTCTCCTGACTTGTGTGTGGTCATCATGACCACTCGGGTTACATACTCATACTCGGGCATGGGATGAGCACAGGGTGCGGGGCCATTGTAGAGATCCTTAAGGCCTCAGCTGCTCTCAGCTAGGCAACGGTGGGCACCTCAACCACTCTCCAGATCTCAGTTGTTCCATTGATAAAATGGGAGTAGGAAGAGTTCTCCTTTTCCTGGGCTAAGTGAGGACTGAGTGAGATGATGCACGATAAGCATTTTCATGAGTGCTGGGCTTTTAAAACCATGACTTCTTATTTTGTTCCATATAGTCTTCTCCCATCTCCTATCCTGAGCACCCAACATTCTTTCCTAAGCTTCCTGGTGTTTCTCCAAAACCCTGTCCTCACACTTTACAGATGTTCCCTAGCACAGCAGCCTCTTGTTCAGGACAACCACACCTCCATGCCCCTTCCCCAGAGTTTCCCCAAGTTCTTCGTTTATATTGTGGCAGGACTTCAGAGCATTTCCCTGTGGGCAAGAATTTCCACCTTTGAGCAGAGGCGTTGAATAACCCAGATGTTCTCCAGTAAGAGAAAGAGGCAAAGGCTGTGAGCCAGGCATTGATGAGGAGATACCTCAACAAAGGAGAGGGGAGCTATCTTTGAGCATGTATTGTTAGGGCTAAAGGTCATTATGTAAGGTGTGAACCTTGTGCCCAACAGAAAGGATAGAGAGTAACCTGCCTCCAGGATCTCAATCCACCCACCTCACCACACATCTCACTCCTGAGATAGAGCCTCTTCTCAATATGCTTCCCTGAAGGCACTGCCAATTTTCTCATCAGGTTAATCTTCCTAGCAATCTTAGCCTGGAGCCATTCCCACTTTACAAGTAAGTAAACTGATCTTGTGAGTTTCCCAAGGTGTGGCTAACTTTGATTCAGTTCAATAGATGACATAAACTACCTTGTCTGGAAGCCAAGCCCACTCTGCTTCCTTTCTTCCTCCCTTTGACCTGACACATTTCCTACAAACGCCTAATATCTAATTCCCAATGAGTCTGTTTTCTTGGAATAGAAAATGAGTCAGGGATAATCTCCTCTCACTAGCCCTGCTGGGAAACTAAGTCCACAAGAGACACATTTAACACCAAGCCTCCATGAGAAAACTAGATTTCCAGGCTACATCATTTTTAGGCCTATTCCAAGAGCTCTTCTATCCCAAGGCAGTTCCTAGTTTCATAAGCTAGAGTGAAGTGTCTTGCTTTAGTGAACTCCGACAAGGTCATAAAAGATAGGTTCTGAAAACTGTTCTTTGTTTACCAACCACATACTGCCTGGCTTCCTCTGAGCGAAGGCTCCTGCTTCCATAGGAAGAGAGAAATAATACAGCAGGTAATGTGGGGGGCCCAGGTTCTCTTCAGGGGCTCAGGTTCCCTTCGGGTCAGTGTGAGTGACTTTCAGCATATGACATTGTACCCCGAAGCATCAGTCGGGTAAGTTGGCAACAAATGGTTGAGAAAAAAGGTGCTATCTCAGAAAAAGCAGCCTCAAATTCAAGGTCTTTTGCACACGCTAAGTGGACAATCCTTTGCAAAATAAGAGTGACAATAATTTGACATGGTTCCTGAGGACACATTAAAACACTCTGTTTTTTTTTTTCTGATAATGTTTTTGGAAGGACTACTTTATGCATTCACATAGTTCAAACTTTAAAAATGCATGAAATTATATATATAGTGAAAACATTTCTTGCCCCCTTATTTTCCACTTATAATCCCCGCCTTTCCATTAAGATTGATCTCTCTGCATTGTTCTTTGAGGGATGTGTTATGTCTTCAGATAATGATGCAATAATATGTCAACATCTTCCACTCTTTTGTTTTTGTATAAACTGTAGCATACAAAGCAATGATTTCTGCACTTGGCTTTTTTAGCAATAACACTGCTAAAGCCATCAAGTGGTGCACAAATGGGAGAAACTAATTCTACTACTAAAATGTTTCAATATTGTAAAATGGTAATAATGACGATTAAATATATTTTTCTTAGGATTTACAAAAAGAGGAAAGACTTTGATATACTACACTTTTGTTGCTTTAATAAAAATGCTATATAATCCTTAAATTATGAATAACTAATTAGTGAATACGATTTATAAGCAAAGGCTACTTTTCATTCTCACTTCAGCGGGGCAAAGCTTTCTTGAATTCTCCCATGTCTCTGGAACTACACACACATTCTTTTTTCTAAAAAAAAAAAAAAACTTTCTTTTAATTTATTCTTTGTGTCTTTTACATCATGCATCTCAATCCTCTTTATCTCCCCATTCCTTCATATCCACCCTCTGCCCTTACAACCTCTCCCACAAATAAAATAAAATAAAATTTGAAAGAAAATAAGGAAAAAAAATGGAAAGGAAAGAAAAGGGAATGAAAGGAAGGAAGGAAGGATGAAAGAAAGAGAAAAAAGGTCTCATCATGGAAACTGTAGTGTAACACAGCGAGTCACTCAATATATCCCTTCGTCTATATATCTTTTCTTGTGAGTGTTGATTGCAAAGAGTGATTGGTCTGGTTCGAGGCCTCTGGTTTCTGCTACACCATCGATACTGGGCGTTTCCTGAGGCTCCTCTTGGATATCCTGTTGTTACCCTGTGTCACAGAGATCCTGCAGATTTGAATCTGCAGGGCTGGCCCCTTTACATGCTCCAACAGATCATAAATGGGGCGAATGATAAAGAGCAGGGCTGGTTCTCCTGCTTTCCTTCGTTCTGCAGTTGTTAAAGAGGAGGGTCAACACCTTCATCTATTGCAGGTGGTTTGGGGTGAGGGGCAAGAGGGGACATCTGTCCTCTCCCATGCTGCTGCATGACCGAAAGTAGTGGAACCAATTCTCTTACCCTTACACCCTTTGGTTAGCTCAGCGGCTCCCCCACCAACAGGTCTACTGTACTGCCCAGGCAAGGTGCCGGGCCTGCTCTCCTGACTGTTGCAGCTGATAAAGGGTTAGGGCATTGCCCTGGCCCTCATTACCGCACAGTAGAGGAGGGAGTTGTACCGGCTATCCCATTCTCAAGCCCTCTGGACTGACTCACCAATGCCTCTGTCATGGCTCAGCTCCACAGTGCTGCCCAGCTGAGACACAGGTAATGTTCTCCCAAGTGATGCAACTGGTGAGGGCCTGGGTCAAGGCCCCCTACCGTAGGTGTCAAGGAGCAAGGCAGAAGGACATCTTTCCTTCACGCATACCACCACAGGGCAGAAGGGGGTACAGGACCACTCTCCAATTCTCATACCCTCATGGCTAGCTTGTCCAAGTCTCTGCAAACAGGTCAGCTTCTCTCCTGGGTGCTGCAACTGCTGATGGGCAGGACAAGCTCTCCCTAGTGTTGTAGCCAGTGAGGTGCTTTGTACAGCCGTATCCTCTCGGTCTTTGGTAGTATCAGGAAGCATGCACATCCACACAGACAGCTGCTGCAGCAGGGTCATGAACCCAGACATGGGCTCTGGCAGTAGCCCAGACACAGGCATCACCATGGCCCTAGTAGTAATCAAGACACCCACCTCAGCTTGCTCCTCACCGCTTTCACTACTTCAGATACGCTTCTACCCACAGGACATTCTCTCTCTCTCTCTCTCTCTCTCTCTCTCTCTCTCTCTCTCTCTCTCTCTCTCTCTCTCTCTCTCTCTCTCTCTCTCTCTCTCTCTCTCTCTCTCTCTCTCTCTCTCTCTCTCTTTCTCTCGCCTATACCACATCATACATTTGCTCACCATGATAGTGCCCAACTGCTCAGTGTCATGGCCAGGCCTGTGTTCTCTCCTCGGGTGCCCAGGGTAGCCTGTGTGTGGATCTCCTTGTACTGTTCAGTCCATGATGGTGCTGAGCAGGGCCATGTTTTCTCCTCAATGCCTGGATACACACCCATCCTTATATACACTTTCCTGACTCGTCTTTTGATCCCCTTGCTTATTTTCTTTTTGCATTTGATAGCAATTGAGCCTTAGAGAAAAAAATAACAATCTATCTCTTCTCACCCAACATTTTAATTTCCATAACAAATTTGCCCTAAGAATGCAATCCTAGCTTCATGTATGGATCTAGTAAAGGAAGACACATCATTTTTTCAAGCAATATCATACACAGAATCAGCAAGCCCCAACATCTTCTGTGCTACCCAGAGCCCTCTTTCAAGCCTCTATTCTGTTGGCTTTGAATCCTGTGCCTGCATCAGCAAATTGGCAGGGAGGGTCTTGAAAAATACAGATATGTGCAAGAGTATACTCCCAGAACAGACCAGGTTGAAGCTTAATAATCTGTATTTCAAACACATTCCCAGGTGAGGCTCATACAGTATTAGCCTTGTCAGTAGTCAGGTGCTAGGAGCACTGAGGACTGAAGAGGTGAGATGCTCTCCCTAGGAAGTGCCCAGAGTCAAGGGCAGCATTCTCTTTCAAAGTCACAGCCCTCCTGAGGACAAACTGCTTCTGAAGTCATTCCCTACCGAGACCTGAAGGCCCACATACCTTGCTTCAAAGTGGGACAAGACCACTTGCAATAGGGTGAAATGTGGCTGCGAATTACCCTGGTTCAACGCCACTTCCTGCTCAGTCTCACTTCTTTGTCTCTGTAGGTTGTATATCCCTAGAATGCCTCAGTAAAATCCGGTAAGCAAATGTTGATCCATTTTTTTTTTGTTGTTGTTGTTGTCTTGAGAACCTATCCCAAGATGTGCTCTCAAATTTAAATATTCACCCCTGAAAATTTATAGAGAGCATTGCAAACAGCCATGTAAAGGTGGTTTGTAGATTTAGTGTTGTTATTCATGTAAAGGACCATTTTAAATCATGCTTGTGTCATTTTTATGGCACATGGAGAAGGCTCCAGATACTACACAGAAGCTGTGCATAAGGCCACTGAGCATTCTCATCTCGCATGGATATACTCTCCTAGTGAGCAGCATTTCTTTCCAACAGCAAGATTCATTTTCACCTTTAAAACAAAATTAAGTAACAGAAATTACCTCCCTTTCTACAGACATTCATTGACGGTCTCTAGGCTTAATTGTAGGCTGTGTGATGAAGACATAAACCTTACTTACGTTCGAGTCTCATATTTACAAAGACAAACAAGCAAGAAAGTTTGTATCAAAGGTTCTAAACATTGACTAATGCAGGTGATGGAATGTTAGGTGATGCCTGGGCCTGAACAGGTTTTGATATCCAGGAATGTCCCTGAGGAGGTGGCATGATGGTGGCAGCATTTAAGGAGAAGAACATGTGTGTTATGTCTGATACCGACTATGGGCGTTCTGAGGGTAATGCATATGTTGTGATGTAGGGAGAGGTCATTAGGTGTCATCAGAGTAGGGTCAACCCTGATTTCTGGATGGAAGATGAACTGAAGGGGTAATGGAGAAGCAGAGACACTAGAGAGGTGGTTGCAGCAATTCAGAAGGAAGATTTTAGATTTTCACTGTGAAATAGCAAGTTTGGTGCTGTTTTCTCTTCCTGGCTGTAAGCAGATATTTACTCTTTTATATTATGTAGTAAGACATAACAAATCTTTATTTATACTCTCCTTGGTGTCATGCTTAGGAAAGTCCCTTTTATTTGATTAGATTTTCTTTCCAGCGCCTTAAACATCTCCTATATTTCAGCACTGAATTCTTTAGCCTGTCTAAAATTCATTTTAGTGTTACTGTAAGGCATTATTCTAGTTTTCACAGGCGGCTAGCCAATTGTGCTAAGAATTTACTAGATAATCCAACCATTCCTGGGGCATAAAAGCCTACTTTATATACCTAAGTTTACATGTAATTACACCTATATCTTGACTCAATTTTGTTCAAATAAATTGTCTAGTATAGGAAAATTACCCTAAGTCCCCAAATACTGACTTTCAAACTAATCATTAAAGCAGGTGTACTCAAATAGAAATGGTATGGGATTTGGAGGTAAAAAACTGAAGGCAGCACATGTCATTCAACTCCCCCGCCTTGGTGTCTTCAGTAGCAAAATGGAGAGAGTGACATTTCACCATTTTCTATGTACCCTTAAAACTCTACTCTAGGGTGTCTGAACTTCTTTGTACTTGGATTTCTTTTATAGCTGTTCATGTATTGGCAAGTTCCCTTTGTGTTTTAGTCAGTTTTCTTTAGCTAGAGCAAACTATTTGAGATAATCAAGTTTGATAGAGGAACCGTTTATTTTAGGTTATAGTTTCAAAAGTTTAAGTCTGTGATTAATTTGTCACCATTTGGGGCTCCTGTGAACATGTAGCAGGAGTGAAGGGCCGGGTACTTGCCAGAACTCATCACCTCATGACCAGGACATGAAAGAGAGATGAAAAGATCAATAACCCATTATCTCCTCCAAGGGCAATGGCCAGCTAACCTAACTTCTTCCCATTGGGCGCTACTTCTCAAATGTTCTACCACCTCCCAATAGTGACTAAAACTTTGGGGGATACTTACCAAAACAATAATACTCAGCTTGGGATAATGTTTTTATCTTGACCTTTTGGCAAACTTTTGTTCATCCTTCAAGACATAGATACCAACATCATTTCCTCTGGGTTGCTTTTTGGGTTCCCCAGATTCATAGACTCTTCTCTCCCAATGGCTTGTGTTCATGTTTCATTGGGCTATAATTATTTATTTATGACTCTTTCTCCTGTGGCTGACTTTAAACTTCCTGGAGATAAGTCTTTTGATTCCATTGGCTTTTTTTTTCTGATCCCACTGCTTAACACTTGTACTGAATGAATAAACAGGAAGATGAATGGTTGACCAGATGCAAGACTGAATGAATGGTTCAGCAAATTCAGAATTCCATTGTGCCCTTGGCGAGCATACCCAAGACAAGATGTTTTCCCCCATGGTCTAGTTCCCTATATTCTTTTTGGATTACTGATACTGTGATCCCAATGTTAGAACCTATCCTTGTGGAATCCCTGACCCTTGTGCTGGATTCCTGGAAGGCTAACTCAAGTGCCCCCAGTAACTCTCCACTTATTTTCCAGTATTCTGCTCTCTGCCTCCTCTGTGGACCATGGGGTTTTGTGCCTTCTGAACGTATACTTTCAAACATAGTGTGGATCAGTTCATGGTCTTTCAGTCTTAAAGATCGTGTTATCTGGTGGTTGTCATCATTGGCTTCTAATTCGACCCGTAAGCCCCACAACTGAGCTCTCAGTCTTCCTTCTGCACATTTCAACCCTTCAAATTAGAGAAAGGCATCAACATTGGTTGATTAATTAAGAGTCAGAAGCTTTCTGTGGGACTTTGTATTTAATCCTCTCAAAATCTTCTGAGGACTGAGTTATTTTCATCTAGCGAAACCCAGAGAGGATGAGACTTGCTCATATTTAAATAGAAAATGACAGGTGGCAGTAATCAACCTTGAATCTGTCTGATTCTAAACACTATAAACCTTCTGTACCTTCCTATGAATGCTGGATTTGGTTTCCTGGTAGTTATTGACAAATACTAGTTGTTCATTGTTCATTCAGCTATCCCAGACAGCCTCGAACCCACTGAGACTGCAAAGAGCAGAACTACCCTGGAGTCTGGCTGCCTGGCTTGTCCATTTCTCATTTTATTTTTTCTGAAGTTTATCTACCCAGGGTATTTCTAATCTTCCCAGAGATAATCAGTTTCTAGGTATAGTAAACAATTTATCTATGAGTGTATTTTTCAAAAGCGAACCAACTCATCCAGGGCCCAAATGCCAACAAATCGTTTATCAGTTTCTCACATTCTTGGCTATTCTACACATACATACAGCTAAGGACCATACTGTGGAGCCTTTTGAACTGGCCAGTCCTAAGCCTTCCTACACTTCCTTGCCATTGCTTGCCTTAGAATCATGGTAAAAAACCTCTTGACTAAGTCTCCCTTTCTCTTCCTTTGTGTGAGGCCAACTTCAGGGCTTCGTCACATGACTTCCCTCCCCTCAAGTTCTTTCTCTTGAACACTGTTTTCTCAGTGACAATCACCTTCTTGTCTGTTGGCCTTATGGTTCAGACTCTCTAGAACACATTAAGATAGGATATGAATCCAAGATACAAGTTATCAGTTCTATAATCTTAGACACATTTTTGAGCCTTTGTTTACTGAAACAATAAGTGTGGTGTTATTCTACTTAGATTGATTACAAAGATTAAGAAATAGATTTCCTGATGTATGCTAAGTGTTGAAAGGCTAACTGCTGGTGTAATTGGCACTGCTGAGAATCTGTATTCATTAAGTTCCCACTGCTGTGTAATGCACAAATCATGGTGGACAGAAAACAATCTTCATTTGAACAATGACAATCAGTTAAAACTCCTTTCTTTGTGCATTTTTATGTAGTGATATTTCATTTGTATTTTAATAAATAAAACTTGTTTGAAAAGCAGAGAGTAAAACAGCCCCACTGGTCAGCCTTACAGACCAGGCAGTAGTGACACACACCTTTAATTCCAGTAGCCACACTAGTTTGCCAAAGAAATCAGGCAGTAGTGGTATGGTGTGGGAAGTCCTTCTGTCTATGTATTGCTTTTATTGGTTAAAGAATAAAGAAGCTAATAAGCTAATTTTGGTCAATGGCTTAACAGAACATAGCCAGGCTGGAGTATATATATATATATATATATATATATATATATATATATATATATATACTCTTTATATATAAAGAGAGAGAGGAGAGAGAGAGAGAGAGAGAGAGAGAGAGAGAGAGAGAGAGAGAGAGAGAGAGAGAGAGAAGGTGGAGTCAATGAGATGCCATGGAGCTGCAAGAGGGAAAAGATGCAAGCTGGCAGATGGAACCTTGCCGGTAGGCCACAAACTTTGTGGTAAAATATAAAATAATAGAAATGGGCTAACTAAAGATAAAAGATCTAGTTAGCAATATGTTTAAGTGATTGGTCAAACAGTGTTTTAAATAGTATAATTTCTGTGTGATTATTTCAGGTCTGAGCAGCCGGGAACAAACAAGCAACCCCTTACTATAGTGGAGCATGCTTTTAAGCCCAGCACTAGAGAGAAACAGAAGATGGAAGGAGACAGCTCTCAGACACAGTCTCATTCTGAGGATGCCTGGAGGCAGGATCATCATTTTGGACTGAGGTAGTGGTAAGAGTCAATGGCTAGTTGTTTGATTTTCTGACCTTCAGATAGAACTCCAGTATCTGTCTCTGGGATTTTATTAATCATGCTACATTTTTACATTGACCCAAACACAAATTAACAGCCCTGGGATTCTGAATTATAAATTTGTCCAAGAGAAACAAGCGGTAGCTATTTTCCAGGCCTAGGAACTGGAAGCATAGCTGTACTAAATAGCTTGCAGTAAAACACCAATGCAAATACAATAGTTAACCTTCACCATCAGGTTGAGTAGATTTGAGAGACACCTAAGAGATTGGTGAAGCACAATGCCCCATATATCTATGAGAGCATTTCCAGAAACAGATTATAAGAGCACAGACTTAATTGTTTAAGACACTGATTTGTTAAAATATTAAAATAAAATACAATCTGAATAGTGCTGCCTAAAACATATTAGTGGGCCTCCAAGTTTACTTCTAGAGATTTTCTTATTTAGTATTCTAGGGTGAGACATGAATCAAGCAGCACCGTACCCTTCTCTCTTTCTCCCCAAAGCAAACTACTTCCCTTCCCTACCAGGTTCATTCCCCTTGTTGTGTTCTTTGAATGGAGAATTTGTTTCCACACTGTAGACATCAGACTTGGCTCAACGATTTGGCTTTGCCAGGAGAGGTGACTACATGGCCTGTGTGCCAAGAACCAGCAAGTACTTCTGCCATCCTTTCCTCTCTGCTGTAATGAGGCCAGCATGTCCTAGACACAGGCTGCTCGTTCAGTTTGGATCCAGTAATGAAGAAATTAAATTTAACTGTAACTGATCATGAAGTACAATGCCAGATTGGCATCCAATGTGGGGGCCTGTATTTCCACATAGGGCCTGAGAAAGCAGTCTCTCAGGTAGGTTTGGTGTACCAAGATACAGATAAAGCATTGCGGATGTCATAATTGTTAACATAACAATTTACATATCTGTAGTTAACTGGTGCAGTTTGCTGAGTATGTTTTATAAAGAAAAGGAAATGCCAAAACCCTGTTAAGTTTTTCTGTTGCAGCCTAGAAGAACAAGATTTGTTACTCAGACACTTGAGTCAGGAAAATAGAAACAGTTCCCTCCAGCACCTGAAGTCATCTATCAGTAGAAATAGGCCGACAAATAACTAGACAGTCATTGCACTGGTGTGTCCACCACTGGCACTGTGACAATGGAGAGGTTTACCTTCTTCAGCTTCAAAGTTTAAGGGTTTTGAACTTCAGTTGCTACTAAATCATAGTTTAAAAACAAAACCAACCTAATAATGTTGTCATTGTTGCTATCTGATTCTATAGCAACAGTCACTAAATTGGAAACAAAGGTTGCAACATGACAAAAAATTGTGTAGTATTTATTACCACCATTCAGTAATACAGCCTTAACCATACCTCCTTGAACTATTTCATGAGTTGTCAAGAAGAGTAGTTTGCAGAAAGCAAGGGCACATGGGATGCACCTAGTATTAAAATTGCTTTGTCTAAAATTTGAGTGTGAGAATATTAAAAACATGTTGTGAAGAAGACTGCTTATCTCAGAGTGAACATACTGTGGCTGAAAAATACTAGTTTGACACTTAAGATTTTGAGGTGCAAATTTTTTAAGTGAACCTGCTACCAAGCACTTGAATGGGGTTTGTGAGGAGCGGGTGGCACACTCCTCTGATGAGGGAGACAAGATAGAAGCACCTACTGGAGCTGGGCCAGAGAGACCAGGCTTGAGGCTCTGCTCTTACTGACCCTAAGGGGATCAGCCAGCCACCAGGGCATGTGATAAATAGAGTCACATGGCCACCACTTAGCAGTTTAGGTTTGACTCATGCAATCAGAGAAGACTACAGACATACAAAAAGTCAGGTCCAGACCAAGAAACAGATACAGCGTGCTTAAAAATGTACATAGATGCTGAAGGAAGAATAGAAAATGGGTAGACTGTCATAGGAAAATAAATAGTTTAATAATAATAAAAATTAATAGTTAAAAATAACAAATCTTTAAAGAAAGAGTAATGTAGCATAAAAAATAAAAGTGGCATAAAGATGGGAAATATTATAACATAGAGAGTTTGGACCTTATATGGTATTTGCTAATTTTGACTTTTTGAATGCTAACTCACATAACAGAAAATGGCAACCGCATTTGGAGATATTGAATTGTGGAAGAGACTGATGAATTAAATCAGACTATATCCTTTAGGAAGGTTTTAGCATTGGAATGAAAGTGAGAAAATGTATTGAATTTGGGGAGAGGTGGTTCTCTTCAAAATTGATAAAGATCAGATTTGATTGGGGGAGACCTCCTGAAAATCTGGGCTACTGACATGAAGAAATAAACCAATAAACAGGACAGGTGACATATATGTTGATCCCTCTACTATGGGAATAGCTCTGAAACTGGATGAGACATGGTAAATCTTGTTGGCTACATAAATCTCATGACATATTATTATATAAGATCCTTTTATATGACAGGGATAAAGGTTTGGTTATACAATTCAAAAAGACTTAAAAAGTTGACAGATACCTTTTACCTTCTCAAAACAAAAAAAGTCATCTTTAACTGACTTGGACACACCACACATTATATACTTGTGTTAATACAGATATTTATGTTACCTTTAAAAGTTTATGAGTTTTAAGGGAAAAAAACAGACACCATTAAAGACTAGTAACCCAGGTGATCCAGCCTCTCAGAATGCCTCGTGTTGCAGTTTCCTCAAAATTCTGCATCTAGAACAACTTCAAAGCTGCTAGCTGAGATGGCCCAGCCTCATATGATGCTCCAGCCAAACTTCATATAAGCCCTACAACAACTAGCTTTCCCAGGACTTAATAATTATTCTCAGGGTCCCCTAAAGATTCCATAACCCCCAGACAACAGGACGTAGTCTACAAAACATAACATCCACATTTCCAAGAGGTGGGTGGGTGGATTTTTGTCATTCAGTGGATTATGGATGGTTACAAATTGGTCATGGTTAGGGAGAAAGTTGAACAAAAAAGATTAGGTTCAGGGATCTCATTTTGCAAAGAAAAGGGGAAACATGGGAATGATAGGACAAAAGGGTAGATTATTGAATCTACTTTAAACTTAAAGCAACTACCAGTTTCATATAGTTTACATTGGTATGAATTTTAAATGTTGATGCAAATTTAAGGTTATTTTTATTATACTGTATATATGTTTCTACTCTTGTTTAAGACATTTTTGTATATTGATGCAAATTTAAGGTTGTTTTTATTGTACTATATATAGTATATATACATATATATATTTCTGTCTTCATTTAAAGTAGTTTATATATGTAGCTCATTTAAAAATGTGATGTAAAGATTTAGTTCTTGAAGGATATTTAGGATAATAAAGAAAGAAAGGTTAATAGTCATCTATAACAATCAAACTTAAAGTCATGTTAGGTATGTTTTCAAGGTCAAGCACAGATTATGTTTTAAATAGATAGATGATCTTCAAACACTTCAAAGATCTATTGAATATGGCATTTAAAGTTTTTAATAAAATAAAGATTTTTATGACAATGAGACACATCTACTTCTGGAAACACCAAATTACTTCAAAAAAAAAAGGATGATAGGCATTGAAGAACCTCCACATGGAGTTTGCTTTCAATGTGTCAAAGCTAACCATTTGGTCAAGAAACTGCCCTTGCTATGAGTGCTACCAGTATGCTGTCCAAGCTGGAAAGCAGGACACAAACGAAGACAACTGTCAAACTTTGCCAAGACAAGGTGGGATAGTCCTTCAAAATTCTTGCTTTATAGAAAAGTCTGTCAGATATTCTAGGCCTGTAGGCCAAAGATAGATGCTCCAACATTGCAAAGGAACCTTGGGTGACTGTCTAGGCAGCCAGATATCTTTGTCATTTCTTAGTTTTGAAAGTTGCTTACTCTGCACTTCCTGCTTACTTAGAAAATACTGTATTCTTCTTGGATCTCTGATGAGGATTGGAGGCTAGATAGTTACAGTTTTCCTTGTTACCAAATTTTTAAAAACTCACAAAAGAAACATAAAATATATAGGTGCATAAAAGTTTAAGTTGTTTATCTAAGAAAATATTCTGAGGTATAAAAAGATAGTTTTGAATTGCTAATACAAGTTAAGATACAAATAAATTAGGTTCAAAACTTTGGACTCACCAAGATGTGATAGAAATAGAATATCTTCTCTGAATTGCCAAGTGAATTAATGGACTGGGCATTGTGAATATATTTCTTACTTGATAATTGTTCTTACTTTATATAGTTTTACTACACTAGAGTTAAAATCTTTCCTTTTATTTGGACAAAAAGGAGAAATTTTGTGGGATATTTGTACACTGTGTGATGGTGTATTACTATGATTGGCTTAATAAAAAGCTAGATATTCATTAGTGGTAGAAGGTACAGGCAGGACTTCTGGGCAGAGAAAGAATGGAAGAAAAAAATGAATCTTGATGCGTAAGAAACACCAGGAACACAGAAGAAGCAGAATGGGCAGTATGTGACAGAGTGAAGATTAATAGAACTGGGTTCATTTTAAGTTAAGGCCAAGCTTTCATAATTAATAATAAGTCTTTGTGTCATTATTTGTGAACTGGCAGCACAAAGAAAAGTCTAACTATACCAGGCAAGACATAAATAGATCTTTGTTGTTATAAGCAACTAAGATTTGGTGACTATGGTGGAAGCAAGATGGAATGACTTTGACACCCAAGACTTCTCAAGGAAAATGATGCTGATGTCAAGGAGATTCTCAATGGTAAATACTGGGTATACACATGACTGTATATAGTATGATCAGTGTATCAAAAACACAAAATATAGAGTATGGAAGAGGTTGTCAGGAAAGAATCACTGTCTTAAGGGGTGTGTAGAGTTGGCAGGAAATGTACCATGTATCCTAAAATAGAGCGAAAGGATGGTTTGAATGTACTCGCCATACAAAATCAGAATGGGTAGATATGTTAATCACCCTGATATGATTGTTACACAATCTAGCCTCCACACTCCTTAGTTTAATTCGCTACATTCAAGCTAACCTGAGCTACCCCAGTCTTCATTCTTATTGAAGGATATTTGCATTGAAAATGCTCTTCTTTAATTGTTCACACAATCTTGCCTCCCAGAGACTTTCGCTGGCCTTTCCAAACTGATTTCTCTCCTATCATTCCATTTCCTTCATTTCATTGTACCTATTGATGATTGGAATTATTTATATTCATTGATTGATTGTTGTCTGAATACACATGAACACTAAAGTTATGAGAGGAGAGATGAAAGAATCCATCCCTTACATCACTTGTATACTTCATAAACATGTACAAGTCATGTGGTATACACAAGACTGATGTATCCGAATTTCATCAACAAACCATTGTTTTGAATATGCTGATTTCTCAATAAAAGCAATTGATGAAGTACACAAATGAACAAGTCAAATGGCAGAGGAAAGGGTTGAACGAGAAAGAAGTATGTTAATGATGAAACTGAACTGTAATAAGAAAACACCAGCCAGGCGGTGGTGGTGCACGCCTTTAATCCCAGTACTCAGGAGGCAGAGGCAGGTGGATCTCTGGGAGTTCAAGGCCAGCCTGGTCTACAAGAGCTAGTTCCAGGACAGGCACCAAAGCTACAGAGAAACCCTGTCTCAAAAAACCAAAAAAAAAAAAAAAAAAAAAAAAAAAGAAAGAAAGAAAGAAAGAAAAAGAAAACACCAAAATGCTAATTAAACTCATAGAGACACATATATTAAACATGGTAGAGAAAATGAGTTAGGAACAGCTCCTTCTTAAGACTTTTGAATTATACAAGAGTCTTTGAAATGTAGAACACAACTCTGAGTAGGCAGCATGAAAATGTCATATCTACTTCTTTATTAGCATGGTGACCACTCAGGCATATAGGCATAATTTATTAAGTGCTTTCCATGATCAACGAAAGGAGACTGTATTTGTAATAACCACACTTGCACTGCTTCTTCTAACAATAATTTCATGTGCAGGAGTTGATGAATCTCTTAGGAATTTTAATTAAACCACAATGAACTGGAGTCCGTGTTGAGATTCAGAGAGGCTGTTTATCAGGGACATCCTTCCATGGGCTGAATGCAGGGCTCTGTTCTTCCCAGAAACTAACAGTCTTCCTCTTTTCTGGATTCAATTTATTTTTCAACACTACAATGTTGTTTTCTTTCTTATCATTTTTGCAGGGAGGTTGATGATGTTGTAATGTGATTTTGTTTGGGGATTTGGTTTGGTTTGGGGTTGAGATAGGGTCTCAATCCTGGTTGACTTGGCACTCAGTATATAGGGCAGTGCCCTCAGACTCATGAAAGTCATACTGCTCAGCATTCAAAGTGGTTGAAAGGCTTTCTAGACATCACAAGGACTAACGAAGATATAAATAAAGTCACGTACAGTAAGATCTCAATGATTCATGTTCATGTTAGAAAAAAAATAGTTGGAGATTACAAAGTCTGAATTCTAGAGAACTAGGAAGTGATATGTGCTTTTCCAAAAAGCACATTCAATAATGTAAAGTAAGTTAACTGAGTATTGACTTTTGCTTGTACTTGGATGGAAGAACCTAAATTAATGATAGATTAAAATGCCTTACAGGAGCATATTGCATATTGATTTATCTCTTAGAGAAGACAGACATTTATTTTCCTACAAGATACCATACATATTATTTAATTCACTTTTTCAGAGCACTTGGAAGAATATCAATCCAGATGCAGTCCAACTAAATGAGAACTTTGGATAGATGCATTTGATTTAATATTTTATTTAATATTTTACTGTAAAACTAAAATGTATTTTTTACCCACCATTATATATCTACCCTACCATTTTTCCAAGCTTATCTATGAGATTTCTGCTTAGATATCAAAGTATTAATTACTTCTTCAAGTGTGCTGGACTCATAGTTAAAGTAATCACTCTTTTTTAAAGACTCAGGCAAGGAAGCTGGTAACATTTGAGAACAATGGAAGGGAGAAAAGGAACCAGACACATTCTTTCCTCAGCATCCTCCAAGACATAATTTGACAAGGGAAATATGTGATGAGGCTTCTGACCAAGTCAGGGGTCACTCACTTTCTTCAGAGTTAAGGAATGCCTTCAAACCTCTGGGATAACAAAATTATGTTGAAGTTGTGTTTATATGGGGAAAGAGTAAGTAAACCATCAGAACAGAATAAAATCCAGAAAACCATATAATCAGTAGCTGTATAGTACTATTAGGAAAGATAGTATTCCTAATAAGTGGCTCCGATTAATGGATTAATAGATGGCAAAATGTTCAAAGAAATAGTTCTTAATCTCCTACTTCATATTAGGTACAAATAAGAATTCCAGAGAGAACACAGATATAACAATGAATATATATATATATATATATATATATATATATATATATATATATATCGATAGAAGAAAACATAGAACATATTTAAAATTTTGGGGTCTATAAATACTTTTTTATCAGGACTCAATTGTCAACAACACAAAGAAATTATAAATTTCTATATTTATATTTCTATAGCACTTCTAGTCATAAAAAGGTATCATTGAGACAGTTTAAAAGAATAGTTCACAGAATGGAAAATAGTGTTTTTGTGTGTGTTATATATAATGAAATTAGTGAACGAAATACAGAATCAATTCCTATAAATCAAGAAGAATGGGGCACAGCTCAATAAGCAACTGGGTATAAACATAAAAAAGTCTTCTGGGTAAGTGGAAGACCAGAAGCTCCCTTCATGTGAGCCAGTGAAGGAAAGGATCAGAATAAGAAAGAAAAAAAAACTCTAATGCAAAGAGAGGAAGATCTTTGGAATTCTACATAGGATGTGACAGGTTACATGAAAAGGGTAGAGGAATATGTAATCTACCTTGTGTGAGGTATGGGTCTTTGTTTACACTGTGCTGTATACACCAGGCTAGGGCATCCGTGAAGGTTCAGGGATTCAGATTCACCTGTCTCTATCTCCCATCTCACTATAGGGGGAGTGGAACTGATTGCATAAGCTTTCTACCATGTGCAGTTTTCCATCAGTTCTGGGAATCTGAGTTCATAGCCGCAGGCTTCCGTGTCTACTTCCATGTCACAAGTATTCTGTTAACTCCTCTTCCCCCTTCCATAATGTGTTTTCTTCCTCTCTTGATCACCTTTCTAATTTCCTCTCTCTCTCTCTCTCTCTCTCTCTCTCTCTCTCTCTCTCTCTCTCTCTCTCTCTCACACACACACACACACACACACACACACACACAATTTTAAGTCAAGAATCCACATATGAGAGAAAATGTGATAATAATTGTCTGAGTCTGGCTTCATTCAATTAACACAATAATCTCCAGTTCCAATCATTTTCCAGAAAAAAATTAAAAACAATGACACAGCAAGTATTTTACCCACTAAATCATCTCTGCGGACTGGAAATGATATTTTCAAAACAGTGATATGCCACTCAATGGAATGAAATAGACTCTAGACCTTATTAGGAAGATATGGACATTGAGTCTCCACATACAATCCAAGGAACAGGACATATCTGCAGAATAGTATCTAGAAAGTCTTCAGCACTCTATCCTAACCTTTAAGCATCTCTCATGGCCCATCAGTCATACATGCTACAGAAAAGGTGCATAAAAAATATTCATAACCCCAAGTCCTTTCCCCAGGAGCACCAATCTGCATCTTTCTGTCTTGAAATAAAAGTTTCTGCAGTATAACACACAGCATGGGCTGACTTGGTAGTCTCATTGACCACAGTACTCTTGTAGGTTGGACCTGAATAGCCATTCATTAGCCGAAAGAATAGATAAATGGTCATGTATTCGCAGGTTTGTGAAACAGCAGGAAACTGGAGATATTCTGGACATACAACATAATTGAGTGATTAATGGTGATATTTTTACAAAGTTATAGTGGGACTAGGAGCAGGAGGAGGACTAGTTTGCTCACATATTTTTTACTTTGGAATCATTCAATTTGGGAAAAAGAATTAAGATGGACAGTTTGTAACATGTTCATAAACCTGAACCCTATAATTTATGGATAAAATAAAATCTCATTACAAGTTACTGTATATTTTCCATTTATTTGGATTATATTTGGAGAGGCAGATTTTACATGATAGCTTCAAACCAACATTAACCAAATTTTACACGAGCCATTTAAAAAAAGATCTAAAAATGTGCTTAGTTATTGGTATTATATAACATTTATCAAGCACCAAGAGTGTGCTGAGAGCTGTACAGAACAAACATAGAAAGACACCATCCCTGCCTTCAAGGAAACCCATCTCTTTAGGGGCTTCACATAAAACTGTGCCTTACATTCCACACTCTGTTGTTCATAAGGCATAAATAAGGAAGGTTGTTGCATTTCTCACTATTACTTAATAAATATCTCATACTCTTCAGTTATACCAACAGTTACTCAAATCTTTACCTTAAAATACAAATTTCTGTAGTACAATATACAGTATATAATGATTTGGTATTCACACAATTGATCACAATATTCTTGTAGGTTGGCTATATTAATAATAGGAAGCATGTTGAATTCCAACATTTATAAATTCTCATACCATTAAACCATTAGCAGAGGGGTTTTGTGCAATAATATAAACAACAAATAAAGTGTCACAAGGAATTAAGACAATGGCAACAATAGTACAGATATTCAGAACACTGATTGTTTTTTATCATATCTATTAAGCTAGCCTTGCAATGTATTATTCACATGGCTGCATGCCCTAAAGTAACATGTAATTTATGATTATCTGACAGCAGATGATGTGTGATTGGCTTCGTTTTATCAGTAGTTTAAACAAGGAAATGCTAGAATAAAATGCCTGATAGCAGAGAGTTGAAAAGTTCTTTTGATTAGTGATTGCTTTTCTGCAAGGCTGTGTTCAAAACAAATTCAGACTAGTAAAAAGGATGAAATTATTCTAAATTCCATCACTGTACAGAGACATTTGATAGCAAAATAATCCCTTTAATGGTAAAGTCATCTGATTAATGTTATAAATAGAAAAAACCAACAAAATGAAATGAATTTGTAACATGAAAGCTTTGGGTACAAAATATGTACTTTCTGTAAAAAATTATAGAGTGAAAGAAGATGACACTCTGTACAGAAGGTCAATCAGTCACCTTCACCTTGGGAGGGGGCATTGCATCAGGAGAGGAGAGGAGCATATTATACAAAAGGATGCATACTTTTCTGTCAAGTAATCTGTCTTACTTCATTATGAAAATTGAGTGGTTGGGGGAGCTAGTGTGAGTCTGGGATCTAAGAAAAGCAAGTTTGGGGTCAAAGAGAAAGAGATATAACTATAAACATAATCTTTTATGAATTCTAAGACTCCAGGCATTCATGAGCTCATAGATATGACAAAGGTGTGGTCCTTCAACAGTAGCCTCAGTACTATCTGTTTGAGGATGGCCACTTTCCAGAGAAAACCTCCTTCCTTACTTTCCCCTTCATAATCTGACTCCTGGTTTATTATCAGGTCTAGATGCTTTCATTATGTGACAACATTGAGTTGGACTTATACTGGACTTAGAACAAGATTGGATTTCTTTGGTTACCTCCCCAGAAATGAAAAAGGTATTAGAAAATTCTATAGAGTTCTTTCACCTCTATGTTTGAATTATGTTTATAGTCATGCCCTCCCTAGGTAGCTAGGTACATGATCCACATAGGGCCCATTAGAAATAGATTTGTCCTAGGGCACTGTCAGTGGATGAAGTGTGACTGGCTTCATTATATCAGTGGTTTTATAGAGGGGGTGATATCTGGCCTCCATAATCCCACCAGTCAAATGGAGGAGTTAGGTTGGGATTTGACATAAAAAAAAAATGAGGCAGGGTTTCTCTGTGTAGCTTTGGAGACTGTAGAACTCACTCTGTAGACCAGGCTGGCCTTGAACTCACAGAAACCCACATACCTTTGCCTCCCAAGTGTTGGGAATTAAGGTGTGTGCTAATGCCAAGTTTGACAAGATTTTTATTATCTAGGAGATTACATCCCTGCTGTTCTAAAGTCAGATCAAGAAGTTGAAGGCTGAAGCTGCCATCTATGACTCTCTGACAGTTTAATTTGTGTTGTGGGGCAGAATGGTGACATCAGAATGTGGTACCGAGTCATTGTTCACAAGAAGGAGGTGGAAAAGGGACTCCAAAGGATGTAATCTAGTATCCTCTTTGGAGTGAAAGAGACAATCTTATTTGAAGTGCCCAATCCAAAACAGAGCACCAAAAGACTAAAATTCTGACAACAGACATGTATTTATGCATGCATATATGTATGTATGTGTGTGTGTGTATGTATTCATTTTCATTGCCAAGTCCTATTCCATTCTAAGGCTTAAGTTTCATTCACCTCATTGAAGATCCACTAGTAAACATAGCATATCAATAGAAATAGATATCATGAAGACCTCTAATCCATTTGTCATCTGTTAGCATCATAAAGTGCATTGTCTACTCTTCACTAGTGACAACAGGATCCAGTGCAGCAAGCTCAGCATCTTTTGGAATTATTTAGAATGGATGCTGGACTCCTATTGCTTTAGAAATTAGAAGGCATCTCAGATTCCCCTTGCAGAAAGTGTACATACTTTCCAAAGTGATTATACTTACCACTACAATGTGTGTATGCCAGTTTGTTATCAAATCAATTTAAGGTTTCTAGACTGTCAATCATTTTTCTTTAGTTTGTTGTAAGACATTAGACATAGATGTTGATAAGGAGTCTTTCTACCAATTATTGTCAAAGCACCAATCAGGTGGAAACAGAGATCAAATTCTAATAAAATTGCAACAGCTTCTTGTACACTTGGAAAAGTCTTGCTCTCAATTTACTTAGCAGAGAAGACAACAAACAAAAATCAGATACTTAGACATGTAGATAGATAGATAGATAGATAGATAGATAGATAGATAGATAGATAGATAGATAGATAGATGATTAAATAGATTCTACTTTTTGCACTGCTGACAAATATTCAAAACTCTGGAGCAGATGTAGTTGAGGAGACCTTAGTGTCTTTATCAGATTATCAAATAAACATTCGTTTAAAAGTCATTGAAAATGGTTGGTGCCAGTGATGGACGGAAACCATGGTTTAACATTAGAATGTCAAAGTGTCACCATTGTTTCTGCTCTTCAAGGCACAAGGACAAGTTCCAATCTCTTCAAAGTAGAGCATCGGGTACCACCAAGAGTTAGAAAATCAAGGAACAGAGCCACATGCCAGAGCAAGAACAGGACATCCTTTGGGCTGTCAGTGACCTTCAGATGTTGAACATACCCCAGCTGGAAAGCCTCCCCACATCATGATGGGGACAATAGACATGTGGCCTACTCTGAGTATCTTGGCACACTCTGCAAAAAAAGAACACTGTTTATCATGCTCGGTGTGGAAGTACGACTCCTTGCTACCTGGGCCCAAGGAGAGGGTTCAGAATATCACTATAAAGAAGTACAGGAATTCAGAAGTTCTACACTGGCAATGGCAGAAGGGCAAGGAGGAAGTCAGTAGCCCTTGATAACTGAATAGAAGCCACATTCTTGGTGGACACATCCAGTTATTTCACCAGCAACAGTCTTAGACTGTTAAAGAAACTGATCCCACCCCAGTTGCTTTTTCATCTTTGTGACACCATCAGCTCCTCCAAAGAGTAGGTATTGGATCTGTTCTGCATAACTTAATGCCCACTATGAATCATCATCAAAATGAAAGAAAACAATTAATTAGTCTTCCTTTTTTTTCCTTTGCTTGGAATATTCGATTTTTATTTACGGATAATTCATGGCCTTCATTATGTGGAAAAAGGTATTGTACTTTTGAAAATATATCAGAGTCTAAATACAGCTAAGCTTAACAGCTAGGTAGACTTCTTTCTAGAGGATATACTCTCTGAAGAAAACCTTCAGCCCTGTAGAAAAGCATCTGAGATTTTTTTTTTCTCTATTTCAACAAGTAGCCACACTGGGGTGAGCTTTAGAAATCTGGAAGAAAACAGTGGGAGCTGTGAGCTGCGTGTAATGTTGGGTCCACGGGTTCAGGACTTCATCGTGCAGATGGGCACAACAATGACAAGAATGACCGTGCATGCAGCCGCAGTGATGAGAGCAGCAATCTTGCAGACCTTGGCTCGTCGGAATTCAGCTTCTTTTCGTTTTAGCAATGAATCATAGCCTGGAGTATAAATATCTTCCATCCAGTATTCTAAGTTGTTTGGGTTTAAAGATTCTTGAGTCTAAAAGTAAAGAGATGTTACAAATACAGTTACTACTTGAGACCAGGTCCAAGACATCCTGACGATTTCCACTCCTGGAACATTTAAAAGTTATCTGCAGTTGGTAGCTAGCATCATAAGATGCTTTCCCACCAGGCCTATGCCAGAGAATGACTTCTAGGGACCCATCCATACATCATGGACTGCACTGGCTCCTTCCTCACTAAAACTGGCACAAAACTTATAGGTTATCTCTGTATAAATCAGCAAAGTGGCTGAGACAAGACTCAACTTTAAGGGCATGTGACCAAGAGTAGGTTAGCTCCACTGTAAGGGAAGCAAGAAAAGTCATTGAAAAATAATCTCTACCAGAATCTTCTGTAAGAAGATTGTCTTATCATTTCTAGTCAGCTCATTTCTCAGAGCTTCTACTAAAACTCAAAGGCACACCTAGCTCAATCAAAATATAAAATATTTCCATTGCAAGCATATGCATGAGCAGGTTAGAACACTGTTCAAAGTAAAGAACTGCAGAGCCATGGCCGACTGTCCCCACCGTGGGCCTGTGTTGCTGATAATTCTAGACTAAGTGACACTTTCCCCCAAAGTCAGCTCCTACAACAAATGCCTACCGAAGATTAATGCATTGTCTGCAGAGGAAGTATCATATTTAACCTACATGTCCCATGGACTCCATTGCACGTTGATGGCTAAAATCTATTTCCATGAAGAAGAGCTATGGTCTTGTTTTATGATAAGCATTTAATGATGTGACATCAAAAAAGCAACAACACATTATAGTCCCAAGCGAGGCCACCTAAATCTCTAAATCACAACCCAACACCTATTGTGAGAAGGGTTCTTAGATTGTTTATGTTTTATACATGCGAGCACATTAAATTTACACACACAGGATTAAAAACAAAAGCAAATCCCGGGCCTCCAGGACTGAGAAACCTCAACTGTGGCACACTGTTGCTGGTGTAGCCATGCCTCTAAAACATGCTCAGTGTTTCCCACCCACCCTATCTAGAGATAGTTCCTTCTGCCCCTTGCTCTGCACTACAGTGTGTGATCAGTCAAAAAAAACAAGAGGAGAAATGGTAGAGCGATGTTTCTCCCAGGCTTCTTCCTGCAGGTTCTAGCCTGCCAACAGCTAGGCGCCCACCAGACTCTAACTTGCACAGCTTTCTGCCCTTGGACCTTCAGTCCCAAGAAAGGCAACAGCTCCTTTCTCCCTTGAGTCTGCTCTCTCGGGTGTTTCACTGACCATTGCTGGCCCTTAACCTGCTCATACCACAGTAAACACTCCTCTTTCCCAGCAGCTCTTCCCATCATCCCTTTGGGCGTGCCATCTGCTTCCTGCAGAGTGCTGACAACTCACTGCCGTTCAATAGCAAGATTTCATCCCTCCTGTTGATAACTACCATATATTTGAGGGAGGGGTTGACAGACTGTGGCCTGCAGGCCAGTTCCAGCTGGCCTTCAGGATCTGTACAGTCCTCCAACTCTAAATTATTTTCCTATCTTGAAATAATTTAAGTAAATCAAATGAAGATAATATTTGATGGCATGTAAAGACTGTGTGAAATGCTAACTTTGATGGCCCAAAGTAAGATTATCAGAATCATTCACAAATCATCTGGTGCTGCAGTGGGGGGGGGGGGGCAGGATGGACAACAGTGAACAGTGGCGGGAGAAAAGAACTTAGCATGCCTGGCTTCAACACAGCTTATATATTTTGCAAGCTGTATAGAAGGGCAGAAGGCAGTGCTGGTCACCCATGATACCCCTAATATAAACCAGATGTTTATGTTTTGATGTGGGGGAAAGCCTGTAAATATCCTTGTAAGAAACCCCTAGGACCTAGTGTCCACTGCTGGAGTCAAGCAGCCTCTCCCTGGAACTGATCTAAACAGCTCTGCAATGACTAAACACCACTACTTAGAACTATAGTGCCCCCATACACATGCACGCAAATACACACGTGTGCAAACACAGGCTTTCAGATGTTCATGCATATGTGCAACATGCACACACAATTCATATGCATGTGTATATATACCACCACATATGGACGCACTCACAGACTCTCATGCACACACACACACACACACACACACACACACACACACACAGAGCTCTGCTCTCCATAGACACAGTTGGGCCCCACTTGCTCTCCCTGACATGAAAATCCATCTGCAGATGAATGCGCATTCAATAAGGAAGAGAGGGATCCAAAGATGGGCCTGTTTCGCTGGAATACTGACCTGTCACGTGAATGATGTGCCCACGAAGATTAGGTTTGGGTGGAAGGCTAAACTAACAGCCTTCCATGCCCTATAGCCTTGAAGACAAACTCTGGTCATTATGTCCAGGATAAGCTGCTCTTTCCCCCAACTTCCCAAGGCTGGCCCAGGAGAGAAGCAACACACACAGGGAGCAGAGATTTGGGGCTTTGGTCCCTCCATCTCAGAACAAGGCAATCAGCCTCCTCTCCTAGCTATCTGCACTTTGTTATGGGCTAAGAGTCTGCCTCTGAAATAAACTATTTTAATTAGTTTTGTTTTCAATAACGTCAAGCTGTAATGGCACCACAGCACAAAGAGGTAATACCCAGATTCCCAGGGACACCGTACACATACTCACTTGTAATTAGGCCTGCCAAATGATGAAAATAAAGCCAGGCCTACACCAGTGCCTACCCCCTTGGTGGATATCATTAATGCATTTATATATGAACAAAAACGGGCCCCAAGAAACCTGTTCCAAAGCTAACCTGGAACAGCACGCCAATCTCTGCAAAGCAATGCAAACAGATAAGCTGGTGACTCTGCTCCACCTGCCCTGGTGTCTGCCCTGCTTTTCTGCCAACGCATCAGCGGGCAGTGAGCTCTATCCCTTCAGTATGTGCTGTTGGATACTCTGACCTTCTGTTGTTAAGCAGAGTTACCCAAAGCTCTGTAACCCAAATGTCTGTTGCTATTTTATGCTAATCTTAGGTTTATTCTTTAAAACACTGGCACATTCAAACTGCATGCTCTCTCTCCCGTAAACTTGCAAAATCTGTTTTCAAGGTCGCTTCCAAAGCATGATGAAATATTGGTTATTATAACCTATTGAGCTGTTTCTAATTCTTAGCGTTTTCTGGCTGGTAGGTTATGATAACCTAGGCACACTGATCAAGGGGGGCCACGTATAGCAAAATTGCACAGAGATCTGCTTGTGGGAGACTCGAGTCATGATCTAGCCTACTTATCATCAGGAAGATGACAGGGAAGAGAGCAACCCAAAGTGGTATGCATGGGGATATTATTACAAGTGTAGGAGGGGCTGGGGAGAGTTTAGAGTGTTCCTGAACTTGCTTGAATTGCTACCATTTAAGTTCCCAGATATACAAGTGTGATTATAATCCTTTTGTCTGAGATTAAGTTCTGTTAAACTCCCAGCAATAGCAAAGGGAAATGCTACATAAGAAAGGGAAGAGGAAGAACAGGAGGAGACTTATTATCCAATGGTCCAGTATAGATCCAGACCTGTGTGACCTGGGCCAACTCACTGGGCTTCTTGCTTCCATTGTTTCCTGGTTTATAAACTGGAGATGGTCAGAGCAATGCCTGTCTCACAGGCAACTGTGCCTGGAACTAAGAGATGGATGCGAAAAGTACCATGTACACTGCCTGACTGCAGCATCCTCAACCAGCTCCTGAGTGCCACCCTCTCAATGCCAATCAGTGCCAGGTTCTTTATGTATATTATTTTCAGTTCTCACAACAATGCCATATTAAGGTGGATATTTTTATTCCCTTTTCACAGGTGAGAGGATCGCAGCTAAAGCAGGTGAAGTAAGTGCTCCACGTCACAACGTGTTGTTAAGAAGCTTTGGATTAAGTCCTGGTGCTGTTGAAACCCGTTGCCTTTTCTCTGCCACATGCTGTACCTCCCATACCACCCTTGTTTAGAGAAAGGCCATGGTATAAGAGCTTTGCCATCGTGGGCCTCCAGACAGCTCTCACCATCCATGCTTCAAGTGCACAGGCTGTCTGGAGACAGCGCATTCCTTTGGTGCTATGGCCTCTCTCTCCACACAGCTTAGCCCACGGGTGGCCACAAGGATTCCTTTGCAAGGGTGTGGAAACATAGACAGACGTGCTGTGAATGGAATTGAGCTGCCCACCAAAATAAAAGTGCAAACAAAACCCAGCCCTGTGGTGGCTGAACAAAAAAGCATGCCCTCTAGCCATAATGGCATTCATAGACCTTCCAGGAATGGCTCTTACCTGGGGCGGCTCCATATGGAAACATAATCCATAGCTTGGCTCCCACAAACATGCTTATCCCACGTGCTACATATGGAAGGAGAAATCAGCTTGTGTTTCATTAAACAGTTTGGCTCAGGTCTTGTGAGCAAAGATTAGAATTTGAACTTGATTTTAAATGCATCATTAGCAAATCAGATGGCCAACATATCTATAAAGCAAGTACCCTCATCGTTAAATACTTAGAAACAAATCCACAAGGTGTAAATCCCCTTGTTTAAAACAACAATAAAAAAGACCACTCTCCTCTCTGGTTTATTAACTTTCAGAATGCTACGGCAAGGACCCAGGGAGTTTGAAGGTTGAGGGAGAGGCCAGATTTAAGTCATCCACGCAGCCCATGACAGGGCTCCTCCCACCCAGAAACAATGAGTCTCACCTGCAGGTCCAGGGCTGTCAACTTGCCCTTGTCACCAGAGTTCCGAGCATACTCCTCTATGGTCCAAGAAGGCTGGCCCCGCTTAACTTCAGCCAGCTCAGTCAGCCGCATGTCTGTATACAGGGGGTTGCTCTTCATGTGGGCCTTGAGGGAGGTGGGATAAGGATGTGGACTGAATACTTGCTCTACCAGGAAGCCATCTTTGGGCTGCTTGGGCAGTCGGTGCTGTGGGGGAATGTCATACTGCCGGTCTGCCTGTAGGGAAGCACAGAAACATCCAGAAAAGCCACAGAGATGCTGTCAGGTCTCGCAGTACCTTTGAGCAGCCAGTCAACTTTTTATCAATGAGATCCTAGTAGGCACCCAGGCATCAGCATGAGTTTACCTGTGAACCCACACAAAGTCTGCCTGTTTGGGGAGAGATTCTCTAAAGAGAGCTTCTGATCCTGACAGTACTAGGAAGAGCAGATGTTCCCACATCTAGAGAAGTTCCTATGACCTGATCCTTACACCATCCTCACCACAGTTGACTCCTCTTGTACAGTCAGATAATGGAGCTCAGAAAGACTCAATTATTTGTATGAGAACACACAGCAAAGCATGGTTTTAAACCTAATCAACTAGTTTTCGAGTCTTTGACTGACTCTTGTATATTACTGACCCTTCTTTTCTGTCCCTCTTCATACTGAGACTCAGTGAGTGAAAGACACAGGCCATTCTGCAGAGAATTGCTTGAAAGTTCTGCTGAGAGCCTGCCTTGGTAGACAGAAGCCAAGCTGGAAATCCCACATGAATAGTCTCTAGTGACTGTCCGTGGTGGCACGCGGCCCTTTCAAAGGAATCTGTACAGCACTAAAGATAAAGGAGCAGCTTGGGCAGCAGCGTGGAGATGGGAGTGTCTGAAAGGGCCTGATGTCAATTATGTCCACAGGCCTTGAGACACATCACAGGCTATTCTATTCCCAGTGAGCCTGTAAGAGCAGGGCCTGTGATCTTTTTAACAGCCACCTGGAAGCCACCGGTTTTTCATACAGATGACTCTCCAGCTAGTACTCTCTCACAGATGGGATGGGGTGGATCTCTGTGATCTTGGAGGGTTGCGTACAGACCCTTCGGCTAGAGCTCGCCACACTAAATTGTAACTGCTTATCTACCAGCCTGCCTTCTCCACTGAACTGAGTTTCTCCAAGGCAGAGGAATAGCTTGTTTGTCTTTTAATCGTAGCCCCAGCAAAAAATGGTACTAATAAATAGGACACTCCATCAGGATTTGTCCAAAGGATAGAAACCAATGATACGGCCATAAGGTATGAGAAAGAAAGCAAAGCATTCAATATGAAATAATGGAAAAAGGAAAAGAAGAGCGTGAGGGGAGGTCATGTGACAAGTGAACACATGATGAGCACATGTGCGTGGTTGTGAGTGTGCGTATCATACACCTGAGCGTGGGCTAAAAGCACATACCAGCACACCTGATCCACTCGTGCATGTCCAGAAGTGATGCAACTCAGATATTCAAAACCATGGAGGCTACTGACATGGAACAGTAAATCAAGCAACATGGGCTTCCTTCTTATTTTCTAACTCTTCAAAGGCACAGATATTCTAAGAGGCTCCATTGGCTTTATTTATTCTGCTCATGTCTCATTCCCCAGTCCTAATGTAAGCAGATCTTGCACAAAGCTGGGGATGGCAAAAAAAAAAAAAAAAAAAAAACCCATAACGATAACCTTGTGGTAGCCATTGGGCTGGCTGGCTATCTACCTCTCTGCCTGGTGCTAGGCTGCAGCACTTCATAGCATCTTCTCATTAACATTTCAGCATCACAACTGAAATTCTCCCCACTGTGGATGTGCAAGATCAGGTGAGGGAGGCTAAGAGGGAGACTCTATGCTGCACAGACCCAGGGTTTGAACCAATTTACACTTCTAAGAACATCTCATTGAGGCCCAGGCTTGTTCTTACTACAGATGAGTTTATACTCTAAGATGGTAGTCTGGTGTGGGACAATGATCTATATTCTGTCAATTATATTTTAAATAAATGCTGATTGGCCAGTAGCCAGTTAGGAAGTATAGGCAGGACAAGCAGACAGGAAGTAGAGGCAGACCAATGAGAACAGAGAATTTTGGGGAGAAGAGAGCTTGGTCCGCAGTCGTTGTGACCCATCCACAGAAGAAGCAAGATGTGACTGCCCTGCCAGATAAGGTATCGAGCCACGTGGCTAACACAGACAAGAATGATGGGCTAATATAAATTGTAAGAGTTAATAAGAAGCCTGAGCTAGTGGACCAATCAGTTTATAACTAATATATACCTCTGGGTGATTTCTTTGGGACTTAATGATTGTGAGAATGGGGTAGGAGAGAAACCCTGACAACAGTAGTCAGTATGTATATTCATAATCTATGTTTCAGTAAATGTTTTTGCCCAGTACATCTGAACAAAAAGAACTGAAAGCTAGAGGTAAGAAACGGGCAACAATCACTGTAGACATGTCAAGAGAGGTGTGAACGAGGAGGCCTTGAGGGGTGCACAGAACCCAGAGGCCTGAGGATGCACAGATCAGCACCAGTCATTCTCACCTTATCCTAAGCACAGAGAAAGCACATCGGACAATCTTGATATATGAATTATGTTTGATCATATAAGAAGGTCTGGCATAGATCTAATCTACATGGGAAGTAGAAAAAGACAAGATCTCCTGATCATGGGAGCATGGAGACCTTGGGGAAGGGTTGAAGTGAAGGCGAGAAGCAGGGAAGATAGCAGAGAAAACAATAAAATGGTAGTAGAGCTCAATAAAAATCAAAAAGCAAGCAAGAAAGCAAGCAAGTAAGCAAGCAAGAAAGAAAGAATTACTAAAATATTTGCTAATTAGGTGACTGAGTGGATAACCATAGCATTCTTGAGGAAATACAAGTGTACTCATCAAGGCAGAACAGGCTTTGGGATAAAATACAGCAGTTTGATTAGAAAGAAGTATGTGAAATTCAGGCTCAGTGGGTAAAGGCATTTGCCAACCAAGCCTGGTGTCTGAAGTTCGATCCCTAGGACCTAACATGGTAGACAAAAAGAATCAATTCTTACATGTTGTGCTCTGATCTCTACATGTGCATGAACACACACACACACACACACACACACACATACACACACACCTAAGCAAAAAATACAAAAGCCTGAGTAAGAACTTGGAGACTTTTTGCAGAAGCGAAGAAGATCTGCAGGGGATTTTGAAACAAGAGACACTGCACACCTGTAGATGGCAATTTTAGGGCAACAAACACAGAAGTAGCCCATGAGATAAGGTAGGAAGTGGAGGGGTGGGTCCCCAGGCCCCAGGTAGGGTGTGAAAGCTGGAATAGAGTATATCAAAGGGCAAACAAGGCAAAGATGAAAGAGACATCACAAAAAGTAAATATGTGGAAGCTGAAGCTAAACTGGACATGTGTGAGCCATAGCTCCTGGGGAGCTCATCAGCTGGGAAAACTGCTGGGGTGGTGGCCATTCCCCACAGCAGTAACAAAGAAGAAACACTAGCTACAAAAGAATAGAACATCTAATCTGAGACAAGAGGATTTTGACCTAGGCATGGTGACAAGACATTTGGAGGATCTGGCTTTCAGCAATTTCTGACACTGGACCAAAGCTGAAGCAATGACCAAAGCTGGTTAGCCCAACAAGGATCATTAGCAAGAAGTGACAAATGCCAAGAAGAAAAGTCACAATGAAAATAGCCACACAGTTCAGAGGGCTTACTTCAAACAGTAGCAGTTTAATGTGGGGCTTTCCAAGTAGATTGTATCTAAGGTTGCAACTAGTCCTGGTGGTTTGGTAAAGTATTGGCATTTCACAGATTGGAAGTCAGGCTGGTTCACTTTGTTTGGTAATACTACAAAGGACCTAACCATGTAAGTCCTCTAACGGTCATCATTTTTTTAGTGTTATATAGGACCCTTAGCTCCAGAAATCTAGCCTTAACCTTGTGTCCATAGCAAGCAGTTTAAGGAAAAGAGCACCATGGGACACAAGGGGCTCTTTGGGGATTAAAAAAAAATGTCCCTTCAATTTTCTTTCCCCTCGTTCTGGATCTTGACTTCAAAGGCATTTTTTGCAAATTTGTCCTTCTTGACATCACTTGGGAAAACCATACCTCACCTGTTCTTTGGCTCAGCACCCTTGAAGCCCTTCCTACTACTCCCTCCCCTGACAGTCCAGTCCTCAGAGTCCCCAGGCGGGAAGGTCATGGCCTCATAGAAGCAGAGAATGTCATGAAGACAAGCTGCAGACAGAGTGCATCAGTCTGGCATAGACACTGAAACCCATCTAGAGTGAGGGATCAAATGCACGCCTCCTGGAACAGGTCCCTTCACTGCAATAGAGAAAAGGGAAGCATTTGGACACATGCCTACATGGATTCCAGTGCTGGTGGAGGGAGGACTGTGACAAATGGTCAAAAATAACACTCACATGAGAAGTGTGGAACACCTATTACATACGAAGAAGAGACAACTAAAGAGGAGAAAAAGACTGGTTCTGATTGGCTATTTTTCCATGGTGGAACAATGATGTTGTTTCCTTATTCTTGGTAGCCAACTATTTATCTTACAGTGAAAAGACTCATGTTTTCAAAAGTAGCATCATGCATGCAACCAAATCTATACAAGAGACCCAGCAACGAGGGCACTGGCAAGCCCTTTCCCTTGCTTGCCTGGTGCAGATCCCACTACTTCAGCAAGGACGGGAAGATAACCTTGGTGAGGCTTGCCGGCCTTGATGCACTCCCCTCTTTCGTGAAATCCTTCTCACACCACCTGTCCAAGATCCCAACTGCCCTGCTTACTGTCGGCAGGAGCACAGCGTGAGCTCCACCCAACTGACTGGCACCTTGGCAGAACAAACAGCCTGCCTATGTTGCCCTCTCTGTTCTAATGCGCAGAGCCTGCCAATTCTGGAAGGGGAACCAGCAATGCACAGCTACCAGCATGGAATGTCTGAGGCTGTGGCAATGCTGAGACCAATCACGAGAACTTAAATTTCCATTACCTCCTTAGATTTCCGATGCCAGTCTTTGTTATCGCTCGGGCCCGCATCTTTGATCTCCTCTTCATTGAGGCTCATGCGGTTGGTATAAGTGATGGTTCGCCAGTCTCTGGGAGAGTTGGAGATGCTGGCAATTTTGGACTCTGTGGCACTGTTCTCTTCAGTCAGGGACCTGGAAGATGGCCTGGTAAAGAGGCTTTTCTTTAAGGCCTTGACACGCAGGCTTTCACTGTTGCTTCCGCTGGCATCGGAGCAGCACCAGTCGGGGCTGTTCTCCAGTTTGGGCCCGTGGGAGCCACTGTGTGCACGGAAGACCCTCGGAGAGGCACTGTCATCAGAAGGTGCCTCGCTGGTCAAGGAATTCAAGTCAATCTGCACGTTCACTTTCTCCGGCTGCTGTATTTTCTGATCCAGTTTATTGAGCTTTCCAAGGACCTGGGAGATTTCCTCACGGACCCCTGACAGCGATTCCAGCTTCCGCTCGATCTCACCAATCCTGAGAACCAGTTTGCACACGCTGGTCTTCAACTCTTCTTCAGAATGGTGGACATTTTCCGGTCGGTTACACTTGTCTCCCTTGCTGCTGGAGGCTCCATTGGTGGTTTTGGCGAGGTTATGCTCTGGGGAACTGTCACAGTCTGACTTATGAAGCTGAGACAAGGAGCCAGTGCTATTGTAGCAGGATGACTGTATCACCCCTGTGGAGCCATTGATGCTCATGTCATCAAGAAACCGGAAAATGTCACTGATGTCATCGCTGACAATTTCTGAGTCGTCATCCGAGTGCTTCATGGCATGTCTGTCACTGTATTTGGCCTGGCCCAGAGTACACAAGTCCTTACATTTTGGGGCCTCCAGCACATGCTGCTCTGTCTGGGTACCCACACTGCTGGTGTCTGAGCTGTGCTGCCCACTGGTGCAGCTGATACTTTTCTCTTTAAACTTTTTGGCTGCTTCGTGCTTCTCCAGGTCAACAGGGGATGAGATCTCTTTAGATTTGAGTCCATTCGGTTTCACTGCATAGCCAGCAGGGAGAACTTTCTGTTGATCCTTTGGCACCAGGTAAGTTGGATGCCTATCTGGGCCTGAGAAGTTGGGGGTCTGGCTGCCAGAATTTGGATAGCGTAGCTTCTCCTCAGAGGGATTTCTATTGAAAAAGGACCGTTCAAAGTCAGGCACTTCCTCTGTGTTTAGGCTCCAGCTTTTGGCGGGCCATGGAGTCTGTTTACTGGACCTTCCTGGACAGCGTCTAGCATCTTGTGTTCCCATTACTGGGGTGGGTCCAAAATAGGTAGAGGCTTGAAGGTCATCTAAGCTTTCGTGCTTTGCCCGCCTTTTGTCAGGAATCGGGGAGTACACTGGATTCAGGTACTGATTGTGGTAAGGCATCTCAAAGCTGTGGTTAAAGAAGGGTGGCTTGTGGAGCTCCTTCTGACTCTGGGTCTCCCCACGATCCCCCTCAGCTTTGTTAGTGGGACCAACAAAACTGGGGGATACAGTCATGAGATTGTGGAACTCTTCTTTGAAGATGTTCCTTTTCTGAACACAGGACTGAACCACAAATGGTTCCTCGCTGGAGATGAAGGTCTCCTTGATACCTTGGCTGATGGATAGTGAGTCCTGATCTGAAATGGACTCATTCTCAATATTCATGGGGAAATAGGTCCTCTGCATCTCACAGGGTTGGGGGCTGGCCACAGAATATGGGGACAGGGCTTGTAGCCTGTCCAGAGATGCTGCCCGGTTTTTCACCTCTTTGCTCACACCCAAGAGGAAGTTGGGCTCAGAGGCAGGGACAAACTGTGGACATTCCTTACAGTCCCTCTTCCGGCATTTGGACGATTGCCTGGTGGGGTAGCCTCGGCTGAAGGGCCTCTCACCTAGCTCACAGTTCATAGGCTCACAGACTGTCGGATTGCACACCTCGGTGTCCGACCTGCAAGATTCAAAGGATGCCTCCTTCTTGCGTACCTTGGGGCAACTTGTGGGTAGCTTCTCCTTGGCAGTGCCACCATTCATTTGGATCAGGTTGAAGATTGTCACAATATCTGCTGCCACCATGATCTTCTTTGACTGCTGATTATTTACAGAGCATTTCATCTTGTCTTTGAATAAGGTGGCTGGAAAGTTGGGGTCGAGACACGCTGTGTAGAAAAGCACGCTTCTCAGTTTGGCAAGCTGCGACAGATCAAACTGAGCACATAGCGACTTGCACAGGTCTTGATAGGAAACAGTATTTTGCTTACTGTCCAGTTCTTCTAAGATCTTCACCAAAAAAAGAGAAACTTCCTGATTGGTCTCCATGATTTAGAATTTGCAAGCTCAATGACTACACTGGAATATCAGTCAGTTCTATAGTAATGACAGCAGAAGAGAAAGGAGGAAAGACAGTTAGAAACAGTGGGAGAGTTCTGAGTCCAGACTTTTCTGCGCCATTTCAAAAAAAAAAAAAAAGCAAAAAAATAAGAAAAACATTTTAATGACTAAAAATGTCTCAGGGCTTTAAAATCTTACATTTGATGTAGCAATTCCTTTCCTAGGAATCTACCTCAAAGAACCAATGAAAATTAGACACAACGATCTTCACTGCAAGATATTCATAATAGCAAAAAATATTGTCTATATCAAAGTAATAAGAAATACATAAATAAAACAAGTTATAATGCACAACGAGCTTTCCTGAACATAAAATTTCATAAACGTACATTCCTATAATGCAACTTTATTAGTTTAGGAAAAGAACAAAATACTAGGATATGCAATGAGAAAAAGAAGCCAGAGTCAAAAGACTACACATTGTACTATGTGATTCTATTTTATTTCCACTCTGAAATATAGATCAGTAGTGGGGAGCATGGAGAAATAATCTAGATCAATAGTCTATATCTTGGTAGTTGTGTTTGCAAAATACATCCATCAAGTGCATGAAGTTATACACTTGAAAGTGAATTTTACTGCATATAAAGGATGCTTTAACTTAAAAATTATCCAAAACTTTTATGATAATAGTAAGATACACTACTGAGTAAAAAAAATGAAATGAAATCTGCATAAAGTAAGACCTTCATGATGTGCAATCATGTATTCCTAGAAACCAAAATGAAAGAAGATGATGTGTACTCAAATGTAAATAGTAGTTAAGTTTGAGCTTTAAATATGGATTGCTCTCTGAAACAGTACTCTCTTTAGCTCCATATCTTATCACGCAAATTTTCAGAGCTACAGCAAAGTTGAAGGAATATCATCACAAACACTCATGTATCTACCATCTGGATCTTACCATTAATGGTTTACTATATTTGGTTGATAGCATATCTATCCATAATCAAGCCACCTGATTTTTTTATACACTTTAACTTGCAGGAATCCATGCACTTACCCCTAATTAATTTATAATGCACATCACTTTTGCAAGTCCTATGGTTATTTTGATTTTGATTTTTCTATAAACTTTACATACAATGACGGACACAAACATTAACAGTACCTTGTCTGTTTTGGCAAATATGTATGCCTATGTAGTAACCAATGTCTATATAAACCATATAACTATATAACCAATGCCTATATAAAAATCTAGAATGCTTCCCCTTTCTTCTCCCATAAAGTCCCTAATACTGTTTTTATTTTATAGACAACTTTTATTTTTCTTAATAATTTTTCATCTTTTCTAAAGTTCCTACAATGAGAAAATACTATGCAATCATCAAATAATAATAACAATAAATCTGGTTTTGGCCAGCCAAGCCTGCAGAGGACTCCCTGCACAGGAGCCGCTGCAGTCCCTCTGCAGGCTGTGTGAGGAGAGCATCTTTCAGCCAGCCACACACTGGAGCTTGTCTCTAGCCCCAAATGTCAAGCAAAAATGGCCTGCAAACTTCCCCTGAGGGAAAAGCCACCCCTGAGCCTCAGCATCTGATGTCAGTTGCTAGGGAGGCCAGGGAGACCATCCTAGACAGTCTGCAGGACAAGGCATTCTTTGCTGGCATTTTGTTGAGCATATTCTTTGCGTATTATCTGTTGTTTCTGCTGTGTTTGTAATGGTGGCATTAGTGTGGATTGTCCCCTTTTTTTCTCCCCACCCTGATAGCTGCCCTGTAGAGACCTCGAGTGGATCCTGAGCAAACCGGACTGCCCACACCAGCCATAGACCACATCAGTGGTTTCCCGAGAGGGGGAGAGAAAGTTCCAGCCTTCCCACCCAAAGGTCCACTGGAAGATGGAGACCCTCCTCACCACATGCAGCCACCCCGTGGATGCCTGCCATCAGTGCACTAAATTCAACTGGGGAGGGAGGCAAAATTGAAGAGAATTCCAGCACGAACTAAACTGAAATTAAAAAAATTAAAAATCAAATAGGATTTCTATAAGAAAACTTCGCATGGATTAGCGTAGGCACCGCTTCTGAAATTTAAAATACATCAGTGACACCCACTGTGTCTTCTCCTGAGCACACGCTGCTTAGAAGGGGCCCACTGAAGCCCTTTCTGCGTGATCGCAACACCCACCAGGCAGAAGCAAGAGGATTGCTGCTAGTTCCAGGCCATCCTGGTCTACAGAGTGAGCTCCAGTCCAGTCTAACTCTGTCCCCTGAACACTAGACATATTTTAATTGCCATTGATTTTTAAATTGGCACAGTCCTGGAAGGTCTAGCTCATTCTCCACAAAACCAATTAATTTCCTCGGACAACACTTCAATAGTGGAAGGCTGCGGGCTTTTTTTCCATCCTGAGGGCAGCTGGTTTTAATAGGCTTTTCTAAATCTTAGTATGGTCCCTGCCATAAATGTCTGGAGACTTGTGGCTAGCCCTTACTTCTCATAGTAAAGGGAAATAAAGTTTAGCAGGTTCTGTTCCTGCTAGGAAGGAACAAGCCACCAGGAGACAGACTTCGCCCACACAGTGCCTCTGCCCTGCCCCAGCCCTTGCTTCCCTCAGATGAAAACATTTTGTGTCAGGATGTTCTAGCTTGCTAGAGGCGAGGACAACCTGTCACGCTTGGTCTTGAAGTAAATAAATGGGTGTAGCTATCAGAGCATAGGACAAATGAATGTAATTTAGAGAATAGCGTGCAGCAAATGCATATCGTATTTTATGGATTTGGTGGCACAAATCTCATTCATAGCAATTCTTTTACTTTAATCCCCGTAACCACCTTAAAAAACCTCTTTTGCTTTCACAATTGCTCTCTGACAGATGAGGAAATAGGACCAGGGAACTTAAAGGCTACTGAGAGCGATAAGACCTAAATCCAGGACTGCTGAGCTGAGTTTACTCCATGTCCACCATGTACCTCCCAGGAAAGCCCCAAGATATGACTACCCAGAGAGGCTTTCTCAGTCCTCACTGTTGCTTTACTTGGCGGAAATATATCCCTGAAATATCTACTTGCAAAAATCTATTTACAAAACTAAGACTCATTGTCTCCTGCTGGAAGGATAAATGCTATGGGTAAAGCTGCATCATTTAATTATATTATTATCATTATCATTATTATCATTAGAACTAACCAGAGTGGACTAGGGAGATATCTCAGAAGTAAACTGTTTGCTGAGAAAACATAACCATCTGAGTTTGGATCTTTAACATCCACACACAAAAAAAAGCCAGGTACTGCAATATACAACTGCATCCCAAGCACTGGAGTTAGGAAGTAGGAGATGAACAGATCCCCGGAGCTCATTGGCCAGCCAGCCTAGCCCAGTCAATGAGCTCAAGGTTCAGGGAGAGACCCTGTCTCAAAAAAAATAAGGTGGAGAGATAATAGAGATCACCCGATGCCAACAATGTGTATCTACATATTTTCTGGTCAGTTTTATGTCACCTTGACACAAACTAGAGTCATTTGGGAAGAGCAAACATTCGTTGAGAAAATGCCTCCATCAGACTGGGCTTTAGCCAAGTCTCTGGGGCATTTCTTAGTTAATGATTAATGTGAGAGGGTTCAGGCCACTGTAGATAGTGTCAACCCTAGGCAGGTGGCTCTGCGTTGTAGGAAAAGCAAGTTGAGTGAGCCATAGAGAGCAAGACAGTAAACAACATTCCTCCGTGACCTCTGCTTCAGTTCCCACCTCCAGGTTCCCTCCTCAAACTACTTCCCTGACTCCCTCTCATGCTGGACTATGCTGTAAGAGGAAATAAATGTTTTCCTCACTGAGTTGCTTTTGGTTGTGATATTTTATCACAGCAACAGAAAGCAAAGTAGAACCCATGTGCATGTACCCACATGAACACATACATACACAACACACAACTGGCACTAGAACCTAGGGATGGAAACAGGTGCACAGACTTAGGGGTGGTTCAACATTAGAGAAGCTGTAAGATTGGCTACGTAACTCCCAGATACCCAGAGAGCAGCAGGAGTAAAGTGGGAATGTGCTGACCATGAACTCCCAGGCTCTTTGGGTAATAACAGGAGCCAGTGTGCACTATGAAGCCTCCAACAGGCTACATACCACACAAACAACTCTACAGAGTAGGAAGAGCATCCTCAGTTACAGAGAAGGAAACAAAGGAACTGACTGACAAGTTCCATGCTAACCAGAGAAAATGCCCAAGTTGCCTGATGTCCAATAATGAACAAGTAGCCCAAAGCCTTTTGCCACTGTGCCAGACTCAACCTTGTATTAAAGGGAGCAAATATGTCCATGTGCAATGAAGTAGAGGGAAGAGGACTCTCCTGAGTAGACTGATGTAGCTACCATGTGGCATCAAGTTTGAAAATTGACTCCATTCTAAATAAAGAGCAAGATAGCTTGCCTGAAGCACAATTTGGGCCTCCCTATTTTTTTTTTCATTTCCAAGTTCTTTAAAGTCTTCTAATTTCCCACTGTAGAAAACTCCATCCTCAATCACACACTTCCAGGGACCTTCATTAGTCCCATGAGTTACTGCCTCTGCCTAGATTACACTTCTCCTCAGAGAGAAAATAACAAGCTGGCTGTGGGACTCATTATTCAACTCTTATTAAATAGAAAGGAAGATCATAAACTCATTCCGTAGGGAAGTTCTGAAAACCAAAGGTGAAGTTTCCACTCAGAGTCAATGGAAATGTCTTCTCAATTCTCAAGTCATGTGACTACCAAACCAGACTTCTCCCCAACCATTGCTACTCCGTACCCACCCCATGCACTGGTCTCTCATCTGCAATCATTCAGCCCTATAGTCCCTTTTTCTGGGGCTGGAGAATGGCACAATTGATAAAGGACTTGCAGCATAAACATGCAGAGCCAAGTTCAATCTCCAGAACCCACAGTTTTTCAGTGACAGGCACAGAGCTATGTGTCCATCATCCCACTGCTGAGGAGGCAGAGACAGGTAGATTCCTGGGGCTGGCCAGTCTGTTTCACCAAAGATGTGAGCTTCAAGTTCACTGAGAGTCCCTATTTCAAAAAGTAAGGTAGAGAGCAGTCGACAATTTTTGTCACTCCTGGGTCTCCATATAAATGTATATTACACACAAAACCACAAAACTCTATTTCTGTAGTGCCCAGCCTGTGTACAACACTAGGCAAGGATCAGGTGGAAAAGCTAACACCATCTCTTTCTGGTGCCCATGGTCTCCATAAGGAAAACGGTCTTTGGGATGGGTGCTGGTTGGGACTACAGTGATCACCAACAAACTACCTCATTTTATAGATATGGAAATTGGAGCCCAGACGGTGAGTTAAACCATTCAAAGCTACATTTGGGAGTAGTGGGAAATCTGGTCCTGGTAGCCAATACTCTTGACACCTATCCTATTTTTCCATACAACATGCCAGTGGTGAATGCCAAGGGTCAGGGGAGATTAATCAAGGTGCCTCAGTCAGTGGCAAGATAGAATACAGCCAAAAGGGTGAAGGGAAGACAATTTTGTAGAGGAGGTACTATCTCCAGTGGCCTAAAATGGTGTAGGAGGATCATCTGTTTATGTGTTACTTTCATTGGTTAATAAAGAAACTGGCCTTTTGATAGGCCAGCCCTCAGGTGAGTGGAGTAGACAAAATAGAATTCTGGGAGGAAGAAAGCAGAGTCAGGCAGACATCATGATTCTCCGACCCGAGACAGATGTAGGTTAGGATCTTTCCCGGTAAGCCACCACCTCGTGGTGCTACACAGATTATTAGAAATGGGTTAATCAAGATGTGAGAGTTAGCCAATAAGAGGCTAGAACTAATGGGCCAGGCAGTGTTTAAATGAATACAGTTTCTGTGTAATTATTTCGGGTGAAAACTAGCCAGGCAGCTGGGCACTGGGAATGCAGCCCACCGCTCCTTTCACTACACTAAAAGACTAAAGAGATGAGTGTTTTGAGTTCAGGGGGAAGGGACAAAAAGTGCTCCATGCGGAGGTCAGATAGCCAAAAGGTGCAGGACAACAGAGTGGAGTCTATGGGTTTGGTTAGGATGAGGAGAGAAGAAAGGAACAGACAAACAGGTGGGAATTAGTTAGGGTACTCTGTGCTTTGGAAAGATGCTTCCAAAATTTAGGTACAATCAAGAGTTGGACTTTTAAGAAATGATTAGGCCATACAGTGCCTAATACGTGGGAATAGGGTCCCTTAGAGAGACATTTCATACAGCCTGGCATATGCTTGCTCTTCCACTTTTTGCTAGGCTGAGGATGTGGCAAGAAAGAGTTCACTAGACATTAGAAGCTGCTGCCTTTCTATGGACCACCTAGTTTCCACGGCCATAAATGATAAATTAACATTCTCTCTAAGTTACCCAATTTTAGGTACTCTGTGACAGTAAAACAGTTCCCTAATACAGGCAGAATACTGACTGCAGCAAAGGAGGTAGTTGCTGTGGGGGCAGCAGTGGGGTGAAGCTGACCACTCCACATACGGGATGCCCAGATTGGAATCTACATACTCAGATGTATATTCTTTTCTACCTTTCAGAGCTCTGATGTGTCTGGACAAGGGGAGAATTCCAGACTCTTCTGAATCTTGATCCATGGCTATTCTCACTATAGAACAGTCTGTGACTTTGGAAAGGGCAGGAACCAGATGCCTGACTTTTCTCCCAGCCCACCTCCATTACACTGTGGCGTCTTGTTACTTCTCAAGCCACAGTCTAGCAGTGATAAAGGCTAGTGTGCAGTCTACAAAGCTAAAGAGAATGTCTGCCCTTCTCCACCCAAGACATAAGTGTTCACACTGCTGACATTGGATCTTAATCAAAATAGAGCAGAAGAGAGATTGTTCTAACAGTCTTGGGAGTGCTGTGTGAGATCTCTGGATATATCATTCTGACTCACTCCTAAAGGCTTAATCACTCCTCTGTCACTAGCAACTCAGAAATCTGATACGAGTGGCTAGCATAAGCCTTAAACTGGATTAGCAAAAGTCAGCTGTAAAGTATTTCTATTAAGGCACTCCCATATACTTTTCAAAATACAAAATGAACTAGCCACAATGTTCTCACTTCACTCACAGGCATAAAAAGCACACCTCGGGAGACTTCAGCAGCAGTGTTGCTGGAAATCCTGGCATCTAGTTTGCTTGTTTCTTTCTTTTTTCCAGGTTGATCTTTGTTCTAGTAATTTAATGAAAATGTGGGCTCAGGACTATAAAAGAAAGGTCTCAGTCTAGAGATCTAAAATTTGTGATTTGGAGCTTCTTCATTCTTCATATTTCCCTTGACTTAAACTTCAAATCAAAGGAAAGAGAGGCTGGGTTTTTCCATACAGATCTGATGAAGAGGGTATTAAGAAAATGGGAAAGGAACTGTGATGCCATTGGTCTAGTGTGTCCCTGAGAAGCCTGCCCCAGGCTTCCAGTCCTTAGTTTTGCTGGAGAGGTTGTGGAGAAAGGGGTACCCTCATCCATTGCTGGTGGGACTGCAAACTTGTGCAACCACTTTGGAAATCAGTGTGGCGGTTTCTCAGAAAAATTGGGATCAACCTACCCCTGGACCCAGCAATACCACTCTTGGGAATATACCCAAGAGATGCCCTATCATATGACAAAAGCATTTGTCCAACTATGTTCATAGCAGCATTATTTGTAATAGCCAGAACCTGGAAGCAACCTAGATGCCCTTCAATGGAAGAATGGATGAAGAAAGTGTGGAATATATACACATTAGAGTACTACTCTGCGGTAAAAAACAATGACTTCTCGAATTTTGCATGCAAATGGATGGAAATAGAAAATACGATCCTTAGTGAGGTAACCCAGACCCAAAAAGAAGAACATGGGATGTACTCACTCATAATTGGTTTCTAGCCATGGATAGGGGCCACTGAGTCTATAATTTGTGATCCTAAAGAAGCTAAACAAGAGGGTAAACCCAAGGGAAAACATATAGATATCCTCCCAGCTATGGGAAATAGTCATGACTGATGGGCAAAAAATTGGAATCTTGGGGGTGGGGTGGGATGGGGATGAGGGGGGATGGGGAGAGAAAAGTGTGAAGGAGAGGATGAGGGGAACTGGGGGAATCGGGGTGAATGGGGATAAAGAAAGGTTGGATAGGGGAGCAGGGAAACTCATACCTTAGGTAAGGGAGCCACCTAAGGGGTGACAAGAGACTTGAACTTGGAATGGCTACCAGATGCCCAGGGCAATGTCCCCAGTTAGTTCATTGGGGCACCTGAGGATAGGGAACCTGAAATGAACCTATCCTATAATCTTACTGATGAATATCTTGCATATCGCCATAGAACCTTCATCTAGCGATGGATGGAGATAGAGCCAGAGACCCACACTGGAGCACCGGACTGAGCTCCCAAGGTTATAATGAGGAGCAGAAGGAGAGAGAACATGAACAAGGAAGTCAGGACCATGAGGGGTGCACCCAACCACTGAGACAGTGGGGCCGATCTATTGGGAGCTCACCAAGGTCAGCTGGACTGCTACTGAAAAAAACATGGGATAAAACCGGACTCTCGGAATGTGGCGGACAATGAGAGCTGACGAGAGGCCAAGGAGAATGGCACAGGAACTTTCATCTGGCGATGGATCGAGAGAGAGACAGAGACCCAATTTGGATCAACCGTCTGAGCTCTTAAGGTCCAAATGAAGAGCAGAAGGAGGGAGAACATGAGCAAGGAAATCAGGACCACGAGGCGTGCACCCACCCACAGTGACAGTGGAACTGATCTATTGGGAGCTCTCCAAGGCCAGCTGGTCTGGGACTGAATAAGCATGGGTTGAAACTGGACTCTCTGAACATGGCGGACAATGAAGGCTGATGAGAAGCCAAGGACAATGGCACTAGGTTTCGATCCTAATACATGAACTGGCTTTGTGGGAGCTTAGCCTGTTTTGATGCTCACCTTCCTGGGCCTGGATGGAAGTGGGAGGACCTTGGTCTTCCTGTAGGGCAGGGAATTTGGACTGCTCTTCAGTAGCGAGAGGGAGGGGGAATGGACTGGGGGGAGGAGAAGAGGAGTGGGGATAGGGGAGGGGAGAGGGGGGAGGGGGCAATGTGTGGGAGGAGGGGAGGGAAATGGGAAACGGGGAGCAGTTGGAAATTTTAATTAAAAAAGAATAAAAAAAATATATAAAAAAAAAAAAAAATTCAAAGTGATAAAGCTATCCCCAGATCTGAAGAAAAGGTGAGTTCTTAACATGGTATCTGATATCCTAGAGATTCTGAAAAGCATGCTCTTTTGTTTTTAACATGCAATGCTCAACTTGCAAGAGGGCAAGACAAATGCTCAGAAAACCAGAGATAAAGCTGGAAATCACACGAGGCAGGGAAGTACTTAGGCTGTCCTGGAGGGCAAGGAAGTCTTACTGGGAGAAGTGGAGGGCAGAGAGTAGGAACTTGGAGTATGCATTGAACTGTTTTCTGTCTAACCCAAATTACAGAAGGAAAAGGGGTGAAGGTATCTGTTAGCCAAAACAGGAAATAAAGACATTTGTCACCCTCTGCCTAGGTTCTGTATTCAGACCCAAAAGTCTTTAAGATGTAGACTTTGCTTTATGTTTCTAAGATATATATGTATATATAGAGATGTATATATGTGATATATACCTTACATATATGTTTTATATATGAGTGTATATATAACAATGTAAACATTTTAAAGACTTTTACATCTAAAGTTGATGCTCCAGTGTACAAAAATTCTTAATCTAAGAAATCAAATCCTATTTTATGTTGACAGTCTTCCTAATAGCAGTGGGAACACGTATAAAACTGCCTTAGACAGTTATGGGTTTTTGTGCGGGATCACTGTCTTAGAGAAGAAATAAGAGTCATAATTTTACAAATTAAACACAAAAGAAAAAAATGGTTAGGCCAGGCGGTGGTGACACACATCTTTAATTCCAGCACTTTGAAGGCAGGGGTAGGCAGATCTCTGTAAGTTCAAGACCTGGTCTACAAGAACTAGTTCCAGGACAGGCTTCAAAGTTACAAAAAAAACCCTGTCTCAAAAAGCAAAAAGAAAAGGGGGGGGGGTCAACAATGAGTCAAAAGACATAAAACAGCTAGCAATATTTTAAGTCCAAGAATTTCACAAAGGGGAAGCACAGTTTTAAAAGGTATAAATATAAATACATCACCAATGTATTTATACATACAAATATAGAATAGGTGTCTAACTACAACACTGAGAACATTGTACTATCTCAATACTACATGTAGAAACACAATCACTCCTTACAAAACAATGAACAAATTCAGTAAAATGCCACTTAAGTGAGGTGAAAAGTAGTGACCTGAATGATCTAGGAGCGTATACCAGAGGCAGGACAATAGAACAAAAATAAGAGGCGTGAAATTGGGGCTTAAGACCTACTCAGAGAAGGAGAAGTTTCAGATAACGTCTAATAGAAAATCCAGGGAAAAAGTAAGACAATAGCAGAAAAATTATAATGTCTAGATACGTTTCAGAATTCACAACAAAAGCTTTCAAGGAGGGAAGGAGACATCAAAAGGTGTTTATGCTTAGATACCCAAACACATCATATTGAAACTCAAGTATGCCAGACACAAAAAGAAAACCTTAAGTTAAGAAATTGAATTCTAAAGTTCTTAGTTTTTAAGAATAAAAATAAAGAGCAACAAGCTGAAATAAAATGCTGAAGATGCTAAATAAAAAAATAAAATGTTTATAATTCTATTAGAAGAAATTATTATTTAGGAATGAAGAATTTTAAAAATCTCATAATTGATCATTCACATTCCTCAGAAAGAAACTGAATTCAGATAAATAAAACAAACATATTATAATACTGTACAAATGTACAAAATAATGGATGGCAAACTTTACAGGCAAAATAGAAAAGGGCTGGATGAGAGTTTAAATTTCTTATGACTTTCTTTATGTTATTCGGAGAAGGAAAGATAAGCCAAGGTAGTCTGGATGATAAGCTAAAATCTATTAGAAAACATTACAGGTAGTCATTTATAAAGCAGAAATAAACTATTTAATATAGGGCTTCTGATCCAGATGACAAAATTATTTTTTTCTGTTCTATATGAATATTTCTATTTTTTAATTTTTAAATTTATTTTACATACCAACCACAGTTCCCCCTCTCTACTCTCCTCTTCCCTTCCCCCCACTTCCTTTCTTAACACTACTCCACCCCACTTGCCCCCACCACCATCCACTCCTCAGAAAGGGTAAGGCCTCCCACAGGGAATAAACAAAGCCTGACATATCAAGTTGAAGCAGGACCAAGCTCTCTTCCTTGCATCAAGACTGAGCAAGGCATCCCACCATAGGGAATGTGTTCCAAAAAGCCATCTCATGTGCCAGGAACAGGTCCTGGTCTCACTGCTAGGGGCCCCACAGAAAGAGCAAGCTACACAACTGTGGCCCACATGCAGAAGGTCTAGGTCAGTTCCATGCAGGGGCCCTAGCTGTTGGTCTAGAGTTCATGAGCTTCCACAAACTCAGATCAGCTGTCTCTGTGGGTTTCCCTGTCAAGAGCTTGAACCCACTTGCTCATATAATCTCTCCCGCCTCTCTTTGACTGGACTTCCGGAGCTTAGCCCAGTATTTGGCTGTGGATCTCTGCATCTGCTTCCATCAGTTACTGGATAAAGGTTCTATGATGATAACTAGGGTTGTCACCAAAGACAGAATTATTTCTTTTTTCTTTCTTTCTTTTAATTTATTTTTTATTAGATTTTAAAAAAAGAATACCAATTCAAATTCCCACTCTGTCCCCTCCTCCCATTCCCTCTGCACACCCTCTTACCCAGCCCCCCTCCAATCCTAAGAGAGGGCAAGGCACCTTACTCGGTGGAAGGTCCAAGACCCTCCCCACTACATCTAGGCTAAGCAAAATATACATCCAAAGAGAATAGGATCCCAAAAAGCCAGTATATGTAGCAGAGACAAATCCCAGTGCCACTGCCAGTGGCCTCTCAGTCTGCCCCGGCCATACAACTGTCAAGCACATTCAGAGGGACTAGTTTGGACCTATGCTTGTTCCTTCCCAGTCCCGCTGGAGTTGGTGAGCTCCCATTAGCTCAGGTAAACTGCTTTAGTGGATGAACCCCTCATGGTCTTGACCTCTTTGCTCATATCCTCATTCCTTCTACTCTTCAACTGGACCTGGAAGCTCAATCCAGTGCTCTGATGTGGGACTCTGCCTCTGTTTCCATCTGTTGCTGGACAAAGGTTCTATGGTGATATTTAAGATAATCGTCAATCTGAATACAGGACAATGCCAGTCCAGGCACCTTCTCGACCATTGCCTAGCTAGAATTATTTCTAAACACATATTGTGATAAATGTAAAGAGTATGAACTTGTTAAAAGACAATGACTGAAGCTGTATTTGTGAAAAGTGAAATAAAGCAGCCAAAGAGATAAAGCCACAAATACATAGATAGTAAAAATATAAAGAAAATCAGATTAATCAGTCCAAAAATATCAAAATGTGGTTCATATTCACTGCAGGTAAATATCACAGACTCTAGAAAAAGCTGCCCAAGTTTTCATCTAAGCTATTCTGTCCTCTAGCTATGTGACTCTGACAAGTCTCCCTGTACATGTCTCCTGAGCTTTAAACAATGTGAGTGACATAGCACCTACCTCAAACGACTGAGTTATTTTTGTAGCAGTACTTGGCAAATATTAAGTAGGCACTACAACTATTTTTATTATATTAACATAGAAGGGAAGACTTTAAATTGGAAAAAGAATTTGAGATTCAGAAAGCTACAAAAAATTATGAAACAACTCACCATATAAATTAATGCAGTAAAATTCACAAAATTATAGGAAACATGCCAAACTCATGATCTCATCTTGAGACTTCTATATCATTCACACATACACACACACACACACACACACACACAGAGAGAGAGAGAGAGAGAGAGAGAGAGAGAGAGAGAGATCTGAAAGAAAGAAAATTAGACTCTTAGTAAAATACAAGAAGGATGTTATAAACAGACTCTGAACCTAAGAATGAAGCTCTTGATTTAAAATAAATCATTTTGTAGTAGGGCTCTAAAGAACAAGGGTATTTCTTTTAAGGTAATCTATTTAACTTAAGCACTAACATGGGTTCACAAGTAAATAAAACCGGTACCAACTACTCTTTTAACAGAGACTAGTGCAGTGGAGGGGTTGGCTTGGGATTACTCAAAATATAAACCCATATATTTTTAATAAATTTGAGAACAAACCTGAAAAAATAAGGAACACTTTGAAAAATAAGCTTCCACATGGCTCTACCACACCATCAATGTAACAAAAACAGAGCCCAAATATCTTGCAGGAGTGGCATATTAAAAGACTATGTAAAAACACACGTGGAAATGAAAACAACAGGCTCAGGGTGGACAGAAAGAGTAGTGAAAGTCTTAAAATTCAGGCTCTGCTATGGACTGCCTTGACATCTGGTGAGATCAGGAGAGCCTCAGAAAGCTAAACCACAAGTTCCTACTCTGCTCCAATAGTAAGGTCCTTTATACAACCTTTCTTATTAGGGGACATGTACAGTTCCTACCTATCTCCCAGTAGCAGGGATGGGCTCCTTGCAGCCCGTGTAATTATTCGAGCAGGCCAATCATGTCCTCCTGTGAGAACCTTTTGATATCACAGATCCTGTATCCCACAGCCCATTTGTTCACATTGCTCCCAAGTCCTACCCATGTGGCCCTGGGAAGTATGTAGCATTCACCAGGCTCCTTAGTAGGTGATGGTAAATCCCAGGGTCACATGACACATATTCAGCTAATCTGGGATGGGCATCTTCCCTCACTAAGGGGAGGAATAGCAGGTGACTATAACAAAAGGAAATAAACATTAACAGCCCTTTCCTTAAACAAACAAAAGCCAGGCACTGAAGCAAAGATGACAGCCATTACCACCTTTGAAATCTCAGCAGCACATGGGTATCTGTTATGATTGCCTTCTGTACTCGTCTTAATTTTTAGAAAATATGCACAAATTAAAAAAAATGTAAAGTCAGGCATGGTGGTGCACTTGGGACACTAAAGCGATGTGGTTAGGAGTTCAAGGCCAATGTGGGCTTAAGTGAGTTACAGAACAGCCTGCTTTACATAATACCCCTGCCAATAAATAAATAAATGAATAGATAGATAGATAGATAGATAGATAGATAGATAGATAGATAGATAGATAGATAGATAAATAAGATATACTGCTAGAAGGATAAGTTCCCACGTACTCCCTTCTGGCTGAGACATGTTAAACGTGGTGCTAATTTACACAGACGGTTTGACCAAGGCAAGAGCCACTAAGAAAACCGATCACACGTATTGTTTATTTGTTTGCTACCATTTGTGATTTGCCAGTTTTGTTTCCTAGCTTTATTTTATGAGGACAACTCTTCACGTTAGAGGAAATAGGAAAGAATGATTTGCTCAAGGTAACTAATTAAGAATCCTGGTCAGCAAACTAGGCCCTCTGAATGTGGGTGACAGTTGTGTGGCTTGGGCAGTCTATGGGGACACTGGCAGTGGGACCAGGATTTATCCCTAGTACTTGAACTGGCTTTTTGGAGCCCATTCATTTTGGAGGGATACTTTGTTCAGCCTAGATATAAAGGGGGAGGGCCTTGGTTCTACATCAAAGTGATGTGTCAGACATTGCTGACTCCCCATGGGAAGCCTTACCTTCTCTGAGGAATGAATGGGAGGTGAGTGAGAGGAAGGTAGGGGAAGCAGGAGGAAGGGACGGGGAGAGAACTGGGATAGGTATGGAAAATGAGAAAAGATCATTTTAAAAATAACTAACTAATTAATTGATTAATTAACAGAATCCTGGTCAGTAGAGCTGGACAGGAAGCTCACTGGCTAAGAGGAGGACCCGATTCCTTTCCCAGCACCCACGTTGAGGACTCATGTCTGTCTATAATCCCAGGTCCAGATGCTCTCACATCCTCTTCTGGCCTCCTGGAGTGTGCGGCATCCATTCACACAGACAAATAAATAAAAGTAAACTATAAATACAGAAGAATTCTGGTCAAAGTAAAAAACAGTTTGGGTGGCTAAATATTAAAACTTCAATAAATCAGTGGAACAGGATGACAAGAAGCAGATGGAGGCATAGGTCAGGATACAACATATGACAGAGGCAGCATTTCAAGGCAATTCCAAGACCGTGGTTTATTCAACAGAAATAAATTGGCTAAGTATTAGTGGGATAGTCAGTAAACTATTGGTTAAACAAATGAGTTCACCTTTACTCGTGGCCTGCACATCAAAGCTGAAACAAAAATACAAAAGTCTGAGTCAAGGGTTAGGTAATGTGGGATTCTGGAAGAATATTCTACAAGATCCCAAATGTTCAAATCAGTGAGAAAAGGGCAGATTCATTTAGATAAATGAAAAGTGCTTGGTCACCATGTCTCTAGACATTATAAAATTTGGAAAAGGCAGGGAGCAGAAGCTTCTTGTATCTTATTGAGAGCTCTTAAAAATTAATAAGGAATAAATAACCCAAAACAAAAATGGCCAATTAACAAAGGAAGGAAGGCAAAGGGAGAACATATGTTATCATAACAAATGAAGCAGAAAAGAGCAGCAATTCGTTTGATCATTTTATTATTAATAAACATAAGGAGCCTAAAAATATTTTCTTTCTGAAGTGGAAAAGCACCAAGTGAGGTGTTTACCTCCTGATATAATTCAGGTAGGTTTCACCACAAAACCTTGTGTTGAAGACTTGGTCACCAGCCATAACCCACACTGCACATATACTACTACCCAAAGCCCATATATACCAACTGCCCATATCCAACACATAGTACCAGCCCCAAACCAAACACCGCCATCTACCCACACCTCATACACATCACCTACCCATACCCAACACATACCACTTACATACGAACACATACCATCCACCCACACTCCACACCCACACTACCTACATACATCCCACAATTCATGCATACTACTGCTTCTCCCCATACTACCTACCCAAACACAACAAATACTGCCTACCCACATCCTACACATCTAAGCTCCCCATATTCTATACCCTACACTTCTCCCAACCCTCCACCTTCACTCCACACTCACTGCCTACCAACAACCCACACACCATCTACCCATGCCCTCAGACCCACTGTCTACCATCCCCTATCATTACCTACCCATACTCTGGACCCACACTGCTCACACATGCACTGGGTACTCCTCTACCCCCCCTACCTATCCACACTCCCCCCAACACATAGTCAAAAGAGTTCAGTTTCTACAGCTCTGACGAATCCTCCAAAAACCTTTCCCTCATTTCTGATGGTGGCCTCACATGCTACTGGTCACAGAAGCTTCCATGACATTCTGAAGTTCTCTAGTCCCTCTAAACTTGTTGACCTTTTATGTTGATTTCTTTTCTCTGCTACTTGTTGTAGGGTTCCTCTGATACCCAGAAAGCTGCATGGTTAGCATATTTCTTGAAATGGTTATTTTTTGGAAGTCTCAGAGTTATCCCAGATGCTGCACTGTGACCATCATACCACAGTTGGTTGAAATTACCAAACATGAGTAAATTACAGAGAGCAAGGGCACAGAGAATGGGCATCACTGAGGAAGACTCTCGAGTCAGAGCGCAGTGCATCACTCACTGGTAAGTCTTGCCAAGACAATAGAAAAGTCTGCCATGAAGCTCTCATTAATAGAGGCCATGGAATAATACTCAGGGCACCAGAAAAACCACACAGGGGTCATGTTCAATAAATCATGCTGGAAGCCGGGCGGTGGTGGTGCACGCCTTTAATCCCAGCACTCGGGAGGCAGAGGCAGGCGGATCTCTGTGAGTTCGAGGCCAGCCTGGTCTACAAGAGCTAGTTCCAGGACAGGAACCAAAAGCTACGGAGAAACCCTGTCTCGAAAAACAAAAATAAACAAATAAATAAATAAATAAATAAATAAATAAATAAATAAATAAATATCATGCTGGAATGATGGTGTCAAATCACACACACACACACACACACACACACACACATACGCAACCCACAGTCTGTTCTGAAGGTCATTCTCTAACTTGAATAAAGAATAAAAAAATTATATCAGTCTGCCATAGCCATATTGCATGGCCCATTCATCCTATGAATTCATCCCACTCCCATAATACTTAATGAGAAAGGATTTCACAGGAGCCAGGGGTGGAAAATAAATACCACATTGAGGTATGTGCTTGTCGTTGGGTTAAGAAGGACTCAGGGCAGGCGAAAGGTACATGGCACACTGACAGTACTGAACTAAAGACCACAACATTCCATTTGGAAAGCTCAAAGGAGATGGTCTGCCACATTCCTGAGAGAAGCCTTCCAGTTCCAAGGAGCCCTTCAGTGCTCCAGAGGGAGCCAGACACCACACTGAGAAGGAATAGGCTTCCGTGGCCCTCCCCGATTTTTAATCAGTTTCATCCACTTAAATTTTTTGTAAGCTTAACATAAAGGGTTCTATTCTAAGAAAGATAAAAAAAAAAGACATGGTTCAAGAATCTGGTTTGATACTCTATCTATATATGCATATTATATATATGCATGTATATAAATGCCCAAAAGCATGCAAAAAGTTAAGCATTAACCAAGATCACACAATGAATTAAAAGCATACAGCTGTCTCTGCTTGCCTTACATTCACTATCCCTCTTTTTTTCTTTTCCTTTTAATTTACACTGAGCCTGCAGGGTAAGCTCCAAAAACAAACATTTGAATGTCAGCGGGAAAAGCTAATCAGGGAGCATTAGCACCATATTCACGGAGGAATCTGGAACCTTTTCCCAGCTAGACTGAGAAGGCATGCATTGCCACTGGTGCAGCAAGCAGGGCCTTCCCCTTCCTGCTCCTGGCCTTCCCATCCCACATCCCCCACCCTCAGACACAGGCCATGGTCACAGCCCTGCTTTCTGCATCCTGTTGTCCAAGGTTTCCAAAGAGCTTGTTTGAGAAAACAGCAAAGAAGAGAATCCCATACTCACTCTGTGTGCTATGGACAAAGACAGAACTGACAACGTGCCAAAGGCACAAACATTTAAAGGGAACATTAGCCATTTTAGATGTTGGAAAGACATATTAATTTTTACCTCTAGTATTGGCCAAGAAAATAATGACATTATATATCCAAAATTCCAAAGGACTACAGCACTGACAATGAAACCTTTGTCTCTCTTCCAACTATTAAGTGCTATGCAACACTTTCACACACCAAATTCGTCAGAAATGCAAATGAACTGTTTGAGCTGCTCTTTCCCTGGCAACTGACATTTATTTTTACATAGTTGCAGATCTATACAAATCACTAACCCATACAATAAGAACCAGGCTTTCCTGAACCAGACATTTAAGGCTTCCTTCCCTGCAGGCTCCAGTACCTAAGAAAATCTCTAAACTGGCTGATTCGCAGACATGCCGGCTTTTCCCATTCCACCTTATCCTCTGACACACAAAAAGAAAGCTTATTCAAGGGGGTTGGACATGAGTCACCCAACTCTCTCCCACTACTCCGTTTTGAGCAGTCTCTGAAAGGGCCCCCTCCCCAGGTTGTCAATGAGCTTGGAACTCATCTCAGAAGGCTCCTATACCCAGAGCAAGTGGCTAGCTTCTACCTGCAGGAAGACTTCATCAGGAGAAGTGGTAATGGAAGCTTGTTTGCAGGGAGATGGTGAGGCAGACCAGTCAAGTGCACTGCCTCTCAACTACTCCTGGAAATTCTTTGGGTCATGCAGCATAACATCATAGTAGAGCCAAATAGTCAAACCCCCAATAGTAGTCACAAGGGCAGCTGCTGCCGTGGTCCCACCAGCTCCCAACTAAATCACCCCATGCACAAAAGAAAATGCAAGTTCTACAAAACAGACCTGTGTCGTTAATAGCACAGATGACATCTCTCCTTCTTTGGATCTTGGCAAACATTTACTTAATTCCCACTGAAAAGACTATCTGACCACAACACCCTCCCCCCCAGCCGCCGTGTGTACAACCTTTGAATAGAGCCACTACTTCACACAAACAATGCTGTCTTGAACGCTGTTTGAGCAAGCTACTCAAATACCTCCCCCCTGCACTCCTGCAGAGAGGACCAATGATTACTTTGCTGGTTCGGTGGCCCCAGAGAGTACTGGACTTGGCAGGGATGGCGACAGAGCAGGTGGGAAAGGCTGCAGAGCGGTGAGCTAGTGTGTGAATGAACTGAAGCCCTGCTGCCAGCCAGGCCTGGCGTTGGTGCTTTCTGGCAGGTGAAGCTGGCCATCTCCGGGAGGAAAGAAACCCCTTTTCCCTATCAATGTGACTGGAAATCTCAATTTAAGAAAGGGATACACGGGTCGTTTTTTCTAGGATTTGTTCAGTTTTCTTCCTTACTCTGCACCTCTCATGTGTCGGGGTTTTTCACAGACAGCTCACCTACTTAACCCCCAAAGCACCATTGTCTGAAACGAATTCTCAATCAGGAAACAAATTCTCAACCAGGAAAACTTGCCCAAAACTACATAGCCTCTGGCCTTGTGTCTCTTCCTTCTTTTCCCTCCACCAGATAAGGCCAAGCCTAGCGCCTACCACATGCACGCACACACTTGCATACCACACACTCACGCGTACACATACACACCACACGCGCGCGCACACGCACATCCCTTTCCCACTAGAGTACCTAGATCAGCGAAAAGCCCACCCCTCCCCACCCCCGCTCCCAGGTGGCTCGCAGTCGGGAACCCAGTGGAGCCTGGGAAAAGCGCCAGCAGCTCAGGACTTTGCACAGTGCTCCTGTGAATCTAGCAGCTGGCACACAGTGATTACACCTTGTACACACACACACATACACACACTTGCACACACGTGCGCTCAGGTCCCCACCGGTCTCGGGCTCCCGCTCTCCGAAGTTACCTCTGAAGCTGCTCGGGCCCTGGGCTCCTGGTCCTCCGCACGTCTTCTTTGGCTCCCTAAGGTGGTGGTCCACACAGTTTCCAACGCGTGCTTCTCGAAGGTTCCCTAACCAAAAGAGCCCTAGGTTCCAGAGCAGCCCAAGCTCTGCACTTGGGGCGACACCCCTGGCATAGGGCGACTTCAGCCCTTAGAGCGCGGGGTTGGGATCTGAAGCCCAGGCTAAGGTCGCGCCCGGACTTCCCTGGGCAGCCGGCAGGCAGAACCCTCATGCATGATGCTGGGACTCTCAGTGGTTGGGGGATGCGGCCTCAGCGTCCCGATCTGCCCCAACCTCGGTTTCTGAGGCTCGGTCTGTGCCACCACGTCACAGGCATGGATACCGTGGGCAGTTCGGGCCAGGAATCAGATGGCCGGAGACCCAGTTTGTCTTCTCCATCTTCTCCCGCCTGGGAAGGTGAGGCGGGCCGGACTCTCCAGCAGCGGGTGCGCGCTCCTTGGGGCGGGAGGGGCGGACCCGGGAGGGGCGCGGCAATACCACCGAGGGCGTGCCCCGCCAGAGGCTGCAGTCGCCTAGAGAGTGGGTGCCCGCACCCTCAGAACCCTGAGAAGGCCCCTGTTCTTCCCAGGGTCGTGCCTGCTGCGCCGGGGCAAAAGCAAGCAGAAACTGGAGCTTGAGGGAGCCTAGCGGCCAGATCCACCCTCGGGGTTCGTTTCTCCCTAGTTCCTGATGCTGAAGGTGACTGCGGCCCCCAGTGGCGAAGCAGAAGCTAACGGTGTCCGCCGCTCTCCTTTTCTCCCTGGGCACTCTGCTCGCCCTTCCGGGGCCTCAGACTCTGCAGTGCTCCGCGAGGCCAGGCCAAAGTGGCCGGCCGCTTCGCTCATTGATTTTTCCCTCTTGGCCGGTGCCTGCTTTATTGGTATCCAGATTGGAGAGCCTGGCGGCCACGTGACCAGCCCTCCCCAAACAGGCGCGCACACACACACAACCGAATAGATTTCCAAAAGTCCAATTGGATACATCTACATCGATCAGGACTGGAGGCCTCTCACAAGTCACCCTATACGCTGCAGTGGGACTGAAACGCGGTAGCCTGCCTGTGGTGCTACCATCTATAGAGATCTTCTCCCTCAGTTGAGGAAGTCACACCAATGGCGCTTTACAACACAAAATCAGTCACAGTTTCAAACTCATAGACCCCAAGGAAAAGAAAACCCCTACGCATTGGGGAAACAAATTGCTAGGGATAGCGCCATCTCTTAGGATCACAGTAGGCGGCTTTTCCAAGAGTTCAGTCAAATACGGGCTCCTGGCTAGGTTAGGGAGCTTTGGTCCGCATTCCGGCGTTGGGAGGTGGAGGGGGCTGGCGGGATGCAAGTCTCCATGGCAGCTTCCCTGGTGAGTTTCCTACTATGACTGGAAGCAACTGCATTCTAAAATATTCTAAAAGTGAACCTGCTAATACACGGATACTTTAAATAAGCCTCATGGGGTAATGAGTTGCCATCCAGATTTTCCCAGAATTCTGCCCAGGGCCAGGCAAGGCTAAAAACATATATACATATGTGTGTGTGTGTATATACATATACATATACATATACATATACATATACATATACATATACATATATATATACTACATACATAATCCATATATACATACTTTCTCTGTTTACTGCAGAGGAAAGATGAGGATGGAGAAAATGAGCAAGATCAGAATTCTCTTTAGGGACAGACCCTAGTTCACACATGGATACTTTTTGTCCATCATGAAATCTCCCTTGGGTGTGCTAAAATATATCTCAGTGTTAAAAAGATTGTAGTATCATTAAGCAAAGATGTTTTCTCTCCTTACCTGAAAACTATATAAGTACTTGAGACTATTTCTGACTTCATCTCTATTGAGCTTTGGTTCCCACAACTATAGAAGTGAAACCACAAGTCTCATAGGATTGCTCAGAAGATGGAGAAAAAAAAAAAGCCAGCATGTGTAAGTTTCATCACAGACAGTCAGTCAATGTGTGTGTCAGGAGAGACGAAGGAAGGAAGAGAAAGTAAGGGCAGAAGAGAGAGGAGAGGGAGGGAGGATGAGAAAGGATGGGGTGGGAGGGAGGAAGGAATAAAAGGAAAGAAAGGAAAAGGGGTGGAGAAAGGACTGGAGTCATAAAGAGAGAAGAGGAGAAAGGAGAAGGAAGAAAACATAAGCCCTTGTATCTTGGGGATCTAGGCAAAAGCTTGACTGTACCAATGAACAAGGGAAACCTCTCCCTCCTCTGGGCTGCAAGAGGAAAGTGTAGCTTCCTTTTGCCTCCTGAGAGATATTGCTGACTAAAAGGTGGGCTCCGCACGAAGGTCAGTGATCAACAGCATCCTTTACTGCTCTTCTGGGCAGCCCAAGAATCCTGAGTCCTCAAAGCTCCCATGAGCTCCAGGATTGTCACCCGTCAGTACAGTGTTTACCTGGAGCTTTCTAGGTCCCATCCCAGGAAACCTCACTAGTCTTGTAGAATGTCTAAGGACTTAAAAGGATACGTATTAAGCAGAAAGGAATCTCAGAGATTTAGACGCTGGTTTCAAATAATAGAAAAGCAGCTTCTATCCTGTAACTTAACCTCCTGCTGACCGTGTTTATAATGCCTGTTCCCAGAGGACCTCCGACACTGTTGGGAATGAACAGCATCAGGTTGTAGGAGACATAAGTCTTGAATTCAGTGAACAGAGTGGCTTCCCAGCCCTGTATCCTTGGCTGTGTGTCCAGTGGGTAGAGACTGGTATTAACAGATTGCTGATCATGCAAATGAAGCCCAGAAGGAGCTATAAACTTCTGAACCAGACTCCGCAGGTCTGAAAATAGAACGGAGTTCTTTCCAGGGGTTCACAGTGAACTCCTCCCTGAATTTCCTCAGCTGAGTTCGGGAGCACATCCAGGGCACCTCCACACTGTCCAGCTTCTCCAAATCCAACTAGAGACTGGCAGTATGTTTGAAAGGACAGGGGATATTTGTTTTTATTATTATTGTTTTTGCTATTTAAGACTGTCCAGATTTGTTATTACCTTATTTTGGAAGAAGCTGATATTGTGGAGTGTTGATGTTTGCACTTCCGAACCTTGGCAGCCAGAGTGTGGGCAGGTGGCCTCGGTTGACCATTCTCACTCTCTTACTTGAGGTTGTGGATTTGAAGCCAGCAACACTGTCTAAGTTTAGATATTGCTTTACACCCTTGTGGGGTGTGTGGAACCGTGACCTGGGGAGTTGTGGAGTGACAGGGTCTTAACAGGTCCTTTTTGTGGCATGGCATGGCATGGGATTTCAGCCCTCCTACCTCTCCCTCCAGGTTCCCCAGTCTTTGTGTATTTTCTAAGGTGCTTCTCCAGCCCGACTACCAGGCTTTTAACTCCTTCCAGTAAGTTCCTTTGCTGCCCAAGCAGGCAGAACCAGCGTCTGATAGCAGTAACTCAGAGTCCTGACTGCCTCGTATAAGGAAGATTGGCTTTGCATACTTGGAAACTCATACTCTGGAAATCCCAGATGGGGGCTCTGAGCTGTACGTAATAGAAGGCAGTGTTGGAACTGTATTCATGGGACCACAAGAGCGCCCACTGCTTCCTTCTCCACAGATACAGAACTCTGCCAGATGGCACATGCTCCATCATGTGAACCACTGTACAGAGGCGGGAGGCTTGGTTTCCTGTCCCAGAGCTATTATCTCTGACTCCTTGGGCCAGGTGCTACAGTCTTTGGACTTCTGTTTCACTTGTTGCATGAAGAGGTTGGCACTAGATGTTCTTAGGCACCTATGATGCTCTGAGGTTTAAGAATCCTGGGATTTATAGAGGAGAGTCCCCAAACATCCCAAATTCTAGCTTTTTACATTCAAATACGTAAGGCCTCTTGATAAGTTATCATGCTGGAGAGATAAAGGAGGGAGGGAAGCAGGAAAGGGAGAAGGTATTCCCATGCCTTATTTAGTCTCATCATGTGAGAAAGGAGAGAGAGATTTGCTGTTCTGATACAGTGTATATGGGGGAGACTCCGGTAATGTACTTTGGGGAGCAAGCCATTCTCATTACTGATGGAGGTGGTTCTTGTATTTTATCTGTTGCTTTCATTGGTTAACTAATAAAGAAAACTGCCTTAGCCCATTTGATAGGCCAAACCTTAGGTGGGTGGAGTAAACAGAAGAGAATGCTGGGAGAAAGAAGCCGAGTCAGTGAGTCGCCATGATTCTCTCTCTTCAGACAGACGCAGGTTAAGATCTTTCCTGGTAAGGCAGCTCGTGGGCTACACAGAATATTAGAAATGGGTTAGATCAATATGTAAGAGCTAGCCAATAAGAGGCTGGAACTAATGGGCTAGGCAGTGTTCAAAAGAATACAGTTTCCGTGTAATTATTTCGGGGCATAAGCTAAGCCATGCGGGCGGCCGGGTGCCGGGGACGCAACCCCGCCGCTCTTATTTCAACACATTACTGGTTAATTTGCCCCATCCAAATGGACCGTAGCCATACACTAAGGGGAAACCACAGTTCCTCCTTTCATTGGCATATCATTCACAGATAAAGTTTTTGTTACATTGAAACTTAAATCTTTGAAAGAAGTAGCTAAGAGTTTCTTCTGTTTATTCTCAACAGCACCCAAATATTCAAGAACATCCAAGGGGTTTGGGAAGCCAAAACAACAACTTTGTGTGGATTTGGGTCAATATATACAAAGCAAGAAAACTCACGACTTATATGCCCTTGTAAAACTTCTTTCAAACAAATCTCATGCACTTCTAAGTCCTCAAAATAAAGTACAAGGCCCAAGGTGTAAGAGGGTCTCCCCTGTATTTCCATGGCATTCTATCTAGGTAGTTCCCTAGGAGCCTAGCATTAACCTCACAATATACCCTTGAAGGGAAAGAGGTTCTGTCTGTTTCCTTATCACGACGTGACAGATGGGTGAACACACAGATTAAAAGGACTTCACCAAGGTCGTTTGGAAAAGGGGGGATTGTTAAACGCTGATCTGACATTTTCTCCAATAGGCTGGGCTTCAAAACGAATTAGATCTTAATTCAGCACACCAAATATTATTGTCTTCAGAGGAGAAGTCAACGGAAGGAAACATGATCCAGAAGAATGGTTACGAAAACTCCCTTGATACTGTGCATAGGTTGCTGGCGCTGTGAGTGGCGTTTTCTGATCAGATAAAGCCCGGTGTCTCCATCAAACAGTCTGGAAACCAAGCCTCCCTTTGAGATCCCCACTACATCCCCGAAGCTCTCTGGATCCTTGATAAACAAAACTGTTTTTTAAGGTTGGCACAAAAGGATGTGTCTCTGGGTTTCTGTTGAAATGGCCATTTACTTTATCTTCTCAGGGTCTTGAGGTTGCTGTACAACCTGTACTTCCCAGCACCATCTCTGAGCTAAGAAAAAAAGGCAACTTTGCTAGCATAGACCACAGGGTAGCATGCATCTACTCATACCATGAACACAGATTTCACCTGAATGCAATGCTGTTGCCAATGGCTAACAGTTATTTAGAACTTTTCATATATGAAGCATCTGTCCTAGGACTAATTTTACTTAGTCCCTATAAAAATTCTATAAAGTGGGTTATGTCTTTGTTCCCATTTCACAGATGGAATGTTGAAGCAGTGAGAGATTTAGTTCTTTTCCCAGGGTCACATTGCTCATAAGCACTGGGCCAGAGATTTGAGTCCAGAAAGTTTGAGTCTAGAACTTGTCTTCTATCTCGTATCTTCACAGGAGAGTAGATAAGTCACACATGGCTTTGACCTTAAAACGTTTTGCTCTCCACTGGGAGAAATAGACACAAGAAAGTTCTTAGAACTCAGGGTCCTTAATTAAATATGACTGAAGGGTCATAAGGATGAGAAGATGTAGTAGGATCGGTGGGCTGCGTTCCCGCCCAGCTCCCGCCTGGCTAGCTTTACCTGGAATAATTACACGGAAACTGCATTCTTTTAAGCACTGCTTGGCCCATTAGTTCTAGCCTCTTATTGGCTAATTCTCACATCTTGATTAACCCATTTCTAATAATCTGTGTAGCACCATGAGCTGGTGGCTTACCGCAGAGATTCTTAACCTGCATCTGCCTCGGAGAGGAGAATCATGGAGACTGCCTGACTCAGCTTCTTTCTCCCAGCATTCTGTTCGGTCTACTCTGCCTACCTAATTTTCTGTCCTATTAAAGGCCAAGGCAGTTTCTTTATTAACCAATAGACATATGACCCTCCTCCATCAAGAGGAGTATCACTTTGATGATAAATTGATTTATTGCTTTGCATAGGTAATAGATACAATGCTATAAAATTTTACAGCAAGTATTAGTTACCCAAAGAGTCATCCTCTCCTGGAAAAACCACTTTGCCAACTTCTTATAAGCCCTTCCATATGTAAACAATAAAAATAAAAGTCAATTAACACAGTGTTATTCTATTCAATGGTAAGTATCCCATACACATTATTTACATATTAATTTTTACCACCACAAAAATATTTTGGTGACTACTATATATTGTGCTTCTCTCTCTCTCTCTCTCTCTCTCTCTCTCTCTCTCTCTCTCTCTTTCTCTGTCTTACTCTTTTCTTAAATTTTATTTTGAGATTATATAATGACTTTCAAGGTGGATACCCAGATCTTCCCCAGATTTTTACTGCTGTAAATGTTGATGCAGCCGAAGTCCTCATGCACACCATTTCACACATTAGTGATTAAATACCTGCAGGACAAATCCTTGCAAGTATAACTGCTGAGGCAAAGGGCATATGAAATTTTAATGTATCAATATTGAAATTTTACCCTGCTTTGAGGTTCTATCAGCACACACTGTCCTTCACTTGGGGCTTCGGTTCTGCAACTCTTTCATTTCTCCTCCACTCCTTTGAGTGCTCTGCTCAAAGAGAATCAGTTTTCATGATTCGCTTTGGCTGTTTGAACACATTTCCCCTCTCCTTTCTCTTCTGTCCTTTGAACTTTGCCTATATATAAAAGGTTGATTGGTTACATGTATTTTGGAAACCATGGCATATACTCAGCCGAATTTTGTGACAGTATTTTTCTATTAAGTTTCTTCGCTAGTCATTTATGTGTTTGGTTGGGTGCTTGGTTGGATCCCTGTTCCATACTCTATTTTCTCTTCTTCTTTAAAAAAAAATATTTATTTATTTATTTATTTATTTATTTATTATGTATACAATATTCTGTCTGTGTGTATGTCTGCAGGCCAAAAGAGGGCATCAGATCTCATTACAGATGGTTGTGAGCCACCATGCGGTTGCCGGGAATTAAACTCAGAACCTTTGGAAGAGCAGGCAATGCTCGGGAATTGAACTCAGAACCTTTGGAAGAGCAGGCAATGCTTTTAACCACTGAGCTATCTCTCAAGCCCCTCTATTTTCTTACTTAAGGCTCCAAGATAATTTTTAGTGTTTATTCATTTTTGACTGAAATTTATCTTGGGAGACCTGACTCATCTAAGTGAGAAAGAACATTTCCAAATGATGTTACCTGGTTGTGAAGAAAGGGGAAGCCTCTGCTTGAGGAATGTGGCTTTTTACAAGGTTGCATGAGACACAAGGCTGAGAGTTAGGAAGGGTTTCAGCTTTACCCAGGTCCTGCCAGGCTGTTGTCATGTTGCTCGGGCTCCTTCTTCCCTCAGGTGACAAACTGCTCATTGGCCTAGGGTATGTTCCCATCTCCGCAAATTTCCACTATTTCAACATTAAAGCAAGTTTAAACACACTCTCACCACCAGGCTACCTGCTCTCTCCTGCTTTCTTCCAAACACAAGACTGTCAGGTTTCGGATTGAGATGTGCTGTCTTGCTTGGAGAAGTTCTAGTTTTACACTTAAGGAGCATATAAGGGCAGGTGTGTGTCCAGGTCGTCTTTACACCACACAATCATGTCTGTCACACTTAGAAAACTTCCTCTTTCGCTGTTCTTTTTCATCATCAAAAAAATGGAATCGCCATCATTTTTGTCATTTTGGAGGCCATTTCTGAAAGTACAAGAAGGTTCTTACTCTAGAAGTTCAACACCACTGGAGCTTAAGTGCTATCTACCTCAGAGAATTTCCCCTGCCCTGGCTGAAGGAGAAACAGATTTCAGTCGGACGCTGTGACAAGCTTACAGGAGGAACACAGCCCTCCCTGGACGTGGAAGGAGAATCCATGTGTTTGAAACCATTCTTTCCTGATCATTCAGTATATTGTCAGGCAGGTTCCTGCAACTTCTGTAACACTGTTGCTTAAAATGTGATGCTCAGGCTACCATGACCCCCAGACTGCCACATCCCCCCAACAGGAGAAATAAAGTAGACTAAACCTTTGGAAACCTCTTAACACCTCGACATGTGTGTGTTGGTTTTTCTTTTTATTTATTCTTCTCTCAGTGTTGACTCTCATAAGCAATTCTGTATTATTTTTGTGTGCCTTCCTTGACTTTATTGTAATTTTTTGCTGCATTAACTTTCTTGAAAATTTATAATTGTTGTAACTACTGTTCTAGCTATGCATTTTCATATTAACATGTGCATGTGTTGGTTTGAGCAAATTAGAAATTAAAAAAAAATGCAGTAGTCTTTCAAGGGACAGTTTGCACATCACTCACTGCTACGTAAAAAATCTCCTCACCTCAGAAGATATGGGTATCTGTGAAGCAAAATGTTCTGTGGGGTGGGTGGCGGATGACGGATCCTCTAACACTGGGAGGGTGAGCGAAGGCCAAAGGGAGTGACGAGATCGCTTCATATTGCACAGAAGAGAAGATGCTGGTCTATAAAAACTGAAGAATTCTAAGCTCAGCAGTGGTAAATACTTAATATAATGGTCAGGGCCAGGTACTGGTACCAGATGTGAAGGATTCCAAAGTGGCTTTCTTTTCTTTTCTTTCTTTCCTTCTTTTTTTTTTTTTTCCTATTGGTCTATTTGTGTGCATCAGCTAAGGGGATGCCTAACAAAATAAAAGCAAGTAACTTAGGGGTTAGTGTGGCTCACAGTTTAAGGGAGTACAAATCACCATGACAGGGAAGACATGGCAGGAGGAAGAGAAGGTGACTGGTCACATGGCAGTGGGGAAGTGGAGAGAAAAGAGATGTATTATGTCAGTCAGTTTACTTTAAATTCATCCTGGGTCCCCAGGCCTTAGGATGGTACAACCCACATTCAAGGTGAGTCTTCGATTCTCATCCAAACCTCTCTGGAAACAGAGACATGGCTAAAGGTGTGTCTCCTAGGTAGTTGTGTGACTTTTCTTGCGGAAATTTTGAAAGGACACTGGACCCCTCGAGCACGTGGCTATGGCAGGCCTTGCCCTTCTCCCCCATCCCTCTGCCTTGCTAAAACCCATTCGATTACATCCCTAAAGCTAACCACCAAGGTCTACTCCCTTATTTGGCCGCTTCCTCCTCCTAAGGCTGTCTACCAAATTCCAGCTATCAAAAGTCCCTTTTAGCTCACCTAATTAACATGCCCAATTAAAATTAAGCACCTCATCTTAACACAGGGTTCCTCCTTCACCTTTATAATAAACAGCCATTTGGCTATGGGTCATGTCTCTCTCCTCTCTATCCAGAGGCAGCCCTTTGTCCATCCAGGACAAATACCTCTGGTCTCTTTCCCTTGTACCCTTCCTCTTCTCCATGTCCCCCAACTCCTTTACCACCACATCCCATCCCACTCTAACACAGACCTCTCCTTCTTCTCCTCTTAAAAATTACACCTGCAAGGTCATTGCTGCTGCTGTTTTCTGGCTGAGTCGGAAAGCAGCCGCTTGAACTTTACTTCTCCACTTAATAAAGGATCTCTCAGCCAAAACAGGTATTAGGCTGTGGTTTGTGGCCAATTCCAGGTCCAAGAGGAAGCCCCCACCATTGGGAGCACTGGTGATAAAACAAAGAAACAGTTCCACCTTAGTCCAGTTTAGTGGCTGTGAATTTACTGTGGATACTTAGGAATGACGTAAGAAGCAGCTGTGTCACCAGGAAGCCCACCCAAGAATGGGTGAGGACTCATGGCAGCTGCCTCCGTGGGTCCCTGCCTGACTTGCTGGAGACTGGCCCTTCAGAGAACCTCCTCTCCGTGGTAATTACTATTGCCTGCGTAGCCTTGCAGAAAGGTCTTATGAATCCTACAGTCTATGCTCTCTGGGGCTTAAACTTATTGGTTATTTCATGAGTCTTAGCGACCTCTTGGAGGGACTGTTTTCATTTGAAGGAAATTATTATAGAACAGAAGTGATTCTAAATCCAGGCAGATTGTCAATGACCATTATCCACCCCAGATCCCAAAGAAGTGACCAAACTGTGTCTACGTCTAAAGCTTTTATAAATATCGGGTGACAACAAAAGGTATGATGGTACTTTAATATAGCCATCACTTTAGGCTTATCTAGCATCGCCGTCATAGGTGCCTCCAGTGAATCAAGTGCTTACGTGGCTGCCAGTTCTTTTATGGAGTTCTCAAGCCTATCAAATTGTTCCCATAAACATCTCTTAGCCTAGCTGTACTTCATCTCCAAGGAGAACCATAGGATGAATCCTACCTTTTCCCAGTTGCTACACTTATTCTTGGCATTACAGAAATGACTCATCAAGGTAGAGAACATGAATCAAAAAATATAATTCTGTGACTAGGCCAAAGTCTATCTTTGTTCGTGCGACTTAACTTCACGGGGTGTACAGATAAACTCTGTAAGTAACACCAATAACCTGGTATTCAGAATCCTTCAGAAACATCTATGTTGCAAGGCCCTGAAAACTATTTTCAGCTGCATGAATTTTTATCATTTGGTGCTAAGCTTCTAACCCAGACTACCACCCCAAACTATCTGATGCTCAGGATTCTGTCTTCTAGACACCTGGACTCTTGCTGTGTGCTTGCTCCACATTTTCAGAAATGGAAAAGAATTCTGTGCCACCTACAAGAGTTAGAAACCACAAGGCAGGGGGAATTACAAACAGGGACCGCTGGGCCTACCGCAGCAAATAAAGACTTTTAATCTCCCTTGTCCCTGCTTAATGAAAGGTCATGGGAAGCTGAGAGAAGACACTGGAAAAAGGTCAAGGAGAGATCTAGTGATGATGGAAGAGAATTCCCAAAGGGTACTGTCCATCTGAATGCAACACTAAAGTCTTGTAGCTTTAGAGGGGCAGAAGCTGGTCTATGGAATCCATACGTTACAAATACCATGGATGCTTTCTGAGGCCAGCCTTGGAGGAGAACTACAGTGCTGATTAGAAAGCCATTAACTAGATTTAATAAGACTTACCTGCAGGGATGGCAGGGCCTACTTGGGTTTAATAGACAAATGCTTAAGTTAACAGCTCTTCAATCTGTATTCTACATACTTGGGACTGTTAAGGACTGAACTGTGTAAAATGAGCAATATTTGAAACTCAAATCTTCATATATGGAGTACACATGAAAAAAAAGTAGCCCCCATCAAGAAATGAACTTGATGCTCCATCCCAGTTGGAGCATGCTGGCTCTCTCTTGGGATGAACGAGTCCAGCCCAGCTCACTCAAAGCTTCCTATTCTGCGTGCAATGCCTGCCAACTACTTGCCCAAAGGGAGATGTGAGCAAACATCTACTAAGCTCAGATATGGCATTGACGATAAACCAAAAAAACAATTCTGCCCAAGACCAGCTAAACAAATAAACTTATTGAGCTTATGTATAGAAGTATAGAGGACCTCAGAATGGCTGCAGAGTGAAAAAGTTCCACCCCAGCATGGGTGATGCCCTTCTGAGAGCTTCATAAACAGAATCCTCTTGTCAACTAACCTTACAACTGCTGTTGAGTGGGTGATCACAACTGCTTCATTTTCAAGATGATCATATCACAGCCAGAGAACAATACTATATACAACAGAGACTTTGAAGTTCCCCGAGAAGGTGCAGATTTACCTGATCCCATGGTAGAAAGGTTCGTTGGTAATTAGCATTGATAGAGAGCAGAAGGACAGATATGGGCACTATCACATTCTATATTTCAAGGGTATACTTGTACTCTATATTGTAGAAGAGAATATGCACATTCTCTTCTGAGAATGAGCTAGCTCAGCAAGCATACACTTTTAATGCCTTTATTGGTCTGAAGTAAACCCTACACAAACAGACAGTAAGACAGACTGCAGACCTTAATCTCAGCATGCTTGTGTGTCTCTGAACCCAGCTGCCCAGGGAGATAATGATGAAGGATACATACATGCGATGCTGAGGAGAGGGTTGCCAAGGCCATAAATCTCAGGGACAAGGCTGACCTCTTAACTTGTGGGCCAAGACTGAGATTTTGTATGGTTGACTGCCTTTCCCATCTTTATAGGATCTGCTAGCTAAAGATGAAATAGCTCTAAGACCTAGTGTCTTCTCAAATCACTGTCTCTTTGGATAAACCACAGTTTGAAAGTTCAGTTCTTGTCTTTATTCATTGGCATTTGTGGTAACAGTAGTATAAACTCTGGTATTCTAGATACAATCCATTACTGTGTTTAGGTGGGCATGGAGGAATGCTGTGAGCAGAAGATAATGCTGGGGATTGATGGCTTCTGTAACTGTCAGCAGATTATGATTCCTGTTCCTGGAGACTGAAGTGTCTCTTCTTGTGTGGTCTTCATTAGGCAGCTGCCATGTTCTCAGCCTGCCTTGAAGACTATTGAGAGTTTGTGCTAGTCAGGGGTATATTGTTAGACTTATTCTCTTTTCCACTTTATATTCTTACTTCCTTTAGTGTCTCAAGCTATTTCCACAGTGGATTTCCCCCTTAGTACTGTTCACCTTGAAGATCAGAGTTCACAAGAGGATGGGGAATTTCTAACAGGAAAAGCAAGGGAATAGTTCCATCAGAGAACAAGGCCATTATTAATAAGGTGAGTCTGTTCTGGAGAAATGAGATAGTGTCACTTGGGCAGAGATGACAGAACTGGCAAGCTGAGACTCTCTTATGATAGGCAGCTGATGCTAACTGGCCAAGAAATCTGTTCCATCACAAATCAGCTCCTCTTTTCCAGACATGTCAAGTGAGAAGCTTAAGAGATACTGAAATACAAATGGCAGCTACCAGTTCTGAGTTGCACTAAGAATTTCAAGACTCATTTTTTTTTAAGGTAGACTAGTGAGCCAAGAGGTGTGGAATAACTTTAGCTATGGTAGAGAAAAAAAACATAGTACTAAAGAAAGGGTTTTGAAAAGTATGGTATCCCCACTTAGGTGATGATTCTCCAGTAAGACAGATGTTTAAAGAGAGAAACAACTTTATGATATGCCATTAAAAAATATCTAAAGAAAACATATGCAAGGACGATCCCTCAGTATGTGGACAGGAATCAGAAAGTATGGGGAAGAAAGCAAAATAGTTGCAAGACTTTTCTACAAAAGTTTTTTTTTAAAGTATTACCTCAGTGTAAAAGAAACAAGAATAGAAAAAGCATTCAAAAAGGGAATTGCGTGTAAAACTGTCAGCCATCTCTGGGTTTTCAGCTATGTCCTTCACATCCAAACCTGAAGTGGGATTCCCCTCTGTATGCTGTGAATACCATCGTTGAATAAAGAAACTGCCTTGGCTTGTTGATAGGGCAGAACTTAGGTAGGTGGGGAAAACTAAACTGAATGCTGGGAGAAAAGAGGCAGAGTCAGAGAGAAGCCATGTAGCCCCACCAGAGACAGATGCTGGGAACCTTATCTGGTAAGCCACAGCCATGTGGCAATACACAGATTAATGAATATGGGTTAAATTTATATGTAAGAATTAGCCAATAAGAAGCTAGAGCTAATGGGCCAAGCAGTGATTTAATTAATACAGTTTCTATGTGGTTATTTTGAGTCTGAGCTGCCAAGTGGCCAGAACAAACAAGCAGCTTCTTAACAACACACACCTGCAACAAATACTCGGGTTTCTTATTTTATGGTAGACTGTTTTTACTCTGAATGTGGCTTACACAGACATATGCCCCAGACCAATGTTGAAAGAAGAGGCCAGCAGTCTCCAGACCCTGGTCTCAGCACTCTTGCTCTGACTTACCTCTGGTTGCATGCCGGGTGAGTAGAGCCTTGACTTAAATTCATTACAAATTTCCTCTAGTTAGGTTCACTTTGCAGAAGTTTTGGGCACTGCTTTTATTGATTTTGTCTTATGGTTTCCACATCTGGTCCCCTCCTAGAAAGGCTATCACTAATTAAATCCACCTCAAAATCAAAATAACAAATATAACCAGGACATTTCTCCTAAGGAAATATAGATATTGAAGCTGAACAATTTGCAGCCTCTTTCAAGCTTTAGTAAATATTAAGATGTTTCATTGGGAGCCCCACAATGGTGACACATGACTTTAATCCTAGTACTTGGTAGGCAGAGACAGGTCAACAATAACTAGTTCCAGAATAGGCTCCAAAGCAACACACAGAAGCCCTGTCTCAAAAAAACAAAAAAGGGATGTTTTATTAGTTGCTTAATTAAAAATAAGAGATCTAATCCAAACTCTAAGATCATGAAATTAAAATATCACAATGTGTTTAGTTCTACGAGTCATGCTTAATACTGTACAGTCATGAAACGGTGACATTAGACTTCCTCACCCCAGAGAGGAGTGGGACAACACTACCCGAGTCTTACATGTGTCTCTTATCCCAATACAACTGTAAAGTTGCTGCTCCACAGAACTTTACTCTCCTCAGACCTCCTAGTGATGGCACATGATCTAGGTTCAACAAATAGATTTTCAGCTCTAAAAAAATAATAATAAATAATCAACAGAGACAAATGTTGCAGGAGGTCCTTCCGCTACTCCAGCCAATAGCCACTGAGATACCAACCCATTGGGGCGTGGTCTCTCTCCCTTTAAAAAAGCAGCCACTTCCCTCCTCGTGCTCTCTTACTTCCTGCTCCACTTCCGGCGACTAGACTCCCTTCCTGATTGCGCAGAGGGCTGTTGTCTGGGACGGTGATCTGTAAGTTTTTTCCCCTTTAAATAAATAACCATTATATTAATCATAATTCCAAACTAGCATGGGATTGTTTGTGACTTACGCCTTCGCCTTCATCTGGCGCCCAACGTTTGGTTTTAGGACCCCTCCTTCCCCCGCTCGGCTTCCTGCCGCCAGTTTGGCTGCGGCCTGTGCCTTGTGCATGGAGCCAGCAATTTAACATAAATCATCACACAGTGGCTTTTCTTGCTGCAGTTCTTTATATTTTCTCTTTAGACACCTCAGATTGACTTCAAGTCCCCATGCAGCCTATCATTTGCCTCCCCATGTGGACTTAAACTCCACAGGCCCGCGTAGTCTCTGCCGGCGTGGTTTGCTCTTTTCTGAGTCGTTTTCTTTTTCTTTTTTCTTATAAAGGAAAGCATTTAATTGGGTGACTTACAGAACAGAGTATTAGCCCGTTAGCATCATGGAGGTACATTGCGGTGTGCAGGCAAACATTGTGCTGGAGAAAAAGAGGAGCACTCTACATCTTGCAGGCAAACAGGAAGTGAACTGTCTCAATGAGCATGGCTTGACCACATATGAGACATTGAGAAACAAAGACGAAAAAACTCTTAAGGGTAGGCTGCACACCTAGCAAAAGATGGCCAATGGAAAATTCAATGACCTCTTTGAGGGCTCCTTGTCTCACAATGTCATGTCAGAGTTTTACCCCCCCCCTTTTAAAAATATTATCTTATTTTTATTTTTATCTCATTTTACTTATATGTGCTTTTCTCTTTCTATTTTTACTTCACTGACACTTTCCTATGGCTTCCAGCAATATGTGGGAGGACAGGGAGGGAAATGGGAAACGAGGATCAGGTGGAAATTTTAATTAAAAAAAGAATAAAAATAAATAAATAAATAAATAAATAAATAAATAAATAAATAAATAAAACAAAGACTCAAGAGACCTACTTGTTTACACACTTAGAAATAACAAAGAAACTCTGAGTCATTTTCAAATCTCCCTTGCAAGCGCAGCTCTTAAGTGGCACGAACCAGAGCACGCTGTTACCAGTTGCCGAAAGCTGCAACCCCTTGGGACGACTCTGTCACATGGAGGCATACACAGCTTCCAGGTTACTCTTCTCTACCCCTGGATTCTGGGTTTATGGTTCCATATACTTAATGGGATGATGGGATAATAGATTGGTACTTGTTGGTACTTGTGAGTTATTGTTTTGAGACAAATATATTGGTATCGATTCTTATATATTGATACAAAATTAAATTATATTGACTATTGTATGCATGCATATTTCTACTTCTGTTTAAAACATTTTTTATGTATTGACATATATTGTATTGATATATATTGTATATATTTACCATATTGCAGTGTACATTTCTACCTCTGATTAAGATACTTATATATTGTTTGTGTATTGATATATATTTACCATACTGCAATGTATATTTGTACATTGTTTATATTTGGAGGTTATTGTCCTCATTTGTTTCACAGTCGTTTATTGTCTTAGTCTTTAAGTTAAATAGGTATTGAGAATTATATAGATCAATAGTATTCTGAGTTTGTCATTTATAATTAGACTAATCAGGTTCTTTAGATACATAGAGATTATACTCAGTATAGATAGATAGTCTTCAACCTCTTCAAAGAGCTGTAGAAAATGGCCCTTAATCTAACTCAGAGTTTTGTGGTAGTGAGACACAATTGCTCCTGGCAACACTACTCTTTTCCCGAGAGAATGTTGAGCACCAAAGACAATCCACCTGGAGCATTTCTTTTTGGCAGAACTGGCCTTTGGGCAAAGAAATGCCCATATCTCAACCACTGACAGAGATACAGACATGCATCAATGGATAAAACAGGACTGTCATATCCTGCCAAGACAGGCTAAGATAGTTTTGAAAAGTTGCTTGCCTTTGAAAATGGTATGTCAGTTATGTTAGGCCTTAGCCAAAGTTGGTTGCTTCAACGCTGCAAACGTGACCTTAGGTAATTACCCAGGTAGCTAGTTGTCTCTGTGATTTGTTGCATGTTTTGGAAGCTGTTTGATTGCACTTCCTAATTACTCAGGTAACATTATTTCCCTTCTCAGATCTTTGATGGGGTTGAAGACTATATAAATATAGTTACTTTCCACTCATGACTTGGCCAAGCTATTTATTATATAAGACTTAAGCTAGTTAGAATAGAATATTTATACTTATTGTATATAATTTCGTAGTAAGTTTAGAACTCTCTTACTTAAACAAAAGGGGGAGGTGTTGCGGGAGGTCCTTCCGCTCCTCCAGCCAATAGCCACTGAGATATCAGCCCATTGGGGCGAGGTCCTTCCGCTCCTCCAGCCAATAGCCACTGAGATATCAGCCCATTGGGGCGTGGTCTCTCTCCCTTTGAAAAAGTGGCCACTTCCCTCCTCACGCTCTCTTACTTCCTGCTCCACTTCCGGTGACTAGACTCCTTCCTGATTGTGCAGAGGGCTGTTGTCTGGGACGGTGATCTGTAAGTTTTTTCCCCTTTAAATAAATAACCATTATATTAATCATAATTCCAAACTAGCGTGGGATTGTTTGTGACTTACGCCTTCGCCTTCAGACAAAGTAAAAGCTCCTTTTCTGAGTGGCAATTTTCCCTCCTCAGATAATCCTGGGTCTATGTTGAGAAGGTAATTAATCTAACCAAGATGTGCATTGAAAGAGTCAACACAGACTCTTGTATCCAAGCTTTCAACTTACTTCTGTAGAGTGGCAACCCCTCCACCAGGCTCTGCAGAACTCCTGCGGCATGCTATGCTCTTTGGTGGTCCAATAACATGGTGAATTAGAGCTCTAAAGATAGTTGCCAGTGGTGCAGAATGACGGACCTGCCAATGCTATATCTTTCCTGTGAATTGCATAATCATTCAAAAGGATGATAGGATTTGAATAACAAAATTTGGAGCCACGAACTGCAGGTTCTATATCTGTTGGTTTCCCAGCCTCTTCTCAGAAGGACTCAACCGTGTCTTTACCTTTATGGTACCACAAATTATTCTTCCCTAGCCAGAAAGTTTCCTCATTCATTCGCCAGAAGTCAAGAGTTCTTCAGAGCCATAATGCATACTAAACAAGTTCTATGCTTTGCTTCTCCATGTCTCTCAGATACCAGGTGAGATACCCACCCTCTCTGCGACTGTTTCTTTCCACATGTCTTACTTAATTTAACAAAATTATTGGCCCTGCAATCCTACAAATCTCTTTGTCAGTGCTAATTGTGAACAATCAGAATGTCTCCTGAGCTTTAACTCAGTAAGACAAATATGAAGAGGATGTTTGGGGGTATGGAGTCAAAGGACACTTTCTCTCTTGCTCCCCTCTCTCTTACACACACACACACACACACACATGCACACACACACACACACACACACACACACACCTGACATGAGATTGGATGTTCCTTTCTATCTCTTCCTATATAAAATGCAGTACTTGCTTCTGGAAATTTATTGTGGTGGACTTATGAAATTACAGGTTAAATTGAATCCTCTTGAAAATCATTGTTTCTGAGATATTGCTGCAAGTTTTCATCATCTTACTTCTTCCTTATGCTAGGCACAGTCCTATCTATTGTACATCTATGAGATTGTGTGTGTGTATCATATACATATCTTCTATATACCCCCACAGGCTGAAGTTTAAACACGTGTGCAGAAATTTTCAAGCAACATCTCATAGGTCCCAAATGGCAGGCATTTCCTGCTAAATTAAGTTAGTGGTGTAATTTATTATATTAACTAAACCAATTTCCATTTGATGGCAATAAAAACTCTTGTCTGCTGTCCAGGAACTAAAGGCAATTCTTGGCTGGGTACATCTCAGAAGCCCCTCCAAGTGCTGTCACAGATTAAGAAGATGCAATTAGATGACAGTGTGACTATCTCCTATGCCTCCACTAATAAGGATGGATGCTTCCTCCTGAAGAGCAGAATTGGCCTTTTTCACACTTGTTAATAACCTGAATGAGAATGAAATGTTTCATCTGTCACTTTTCTTGGTTTGCTAGAGAGATAGAGCATTTAAAATCTTATTTATTAGTCTGTAAGGATGATAAATGAAGGGGATGTCATGAATCATCCTAAGAATATAGAATTGTAGACTAGAAATAATATTACATGTTTTTCTGTTGGGAGAAAATGTGTAAGCTTATAGTCAATGGGCTTATTGGATTTTAAATATTTGTTTGCATAATGAATAGGTGGTAAATGTCTGCTGTAAAATTCATAGTGTAAAAAAGATATACAAGGTACCCAGAAAAGTAACAACAGTACAATCAAGAATAGCTTTAATCAGATATAGCACATAATGGCCTAAAACTTGTTCCTGGGTAATCACTTTATCTCCCTGACAACAACTAAGGTCACTAATTTCCTGTAAATGCCATGGTTTATTTTACAGGTAGGGAAAGTTGAGCTCAGAGCAACCAAATGATTCATCTCCAGGTGCATGCAGCCAACTAGAACACAAAGTTCAGCTCCAGTCAAATGAGAACCTGGCTTGACCTCTTCACTGTTACGTATTTTCATTCATACTATGTGGTTGTCAACAAAGCACAAGGGGGAAAATGTCCTCTTCTGCTATAGTACAAACCAAGGTTTTTCTAATGAAAGCAGAAGGCTGGAGAAAACATTTGAAGTGCTTTTATTTGGCCAAATGCTCAATTAAAGCGTGTGGAACATTAGCTTTGAAAACCATGTATTAAAATCTGTTCTAACAATCTCAGTTTGTATGTGAAGAAAACTGAAGCTTGTTTGGGGAATAATCATCCAGCAAATTAATGTTGAGTGGACCCATCTGCATGAACACTGAGCAGCGTTTCTGACTTTGAAAACAGCTTGGATTGCACTCATGGTGGCCCTATCGTTACTGCCTGGTTCGCTAGCCGTATCTGGGCCAGTGTGTCTGAGTTATAATGGAAAATAAAGGTTTTGCACATTGATTTTCTATAAAGTTTTTATCTATAGGAACCGGCGGGGGCATCCCTTGGCTAACAGCCTTGGCACTGACTATCTGGACCCTGAAGTAGAGAGCTAAACAAAGGTTTTAGACCATGCATAAATGAGCCTTTGCCTGTACCTATGAATGTAACCCCTTGTCCTGTCCTCATTACAGGAATCATGGTACAGTTGGAAGTGGGTTGCTAGGCACCAGGGGCTTCTTGTGGCCTTCTTGGTAATACAAGTTATAGACTATAGCAAAAAAGAATTACAGAGCCATGCTTCTGAGAGCAGCCACATGCTTGAGTTAACAAGGAAATCTATGTATTGTTGAGATCCCTTTTACCTTTCTAGTTTACATTTTATTTGGACAATGTAATTAACAGAGAACTGGACAATGTAATTAACAGAGACCAAAGGGGAGCTGGCCAGGAGGGTGAATGTAAATACAGAGACCTGGGCACTTGCTTTCTCTGCCCCTACCTGTGACACTTCTGCACTTTTTCCCTTTGGAGTCTCACAATCCTGAGAGGCAAGAATTCTCACCAATTCCATTTTAGAGGTGAGAAAAATCAAGAGCCAGGCAGAATTCAAGTGATTTACATTCAGCCACAGTAATGATATCCAGTTTGAGAACTAGACCCAGATTTCCAGCTTCTGGCAACCATCTTCAATGAGTTCATCTCCCCCGACTCACTCCTCTTCTAACTCCCCTCTTAGATTCTCTGAAATCTAGGTATGCCCCCAACGAATCAACAAAACTATAAGATTACGAAGTTGTTGTACAAATCAAGTGTTGCGGTATCCCCTTAATCCCAGTTCTTGGGAGGCAGAGAAAGGTAGATCCCTGAGTTCTAGTACAGCTTGGTCTATATTTTCCAGGACAGCCAGAGCTACAGGGAGAAACCCTGTCTCAACCCTTCTTCCCCCTTCTTCTAATGTAGGTTGAGATACCTTGTACACATTAACACTGATAATATATTTTAACAGGTTCTTTTGGGGGTGACAGTGTTTGTTTGGAAGTTTGAGGGTTTTGTTTCTCTTTGTTTAATTTCATAAGGAAGCACATAGAGCCTCAGAATGTTATTTTGGCCCAATTATTAGACTAATGAATGTGTTATCATTTTGAGCTAGGCAAGAATGAAAGAGGATTCTCTAGCAGATGCAAGCCCACATGAATTTGTACCAACCAAGCTCCCAACTGCTTAAGTCCAGTAGAAAACTCCAACATGGATGGAAGAATCTGTGTCGAGTTCTAGCAAGCCTAGCAGGACAGTCGTACCTAGAACCTCTAGTTCTCTAGGTCTAAGCCATGTCATCTGAAGCAGAGAACTAATTCCCATTTGAAAGACATCTTCTAGCAAACTACTCAGCCATGCCTTGGTTCCTGCTTGGATTCAAGAAAGGATGAGGTTCAAGCTGGGGTAAGTTTGTGTGCTCAGAATTAGGTCTAAGGAGGCTCACAGAGAGCCTCGATGGGAAGCCCAAAGCCCACAGTACATAGAATTTTGCTTCACATTCATGTTCATGACAGAGTACACACTAAAGGGAGATTCAACTGCCAGATTTGTCTCCTGGGTAGCAGCTAGCTTTTCTCATTAGTGCTTGAGCAATTGCTCATAAATGGAGAAGGCACAGAGGCAGGATGGATATTATAAATGGGCCCAGGCTTGGGCTTTTCTCACCAACACAAGCTAACTCCTTTTGCAACAGAGTAGCTGTCCTGTCAGGCAGGGACTTTGATCTGACACAATCCTTTAAGACCACTAGCCATGTGCAACATATACCAGGATGATGATCAGAGACCCCTCCCTCTTACAAGGTAGCATAATTCAACTTTACTGAAATTGTCACCTAATCCACATGTGTGGTTAGTCTGCCTACCTAATGTACCTCCAACATTACCCTCATGCAAGGATTCACAGGCTTAGACTGGGTACAAAGCCACTTTAAATAATATTCTTTCACTTTAGTGGATTTTGTTTTGTTTTTTTGAGACAGGGTCTCACTGTGTAGCCTTGGCTATCCTGGAACTCAATCTTTACACCAGACTGGCCTTGAACTCATTGTGACCCAACTGTTTTAGACTCCCAAGTGTTGGGATTAAAGGCGTGCACCACCACAGCCTGGCAGATACTTTTTCTTAATAACAAAAGAGACACTTGACTTTGTGGTGGTTATTTACTACATCAGATGAAAGCTCTTGGGAAATCAATAAAGATCTTCTTAAAAGACTGGGTAAGAGCAGTCGTTTGAATAAGGATAATGTCCATACAATTTGGAGTCTTCCCTCTACAATGCAATATCTGTGTAATGAAACAAGAAGTATGGCTAGCATAATGTTCCCGGTATCTAGAATGTGTATGTGCAGAATCCTAAAGACAGAGTAGCTGTGATATCTCTCACCTTCATCCCTAAAGCCTTTCTTGCTAAAACGTGTGCTTCTATAACTAAATTAGGCTGTCAAGATTGCATCTAGGGGGGAAGCTTAATGAGGAACACATTAAGATTCATTCCACTGAACTTGGATGTGAAGACAATGATCTAGTCATTTTTGGATTCGCTTGTCAGTCGATTAGAAAGTAAGGAAAACAGCCACCACATTGGCAGAGTATGTTGTCCCCATTGGCTCCTAGAAACTGGAGTGGCAGCAGTGAGGTCTCTAAGGAGCATATGTAGAACACAGAGACATGCTGAGATCCTCTTAGGACAGTCTATATGGCAAGTGCGGTAAGTGTGCAGAATATTTTAGAATAAAGAAATAAGTTGCCCCACCAAGAACCAGGCAAACCACAGAAGTTGTATGAATTCTGGGGAACACACAAAATAAGAATTAATGCTAATGCACATCAATAATGATTTCAGGACAGGTTATTGCAGCAGGGACTTCACCTTGTTTAAGTAGTCTAAATAGTTCTGACAAGTGCTCTGCTCTTTTGTAACTGAGCACTGTAAACCATGTGCCCAGAGATGTCAGAATGTGTCCAGTGTGTCTGGATAATCAGGAACAATGATCCCTGTCAATTAAGTAACCCTTCCTTCATGCCCAGTGGCATAAGAATCCCACATTCTGGTCATATTTATGTGCTGTGGGATAATGTTCTTGTACCCAGCAAAGATTTGTCACTTGTATTTTTTAATAAAATACTGATTAGCCAGTAGTCAGGCAGAAGTATAGGCAGGGTGACCAGAATAGGAGAATTCTCGGAAGAGAAAAGGCTCAGTTTGCAGTCATCAGCCAATGCAGATGAAGCAAGATGAGAATCCATCATTAAGTAAGCTATCAAGACACATGGCTAAACATAGATCAGAATTATGGTTCATTTAAGCTGTAAGAGCTAGTTAATAATAAGCCTGAGCTAATAGGCCAACCAGTTTATAAGTAGTATGTTGGAGAAGACTGCTTGTTTCATTCCTGGCCTCTTAGCCCCAAAATAATCACACAGAAACTGTATTATTTAAATCCTTGCTTGGTCCATTAGCTCTAGCTTCTTATTGGCTAACTCTTACATCTTAATTTAACCCATCTCTATTAATCTGTGCATCACCATAAGCATTAATAAAAAGCCTCCGTGTATTTTGTTGGGACTGAATGGCTGTGGGACAGGGCAGGACATAAACTTCATTCTATATTCGTGGGTCAATTCTGCCCTGCTTCTTAGTGGATCGATAGCAATCAATAAGAAACTCAAAAGTACAGTCCTGATCAGCATTTCTTACTTCCCTTTGCCCTCTCTCCCCATCCGTCTTACTGATCCCTGAGGCCACATCTCAAAATAAATCACCTCCCATAAGTATTTACCAAATGCTTTTTTTTCCTGACTTAGAGGGTTTTTTCCTTTTTTATTGTTTTTATTGAGCTATATATTTTTTTCTCTGCCCCCTCCCTTTCTCCTCCTTACCCTTTCTACCCTCTTCCATGATCCTCATGCCCCCAATTTACTCAGAATACCTTGTCTTTTTCTACTTCTCCTGGATATTATTAGATCCATCTATGTATCTCTTAGGGTTCTCTTTATTGTCTAGGTTCTCTGGGGTTGTGAATCGTAGGCTGGTATTTCTTTGTTTTGTGTCTAAAAGCCACTTATAAGTGAGTATATATTATATTTGTCTTTCTGGGTCTGGGTTACCTCACTTAGTATAGTGTTTTCTAGATCCATCCATTTGCCCACAAATTGCAAGGCATCATTATTTTTTTCCTGCTATGTAGTACTCCATTGTATAAGTGTATCACATTTTTCTTAACCATTCTTCAGTGAAGGGGCATTTAGGTTGTTTCCAAGTTCTGGTTATGACAAACAATGCTGCTACGAAAATCGTTGAGCACATGTCCTTGTGGTATAATTGCATATCCTTTGATATAACCAAAAGTGATATTGCTGGGTCTTGAGGTAGGTTGTTTCCTAATTTTCTGAGAAATTGCCATACTGTTTTCCAAAGCAACTGTACCAATTTGCCCTTCCACTAGCAATGCAGGAGTGTTCCTTTTACCCCACATCCTCTCCAGCATAAGCTATCATCAGTGTTTTTGATCTTGGCCATTCTAACAGGTGTAAGATGGGATTTTATGATTGTTTTGATTTATTTTTCTCTGATGGCTAAGGATGTTGAGCATTTCCTTAAGTGCCTTTCAGCCATTTAGGACTTGTCTATTGAGAGTTCTCTGTTTAGGTCTGTATCACATTTTTTTATCAGATTATTTATTCTTTTGATGACCAGTTTCTTGAGTGCTTTGTACATTCTTCTTTCTGGGAGACTCCAGACAAGGTATTCCTTTCCTTGCCCCCACCTCCATCACTGATTATGTTGCTTAATGAGGGGTCATGAAAAATATGCCTAAAGAAGAATTTCTCTTCCAAAATAACTCCCCAACTTAGTCTGAAAACTTACTGATGAGTTTTCAATCCGTGACCACATCTGCTTGGAAATGGCACTAGACATTTGTACACACTCCATTGTACAAACTGTTTGAGAGGAAGATTGTTGCCCATTCTGTTCCCACTTCTTTTCTTCTTATCTTCTTTCTTTCTCACATATTGACATTCACAGGCAGAAACGTGAAGCACCTCCTCTACCCTGTCCTCTTCTCCACCACTGCATCTTCCCTGATTAGTCCCGACGCTGCTGACATGTGGACTGGTATTGTTCTGTTGAATGGCTGTCCTCTGAATATCAGGGTGTTTAAAACAGTGTTCACCTCTCTCCTTTGGATGCCAAGTTCCCTGTTACAACAATCAAAATTGTCTCCAGACACTGACAAAAGTTTTCTGGGGACAAAAGTCCTTCCAAGGAGAGAACCACCCCTCAGCTCTTCTGGAGGCCTCTGTCTCTTTCTTATACTCTGGTGAAAACAAAACAAAAAACTACTTTCTCCTTCCTTCCTAAATAAAAATGTAAATCAACAAATATTTGTGAGATAGCTATTACATCACAGAACACATACCAAACATTACCTCCATTAGAAAACACTGGTCCCTAAGGACTGACCTCATTCTTTCATTTAATTATAATTATTGAGTACCTATTCTGTGACTGGAATTTTCCTATACTAAAAATATATCCATGGAAGGGACATTACAAATCCCAAAGCTGTACTGCAGTAGTTACTCTACGTGGTAGCGTAAAAGGTGTTTGGTCTTTTGGAGTAGGAAAACCCAAGTTCAGGTTTTACTTTTGTCCCTTTCAGCATTTAGGAATTTTGTTCCCATGAGCCTTAGCTCCCAGCCAGGTAGATTACAACTCCTGCAAAACAAACTGGCTAGTATATCATGTGCTTACCCATACATGTTGCTCACTACTTGGGCATGGCTGTTACTAATCATGAATGTTGATTTCATTGTTGGAGAATGGAAGCAGAGGATCCTTTGACATTAAACTATCCAAGCTTCTGGACATCAGAAGAAAATATCAATTACTCACAAGACAATGTGAGTCTCCAGATGATATACTCATTCCTCATTAGAATAGCTAATATTTGTAAAAGTGATATAATTGGACAACGTTACAATTATCATCTCCTTTCCCATTTTCTGCCTCTTGGTCATATCTAATAGCAAGCATTTAACCATCGTGATAATTAGGTGGCTCTCATCAACCTCAGGCTGAATATCACTTTGGTATTGTTCATTTAATCAGCAAGTGATTATCATGTGTCTGTTTCTCACTAAGCAGTATTCTTTCTAGTAGAAACTTGAAGATGAGCAAGGCAGGTCAATATCCCTGATTGTGTGGCACTACATTGTAGCAGGGGATGTGGACAAGAGTTAATTAAATGCAGTCAAAGATGAAATGATTACACATTACCCAAAGAGCCAATTAAAAACCATAAGTAAATACCATGACCAAAAAAAAATGAACAGGATAATGTAGTCAGAGGGGAACTCTTTGGGGAAAGTGACACTGAGGCTGAGCTTTGAAAGATTTAAGAAAATCCTTGCACTGAGGAATGAGAACAAAATGCTTCAGGCAAAGGAAAGGGATAGTTAAAAAAAAATAAGAAGAACTGAGGCTAGAAAGAACATGAGATGGCACAGAGAGAAAGTGACTCCTTTGACTAGAGCACAGACAAAGGCTGGAGAGAAGACAGGAGCCTTGCAGGGACTGGGGGATGGGCAGATTGGTTAGATGACATCCCTGATGCAATGGGAAGTCACAGAAGTTACAGCAAGGACCAGAAGGAGCAGCTCCTGATCTGGTTTAACTCAAAACCATCCTCATTCCAGGGATGAGAAGTGTCATGAGCGGTAAATGGGACTCTAGAAGAAGAGGAGGGCCTGCCTCTAAGGGACTGAAGAACACACCATGCTGGCCACGGTAGCTCTGCACCTCCCCGATTTCAGCTGTGTCTACAGATAAGAGCAGGGTTATATTTGACAGTTTTTGCAGACACAATTTTGAGTTAGCCTTTCCAGTGCCCAGTTAGGTTAGCATTTGAGTAATGAATGCCAGGAGTGTTCTGCCCAATATAGGAAGGCAGGTTGGAGACCTTTCTAAAATGCAAATCCGAGCTCACCCCTTTGCTTAGAGCCCTTTAATATGCTGGGTAAAGGACACATTGCCTGGCTCAGAATCCAAGTTACTTCAGCACAGGCTCCCTCAGCACCATTCCAGCTCTTGTCTGTCACTGCTTTCAACACCCACCTCCAAATTTTAAATTCCCAATTCCTGAACCTCAAATTCTCTGCTCTTTTTATTTTTCATTCATGCAGACACCGGGTGAACAAACCTTCCAAGATCTTAACTCTAGCTACTAGAGTTCAGCCAGGAAGATGGTTAATTCTGTCAGCCTGACTTGTCCACAGGGAGCATAGATACCAGGTCAAACATAATTGAAGGGGCCTCTGTGAAGACATTTTAAAATGAGATTCACATTTACTTTGGTAGAATGAGTAATACAAAATGCCTTCCCTAAGTCAGATAGACATTATTCCATCAGTTTGAGACAGTTTTGGTTTCTATTTGTTTGGTTTTGCTGTATTAGGGATCGAACCTATAGCCTAGTACATGCTAGGCAAGTGTTATACCACCAAGCAACATGTTGAGCCTCAGTTAATCTCATGTGGTAATTTAGTTAGGCTATGAAATACTCAGATATCTGGTTTAACACTATTTCTACATGTGCTTGTTTTCAGAAAAGGCTAACATTTACTTGATGGTTGTCACAGTTCCACTCCCTGGTTCCCATGAGTTTGTAATAATATCATAAAGCAAAACGCACTTAGTTCAACTTCAAAAGTCCCCATAGTCTATCACAGTCTCCACAATGTTTAAAGTCCACAGTTCAAAGTTGCTTCTGAGATTCATACAGTCTCTTAACTGTAATCTCCTAGAAATTCAAAATTACAAAGCAAATTACATACTTCCAACACATAGGGAAAGGAGCATAATGAGGAAATACCGGACCAAAGCAAAACTAAAAACTAGCTGGGAAAACTCCAAATTCTACATCTCCGTGTCTGGTATCAAATGCTCTTCAGATATCTGTGTTCTGCTTTGTTGTCTGCAACACACTTCTTTCTCTTGGGCTGGTTCTACTCCCTGTTAGCAGCTCTCCTTGGCAAGTGTCCCACAACTCTGGCATCTTTAACACCTTAAATTCTCCAAGGCAAATCAGGCTTCAATTTCCCAATTTCCAGAAATGACCTCTCTCCGAGGCCTCCATTCAGGAACACCCCTGACACCCCTGGCCTCAGTGGCTTTATTCCAGAACTCCTTTCTTCTGTCTTTAACTCTAAACCCAGAACCATATGACCAAAACTGCTAAGTTCTGCTGCTTACTGGGGCTAGAACAGGACCCCCTCTTTCAATTACATCTTCACCAGCTTTCTGTCCTTTATTGCCTAAGGCTGGCTGTCCTAAAGCTTGCTTTGTAGACCAGAATGGCTGAAAACTAAGAGATCCACTACAATCTGCCTTCCTAGAGCTGGGATCAAAGCTGTGCCCCACTCCATTCAGCTCTAAGCTTTTCTTTAGTTCCTTTTCACAACGGAAATTTAGCTGGGTGGGATCTTGCCCTGAGGTCACCACTCCCTTTATTCCTTTTCTTAATCTGGTTATTTTCTTGAACACAGAACTTAATTCCATTCTACTTTCTGGTGCCCTTCTTCTCCTCAATTATTATTATTATTTTGTTCAGCTTACTCCTTTTCATTATATATCTTCTTTAGGGTTAACACTACTAACCCCAAAGCAGAGTCTATACTAGACTGTGTTGTTGGAATATTAGTTTAAAATATGTTACCTTAGCCAGGCGGTGGTGGCGCACGCCTTTAATCCCAGCACTTGGGAGGCAGAGGCAGGCGGATCTCTGTGAGTTCGAGACCAGCCTGGTCTACAGAGCTAGTTCCAGGACAGGCTCCAAAACCACAGAGAAACCCTGTCTTGAAAAACCAAAAAAAAAAAAAAAAACCAAAAAAAAAAAAAAAAAAAAAAGATATGTTACCTTTGTTTGTGCTGTGGAATATTTGTTTAATAATGCAAAGGTGCTGCATGTGTTTATATTGCATTTGTTTAACTCTGTAAAGTTGTGTAACTTTACCTACATAAAACACTGGTTTGATCTAATAAAGAGCTGAATGGCAGGAGAAGCATAGGTGGGGCTGTCAGGCAGAGAGAATAGGAGGAGAAATCTAGGCTCTACAGAAGAGCAAGGATAGAGAAAAGGAGAGAAGGATGCTATGGGCCAGCCATAGAGCTACCCAGTTATCCATAGAGTAATATGGAAAGATAGATAGAATAATGAAAGATAAAAAGGGGCAAAATGTAGTTAAGAGAAACGGGATAATTTAAGTTAGAAAATCTGACTAGAAACAAGCCAGGCTAAGATTGAGCATTCGTAAGAATGAATGTCTCCATGTATTTATTTGGGAGGTGTGTGACAGGCCCCCCAGAGTTTTTTAGGAAAAAAAAAAGAGCTATAAGGCTGCTTGAGATTTCCTGGCCAACAGAATTAATCCAGAATCCTTCACTTTAGCCTCAGGCACTCTTTGGACAAAGGCAAAAGACAGACACTTTCTTTACCAAAATATCACAAGATAAATCTCTAGGCAACATACGAAAATTCTTCTCCTCTGAAAATTCTTGAGTGAGCACCCTCACAGTTCATCAAGTCACCTTTAGTACCACTGTTTTCCACGCTCCTACTAGTATAGCCTATTAAGCAGCACTTAAAACACTCAACTGCTTTTCTAATACACAGTCCCAAAGTCCATGTTACTCCAAAGGAAAACAAGGTCAGGCCAATCTCAGCAATACCCCAGTCCCTGGTACCAACTTCTCTCTTGGGGGTTTTATTGCTATGAAGAGATACCACGGCCATAGCAACTCTTCTAAGGAAAACATTTAACTGAGGGGGGCTCTCTTACAGTTTCAGAGGTTCAGTCCATTTTCATCATGGTGGGGAGCATGGTGGCCTATATCTTGATCAGAAGGCAACAGGAAGTTGACTGATACACTGGGTAATATCCTGAGCATAGGAAACTTCAAAGCCTGCCCCCACAGTGACAGATTTCCTCCACCAAGGCCGTACTTAACTCCAACAAAGACACCCCTTCTAATAGTGCCACTCCCTATGAGATTATGGTCGGAAATTACATTAAAACTACACCAGTGATTAAAACAGATAGCCCTCCCAATTGTGTGAGTGTCCAGTTGTGAGGTCCTAAATGGAACAAAAAGAAGGAAGTTGAATTTTCAGTCCCTTTCACTGTTAGAGTGCGACCTCAATCTTCTCATGACCTCAGGCTGAAAGCCTGAAAACTGGAATCTCTATTATGCCATTCTGGTTCTAAAGGCTTCCGATTGCTCCACTGGCTTTCTTGGGTCTACAGTTTATAGAAAGCAGGCTATTAGACTTAGCTTTGAGGAGAATAGAGGAGCTTGGTTCTCTTTCTTTGAAGAACCTCATATACTAATGAACTCTGGAATCAGGCAAAAAGGCGGACCATCTCCAGGTGAGAGAGAATCCCTGACAGACTCTTTTCAATTGGGCATGTGCGGCTTTCTTGCCTGCAGACTCAAGGTGAAATAACAGTTTTTCTTGGAGGCTGAAGCATGCAAACTTCAGACAGGAGCCACCCCACTGGCTTGCCTGAGTCTTGGGTCCTTTCTTAAGAACTCTAAGCCTTCACGTCTCTTGGGCCTTGCTTCTTATCTTGCAGGCCTTGGGACCTGCTCACCTCCCTATTCACCTGAGGTAACCTCTAATTATATGTCTTTATACATGCACAACATAAGAATTTGTGTAAAGAGATAGCGGGTCGTCCATCTTCAGATTGTAGCGATTGTGGTGTTGATCACCCAGGGTGATGTCGACAAAGGCAAGAAGAGTTTTGTTCAGAACTGTGCCCAGTGCTACACTGCGGAGGAAGGGGGGTAAGCTTAAGACTGGACCAAATCTCCATGGTATGTTTGGAGGAAGACAGGTCAGGCTGCTGGATTCTTCTACACAGATGCCAACAAGAGCAAAGGCATCACCTGGGGAGAGGGTAACCCGATGGAGTACTTGGAGAATCCCAAAAAGCGCATCCCTAGGACAAAAATTATCTTTGGATATTAATTTGGATTTAAGAAGAAGGGGGAGAAGGCAGACTTAATAGTTTATCTTGAAAAGGCTACAAATGAGTAATTCCACTACCTTATTTACTACAAAGCATGTGTCTCATGATTTTTAATGTGCTCCATACCCCAAAATTCAGATCATGAATGGCTAACAATGTTTTTGTTGGGCAGTTCTGATTTAAGTAAAACTGACTCTTAGTAAAGTGGGTATGATCTTTTTTATAATAACAATTCCAGTTGTATAAATGCTATTACTGCTCTCCCTTTCTCAAGATACGATTGGATTTACTTAGTGAAATTCTACTTTTCAAAAAGGTAAGAATGCAACCTCAAACCTATTGAATGGGTTTATGCTTAAATTTATAAAACTGGGCATATTATTATGTTTAAACACTGGGAAAATTATGTCACCGTCTCGGAAACGAGAAGACTCACCTGTGTTTCCATTTGTATTCACTGGCCTCTTGCAGGCAATGGCTAAACGTCATGAAGAAACCGTCTATTCTTGATTCCATGATGTCATTTTAATTATAATTCCCTAAGTCAAACGATGCTGTCTTTTACCATTGAAAGGCATTTACTGTGGTCTATGTATAATGTCAAACAAAGAGTATTTAGTGCTCTTTAAAAAAAGATTTTATGTAGAAATTTGTGTATACATCTAAAGAAAGGCATATCTGGACATATACATACCTGTTTCACATACAGTTAACCCTTGAACCCCATGAGACTTTTCCTGGGGGGCCATGAACAAACATTTGCACACCCCAGAGAGAAAGCTAATGACAGCAAAGTAAGGATCCCACTGAAGAACTAGGCAAACCAATGGGGTTACTAGGGCTATTTACAGACATAGGGGTGAGGGCTTACTTATAGGAACATGGATTATTCAAAGGCAGCAGCATCAAAAATCCCACCCTAAACTGAGTGACACTCACAGAAGCTGCAACCCTGTAGCTCTCTGCAAGCCTTGGAGACAACTTAGGAGGTTGGATGGAGTTCACAGGCAGGTTGGCTGGTAGCGGAATCTTCTTTCTCTGACTCTCCTTACTGCTTATATAACTTAGAGAGAGGTCATGTGAAGTTTATAAGATTTGCCTTACTCAGAATTGTCTCAGGAGTCTTTCTCCCCCGCCCCCCACCTCCATGAGGGAATGCTATAATCCGGGTAAAATTGTCACGCAACACAAATACTGAAAATTATTGATAATAACAATGTCCAAACTGTGAGCCAAATAGGTCAACCAACAAATGCAAAATAGGTTGCTTAAGGAAAGGCATGGGATAGAGGAACAGCTGAAACAATTACAGCAGAATTTTTCCCAAATTGTCAGATGCTGAAATACAGATCCAGAAAGCCAGAGGATATACTAGTGGGATAAGTGTAAAGGAAGGAAGAGAGAGAGAGAGAGAGAGAGAGAGAGAGAGAGAGAGAGAGAGAGAGAGAGAGAGAGAAAGAGAAGAGAAGAAGGGAGGGAGGGAGGGAGGGAAGAAAGGAGGGAGGGAGGGAGGGAGGGAAGGAGGAAAAAGAAAGAAAGGAAGGAGGTAAGCATTGCCTAGACACCTTCTATTCAAACAGCACAAAATCATAAACCAACAAAAATCTTGAAAGAAGCCATGAAGAAACCACCTGAACTACAGAGGAGCAAAAACTAAGAACTACCTATAGCCAGCTTCACTCAGAAAGAATGTGAACATGAGTTTGAATTAGCCAGTATGTTCAGAGAGAAAACACACCCACAAACCTAAAATTCTGTACACTATGAAACTGTCCTTCAAATGTGTAGTGGGAGAGGCTAAGTAGAGCAATAAGTATTCTCAGGCAAACAAAACTGAAAAAAATTGTTGCCAGTAGACCTTCCTGTAAGTTCAGCTCCAGGGAATCCGATGTGCTCTTCTGGACTCTGCTGTAACTGTAGTTATATGCACACACACATGCATGTATGCACACACATGCACACATACACACATGCACACACACTTAAAAGTAGAAATAAAATCTTTGTAGATAAGAGCATTAAAGAAAGAGTATGTGAAGACAATATAAAACTTCTATTATTTTTAATTGATTAGATAAAAATTTTCAAATAACATTTCATGATTAAATTTATAAATATGCATATGTTGTGTATGCTTAGGATTACATGAAATAAACTACAACAAAAATGGGGTCAGCAGAGAACTAAGGATTTTTTTTTTTTTGTATAATGGTTTTGCTACCCATGAAGCAGCATACTGTTATTTGAACGTAGAGGTGGATTCTCTGTTAATATATATTGCAAACTCTAAGGCAATCACTGAAAGGGGTTTTAAAGGAAGGATGACCGACTCACTCACAAATGAGAGAAAAATGGAATCACATAAAATATGCAGTTATAGCCAGGACCACACGGGGTGACCCGCATCAGTAATCCCAGAACTCAAGATGCTGAGGGAGGAAAATTGCCGTGAGCTCCTGTGCACCCTGGTCTACACAGTGAGCTCCAGGCCAGTCTAGGCTACAGTTGAAACCCCATGTTTCTCAGTGGATAAGACTGCACTGCTCTTACAGAGGACCCAGTTCACTTCCTAATATCCACAACAATCTATAACTCCAGCTCCAGGGCATCCAGCCTCTCTAACCTCCATAGGTACCTACACTAGTGCTCATGGCTGTGTGGCCAACTACAGACATGAGGATTGTAGCTGTTATGAGTATTTCTTCCCTATTTTGTTAAGAATATTTTTGTACATGTATATACCTATATTAAGCAGAAATCCTCATTTTCTTGTTTTTTACTCGTTTAACACATAACATCAATTGAGCTGATTAATGTGTTATTAAGTCTGTATTAACATATTTAAGATAAAGGATTTCAGGAGAAGAGTAAGCATCCACCAGAAACTTTCCTACCAGTTCAAGGAAAGAATTAGTAAGTTTTCTATTGCACACAAGATAGTAATGTCATGCTAAATGGAACAATGCTCTTATCATTGTCTTTATTTGAACATTAATTCTGGCAGGCTCAGGTGTCAAGTTGACAGGGGTAGACTTGTCATGGTTAACCTTGATCCACTTGGTTGGGTTGGGAGGTACAGAAAGAGTTGTACCATACTATTGTGTTCACCTGAAAGGGCATTTCCAGAGACTGTTTACACATGAATAAAAACTGAGGGAGAAAGGTCAACTCTGAGTGTGGGCAGCACCAACAGGCCAGAGGGTGGGGGAAGCAGGTCAACTAAACATGGAAAAAGGAGGAAGTCAGCCATGGCATGGAAGCGTGCAGAATGAGCGCACCAATAGATCACCTTGCTGTGAGCTCCCAGCTTTTTACTCTTAGTAACTACAGAGATCTCTCCCTTTCTTCCTCGTCATCCACTGTTAACCCACCCTGCCTCCGACTGTGTAAGCCAACCCAATGCAGGAGAGGATACTTTCATTTAAACATTTGTGTGTTTCTGAGAAACGCTTTTCCCCAGACACTGGAAAACATTCATTTTCTTAGAAAATTATGCTACTATGGGGTATTTGCTTGTTTGTGTTCTTCTGGGATTTTTTTTGTGTGTGTGTGTGTGTGTGTATGTGCGTATGAATGTTTACATGTTTGGACACATGCGTGTGAAGGCTGAAGATTAAAGTCAGATGTAATACTACATTTGAGATAAAGTATCTCAGTTAACAGAGAGCTCACTCCAGGGAGCCCCTGTGTGCTAGGGCTAAAACTGGGCAGCCACACCCACCTGGCATTTCGCATTTACATCACATTTGCATAGCGAGCACTTTACCATTCGGCCAACTTCCCAGACCTCCATGTGCTTGGTTTATTTTTTTTAATTATTTTATTTTTAATTAATTTTTATTTAAAAGTAACTATATTACTTCCTCCTTCCTGCTATGTGTATATGGGGTGGGGGAGGTATGTGCAAGTGAGCGCTTATGCCCACAGAGGCCAAAAACCTCAGGTCCCCCAGAAGCTGAAGTTACAGGTGGTTGTGAATCACCCAACCTGGGTTCTGGAAACTGAACTCCAGTCTTCTTCAAGAACAGTCCATGCTCTTAACCACTGAACCACCACTCCAGCCCCCAAACCCCCTTACTTGAGGTTAAATAAAGTATTCTAGAATAAGCATTGTTTGCTGGGCCCAGTATTTGCTAAGATTGTAAGGTGCACCATTTTCTTTCTATTTCAAGTTTATTTTATAAGTCTATTTCCATAATATTAGTTTTTCAGTGTTCAGATATTTTCCTTCAGGGAAGCCCAAGTCTCTTTCCGAGTTCCTGAGCAGTTTGAAACAGCTGGACCATGAGTCGCGCTGATGACGGCTTTCTGGGCAGTGTCTCTGCTCGGTGGCCTTGCAGTGCAGCTCTATCAGCCTCACAGTGGAGAGACTCCGGAAGCTCTGGTCTGTGGAGGAGCTCCGAGCCATCAACATCCGGCAGCACGCCAGTGATTTACCACAAGAGAGTGTGTGGCTTGGGTGAGAGGAAACAGCTGTTCACCCAGTTTTTGCTCTCGGTGGGGTACAGACGCTAACATGAAATCAGCTGAAGGTTCCTGACCTTGGACAAGAACGGCATTCTGCCACCCAGTGACTTGCAGATGAACTCCAAGAAGTAACTGAGGATTGCAGCCTCCCATAGCATATTTATACGGGAAATAGTGTGGACAGGAGGCATAGCCTCGGACGCATTAGTAACACGTTTCACTAACCTGTGACCGAGCTGGTCTCAGTATACTAAGCAGGGACCTAGGAGCACCTGGGCGTATAGCACTGGGCAGAGTTGGGAATGGGTAAGGTGTGGCACCCGAACTAGTCAAGCTAGGACTTAGTTAAGCAGTTTGGCTAGAGGGATAGTAAGACGGCTCGGTTCTGAGTCTCTGGAACAGCTGTGATGGAGTAACCTAAAGGAAATGCTAACTGGTGAGGGCTGATGGCAGCACTGGGCACATCTCCCATTCTTGCCATTCTGCATATATTGCTCAGGAAAGTAGCCCTGATACTCGTGGGTGCCCTAAGCTAAAGTTACGTGCAGTGACTTGGTGGCCACATCTCTACTCATTTTCACAACTGCTTTAGTGGTTTCTTTGGGGGAAGAGTAAGGCACAAAACCACCCCTTTGCTGCACGTATCCTGCATCATAACCTTAGCACGAGTGCTTTTCCCAAGGGGAGAAACTTCCCAAGGCACCGACAGTAACACCAGGATCCAGATTTCTCACGGAAGCAATTACACGGGCTCTTATTTTGGTTCATCCATTCTGATTTGTCATTGCATTCCGCCTACGGTTTCACACTTTTCTGAGCTCGCTAAACGTGAACTTGTTTTCCCTTGAGCACGTGCCGTCTCACCCACAGCTTCCTGTGTGCCTTTATGCTTACCGGCATAGCTTTAGGACTTTATCACTCATTACTTTCATGCTATAGGCAGCTCCAGACTGCATCATCCTTAGGTGCTCACCGTTCATCTCTTACCCCAAATTCTTTTTTTTTTTTTTTTTGATTTTCGAGACAGGGGTTTCTCCGTAGCTTTTGGTTCCTGTCCTGGAACTAGCTCTTGTAGACAAGGCTGGCCTCGAACTCACAGAGATCCGCCTGCCTCTGCCTCCCGAGTGCTGGGATTAAAGGCGTGTGCCACCACCGCCCAGCCACCCCAAATTCTTGATGCATGCACTGGTGAATAAGTTTGCCCATGCTCCAAGTTCTAGTCCTCATTCTTTATGAGACTTGAATCATCCAACGAGTACTGTGCAGTCTTTTATAAACCTCTCATTCAGCTTTTCGATAACTCTTTCAGTTGCTTCCTGTGTATCAAAGTGCACAAATCTGTAGTCCTGGACTCATTTTCTATCATAAACCATCTTATTACCAAAAGCATGATTTGTGCCATACAGTGCTTTATTGTCAATGAAATTGTCCAATTTTAATGACTGTATAGCTCACTCCAAATGATAGATACTAACAATCCATAGCCCAAGTAGCAGTAGCTGATCATATCTCTGTGGACTCCACGGAGAGGACGGGATGCCCACACTTACATTCTCCTGTAGTGTTTCTTTGTTCCATTAGGATGTAAGTTTTCTGTGTAGGATAATGCCATGGTAAAGTTGGGAACACTGGCATTCATCTCCATGAGACTGGTTAAGCCATATAGAAATGCCAAAAATAGATGTTTGCAGTAAAGTCTAGTGTAGCCATTTAGTTTTCCCACATTCCAGACGTGTGAGTGAAGATTCTGGTCCCCTATGACCAGGGTACTTGAGGCATCCAATACTTCTTCTCAGGCCTCAGACTTGGTAGAGCTGTGACAAGCTATTCCCCTAAAGAAATGCATGACTCAAATCAACAAGGAATATAAGTTAATCATTGTTTTATACTACAAAATTTGAGGAGTGATTTTTTTTTAAAACAGCCATAGATATCTGCACCACACAAATAGAAGTTAAAAAGTAGCAATGATTGACCAGAAATAAAAGGTCAGCGGAGAGCAATCTTTAGAGTCTGCTTTAAAATTCAGAAGAAAAATCACTAAGATGAAGTAATAAAAATGTTGGTATGAAAGGCAAAGACAGAGAGACAGTGTACTTTGCTTCCTTGAGGAGTTGCTAAACAGAGACAACATCAGTGAGAATTAGAAAGAGTGTTTTCCAAGCAGACTGATCGGCAATTCTCAACAGCGACTGAGCAAGAAGAGAATTGAGTGACATATTCAAAGTATTCAGAGAAAAGTGCTGTTCTTACTAGGCACTGCACCAAGAGAAAGGACAAAAATAAAGGCATTTTAAACATTCATGGCTTGAGCCTAGTACACATTTTACTGCAAGGGGTCTTAGAGAAGGTGTTTGACCACAAACGGAAGAGTTGTGGTAACTAATAGTAACAGTGAAGCACAGTGTGATAAAATATGCCCACAGACTTGCTCGAATGTCTACTTTAAAATCCCTTATTTCATATTAAGGGGTAAATTCAGTTATACATAATGACTAAAAAGCGGTGGCTATTCAGTGAGTAACATGATATGTTAAGCCACCTCATGCTTTTTTGAGCAACAAAAATATGCTTTCTATTTTTTCAATAAAGTTAAATATATATGCACTATAGATGTAAATATATTCACATTAGATATAAACATTTGTAAATCATCGAGAGCTACTGAGTACCAGCCTCAGCACTCTCGGGGCTCAGAATTGGACTTCTACAACAAGCGAAGATGGGCTTAAAAAATGTATCTGAGGGTTAAAACAAACTGACCAACATAGGCATGTTTTTCCTGCAAGTTTCTTTATTCCTTAGGGAAAGATGAGCATAAGGCATAAGGACAAAGCATCAGACATAAGGGTAAGGCATAAGAGGGATATGGCTAAGGTTAAAGGAAAGGAGAAAAGGGGTAAAAAGGTAAGACGTGATCTCCACAAAGCTTTCAGTTTATATAGACATTACAGACAAGTTAACAGTTCCATAGGCGGTAACAATAGTATCAAGCATGTATTTTTACAGAGTCCTAAGAAACCTGTGGATCTGGCAAAGCCACACCTTAGGTCTCAGAGGGGGCGTGGTTGTGAGGTTCCTACACCTGGGAACACAGTATAGTAGCTATACTGACCTTTGGGCTTGATTTGCATTAGCATCTAGCTGGTTGAGTTAAAAGGAATCTCTTCTGGGGATCCTGCTTTTGACTCCAGCAGGGTGCCCAGGTGAGAATTTTTCTCTCTAAAGCTAGTTTTAGCACATAGGGTTTTTTTTTTTCTGTATAAACAGTTAATTTCCTGGGCTATGATCCTAGGTTTATACACTGCTGGGATACTAGAGAAGGGAGAAATGCCATGATTTCACAGGATTTCTATAGAATTGACAGTGACGTCTCCAAAAGACAGATTTTCCCACAGCTCTTCAAAAATGGGTTCCCCAGATGGAGTGTACGTGCACACTTACCATCAGCAGTCCAGTAGAGCTGTCAGATGTGCATTCACTGTATTACTGTGGGCTCACCACAATAAATGGGGATATCTATTGTTCTTGAAGTCAGACTGAAAAATATGGAAATCATTACCAAGACAATAAAAGGCAGATATAAAAATATAAACAAGCAATAGAGATGGTGAGGAAAAATAAGTCCAATTATAGCATTAACACTATTCCATTCACATAGCTTGAAAACCTATAATAATTTCATTCTTCATAATAGCTGTGGAGACAAATATGAAGTAAAAGTATAAGATGCCTGGAAATGATACTTGAATTGATGATGGTACTTAACCTCTGTGGAAATAAGAATGTATTGACGGCAGCAATTGGTATACAAAGGGTCTCAGTTTCTCTTAAATAGTTGGTTTCTTTAAGCAAAACACAAAGAAATTACTATGTTAAAATTTGCTGATCTGGGGTGATAGTTACAGAGATATTACATTGCACACTATTCTTAGCTATCTATATCCTTGAAATATTATCAGCCAAATCAACATGGCAAGAGAAAGCAAGCCAAACCTTTTCCTTCAGCCTCTTATGATAGCCCCTGCTACAGGAGGAAGAGTCTGAGTGGGGTTTTAAATGGTGGGAAATCCTCCCATTGTTATTTTTGCAGAATAATGGAATGCTCACCAGGCTGGAATGCTAGCCTATGGGTCCCAGAACTTCTCATCAGGCTGCAGTCCTAGCCTATGGGTCTCGGAACTGCTCATCAGGCTGCAGTCCTAGCCTATGGGTCTCAGAACTTCTCATCAGGCTGCAGTCCTAGCCTATGGGTCTCGGAACTGCTCCTGCAGTTACAATTCAATTTGAAAATACAAAATTGGTTTGCAAACTTTCCTCCCACGTATTTTTTTTGTAAGATGCTCTCAGGCTGGTTTCAGAAATATGAGTCAGTTTCACAGGCTTCTAAGCATCTGAGCCAAGATAAATATGTCACAGAAAACACATGGAAATCATAGGCTGTAGGAGCTGGCATCTTAACTAAGGACTACCACACAGATCAAATACTCTCTTCAAGTAGTCCTTTTCTGGAATAATTCTTTGAAATTTAAACACCTTTGCTAATATGCCATAGAAATGTCACTTAAGACTCTAAATTTGCATGATTCGTGTGCCTTTCCCCATAGAAACACTTTCAGAAACCAACAGTCCTCCTTCTTCTTCTGGCTGGATGACTCCATAGGACTCAGCATCCTAACAGAACAGTTAGGTACACATTGGAGTGAGTTTCCATCCACAGCTAGACCTCCATCTCAGGACTGTTACAAATCAGAGGCAGCAGAGGAGGCATATAAGTATGAATGAGGCCTGGAGAGATGGCTCAGTCATTAAAGGCTAGGCTCACAACCAAAAATAAAATAAGTATGAGCGAAATGCCAGAGTGAGCCTCATTAGGTTTCTCTGTGGCTCCTGGAAGGATGCTTCATTACTGACCATTGATCTCCCTGTGTCTCCAGCAGGTCCCTCCTTCCAAGCCTGGGTTAACGATCTCCTCTGCTTGGAGCTTCCCCCATATCATGAGGCAGAAGCGAGCTTCCGAATATTATTGTCTACACCTGCCTTTTGTGATAGTTTGCTTCGTACCAGCACAGTGTGGAATGTCTGCCAAGCCGGTCCAAAGTGGTTAGAGGATGGGCACCCCAGCAGATTCTTTTCTGCATTGTGTACGGCATTTAGCAGAGGTGCCTGCATACAAACGCTTTAAACCTTTACATTTTTGTATTGATAACATTAAGCTCTAACCCCCCAAAGCATGCAACCAGTTACATCCCATTTCAGTCTCTGCAACCCAGGCTTAGCAATAAGTTCCAATTCTGCTATTGGACCAAATAACTTCAAAATTCTACACAAAATGTCCCCCCAAGTTCCTCAGAAATCAAACCATAGGGAGGTATAACTCAGTGCTACAGACTGAACTTAGCATGAGCAAAGTCCTAAGCCCAATCCCCAACAATAAATACAATAACAAAAAATCTAAGTAGCTTCTTTTTCAAAGTACCAAAGAACTTATTAATGGAAAATTATTAGGCTGAAGCCTTGAGAGAAAATGAAAAGCCAAAGAAGCAGCATTCTCATGCTCACAGAGGTCATTTGTTAATGGTACAGGGTGAATGGCAGTCGCAGCTCCAAAACTTTCCTATTAAGGAAAACTCACTCCCCTTTCCCTATCAGCTATTAATTACCAATAGCCCCTCAGCTAGTGGTGGGAGCTCATGCCGCCTCCCAACCTCCATGCTGTGATTTTGTCAGGCTTGACCTTGTGCAGATATTGTCCCAGCTGCTGGGTTCATATGTGCAACTGCCCAGCTGTGTCTGGAAAACAGTTTCCTTGTAATCATCTGCATCCCCTGATTCTTCCACTCTTTCTGCTCCTTCATCCTTGATGATTCCTGAGCCTTTAAGGGTGTAGTTGACCAGATACCTAAGACTATATGAGAAACACTAGTGGGTCTCCATGTGTTTTTAAAAAATGAGAAACAAAATTGGGGGGAAGAGTATGGAAGTGGACATATATCTGGAAGAGATGGAGAAAGAGAAGATAATGTTCAAAATATAGTAAATATTCTCAAAGAACTAATACAAATATTTTTGTTTAGAAATTTTCATAGTTTATTTTAATGATATTCTTTTCCTTCTCCCACACCCTCTCAGAACCTCTCTGCCCCCTACCTACCCACCCAACTCTATGTTCTTAATATCTTTCTCTCTAAAGAAGAAAGAAAATCAAAACAAATAAAAAGAGATAAAAATACAACAGAAGACAACACAGAGGGAGAGACAGAGAGAGAGAGAGAGAGATCCCAATTACTTCTGAGCATGAGGTCTGCCCTGAAGTATGGTTAATAAACTCAGTGTCACTCCTGTAATGGTCTGTCCTGTCCCTTTAAGAGACAAGCCCCGCCCACTCCCTCCCCAGTCCGCCACTGAGGCAGGTGGATCTTCCTTCAGCTTCCAGTCTGAGTCCTTCCTTTTCCATCTGTCTCCTAAAGAGGTAGCTGCTGCTGTGGCTCTTCTCCTCTCCCCCCTACCCTGTTTCTTTCCTTGTCCCACTTCTCCCTCCCTCTCCCCTTCCCTTCCATAACCCACTAAATAAACATCCAACCTCACTCTGCATGGCGTGCCTGTCCTTCTCAGTCTCTCACCACAGCGTGGCTCCCTGTCTGGGACTTGCTGCCCCTTGTGGCCCACAGGTCCCTTGGGGAACGGTGCCATTTTACTTCAACCATAACAACTCCATTAAAGAAAATTGATTTTTTGCCTTTCCCCAAAAGGTGTCAATTACAAATATCATCTTAATAAGAGGTGGGACTTTGTGCCCACTTCCCTTTCTCTGTGCTAGGATTCTGTCTGGTTTGAACTTGTGCAGGACTTGTGTCTGCCATCAGGCGTCATTTGTGACTCAACTTCATTTATGATGTTGCTTTACTCAGGAGTAAAATGTAACTCTGCAACCCATGGAGCTCACACAGGAGACCAACAAGCAGTCAGGATAGGTATTGCCTAGTGATCTTCCTGGAGCCCTTTGTGATAGTCTTGGTACTTTGAAGGATGGGATCCTTGGAAAGAAACTCAACCACACTGATATCCTTGCATTTGACTTTGGACAATGGGAAGAAAAAATACATTTTGGGGATAGAATAGAGAGTATATGGTGCCCAAGAAAGATACATATAATAGAAAGGAGGCTCCTTATCTCCATGCCTAAAAGCACTCTTCCATAAGCACATGATATGGTCAGAATCCCAGGGCTCAAGGAGGCAGACAGGATAGGTAGGCTAGCAATGTTAGTAAGAGTTTAGGGTGAACGAGAAAGCAGGGGTGATGATGGGAGATGGAGAGTGTCAGCTTCTAAGCCCAACTAGCTGGATACACAGAGCATCTGCGCAAAGCAGACACTGACCTCTGGCAGCTTGGGGAAAGCCGGGTGCCCCTGTAGAATAGGTGCCCACAGCAAGATGTCCCCTCAATACCACAACAGTGGCTTTATTATGAATCCGGCACTGTGTTGATGTGGGTATCAGCAGGCGGCAGCTCTAAGCAGACACTGCTGTCAGTCATGAGATGACAAGGCTTCCTCACAGTGTATTCTATTATTGTTGTCATTGCTATTAGAATAATCATGGGAAATGCCTGTGGTCCTCCCAGCTGTCAGCCGCCATAGAAAGAAGCTGCCTCTCAGAACAGCACCTACAAAGCTGCTCATTTCATCCCAGTTCCCAAGTGCAGAGACATAAGGCATCAGCACGGTGAACATGAGGGCATCCAGAGTCCATCTTCCTGGGCAGGCAGGCCTGCCCTCTCTTTCATCTTGTCAGCAGGTTTGCATGATAGAGGGAGAATAATCTAAGCCCTCGTCTTGGAGGAGGTGTTGAAGACAGAGAATCCTTTCAAGGAGTTATTTTGGGCACAATGCAAATGATTTTACAGATGGGAAAACTGAGGCTCAGAACAAACCACTTTATGCTCAGTGGCAGGAGCAGTCACTTCTTAGCCACAGTTCAATGTTTCTTATTGTTTGGCTTGGGAGGCAGTGTCTTTCTATATTCCTAGATGACTTGGTATTCACTATGTGACTCAGGCTGACCTTAAATTCATTGCACTCCTCCTGCCTCAGCCTCCTGACTGCTATGATTACAAACATGGACTACAATACCTGGTAAACAGTATGATATTCCTAATCACACAACCTCTGACAGCATCAAGATTTCGGGGTGCTCTCTGAGGAGAGAGGGAAGTACTCTGGAAACAACAAGAGCAAGTCGGAAAGCTGCCCAACGATAAATCATAGCATGTAGGTGTGCACTGACTATGTAATCACATAGCATGCCCCTTTTGAGACACTGAAAAGGAATCAGGCAAGTGATATGACCACCCCTGTGGAATACCAGATCCAGGACAGAGGGCTGCAGAAACCCTTGTCCTCCAGGAGACGTCCTGATAAAATCACCAAACCTGGCCTCCCAGCCTGGGCATTCTGGGGACAGAAAATGACCTCCATGACATTCAGCACTTGATCTGGACCAAAGGCGCCCAAGGGGATGCTCTAATGCTACTTATGCAGACTAGTCCTCACAAGGGGGGGATTAGGATTGTTTTTATGTATCACCTGCTACCTCTTTATTACTCCAGAGAACGCTTGAATTTCCATGTTGTTCTGCTGAATGTGCTTGTCCCAAACTGTCCATGCTGGTGTTAGCAGAAAGCAAGGCCGAGACAGTCTCATTAGCTTCAGTCCGTTGTGGGATTTTCCACTTCTGGTTCACAGGGTCTGTGTGAACTTGGCCTTTGCTCAGCCAGCTGTGCAAGACACAGACTAGGGTTTAGATCTGCTGCCACCTGGTGGTAGGAATTGCTTACACAAGAATCAGAACTTTGTAGTGGAGCTTCAGAGTTGAAGGACAGGCCTTACCATCTTCCTGAGAACTACTGCTTTAAATGACCCCATAGATTTCTTGAATGCCTTTTTAAACTCTTTTTATTAACACACACAGGAAAGAAAAATCTGAATGTGCATTGCCCTGAGCCACGCACACAGCATTCAACCCCATTCAAGGTGACAAGCAAAAGAGCAATTTCAGACAGCATCATGAAAGATGAGTTCTTTAATTAAGGTACAACATAGACTTGTCTACGACTCTTTTCTTTCCTCAAGTCTTGGAGAAATGTTTGTGTTGGTGTAGTGAGGCACTGGAGCCTAGCTGTGCTGGTCTGTTCTGATTTGGGATATATTATACGCAAACACCACAGCAGGGGAAAAAATGTGACAAATCTCTTATCTGCTAAATATTGTATTACTGCCATAGGGTGTACTAAAAATTTTTTGGATTTAATGACATGTTAGGACAGTTCATAAAATTATCTTGGGGGTACTTCTTCAGTTTTGATGTCTTTTTTTAACTTTCTAGTAAGAAACATCCCTCTCAATTTTATTATTATTGTTAACATAACTGTTTGCTATTACATATGTATGCTCTGACGGGCATAGCTTTATGCCAGAAACTCCCCTGCTGATGATAAGCCATGCTAACAATTGACTGAATGAGGGTCATAGTCATAGGATGCCATCTTCCATATGATGCAGGCTTTACAGATATAAAAGTTACTGCTAACAGTGAGGAACAGCAGGGGAAAGAGGGACAACTAGAGACACTTACTTTATATCGTGACGGTACATTTGTGCTTCATATTATGAAACAAAATCTAGACATACACAATGTAAATAGCTCAGTATGTACACAGTACCAAAGTTGAGTTGTTCTGAGATAACCTTTGGCCTATATGGCTTCTTATAAGGGATGTGAGACTTAGTAGCATCAGTAATTGAGAGCCCCCACTAGGGAGATACTAAGGAGGAGAAGAGGAGTAAGAGGAATGAAAGAAGCGAAGACAGGAAATGAATTCGGGTGGGGGGGGATGACTAGAGGGACAAGACTAAACTTTAGAATGATCAGTGGCCTTTGCTCTAAGTCCCTATAAAGTATGCTAACTGGAGATGGCTCAGGAAAGGTGGATCATCTGAGATGCTGTGTCTTTGCTTTCTCAAATTGCCAACTTTCTGAATAAAGCACAATGACTTGGTTACTGTTTCTGCTCACTGGTGTGAACTCCATGTTCCACTAACAGTGGTGTAAGGCAGTCTATGAGGCTTTGTAATCACCTTGGAGAGGAAGAAATGAGAGATAAAGAGAGAGGGGGGAGTAGGGGGAAGGAAAAAGAGAGAGAGAGAGAGAGAGAGAGAGAGAGAGAGAGAGAGAGAGAGAGAGAGAGAAGCTATGGAACTATGATAACAAACCAATTTCCCAAAGAGTCTCATTTTGGGAGAAGGAAAAGGTTGAAGCCTGATGCAGCCAGCCAGAGAAAGAGCGTGTTTCCCACAAAGGGATTTCACAGGTTTTTGACAACTTGTTAAAATGCCTTGCAGAAGAGACAGGAGCTGAGACAATGTGTTTATGAAGGGCAGTACCACATCTCGACCTGGACTATTCAGTTATATATACCACTTGCTTTATATTTAAACCTAAAGCTCATGTCTGGACCCTGAAGACAGACTTGGGAGGAAACAATTACTGGAATTCTTAGTTTCTCTTCACAATGTGGCCATATTGAATTAATGAATCTCCTTTGATCTATCTATCTATTGATTGATCTATCTATCTGTATCTCTCTCTCGTGCACACACAGGTGCATGTGCGCGTGCGCGCACACACACACACACACACCTCTGAAATTTTGAAAACTTAGAATAAATATCTACTTCACCCAGAAAAAAAAGACCTCTGTAAGAAAAAAATAGTGTCAGGCAGTGGTGGTCCATGCCTGTAATCCCAGCACTTGGGAGGGAGAGGCAGAAGGACTTCAGTGAGATTGCGGTTAGCCTGATCTACAAAGTGAATTCCAGGACAGCCAGGCCTGTTACACAAAAAAACTCTGCTTGAAAAACAAAATGAGAAGGAATAAGAAGAAAGAGAGAGAGAGAGAGAGAGAGAGAGAGAGAGAGAGAGAGAGAAGAAAGAAAGAAAGAAAGAAAGAAAGAAAGAAAGAAAGAAAGAAAGAAAGAAAGAAAGAAAGTAAGAGGGGGGAGGGAGGAAGGGAGGGAGGGAGAGAGAGTGAAAGAGAGAGGGAGAAAGGAAGAAAGAAAGAAAGAAAGAAAGAAAGAAAGAAAGAAAGAGTTCAAGACTTAAATATGTGAAGAAAAGAAATAACTGGTTCATTTAGACATTCTGTAGGAAAACAGTAATCTATTCTCATAGTAATTTTTCTGGCTTTCTCCAACATGGCCTTACCAATAGTGAATCCCAGGTGTCCTCAGCTTTGTGAAGAGCCCCTCCCCACACTGACTAGAGGAGTCTTTGGGCACAGCATGCATCCAGACTGACCAAGGAGCCAGAAGTCATTTGAATCTTGGAGTTCTTTCAAGAATTCTAAGTGGCTGGATGAATGATGCCAACCAGCATCAAACTATCTACACATCAAAAACAGTAAAACAACAATAAAAAATGCTGACCCAAAGATCCTTGGGAGTTATGACTGTATTAACTCAATGCGTCAGCAGGTCAGTGAGCCTGCCAGCCGTGGGGACTTCTTGGGAAGTCAATGAAATCTTCAGCTCTAGGACAAAACATGAAGGACTTGCTGCTCTTTTTGAACTGGTCAGAGAGTGACTTCAGCAGTATTCTCTATCCAAGAAACCACACTTTGTGAATAGCTCTGATAAAGTGATGCTCCCTTAACCCCACCCCCATTAAATTAGGAAAGTGTAGATAGTTACAGGATTGTATTGTAGTAGGATGGCAATGGGGTAAGACTCTAACTGTTGACTTGACATACTTGTACAGTCCATTGATATGGGATTCCTCTCTGTATGCTGTGAATATCATTGGTTAATAAAGGAACTGCTGTGGGCCTATAGCAGAGCTGTAGGGGAACAGAGCTAGGTGGGGAAAACTAAACTGAATGCTGGGAGAAAGGAGGCGGAGTCAGAAAGAAGCCATGTAGGCCTGCCAGAGATGGATGCCGGAACTTTAACTGGTAAGCCACAGCCACATGGTGATACACAGATTAATAGAAATGGGTTGAATTAATATGTAAGAGTTAGCTAATAAGAAGTTAGAGCTAATGGGCCAAGTAGTGTTTTAAATAATATAGCTTCTGTGTGATTATTTCAGGGTTTAAACAGCTGGGAACCAACAAGTCCATATGCAGGGAGGTCATTAAATAAGATGTACAAAGTAATGACTAATACCAATCTCCAAATAGCCTCCTTTTTCTCTTTGTAATTTGAAATATCCAAGATCCTCAAAGCTACTGGAGAGGCCTGATCATAACAGCATGAGCTTCTTGTTGGATCCAGCCTCATGTCCTCCAGTCTAGGAATCAGGAAGATGATATTTATTCGTCTTCCTGTCCTCCAATTCCAATTCTTTAGTTTCATCCTGACCCTTGTAGCAGACCACTTTCAGGGTCCTAGCCACCTCTCTGACTCTACTCCATTGAGCTCTGGTAAAGCTCATGGCAGACCCAGTTTTTCTCCTTCCTTTGGCCCCTTCAGCCCGTCCACATTCTAATCTAGCCCCATTCCTTTGAGTCATCAGCAAATACCTAACATGTTCTCCCTGGGACCAACAATGACCATACCTGACAGGGACCCAGAAGCATTCCCTACTGGGAAAGCCACAGTCACCATACATTCCTAATGTCCAGAGAGGGTAACAGAAACCAAGAAATAAAATACACATCCAATAAAATCATATATCAACACCCAGAATCACAATCAGCCCGAAACCCAAATTCCTAGACACTGACATAAAAACAGAATAAATAGCAACCAAGATAATATACCTCCATCAGAACTCAGCAACCCTACTGTAGCAGACCCTGAGAAATTCTATATGGTGGAAACACAAAACAAGGTCTTCAAAATAGTCACTATGAATATATCAGAGGACTTTAAAGATGAAATGAACAAATTCATTAACGAAATATATGAAAACATAAGCAAATAGTACACTGAAATGAAAGAAATATTTCAAGACATGAAAGTAGAAATAGAAAATCTAAACCAAGGGAAAACTGGAAATGAAAAATTCAAAATTAGAACAGAAATCTCAGAGGTATGTCTCATCAGCCGAATCCAAGAAGTGGAAGAGAGAATCTCAAGCATGGAAGACAAGATAGAAGAGATGGAAAAAGAAAAAAGAAATGTTAATCTTTAAAACTCCTGTATAAAACATAAAGGAAATCTGGGTCACAGTGAAAAGACCAAATCTACAAATAATATGATTAGAGGGACAAGAAGAAACCTAGGTTAAGAGCACGGAAAATGTTTGTAGTGAAATCATAGAATAAAAGTTCCCTAACCTAAAGAATGTACAAGGTCAGGTGGTGGTGGTGCATACCTTTAGGCAGGCAGATCTCTGTGAGTTCAAGGCTAGCCTGGTCTACAAGAGCTATTTTCAGGACAAGCTTCAAAGCTACAGAGAAAAACTTTGTCTTGAAAAATGAAAAAAAAAAGTGTACAGAACACCAAATATACTGGACCAGAAAAGAAATTCCTCACAATGCATAAAAATCAAAACATGAAGCATGAAGAGCAAGAGGAAAAGATCAAGTAACAAATAAAGGCTGACCTATGGAAATAACATTTGATTTTTAAATGGAGACATTAAAAGTCAGAAGGGTATGGACAAATTTTAAGAGAACACAGACACCATCCCAGACTACTAAACCCAGCCAAACTTTCAATAACAAGAGGAGAAAGGAAAACATTCCATGATAAAATTTAAGCAGTTCTATCTACATATTAGCTCTATAGAAGGTGCTAACGAAAAACTTCAACATCAAGAGGCTAGCCACACCCAAAAATACACAAAGAATAAATAAATAATCTCAGACCAGCAAATCAAAAGAGGTAGGAAAAACCCACACAACAACAACAAAATGATCAATCAACACTGCTCATTGATAACTCTCAACATCAGTGATCTTAATTCCCCAATAAAAAGATGGAGACTAATGGAATAGAAGGAAACTATTCCAGACACTCATGAACTGAAAGCATTTTATATGAACATCATCGTGTCTCTAAAGACTTAGATATTAAATTCATTTATTTATGTCATCATTCCCTAAAACTTTGGGAGCTCATTTTTCAAATATGCAGCCTAAATTAACCTCTTTAAGTAAGCCTATGATGTGTGGATCTGGTGTCCTTGAAATAGGCCCTACTGAGAACAACTCTTGGTAAATTAATAGATACAGTGTTGACAGTTCTAGCATCTGAATTCAATGCACTTGCAGGAGATCTAGACTGATACACTTTCAGTGTATTACCGTCAAACTATTAGCCGCTCCTGTGCTTCCTGGAGAAGCTAACTGGGGAAACTTTGCAGATGCACTTCGCAGGACCTGGGGCTGAGCTCTGTTCTGTGGGAGGACTGCTTAGAGGTTCAGAAAATGGAAGGCGACCCAAAGGTGAAATGCCAGTTTTGTGCATGCCAAGCACAGACATTATAAATGTGACTGTCACTCACAGAAGCACCAGAAGCCACAGGGATCAGCAACACTCCTATCATTTAATAACTCATAGACTCAAAAATGTATTCCTGGGATCCTGGGGCTATGTGGCATCACTTTGAAAAATAACTTCACTGGTAATTCAGTTCTGTCTCTTGTGGGGGTTGGTCATAAACTCTAACATAGGAATTTAACATTAGATGAAGGATGAGTGTCGTAGCAAAGGGAAATTGCCAGTCAGGTTCCATTTAGGAAAACTGAAAGGATACTAGGAGTTTTCAAAGTCTTGGATGGGATGGAAGAGCCAAAAGGAAAGGCTAAAGTTAAACCCATGTGATTGGCAAAGCAAAGGGAAGTAATGGTCACCAAGACTGAACAAGGCCCTTTTCCTGTTTACGCTGATTCACAGAATGCCAAGAGTCTGGCAGCTTCAGAAGCTACAGGGCCCCTGGGCCTGAGGCCACCAGGAGTTGCTTCTTCTGGGACTACAATTCAACTGCTATTCCAGCTGCCTCAACAGATTCCCTGGAGCCTGCACAGCACAGCACAGCTATGATTGCCATTTGCTGAAAGTGACTTCAGATGAGGGATGAAACCCTTTCTCTTCCTCTTGAGAAGAAGCAAAGCTGCCTCTTCTAGCCAGGACCTGGCCCAGCGGGGCCTTATGAGTGCCAGAATATCTGAAACATTTACAAAGGTTTCACAGGACCCATGATGAAGCAAGATAGAAGATGGTTGTGCCATCAAGTGTGAAAATACAACGGATGAGCGCTGGCACACCACACAAAAAAAGCCCCATCGAACAGTTCCGGCTCATGTAGACAGCTGTTGCCTTTTACTGGTTATGGCGGGGGCTTCACGCATTCTTCACTCACTTCTGCATTAAATGTGTTGATATACTCAATCGTAGCATTATCTCTTATTAGCAGTCTTCAACAATCTTCCAAAAGCTGTCCCCAAACCTCCTGGCACAACCCTAAGCCCTCTAGTAGGCTCTTCCTAACATAGCACTCCCCTCCTGATGGACTCCCACAGCTCCTGGGATATACAAACTTCCTCCTGGCAACAGCTAAAAAGCCCCATCTTTTCAGCTGCTGGTGTTCCTGGTGGTCTTTGGCCACAAAGCATTGCACTTCCAACTTTCAGTCTCCCACCAGACCAGAGTATTGGGCTGATGATCAGTGTAAAAAGTGACCACAGAAAAATATGCATCTTGTCTGATCTAAGCAATCAAGCAATGTTATGATTTGGATTTAAAATGCCCCCCTCCCACTGGCTAATGTTTTGAGCTCCTCTTTCCCCAAGTGATTGTGAATTTAGAGATACTGTATGTGTTTTATTGTTGCGAAAAGACACCATGACCACAGCACCTCTGGTAAAGAAAAACATTTAATTGGAGCTGGCTTACAGTTCAGAGGTTTAGTCCATTGCCATTATGGCAAGAGATATGGTGGCATGCAGGCCCACATGGTGCTGGGGAAGGAGCTGGGAGTTCTATATCTGGATCTGCAGGAAGCAGGAAGTGACAGTGAGCCACACTAGGCCTGACTTGAACTTCCAACACCTCAAAGCCAACCCCCTACTGGCACACTTCCTTCAACGAAGCCACACCTACTCCAACAAGGTCATACCTCCAACAGTGCCCCTCCCTATGGACCTATGGGGACCATTTTTATCCAAACCACTACACTGTGCAACCTTTAGGAGGTGGGGCTTGGCAGATGGAAATAGGCCACTTGGGATGGGCCTCAGAGGCTGTACTCTGACTCCCACTTCCTGCTGTGCTTCCTAGTCCACAGCCAGGAAAGAGCGCTGCTAAAAACGCCTCTATTTACTATTTCTATTTTTCTTTTTCTTTTTTGTTGTTTTTATTGAGCTGTATTTTTCTCCACTCCCCTTTCCTTCTCTTCTTTCCCGTTCTACCCTCTCCCATGGTCCCCATTCTCCCAGTTTACTCAGATCTTGTCTTTTTCCTCTTACATCTAACAAAATTCTGGTCGATTGTTTTCATCATTGCAGAAAAACATCGCAGGGTTGTGGATCAATCCTGGGTAGAAAGGCAGTCTGTTCTTATATATGTGGCTGCCCAAGCCAGGCAGGAAACAAGAGAACAGCTCATCAGAATGTTCCACAAAGGCCACTTCCTCTTGCTAATGAAAAGAAACTGGACGAGACAACTGTTATTTTCCCCGACATCTCTGACATTCAGCTAGTAATAATGATGTTTACTGGAGCCCAGATGTCTAAAATTAAACCTCTCATTTCATTTTTTTTAAACATTGTCACTTAATCCATTAAAAACTAGCCGCAACTGTGGGCGACATATGCTATTTAGGAAGCCACAGCTGGAAAGAGTTCAGAAAGAGCTGAGAGAGGGGGAGGGCTTGCCACACTGGGAAGGGGCGGAGCTGGGTCCTCTGAGCAGGATGGGCAAATCCTGCTCACACCTACTGGCATTTCCATCTCAAACCTTGAGAACTTCACAGACCAAGGAGTAAAAAAATCCAGGAGCAGCAGAAGGAGAGAGAGCACGAGCAAGGAACTCAGGACGGCGAGGGGTGCACCCTCACACTGAGACAATGGGGATGTTCTATCGGGAACTCACCAAGGCCAGCTGGCCTGGGTCTGAAAAAGCATGGGATAAAACCGGACTCGCTGAACCTTGCGGACAATGAGGGCTGCTGAGAACTCAAGAACAATGGCACGGGGTTTTGATCCTACTGCACGTACTGGCTTTGCGGGAGCCTAGGCAGTTTGGATGTTCACCTTACTAGACCTGGAAGGAGGTGGGAGGTCCTTGGACTTCCCACAGGGCAGGGAGCCCTGATTGCTCTTAGGGCTGACGAGGGAGGGGGACTTGATTGGGGGAGGGGGAGGGAAATGGGAGGCGGTGGCGGGGAGGAGGCAGAAATCTTTAATAAAGAAATAAATAAATAAATTTATATATATATATATAAAAACCCAGGAGCTTCCTTCTCCTACCTGCGAGTCTGAGATCATAGTGTGTAGTGTGGATTCTAGTTGGTCTTAATAATAAAAGCCTGGAGTCAAATATCAGGGTAAATGCTGAAAGATTAGAGAAGGAGCCAACTACTGGGGAGACTTCTTACCTCTATCAAATCCTCAGACCAAAAGGGTTGAGCTCCTCTCTCCTTCCACCTTATTCTATTCCTCCTCCATCCAGTCATATTACTTCCTATCTCCACCTTCCTAGTGCTCGGATTAAAGGTGTGAGATCCCAAGTGCTGGAGGAAAGGTGTGAGCTCTGTTTCTTTTTAAAACTGGTTACATCTCAAGTAGCCCAGTGTGGCCTTGAACTCCTGACCTTCCTGCTTCTACCTCCCAAGTGCTGGGATTAAAGGTATGTGCCACCATTGCCTGGCCTCTATGGTTAACTAGTGGTTACCTCCACCCTCTGATCTTCCAGCAAGCTTTATTTGTTAGAGCACAAACAAAATATCACCACAATAGTGTGTTTGCCAAGCAAGGAGTGGATGCTTAATGTTGCCAAGCAACATTGGATAACTGGTTATGGTATGGCAGTTATCTGATTTGAAACCCAGTCATTTTGGAATTAAAATTCGGCCTTTGGTGGTTGTACTGGTTTGAAAGAAAATGGTCACCAAAGGGAGTGGCATTATTAGGAGACATGGCCTCATTGGAGGATTGTGTGCCGCTGTGGAGGTGGGCTTTGAGGTTTCATTAATGGTTAAACCTTGTCTAGTGTCTAAGTTCATTTCCTGTTGCCTGCATATCAAGATGAACTCTCAGCTCTTTTTCCAGCACCATGTTTGCCTATAGGCCAAGCAGCATACTCCCAGCTGCCTCGCTTCCCACCATAATAATAATGGAATAAATTTCTGAAACTATAAGCTATTCAATTAAGTGTTTTCCTTTATAAGAGTTGCCATGGTTATGGTGTCTCTTCACAGCAATAGAAACCCTAACTAAGACAGTAGCTAAGTGGTTTTCTGGGACTCTGAGCATCTTCCTGGCTGTGAGTTAGTTTGGCATTTATCTACACAGGCACAGAACTCTGTCTAATCAATCAGGCCATCCCCTTACCTATCACAAAGTTCTTCTGTTACGAGTGACCCTCTGATTGGACAGCCTGTGCTTGCCACTCCTACCACCCTAGGCTCTGAAGCTGTTCTTTCATCAGTCTAGTGTTGTGTTTCCTTATACAGTAACTACTGAGCAGCCCAATAAAGGTGGCTTCTGGGACATCAAGTCTGATTTACAGATCTCATGCACTATGAAATGCCACTTAAATGACATTTTCTGGAGTCCTCATAATGCGGCATCCACAAAAATTGTAAAGGACTGACTTTCCGTGCTTCTGGTACCATGCCAGTATATAGACCCCAAATATGGATTGGTAAAGTTAAGCAAGGCACTGATAGCTCACTGGTCCCCATCCCAACTCACCATAGTAAAGAGAAATAACTCGACAATTATGGAGCTTCAAGGGTAATACAATGTTACCTCTCTTTTCTACCATAATTCCCAAATTAATTAGAGTCAAGCCAAAACCGATGTAATGATGGTAACCGAACAGACGATAGATTCAACGCGGAGCTGAGCCTTCCACAGGGAACAGTCCTGTTTTATTTTGATCTAAGACTTTCGATATCTCTGCTGTGGTTCCATTTTGCACATGGTAGAAAGAGCAAGTGGTCCTGGGATTCTCAAAGAGAATCTTTTTCCTCAGATACCTTTCTTTGAGTTTTTGTTTGTTTGTTTGTTTTTGTTTACTGTTGTATTTTTTTCTTCCTCAATGTGTTCCTGGAGGGAGTCTGAACCTAGAAGTAAGAGATAAAGGGTACAGAAGGCTGGCTGCTCACCCATCTGTCATAGGAGGGCCACATGGTCTGCTCCTCACAAGCTCCGTGCCTGGAGACTCTGGGCAGGGTTTAGAGAAAAGCCTACAGGGTACTGAATGAGGCTTTTGTCCTTTGTACCAAAAACTTCCCCTAGATCTCTGCAAGCTGGAGTCACTGTCAGAAAAGGAATGAAACACCCAAGGGTCTGCCTGATCCACTTTTCCCTGTTGGCCTCAGAGAACAGGCAAATTTTCTAGAAGTCGGTGGCAATTATACAGAGAGCCTTGCATCAGACAAATGAAGAGTTTTACAATTTCTGTTGTGCAATCATCTTCGGAGCCATGAGTACAGCCCACTTATTCATGGGAAATCCTTTTTGCTGCTGTGGGACATTTTCTTTCAGTCTGTATAGAATAAATGAAGGGAATCCACCCACAAACCATTGCATAAGCAATGTGGTAGATTAGTAAATGTTCTGGCTTTGGAACTCCAGACTCAAGTTTCCCCATATTGCTCATTATTTCCCCAACAAGGGTTTCAGGGAAAGGTGGAGTTAGAAGTAAATGACAATGTGTGAATTTGGGGACAGACAAAAATGAGGGGACTTTATTAAAGAGCGTATGTTACTTATTCTCCCTTAGATTTTGTCTTATTAGGCATTAATATGCATTTTTAAAGAGGAAAATACAAATAAGCAATGAACCAAAGGAAAACCTAAAAATCATACCTGATCTGCCACAAAAATAAAACTGTAGCAATAGTTTGGTGGTTAAATTTTAGAATTGTTATCAATGCAAATTTCTCTCTCTCTCTCTCTCTCGTGTGTGTGTGTGTGTGTGTGTGTGTGTGTGTTTTTGTGCGTGCACGCGCACGCGCATTCCCAAATGGGAAAATGCTATGGCTAATGTTTTATAACTTTCTCTTTGGCTGTCAATCAAGTTATTTGCTTCATAAATTTTCAGCACATTAAAAATATGTTAAAAGATATCATTTTTCCTCTAGTGATAAAATATAAGTATGATTTTGTTGACATAAGTTTCTCTAATAAGCTATTGTTGGGTTCCAGGAAGGTAATTTTTGTGTCCGTGTCTGATGTGGTATGTGCGTGCATGTGTGTGAAAACCAGGCACCTTACTGTATTCTTTGCTAGTTCTGACGGGGTTTTGGTCAACTACTCTGATTTTGCCCCATTAAGAATCACCTTAACTAGAAGTAAAGATAATTTTGTGTGTTTGAAATTGTTGCTTCCACCCCGTGGCACACTTCTGAGAAGTAGGCCACTGACTCTGCTCTCCCTTGGCCTCCCTCACCTTCGCTGGGCTCTCAAGGACATACACATGCAGGCCAGTGTTTGGACAATGCTGGGCTCCTGGTCAACACTGAGTCCTCTCTACTCATCCTTTAAGACTTGTGGCCATATCTCAGGAGATAAACTGCCAGCACCAGCCTATTGCCCATCCCTAACGGGGCTGTCAGTACAACCCATGGGTACCAGAATGCTTAAGTGAGGAAAGAGAAAATCACTTAAATGTGTTTTTCTTTTCTCTTTTTAGTGTCTGTCTGTGTGTGTGCGCGCGCACGCACGCGCACGCGGGTGTGCGTGCACGCCGCTATTTATGTTACGTTCATTCATGAGTCTGTAGAGTGGAGGGAGAGGAGAGAAGCCTGAAGCAGCCTAAGGTGGTACTCCTTACGGATGCTTCACCTTGTTTTTTGAGATGGGATCTGGGACCTGCAGCTCACTGAGCAGGCTAGACTGGCTGGTCATGGGTTCTGTCTGTCTCCAGTTCTTCGCCTCTGGGACTGCGAGAACCACCACAAACAGATCTTAACAATGGTGCCAGGAATCAAAATCAGGTCCCTGTAATTGCAAGACAAACACTTTACCAGTTGAGCTACCTGCTCTGTTTATATGGGCACCTTTGTTACTCCTATTCCTGTAAATGTTTCTTGTATACAGCATAAAACTAGGTTTTGATTTGAGATCAATGTTTTATTTTCTAGTTTTCTTCTAATAGCTTATTTTCCACAGTCTACTAGTAAGACATGCTTGGCATTAGTTCTCTGTATCACTTGTATCACTGCTTCAAACTTATAAGATTTATATATATATATATAATATAACCACAATATATGATATGTTATATATACTATTTGTCATATGTGATAAAATACATGATATATAGCAGTCATATATAATACATTTATAATATCTAACATATAATCACAGATGATTGCATTTAATTAGAAAACACTGCAGGGGATGACATCTTTGTACTTAAGAGTCACCTGAATAGCAATTAAAGTTAACACATATTGACTGCTGCATGCCACAGGTAATGGTGATTTTTGCAGCAATATACATTTTCACAAAGGTCAGCAGCACACGATTTAAAACATAGTAATAATAATTTCTTATGCCTGTTTTTAAGGCTCAGAAATTCACAAGGGATCCATCTGGATGGTTCTGGCTCAAGGTTTCCCATTAAGTCACAGTCAAGATGCCACTGGCTAAGGCTAAGGACATGAACAGATGCCTCTAAAAAGTTCTTAAATTCTATGACACTCTATGACACCTCCAATAGTCCTGGGATTCCTTGAAAGACATGCTTTTTTTTCCCTTCACAGAACAGCTACTGGAGTGGAGAACCTGGCTTGGTCCCTCAGTCTTCAGACACTGATGAAATTTTTTGGTGTTTCTCTACTGTCCTCTTGTGGCCATCTCTGATATTGTTTCAGTGCTAAGAAAATGACAAAATTCACAATATTTATAGAAATATCTAATTTTATTAGATAGCCCTAAATGCAGAGCTTTGAAGAGTGTTTACTAGGGGCAGTGGGGGAATACACAGTCATTAAGTTCACCCTTGAAAAGTTTAGCATTAACAGAGCAAGAAACTCAGCACCCAAACGATTAAATCCTGTGGAACACGATACGGCACAAAGGTAGATCAGAAGTCCAGTTCTACTCACAACACACAGCAGCTTCACCACCGCCTTTACTATCACCATCCACACCACCGTCACCGCCGCCACTACCTCCATCACTATCCCCACTGTCACCATCACCACAACCACTGTCTCTTCCTCCCTAACCACAGACATCATCGTCATCAGTGCTCCATCATCACCATCGGCACCCTCGTGTATCCACACCACCATCACCACCATTACTGCCACCATCACACCAGCAACGCCATAACCATATTAGCACCACCACTACCACTGCCAACATCAACATCGCACAGACACCATCATCATCCATGCCCAGCACTTCCATCCATGTTATTACCACCAGCTCCTCCATCCCCACTATCCTTCCACCTTCACGGCCACTCTTGTCATGATTCCTGCAAATGCCATCCAGAATTTGAAGCTACCAGACAACGTGGACTTTTGCAATAAGGTCAATAGAGTCAACAGCAAATAGAACAGATTAGCGATAGAAATAACGTTTATGCAGAAACTTTTACTTTGCTAAAACATCCACAAATATTTTGCTATCAAGGCCCCACAACAGCCCTAAGAGACAAGGCAGGTAGTAGTTCCACCTTTTTGGTTACTTTGCTTTTGAGATTTTCATACAAAGAAACATAAAAGGAAACCTAACAAACTCCCACATGCCTGCCACCTAGAAACGACAGATGATAATTTTGTCATATATATCTCAGCTCTTTAAAAGAAGAAAATAAGACTCCACACTAAAGTGAAGCATCCTTTGTAGCCTTCCCTGGTCCCATTTCTCATCCTCCATTCCAGTGTGATAACTTCCATATTATACTATTATATACAATCTGTGTTTTTATAATTTTAGCATGTATTTTAGTGTGTCTGTATACACACACACACAAAGCTTTCTAATACGAATACTGTTTTCTGCACGCTTTTGATGAGAAATGAGGGATATCACACTGAAACATTTTGCAATGTTTTTCAATCTTCAATACACTTTCAATATCATTTCATATGACTGTGTGGAGAGCATTTCCTTCATTTCCGACCATAATAAAGTATTCCCACATGCAAGTCATCTACAATTTGTTTATCCAGCCCCCTCCTGATGGGCATTTGGGTTGTATCCAACATTTCATTCCATGCACTGTACTGCAACGTCTCGTAATATTATATTTACTTACAAATGAGGCAACTGAGACTCAGAAAGGAGAGATTATGTGATGTGCTCATCCTCACACAGCCCCCAAGTGATTGTCAAAACTGGATCATTATCAAACTGCTCTATCATCTAAGCGTATTTGTGCGGGTCAGTATTTCATAAAGAAGACAAGAGGAAGCAATGATAACTAACTCAAGCTGTAAAACATGCAAACGATAAACATGGTGACTTTAAGTAGAATATAATTAATTTTTAAAGCAACATAGATTGAGAGAATTGGGTGGTATATACTCAATACCGCTGGTCATGGGCTGAGATGTGTTTGTGTGAAAAATGCATTTATTTTAAGAATCTTTGTAGGGACCAGGGAAAAAGAGTCATTTGCAAGCCGCAAACAGAGAGCCCAGGCTCCCAGGCTCCAGAACTGGGAAGTGGGCTTCTGCTGTGTATGCAGGTACATGTCCTTGTGTGTATGTGGAGACAAGAAGACAACCTCTGCCGTCATTCCTCAGCCATCATCCACCTATTTTTCAAGACTATGTCTCTCATTGAACTGGAGCTCACCAAGTTGGCTAGGCTAGATGGCCACCTCTGGTCACATAAGGTCACACTACAATACCTGGGCTTTATGTGGGTTCTAAGGTCCGAGCTCCGGTCTTCATGCTTGTGCTACAAACATTTCACCAACTGAGCTATCACTCTGGCCCCAAGTCCCTGTCTTTTAAGTTTTTTAAAACCTGTTCTGCTACGGTGTTTGTAAGACCATGCATGCATGCTGTGTGTGCACAGGGAAGGGCATGAATGTACCATGGCACACAGAACTGTGAGTTTTCTCCCTTTACTGTGTGGGTCCCAGGCATTGGACTCAGTTATGCAGGCTTAGCAGCAAGCACCTGTACCTATTGCACCATCTTGACAAACCAAGAAACATGGCTTTTTAAAGATGCCATTGAAGCAATTCCAAAAGAAGAGTATACTTGAATTGGCATTCAGCATTCACTAGAGGGCCTCAGCAGGACCTGCATTCTCTAGCGAGCCTCAGGAGAACCTGCTTGACTCTCTCTGAATGTTAGAACAGTAGCAAACAATTTTATAAACCATTTACAACTTCATCCCTATATTTCTACAGCTTAGGAGTCTTAGGAAACCACCAAACACATGGGATGTTCTTAGGGAGGAAGAAGGCCATAGGTTGATTGGGGGTCCCTTGCTAATCCCAAACAAGCAGCCATTTTCTGGTTTATTTTGAAGTACTTTGAATTGCAATAAAATGAACCATCACTCAAAGCACTATAGCCCATGACCACTGCAACCCCAGTGTTGTAATATGAGCGGCGGGGCTGCTTCCCACCGCCACCCGGCTAGCTTTACCCGAAATAATTACACGGAAACTGTATTCTTTTAATCACTGTCTGGCCCATTAGTTCCAGCCTCTTATTGGCTAGCTCTTACATATTGATCTAACCCATTTCTAATATTCTGTGTAGTACCACGAGCTGGCTTACCAGGAAAGATCTTAACCTGCGTCTGTCTGGAGTGGGAGAATCATGGTGACTCTCTTACCCAGCTTCTTTCTCCCAGCATTCTCTTCTGTTTACTCCACCCACCTAAGGTTTGGCCTATCAAATGGGCTAAGGCAGTTTTCTTTATTAGTTAACCAATGAAAGCAACAGATAAAATACAAGAACCACCTCCATCACCCCAGTGAGGAACAAAGTTATTGAACAGCCAATCTCAACCAGGAATCACAGGAACTGGGGAAGCCTGGTAAAAATACTTAATCTGTAGCACCCAGAATCTGCAACAATGTTTTTCCTTCCTTCTTCCATCCTCCTTTTCTTTCCATTCTAATTGAGCAGGATTTAGTGGAGGACAATTCACAAAGTTTGGGTGTCATTAAGAGCAGAAAACAGTCTAACACTAAGATGAAATCCCAAGAGGAAACGGCTGTGAGTTCTTCCCAGCCCAAGTCTGGAAAGGTCAAGGGATGACTACTTTTGGAACCAGATCTGCTTGATTATGGGCATCCATGCCACTCCCTGGGTGGTAAGAATGGCAATTCAGGGGCCTAGACTTTTGAGAAGTTGTATTACAGTGAGTCTTGACTCCTTGGACTCCTCAGCAACTGAACAACACTATGTTCAGGTTGGCAGATCACACAATAGCTGGGCTGGCAAAGAGTCTGCAGTTAGGGAGCATCTAAGAAGTACAGGTCAAAGCTAGATATGGTGGTGCACACCAGCTAAAACAGCCCTAGGGAGGATTGAGAATTGGGGGCTAACCTGGGCTGCATAGCAAGACTTGTCTCAAAACAAAAATCAAAAAGTAGCATCCCAGGTGTGAGAGGTGTGCCCTGTCAACCTGGGTACAGGCAGCCCAGGTGTGAGAGGTTTGCTCTGTCAATCTGGGTACAGGCAGCCCAAGTGTGAGAGGTTTGCTCTGTCAATCTGGGTACAGGCAGCCCAGGTGTGAGAGGTGTGCTCTGTCAATCTGGGTACAGGCAGCCCAGGTGTGAGAGGTGTGCTCTGTCAATCTGGGTACAGGCAGCCCAGGTGTGAGAGGTGTGCTCTGTCAATCTGGGTGCAGGCAGCCCAGGTGTGAATTGAAAGACAGCATCTGATCATACCGACAGGGCCTGGTTGTAGTCACAGAGGAAACCATTTATATATATAGCCTGTGCACATCCCAGTGAGTGACAGGAACGGGAAGGGGTCTTCCTGTTTCTATTCCCTTAGGAGAGGCATGGTTCACTGGTTCCTCTCCACATCTCTACCCCATATTGCATACAGCTCCAGAACACCCACTTTCTCTATCACACTTTCCTTTAAGGCAAAGAAAACAGAGGCACGCTCTTCCAGAGTGCTCAAACGTGGTTTTATTAGCACAGTTCTGCCCCCAGGAGCTAGAGCTCACCAAGGATACTCATTCTCCATTTGGGTCCTGGTTGTACAGCTGACCCTATTGCTTCCAGATTAGCCCTGATATCCTAAGGTACAGAGAGGCCTATGGGAAGAAAGGCAAGAACTGAGAGTTCTTGATGTCCAGATGAAAGAGGACACAAAACAACCCATGTATCATGGAGCAGTGGTAGAACCTTAAGCTGCCCTGGAGACCCAGGTGCTAGGAGTTCTCCCACAGACTGGCTGCTGGATCACTGACCCCCAACAGTGGCCAATCCCTAGGCTGACCCGTAAACATTTTTGGTCAATGTCGCACACACAATACAATTAGATGCTCCAGATTACTGGCATCTGTGAGCTTCAGTTGCTGGAGCGCAAGGATCAGATATGTGCACAAACAACAAAGTGTAGCCTTTGTTCTCCCTGCAGCTCTCCCTTCACCCCAGGTCACACCCCCATCCCTGCAGGAACCGGAGACCCGAGGATGCAAGGGGCTGTGGTGTGGTCCGGCGTGGCTAGGAGTGGACAGCTCTGTTAACAGGCCGTTTCTCTGTGAAGAAGCTTTTCAGCAGTAGCACCTGGCTGAAGCTGACCACAAACAGGGCAATAGTCTCTCCGACAGACCAGTAAGACACCCGACTATTAAGGTCTTCAGCTCGGGCTCGGTCCTGGGCCTCTCGCAGGCGGTAATGTGTCTGCGAGTCAATCACAGTCTTCAGAGCCTCGTGAATAGTGACGCAGGCAGATTCCATCTAGGCGGGAAGAGAAAAGTGGTCAGTTGCTAACCCTAAGTCAGGCAGGGTGGAATCCAGCAGCCAAGGGTCACAGGAGCATCCGAGGCATCATCTACTGATACCTCCTGTGTTAAACATTTTATGTGGTTTCATAATCCTACAGTAAAGCCTAGCGGGAGCTCAGAAAGTGTATCTTGTCTAATCACGCATGTTTAGTAAGCGACAGAATTAGCATCTGACTGTGTTTTGAGCCTATGTGTGTAAGCCCTATCCTGTTTCTCTTGCCTATGTGTGTAAGCCCTATCCTGTTTCCTTGACAGGCATGATCACCACCCTTGGTAAAGGAGAGTCAGATTTTAGCTTACTTATCCTTACTGACAGGGAAACTGAGGCCCAAAGAGGCACCATGAACTTGAGGCACACAAGCTAATAACAGCAGTGTGAATTCAACACATTTATGCCCAACTTTGAATCCACTGCTTATCTACTGTATGACTGATGCCTACAGCTTCATGCTCACGTGTAACACAAAACACTTCAAAATTTCTTATGCCTCCTAAAACAGTCTGTCATAGGCAGATCTCTTACAGTGTCTTGAACACCACCACCAGTCCTTGGTCCCCACCCAGGAATTTATGGCGAGGGAGCCACCACTCCTGTGGTTACAGTTACAAGGCACAGTTGAACTTAAATCAGGGAGGGAGATGATCCTGAAGCCTGATCTACTCACACATCCCTTTCAGCAGACATTCTCCCTAGCTGAAAGAAGACAACCCCTACAAAAATCAGCAAAATGTCTCAAGGGGCTGACAGCATAATGGTTGGCAATGAAGTAAAGTCCTTAGTCACATGACTATATAGAACTGAATCTGGACAACAACCTCGCTAACAAGAAGCAGACACTTCTTCTTCTAGGTAAGAGCACAACCTGGTCAACAACTCCATCTCAGCTCTGAGACTGAGCAAAGGACCCACTGAGCATGCCCAGACTCTTGGTACCCAGAGCTGTGAAAGAGAGATGGGTGTAGCGTTCAGTCACTGTGTCTGTGGCAATAGACAACTATTACATCAGGCCTGACTCCAGCAGCTGTGTGACCTGCACAAGACTGGACCTGTTAACATTCTGTCATGGAGGGGGTCACGAGGCCCAGTCACTGAGGATCCATAGGCAGTTAACTATTGTCAGGAGAGGAACACTCACTACATTCTTTTACCCATGCTCCAGATGATGATCAAAAGTAATCTTACTAACTAAATCCATTGGCATAATAATAATAATAATAATAATAATAGGGCTGGGCAGATAGCTCATGGATAAGAGCACTGGCTACTGTTTCGGAGGACCATGGTTTGATTCTCAGTACCTGCATGGCTGTTCACAACTGTGACTCCAGTTCCAAGGGATGAGATACCCTCTTCTGACCTTCTTGGGCGCTACATACATATGGTGTACAGCTATACTTACAGGCTAAACACTCATGTACATAAAATAAAATAATAAATCTTTTAAAATAAAAATGCAAAATAGAGTTGGTTAATGTTAATAGAGGTAGTGGGGGAAGCCTAAGCGAATAAAGTCCTGAGTGGATGTGAGCTGTTGACGTGGGCATGATCAAGTACTCCAATGTCTTAGACCCATAGGAAGTGGTGAAGCTGTCCCTAGGTTAGGTTCAGAGCAATGGCAAAGACTTCCCTCCTGGTCCTAGTGCAAATGTTAATAGTCTATGCAGAAAATGTCCACTGTAGCTTTCTCCCCCAGGTCTTTACAGCCTGAAGATCCACCTTACAGAGACTGTTCCTACCAAGATTAACTGAGCCTGGCTGCTTCTTCAACTGTACAGTGCAACACTGCCTCCCTGCTTATCTGTATGTAATAACCCCACCTCCTTGTACAGCTGTATGCAATAATCCCACCTCCCTGGGAACTCCTGTGACCCTTGGTCCCAGCCCGACACTTCAGCACAAGTCCATCACCTCTTCATCCCGCTATACTAGAGACCAAGCCTCCAGCACATGAACCTCTGGGGGGTGGAAACCACACCCCAACCACAGTGCACGAGTAGGACGCATGGCATAAGCCCTCCCCAAAGCAGTATGCCACCAGCAGTGACACACTCGAGAGCACTCCCCTGCCTTATAAATAAACGCTATTTCCCCATCCACTGGGGCCTCCCATTGCTGCTAGTCCACCAGAAAGCTCTTCAGCTTGTCACCACAAAATTTCAGTTAGTTGGTGCCCTGCCTTGCTTCAAACGGGCTAAAAGGGGAAGCATACGATAGTGGTAAAAGGGGAACTCACGGACTCCACCTGCCCTTCTAGGGTCACATGGGAACCCAGGCTCCAGGAAGGCTTCTCCCTTGCCCTAACTCATTAACCCTTTCTCTCTTATTTTCTCCTACTGGTGCACAAGGGAGCCCTTAAACTCAGGCTTACGAAATCTTCCAGTTTCATCAATGACCAACAGAACAATCTGTACCTTTGGCTGGATCTTCTCTTATTTAAAGAGTCAAATGTGTATAGTGGCTACTGCACTGGGCAATGAGTCTCTATCCTCTAACTGTGCTGACATGATAAAAGACTGGGCATAAGCCAAAGAGAAACAGAACATAAAATCTCCTTAGAGTGCAAACAGGGAAACGTCGGTCTCTTTAGATACTTGAGCCATTCTGGCTTTGGTCCTAGAATAAATGTACCACAGAGAGTTATTCCTGTCTTACAGGTTTTCCAAGCCATAGTGATCAGTCATAAGACAAATATTTGGTGAGCTCCTTTGGGTGCAGCGACTCATAACGCTGGGGTATTGAAAATAAAAGAGCAAACAGATAGCAGAGTCCTGGCCCTCAGGAAGCCCAGTCTATGTGTGAGAGGAAGGAGGAGCTTGAACAGAAGCAGGGAGAACTCAGGATGAAGGCGGGGGTTAGTCAATCGTCTCGAGAGCCATGGGAATCAATGGAAACTACCTGACTTTCAAAAATGTCAGGATTTCTCTTCCACAGTGGGGATTTGCTGCTCAGAGACTGTACTTGGTAGCCATCCTCTCATCCTGACTTGCTACCCAAGTGCTCACCAAGGAGACATGATTGGAAGTTATGTGTGTGGCTACAGGCCAGGGCTTTGAAGGGCTAGCTGTGCCATTCTCATTTCTCCTTTTGGCATCCAAAGGCAGAGAACTCTGAAGCCTGAGGGAAGGGAGAAGAAAGAGCCTTGGGGCTTGAGACACAGCTCTGCAGCAGAGCCTGTGCTTAGTGTACACAAGGCCCTGGGTTCAGCAAAACAATAAAATAGAAAGGAAGAAAGGGAATGAGGAAGAGAGGGAGAGATGAAGAAAGAGGGGGAGGGATGGGAAGAAAGAAAAAGGGGAAAATGAAGAAGAAATGAGATTCCTAAGAGACTGGACTCCCAGGTCACCCACCAGCCTTTTCCAGGCCATCCTGAGAACAGTGTGTGAGGCACTGACATATGGGTTTGTTATGGTAGCTTGTGTTACCCTTGCCAATACACTCCTGAAGCAGGACTTTGGTCTTCACAATCAGAGCAGAGAGGTACATGGCGTAATTTCGAAAGAGGTGCTATGTCAGAGAAAGACAGCTGGAAGGATGAAGCATCAGCTACGAAAGGGTTCTGGGTAAAAAAGGGACCAGAAGGGGAACGGAGTGTTTTAGAGCTAGACCGTGATTCTTGCTCAGTGCCTAAGATGGGGACAGAAAAGCCGGAAGAAGTTGAGAGCAGGAGGGTTCCCCTAGTGCTGCCGCTGTCACGTCCACTCACCTGAGTGAGAGCTGTGACCCTATTCCCCATGTCTGGGAGAATGGGGGGCTCGTCACCCACTTGGAAGTCAAAGTAGACGGTCTTGTGCGAGAAGGTGGAAAATTCATTACTGAAGCAAAACAGATAAACGCCCTTGACCTCCGTCCTGTGTGTGAAGCTGTCATACTGCTTCTTGGTCTCCCGGTAGATGACGTTTCCCAAGGGGTCCTGCACATAGCAGTCCACATCGTAGTGGCCTCCAGTGATAACCTGACAACCACAAAAAGTGTGCTGTTACTGGGGGCAACCAATACTTCAAACTGCTGACCCTAACAGTGACCACTGGGAAGCATTTCATAATTTACCCTTTACTACTTTCCAACACAAACTGAGCAGTTAAATAAGGGACAGTGGCCACTTTACTTCCTATTTTTCCTGTTACTACAACATGATACTTGACAAGAGAAATTTAAGGAAAGAAGGGGTCTACTTTAGCTCCCAAATCACCATGGAGGAGAAGTCATGATGTCAGGAGCATGAGGCAGATGCTCATATGGCATCCAGAGTCAGGAAGCAGAGAGAGATGAACGCTGGTGTTCAGCTGGCTTTCTCCTTATTCAGTCTGGGACCGCTGCCCAAGGAATGATGGTACCCATACTTAGAGTGGTTCTTCCCACTTCAGTCTAGCCTAGAACTCCCACACAGACACGCCCAGAGACTTGTCTCCTTGGTGATTATAGACTACCCCTCCCACCCCTGGTGTCGGGGTATGCCTACCCTGATGGCTTTTCGAGCCTCTCTGGCTACAGCATTAAAAATGCTGTTCCTGGTCTTACAACCTCCTATGCTGAGACAGACACATAGACACATTTTGCACGTTGTCCACAGATGTGAGAGAGGTCTCCTCAGTGCCTCCATCATACATGAAGTTGTCTTCAAACAGAAGCATCCTTGAGAGCTTCTACCACAGAAGAGCTGCTCAGTGTGCACCATTTGGGCTGCCTGTGTCACCTCATTTCCAGAAGTCTTGCCCCAACGTGCTCATTCGTCCCTCCAATCCTGACCCTAGACCTGCTCACTAACCCTAGAGAGCAGACCCTTTCCCAAGGCAACTGTTAGCTATTTGATAAGTCCACGGAGATAAAGGGCAGGACCTGACTTCGCTGAGCCATATGGTAAGAAACAAACCGAATAACCACACCAAGGGGAGGGAGATTCTCCTCGTGAACACCGCCAGGGCTCAAAATCTGTGCTGAACCCTCCTTTCCAAACACCCCTTAAATCACTGCTACTGGTTCACTCCAACCCCAGCTGTAAAAGATGCGGCTGGCTTCAGCACCTGCAAGAAATGCAGCCCAAGGAACAGTTGAGACAAACTGCCAGCCTATGTCAACTAGTTAATACTGGGGTTCATAGAGTCAAAGGTACCTGGGGAGGTCATTCTGGTCAATCCTGCAGGACACGGGTTGGCGACGGGCCTCCCCATCCTAGGCGCGCACCTGTAGCCTGCCTAACTCCCCAACCACTCTGGGCCACTTCGGGGTTGGGGGTGACTCTGGATGATACAAACGGTTCTGTTCAAGGAGCCGTCGACCGGTCTGGGGTTAACCCCGACCCCCGCAGCCTCTGGTGGTTAATCTTATTAGCCTCTCCGGATGGCGGCGCGCTAGTGCCCGGGTGAGGAGAGGCGGCTAGGGCCGCACCTGGTAATCCAGAGAGAACTTCACGCCCTGCTCCACCTCTTCGTGGAAACACTGCTTGGCGTTGTCCGGCAGCTCGAAGGTGAGCTCGGCGCCCCGCAGTCGCTCGGCCCGGAGCAGGAGCAGCAACAGCAGCAGCAACATCTGGAAGGATGAAGCGCTAGGGGCCTCCCTGCCCATGATGTTCTGGGTCTGGTCCTCAGAGCCGCGGCTGCGGAGACCCGGGAGGGGCCGCCAGGAGAGACGTGGCGCGAACTCAGCCCAGCACTTCCGGGATGGCGACGACTCGTGCGCAGCCGCAGCCGCACGCCGCGGGAGAAGTGGGCCCGAGACCTTCCCGCCCGCTGCGCCTGCGCGTCACCGAATTTAGGAGCCTGAGCTTCTTGTTCCACCAGGTCTTGTAGTTAGAAACATTCAGGTTTCTACTCTGCTTCTGGCTTGCTGTCACTAGTCTCCCAAGTCTCCCGAGAAATCCGGGATGTAAGGAACACCCATAGTAGTTAGGAGGGATAGCTGAACAAAAAGGAGACGCAGGAAAGGCAACGAACCCTACCCTGCCCTAGGTGAAGAAGTTTTTTAACAGACTAAACCCCATGACTACACCTGCGGGGGTGGGGAGGCGGCTTTCTCTCAAAAACACAAACTCTCTTCTGAAATTAAAAGTTCCTAAAAAGATTTCAGTTATATTTTGACATTCGGGGTTTATTGAAAATTTTGGGGGATGAGATTCTGTCATTCCCTTTGAATTCTCAAAAGTGTTGAAAGACAAATCGATTTCCTGTCTTATTTGTGACTACTGCCCAGACATCATCTCTCTCTCTCTCTCTCTCTCTCTCTCTCTCTCTCTCTCTCTCTCTCTCTCTCTGTGTGTGTGAAAGAGAGAGAGAGAGAGAGAGAGAGAGAGAGAGAGAGAGAGAGAATTTACAGAGTCCTACAGGATTTTTATGTTCACTATAGCCCCATAAACAAAATATATAAATATGTGTTATGTTATTTGCTGCTCAATAAGATTTTATTTCAGTGGAACATTATTAGATATGGTGAGTTTCAGTATGCATATATACCACCACATGGATAACACTGGCATACACTGCCACTGGCCATTTTGGACCATGTATCAAGAAGCTAATGTGTATGAAAGCAATCTATAAATTGTGAAACATCATTACCCATAATATAATTATTAATAATGTATACTATTTCTATGCTAGATATAAAAGAGGTGTTGAGTGGTGTGCCTTGGGGCTCCTTCCCTGCCTATCTTATTTAACATTCTTTTAACCTCTTAATTTTTAATTACATGCTTGTGCATGTCTGCATGTGAGTATGTACATGAGTACAGGTCCCTGAGGAGGCCAGAGGCTTTGAATCCCCTGGAGCTGGAATTACAGGAAGCTGTCACTCATCTGATGAGAGTTCTGGGAACCAAACTGGAAGTGCTCGTAGCCACTGAGCCATCCCACCAGCTCTTGGCATTTTTAATGAAGAGTATTTGAAGACTTGAAAGCTATAATTCTCTAACTAGAAGACTCAAGTGAAGCAAAACAACAGACATTCTTGTGGGTTAAATATGAGATGTGATGTTTAGGTTTCAAGAGGGGGGAACCTGCATAAGTTCAGAGGAGAAGGCCTGATTTCATAACTGTTTAAGTTGGAGCGGGCAGCATTAGAATCAGCATGAAATTGCATGTAAGAAAAGAGAAACTCCTGGGTTTATAAAGAGTAAATTGTTGTCTTAACAGGCAAATATCAGGTGGCATATACTGTGCTATTTTAGGAGAGATATTAGCAAAATTGGGGGGATGAGGAAGGTGATGAGGAGGGGGCAGTATAACCATTGCCAGGAAGCTGCCTCAAACAAGAGAATGCCAAAGACAGGAAGACTTAGCATGAAAAATTAAAAACAACTGGAGAATGTTAGCTTTAAAAGTTTACACTAGGGGCTGGAGAGATGGCTCAGAGGTTAAGAGCATTCCCTGCTCTTCCAAAGGTCCTGAGTTCAATTCCCAGCAACCACATGGTGGCTCACAACCATCTGTAATGGGGTCTGGTGCCCTCTTTTGGCCTGCAGGCATACACACAGACAGAATATTGTATACATAATAAATAAATATTTTTTAAAAAGTTTACACTATACCAAGCATTTATTTGACACTAACAATGTACCTATCACAGAGTCTCCTAGCTTCCAGATCAACGTAGTTTATAATTGTCAATTTCCACTATCGCCATGTATTTTTTTTAAAAAAAAGTTTGTTCCTATTTGACAAGGAAGAAACAGGAGTTGACTGTGTTAATTCAGTAACACTTGTCTTGTGTGTCCACAGCTTGAGCCTACAGTGGTCTATAATCTCTGTGATTCTGTGGGTCAGTTGGGCAGCTGAGCTTTGGGCAGTCTTCCCTAGGCTTGCCCATGAGACTACACTTACCTAGAGTCCACCTGCACTGGTCATTACAAGATGATTCAATGGCATGTCTGGGGCAAATGCGGGTTATTGGCTGTAATACCTGTCTCCCTTCCAAGCATCCTCCACCAGCAGGCTAGGCTACTTTTCTAATGTGAAATGCCCAGAGAAGTATCCCAAGAGGACCCAAGCAATGGAAGCAAGGTTCTCTAAGAGCTAGACTCCAGAATTCTTCCAACACCACCTTCTGTGCATTTTACTGGCCAATCAAGCCCAAAGCTGACCTAGATACAAGAAGAGGGAGAAGTAGACTCTACCTTGACCTCTAAGCTGAGAAGTGGTCAAGCGTGGTTGTAAAGAGCAAATCTTTTGGAATGGGAAAGATTTGTGACTGTTAAGGAATCTTCTACAGTATTCAATTTCACCTTCTTATCAACAGCTAAGCCAGAAGCTGACCTCAAATCTGCACAATCCTGGAGGCTATGTGCTTCCCAAAAAGTACACTGTCCCTACCCATCGCTTGGGATTGTTAACTCTCTGTGTTCCATATGTCAAAACTGAGTGCTAAGCATTAATGACACTGAGGTATATCTCAGCTCAACATAAGAAATATCTTTCTGGAAGTGGAATAACTTTCTGGAATTTTTCAAGAAGAGAATGAATGGGCAGCACAACTTCCACCCCTGCATATACCGGAGCAGAGATGGGTGAACAGCCATATACTGAAGATGCTGTGCAGATGATTCATGAGCTAAGCTATATTAAGTTATAACATGCTAGGCAATGTCTGAAGTGCCTTTGAAATTTTATATTCCATCATATGTGGTGGAAATTCCTAAAACTAAAAAATCTGAAAGAAAGCTAAAACAACATCTGTCTGCCCTATTCCTGAGGTGACTTGTGAAATCCTTTTTAGAAATTAGTATCATAGATTCAAAAAAAGCATATGACAAAATTTAGTACCTTTAACGTACTGAATTTTGTATGTCATAATGAACTTTGGGGTTCATAATAAATACTTAAATAGTTCTTTTTGGAACTGGTGAGATGGCTCAGTGTGTCTGATTGCTTCACAAGCACGACATCCAGATTTCAGATCCCAGAACCCATATAAAGAAATCTGAGCATGGCACATGCATGACTATAACACCAGCATTGTGGAGGGCAGAGACAAGAGAAACCAGCCACCCCAGCTCCAGGTTCAGTGGAAGACCCTGCTCAAAGGAATTTTTGTTGATTCACCCATTTATGTTGTCCAATTTCTCTATGTGTGTATAATCTAATAATTCTAAAAGTTCAAAAGGTGAATAAGTGTACTAAGGTGAAATAGGCAATACAAGATAGTCTATCTGTGCCATTTCATCCTTATCCCACGTAGCAAGAGCACTCTCCAACATGCAGAGTTTGACCTTGTTCACTGAAATGCTGCTCAAAGTCTTGGGAGTGCACCTCTGTGGTAAAGTTCTTGCCCAGGGTGTACAAGGCCCTTAGTTCAAATCCCCATCACTGGGGTAAAGCACCATCTTAAATGAAGCTTACCTGTATTTTAATTTCCCCAAATAGCTCAAAAGCTGTGGATTTGCTCAAAATATCAAGAAGAGATGGGACAGAGAGATTTTATAGATCGCATATGAAGGTGATCCTCACAGTAAAGTGGGTTCCTTTATGACTGTATCCCATATTATATAGATGAGTCAGCAAACTGGCATGTGTGCTCTCTAAGAACAGAAGAAGAGGATCCTTTTGCAGTGGCTTCCCTCTAGCTTTTTGTGTTGGTATTTCAAACCCATATGTCAGTAAAAACCTTATCAATGATATATGTAAAGGATTTAAAAGATTTAGCAATACCAAATATTGATGGAGGAAGGTCATTGGTTAATTAAAAAAGAAACTGCTTGGGCCTCATAGGTTAGAACATAGGTGGGTGGAGTAAACAGAACAGAATTCTGGGAGAAAGAGGAAGTGAGCTCAGATGCAGGGCAGCTCCTCTCAAAGACAGATGCAATGCAGCTCATCACCAGGGCAGATGCGATGAAGCTCCGACCCAGGATGGACGTAGGCTAGAATCTTCCCGGTAAGCACACCTTGGGGTGCTACACACATTAATAGAAATGGGCTAGTCCAGGTGCGAGAGTTAGCCGAGAAGAAGCTAGATATAATGGGCCAAGCAGTGTTTTAAAAGAATACAGTTTGTGTGTTGTTATTTTGGGGCATAAGCTAGCCAGGCGACCAGGAGCTGGGGCGGCAGGAACACAGCCCACAGCCCCCCACTACAAAATATGTCACCAATAATTCAAGCATAGTGTCTACTGTACAGCACAGTTTCGAAGTCACCATGAATCCTCAGAGCTCACCCAGGCCACCTTCTCCCTGAAGCTGTCATGCTCCCAACGGTTCTCTTCTCACTTGCTGATGTTCTTAAAGATTCTAGGAAACACATGATGGATTTTTTTATATTAATTTGTTGTTACAATTAAAATTTTTCTCCCCCACCCACGAACAACCAGGGCAGCTCAATATTTAGCTGAGAGATTCTTTCTTAACAGTATATATCCTGAATTGTAGGGGGAAAGAACACTTAGCTGCTTGATGACATTTCACTTGTCACCTGTGAAGGGTTCACAGAAATCTAGCCTTTGAAACATCATCAAACTCATTCTCCCAATTATAATATGAACTGGAAGGATCCTCCAACTTTTGTTTGTATAACTCATTTTGTTTTGCATTTTATCCTTGTCAAAGTAGGTAGCTGAAACCATACACTAGAAGCTGAAGAACCAATAGTTGGTTCCTAAAGTTTGCTTTTTTAAAAAATTCACAAACACTTTTAATTTTCTCAGAGAGGTTTTTTTTTCTGAGAAAAAGCACAAAGAAATAAGAGAGGGAGGGTAAGAGAGAAGGGGGACTTCATTCTTCATGCATTGGTTAGGATAGAAAAAACTATGATACCATAAAAATCAGCCCAAAATCTCATGGCTCAGCAACAAAAAGTTTATTCTCAGTCTATATAGTTCTCATGAGCTGGGGAGCAGAGACCTCCTGATATCATCACTCAGGTTCTTAGGCTGACAGAAATCCCAGGTTATTTAAATAAATTTGTATTCATTGGAGGTTTCTATTGCTTTGATAAAACACCATGACCAAAAGTAACTTGGGGAGGAAAGGGTTTATTTCACTTATAGTTTATAAGTGATCACTGAGGGTAACCAGGGCAGAAACCTGGAGGCAGGAACTAGAATAGAAGCCAGGGGGCAGTGATGCTTTTTGGCTAGTTCCTTATGGCTTCCTCAGTTTGGACCACCCTCACTGCCCACAAGAGCTGAGCTCTCCCATATGAATCTTCAAAAAATAAGACACACTACAGGCTTTCCCAGAGGCCAATCTAGTAGAGAGTGTTTTCTCAACTGACATTCCTCCTCCCCAAATGAATCTAGTTTGTGTCAAATTGACATAAAACAAGCCAGCACACGGTCCATCTCCTCAAGCCCACTTCAACAAAATTAGTCACAAAAGAATGCTGCCACTGATAAACAAGACAAATGCTTGGATTTTCAGGGAAAGGCAAGTTAGATTATTTGAATCTAAGTTCTTCCTGGAAACAAGCAAAAAGTATTATTTTAAAGATACTTTTTGGAAAACATCACATAGCCTAGCGAACAACAAAGGACCACGAAGTCGAAACTTATGGGAAAACAACATTCCAGAAATGGAACTCTCCCAAGGAAACTTTCCCCACCAGTCCATATACCAATGCTGAAGACTCTGGGATTTTCATTCTGACAGCTTCACAGGAAGAATAAACAGAAACCAGAGATGGAGAAATAGTGAGAGCCTTCACCGTGCCACTCTCTTGCTTATGGACAGTCCAGCGTCCCGGTCATCGAACCCTGACTCCACTCAGCATCACATTGCTCCTCATCCCTTCCCACACCGGCCATCACTTCAGCTTTAGTAAGTTCCCCCTGGGCTTCATGGACTGTGGTGGTGACAGTTAGGTCTCAGACCTGGGAAAACTAAGGTACTTATTAATATATCAAACTAGAAACTGGCCACCAGATACTCCCAGCATCCCTCAGTCCCTAGCTGTTATAATTGGCAGACCCCGTGCCATACTCTGAACTCTCCAGTTCAGGGGCTGGGCTGCCCTTCTCTCAGTGGTTGTTCCCTATATAATCCAGCCATTTTGTTTATACCTGTTATTTTATATCCTTTACCACGGTGACCTCTTGGTCCCCTGGTCTCTTGGCTCTCCCCTCCCTACTCTCCTCACATTGTCCAGCTCAGAGTCATGTTCACTCTGGACTCTCCCAGATGTTCCTGCTTCTATGTCCTCCCTTTTATCGACAAAAAACGTTCTTCTCCACCATCCCTAGGAGTAGTCACATATTCCCTTTCAATTTCTTTCCTTTTCTTTCATTGTTTTATTCAGTGACCTCCAACTCCATGACTCTATGGCTGTTGTTTCTTTGTCCAGAGGGTCTGCCAACTCAATTTTGAGATGTTTTGTTACTCACAGCCTCTACAAAGCCTCCTCCCCTCTCACCTACGTGTGACGTCACCTTACCTGCTCCCTCTATATTTTGTATTGGATTCTTCCTTTTGTATCTGGGGTGTCTCTTGTGATAGCAAAACACCCTGACAACAGTGGCTCAGAGAAGAAAAGGTCTATTTTAACTCGCTGTTGCAGGTGCAGCCAGCCCATTGGTATGAAGTCAAGGCCACAGGAACTTAAGGTAGCTGGTCCCATCACATCCACAGCCAGGTGGAAAGGAACAATAAATGTTCTTGGGCAGCCAGCTTCTTCCTTGTTCTGTAGTCCTGGACTGAAGCCCAGGGAATGGTGCCACCCTTGTTTAGGGTGAGTCTTACCTCTTCATTAAACAATCAAGAAAATCACTAGAGGCTAATCTAATCTAAATAATCCCAGTGGGTGTACCTGAAGTTTTGCCTCATAGGTGACCTTAGATTTTGACAAGTTGAAAAATCTATATTAATGAACTATCTACAAAGTGATTTATGAAGACACTTTAATAAAATTTCAGGCATAATCTATATATACCAACACAAATATGTTCAAAATGTTTAATTAGGAAAGTTTTCAGATATGTACACCTGCCAGACCACTGTCATAGTCACGAAATAGACATTTATATCACACTAAAGGCATCTCATTGCTTCATAATCTCTCTCCACATCCCCTTCATTCTTAGAATAGTCTACTTTTTCTCTACCCAATGTGTTAGAATTTTTCTAGAATTCTAGATAAAATAAATCATAAAACAATACTCTTTGGCATACCTTCTTTTTATTTTATTTATTTATTTTTATCAAATATTGTTTAATTTTTATTTTTGAGATGGGATCTCATGCAGTTCTGGCAAGCTTCAGAACCACTGTGTAGCTAAAGATACCTCTCAACTTTTAATCTTCTTGCCTAAACCTCCTAATTGTTGAGATTACAGGTGTGTGCATCCATACTTGCTTCTATGAGGTGCTGGAAATGGAATCCAGGACATCATGCACTCTTCCAACTAAGATACATCTTCTGTTTCTTTCTATTATCCATTGAAGAGATAATCTGTAACCAAAAGGTAGTTAAAGTCAACTTCCAAAACACAAAATAAGGTATTTTTATCAATCCCTCTCATGTATTATAGCTTATACAAAAGAAAACAACAGAATTCATTCTGTAGGTTTATTATCTGATAGCTTCACAATTCACAGTTAGGAAATACGTGGTGAAATTCACTGCTTTATTCCATTAAAGCAACAAACAGATTATTTTATTTATTTTTTAAAGATTTACTTATTTATTATGTATACAGTGTTCTATCTGTCTGTATGCTTGCTGGCCACAAGAGGGAACCAGATCTCACTACAGATGGCTGTGAGCTACCATGTGGTTGCTAGGAATTGAACTCAGGACCTCTGAGCCATCTCTCTAGCCCTAGCATACCTTCTTAAACTCCGCATAATTATTTTAAAATTCATCCATGGTTTAGCATATACCAATAGTTCATTCTTTTTTCATTTCCTGTGTATGTATATATCTATTTCCAGTCTAGTTTATCTGTCCCCTTGTTCTATTAGTCTCTCTCTATGCTAACAACACATTAGCTTGATTACTAGAGATTTATAAAAAGATATGAAACCACGAAAAGCTAAGTCTCCAGCTCTGTTCTTTGTCAACATTGTATTGGCTCTTGAAGGTCGTTTGCTAAATTTCCGAGCAAATTTTTAAATTAATTTATTAATTTCTAGACAATATCTGTATAACTGAACATGACCATGTATGTGGACAGTGGCTTTTGACAAAAATGCAAAATGGTCATTTGTTCAGCAAATAGTGCCAGAAAAATTGAATATCCACATGCCAAAAAGTGACCCTAAGTCCATTGTTCACATCCTAAGTAACAATTTCATTCAAGTCTATTGTAGATCTAAATATAAAGCCTAAAACCACAGAGTTTCTAGAAGAAAACACAGGACAAAATTTTTATGACTTGAACTTGGTAGAGAAATCTTAGAAAGCCCAAATTCCAATTTGTAATAAAAGAGCAAAGTGATAACTTGGGCTTTACCAGAGTGAGGCTGTTCGGACTTTACAGGACTCTTTCAAGAGGATTAAAGAAAGCAAAAATTCAAACAGCGGCGTTGGAAACATTATTCAAAACATTATTATCAGCAATTTTATGCCCCAAAATGATAAACTTAGGAGGGAATGAGTAATTCCTTAGAAAAACATAACATTTTAAATCTGTTCCAAGAAGCAGCAGAGGAGACTAGCTCTGAGTGTCTGGTACAGTTTAAAGTCCTGGCTAAATCCTTTTCCCTCCTCACTTGCCCCAGCTGTGCCCACCGCTCAGGTTGTACAGCTTCTCTGTTTTGCCCTAGCGTTACTCCCTGAATTCAATAGGAGAAAAACTGCCTGCTCTCTTGGCTTTCATCTGCCACTGTCAAATCTAGAATGATAGCTGTGAGCCCCTTGCATGGCAGAGAGATGATATACTTGTGATTTTTACTATATTAATAGCCCCTCTCTGAAGATCAGGGCAAGCGACACTTCCCTTGAGGTCATAACCTTCCTTGGTCCTTTCCCTTTCTTGGTCCTGTTTTCCCACCTTCCTTAGAAAGATCTCTGAACTGTGCTCCTCAGTGAACCACAAAAGCCCAAATGCCTGCTTTGAATTTCATGAGCCTAAACTAAGAAGCCCTATATCTACTAAGTAAATATAATGAATGCTACAGTTGAGAAGTGTGTTGTCCCTGCCCAAACTCATGTAAAAATCTAGCAATCAATGTAATCCACAGAGACAGGTTGGGACCTATAAGATTTTTAGGTAGCAGGGTTCTACCCTCTTAAAAATATTTGTGAGTTCCCAGAAGAATATCTCTTAGAAGGTGCCTACTCTTTTATATCCACTCTTCCCTTTTGCACCTGCCCAGTTGACCCCCCGTTCTCTGCAGTGGGGTAAAGTAGGATGGGACCCTTCCCATCACCATGCTCCTAAACTATTCCACCTCTAGAAATGTGTACCCAAATAAATCTCACTTCACTATAAATCACTCAGACTCAGTGTTGTTTTTTATGTTGTGATATAATCAAAATAACAACTGGTACTCAAAAACTTAAGGACAAGTGCTTGGGGTGTGTGTGTGTGTGTGTGTGTGTGTGTGTGTGTGTGTGTGTGTAAGAGAGAGAGAACCTCTTTATCCCTTTCAGATACAGCATCAGTGCCTAACCCCCATCTCCCAATAGTACCACAGACTAGGGACCATGTTTTCGACATATAACTTTTTAAAGGACTTCAAATCCACAGATAAAGAGTATTAAAAAGGAAAACTATAAGCCAATTATAGATATAAAAATTAAAATTAGTTTTGCATTTTATTCATATTTTAACTCTACACTATGAAATAAAGACCCAGATTCATTTTTAGTATTTCTTTTCAAATATGACAACCACTTTCTCAGTAATAGAATTCTTTTCTACAGGAGAGAAACCAGCCATAAAGTTCACTCTTGGAAAAGTTGGCTTTTCAATTTATATGAATGTAAAATATTGAGTCTCTGATGAAGTTGATGTTGCTGAGAGTTGCTATCAATATCATCCTAAAGACCATAGACCAGTGCAAGTATAGTGAGATATTGTCTTAACTGATAAGAAAGAAAATGTACAGAGATAATATTACCCTTAAAATTTCTCTGAGAAAAAAAAAAAGAGAGAGACACGTCACTTGTATTGAAGGATTATAATATATCTTTTATTGACATCTTAGAAACATCTAAATGGTTTCCTTGCATGGACTTGGACACATGTTTGCACACATCCTCTGCTTGAGATAGGACAGAGCACTACAGAGAACCATGGGAGGCAGCATGGGCTACGTCTGAAGCACCAACACACACAAAGCAGGAAGGGCACTTCCATCCTGCATATACAAAGTACCATTTACTGACAAAGTTCTAAGAGAGTTGACAGCAGTTGTGTCAAAAAAAAAAAAAGGCTTTGGAATATCTAGAAACCAAACCAAAGTTCTAGACTTTAAACTTTGGGCTCACTTTCTAAATTATATTTAGAAACAATCTAGACACTTAAGTGGATAGATAATTAAAAATGCAGTTAGAAGCTACCTTACAGAGTGACTAGGTTTCCAAAGGGATATGATAAGCCCTGACTAGGAAGCATGTGTGAATCTAAAACAATTTTTGAAAAACATTTCTGTGAAGTTCATTGACATGGACAAGAATACTTATTTAAGCAAGATCAGTGGTGTAGTAAGTTCACCATTACATTAGCTTAGGACAGTCTAACTTGACTAATCCATCACCAGGAAGCGATGAGATAAGATGCTGTCCTGATGGCTACCTAGAGAAGGCTGATGAAAAGGTCACAACTGGCTGACACTAGCATGAAAATAGCTGATATTATGTTTTTGTTCAATGGTCCAACTACTCTGAATGAGCAATTTATTATTTGGTACTTCACCTAAGCTAACTAATATAAATGTACCAAAGTTACTACTCAGGATAAATTAGGCTTCCAAATCTTAGATAAAGGCTTATGAAATTCTCTTCTGGAATGTCTTTTTATCCTCACAGCTAGATTCTACTAGCAGAGGCTAGTTCCAATTGACACAAATCATAACTTAAAATGTATTAGAAATGTGCAGGTGTGTGTGTGTGTGTGCGTTTGTGTGTGTTGAACATGATAAAAGCAGGGCCTTCTCTATGATTCTTTCTTTAGTGCATTCAGAGTTGTTATTTGCCTGTGATCGTGTCTACTTAGTGAGAACTTCTAGGCAGTTCTGAAAACCATGTGGGTTTCCCACACTAAATCAAGTTCCTGAGTCCTGATCTTCATGCTTTATGTGCTCTTTCCAATATGCTTCCTTTTCTTCAAAGTGCAAGACCTTTAATACTCCTGTTTGTGTGGATTTTTTAAGAATTCTGGAGGCTACATATCCAATTCACTTTGTCCTTTATGGCGAATTTCCACCACATGCAGCATTTCCTAAGAGTGTTAGTGAGCAACCAAGGCAGTGTTGCTGTCAGAACAGACACATCTGGACATGTCTAGAGTCTTTCTGGTTGTTATCATTTGGATGTCAGAATGTCATCTACTGAGTAGTGCCAAGATGCTACTGTTCATCACACAATGCCCAGGACATAACAATACCCCCATAACAGTTGCCAGCCCCAAGTGTGAAAAGCGCCAAGATCCAGTAAGTACTTTCCTGAAAGGAATCATTTTGTTAAAAAAAAATAAACATTTTTGTTTATAAGTATTATTGAAAACTTTTTGGAATATAAATGTAGATAAATTTCTATCATACAACCTTGTAGAAATGGTGTAAGATATAGATCTTTTGTGGCCGATGCTTTATGTGACAAATGAGGTTTTAGGAATTAGTATTTATAGAATCACTGAGGGTCCCATAGAGACATTCAAATCTTTTAGCTAGACTTGACTTGGTTTTGTACAGGATATTATTTGCTGCCTGATATTTTTGAGGCTCCCAGGATCTCAAGAAATAACTAAAGAGTCATCTAATGATTTGTACCCATGGCCAACACAAAATCTGATGCTTCTATCTGCTCCATGATTTAATCCATAATACAACTTTATAGACATAGTAAATACCATTGCACAGCTGATGTAACGGAGGCCAAAAGTAGCATTGCTAATTTCCTAAAATCAAACACTTGAAAATGAAAACCCTAATCTGTCAAACCCAAAGCCTTGATTCTTCCTATGCATGTTGCCATCTGTGGGGATACCTGAGTTTCCTAACCAATGGACAAAAGCACCTCAGCCTACATAAGAGGAAAAAGAAATGGAGGAAAATGAGGCCTTTAACTCCTCACTTACAATGTAGCTACGTTATGCCAAATGTGCTACACCTCTTCCTCTGTGGGTTTGTTCGTACCTTGGAAGAATTACAGAGGTAATTTATATAAATCTTCTATCACGTGGATAATGCAGGTAAAGAAGAAGCCAGATTGCCCTCAATTTACTCAGATCATTGAATAGGAAATGAAGGTTTTTACCCCATTAAATGTTCAGGCTTAAAAAAAATCAAACCAGTTCCCGCTGTTTCCAGCTGGAAAGCTACCTACTGTGCTGTTTCATCTGTACATGTCCTACGGTCATTTATCACTAAGCCTATCATAAATCTCCAAACTGTCTTAATGATAATCAGGAGACATTTGTAAAGGTCTGTTGGGTCAACTACATCACCTTTGAGTCCAATTTAGTTAATGATGGGTTTGTTTATAAGGGAGTGTTCCACACGGTTTCAATATGAATCCTGTGTGATGCTTCTGGTTTCATTACTGGAGGAAAGCTCATCTCTGAATTACCGGCTATTGTGGCACACAGCACAGATCTGCATACTTGTGATGTTTGGGAATTAGCAGCACACCCAAGTTAGTATGTAACCAAAATACATTAGTGGGAAATCTGAATGCCCTCCCTACATTTTTAACAATGGTCACAGCACAGTGGGAGGTGAGACCCATATGTCAAAACCTCTTCCATGAGGGAACACTTTGCTTCTCCTTCGCCATGTAGAACTAAGGTATTCAGATAGAGAAGTTAGGGGATATTTTTGAGCTTTTCTGCTTTCCAGAAAAATATGAAAACTTCATTTTCTTTTTAGGCACTTTATAGACTACAAATGATGTATTCTGAATACAATCTCATGTTGTAAATTCCTGTTTTCTGCTTTTCTGGCAGAAAATACTAACCATGAAACTTGTGCTGTTACCTTCCAACTACAAAAGTAACTTGATTCCTTTGGAGAATTTTTTTCTTCCTGTACCTTCAACTCCACAACCCAGTTATTCTGAGCTCTTTTGGTGTGTGAAACAGCAACACCCAAGGGTTATCTCAGAAGTAGCCCTCTGAGATAACCCTTGGGTTTGTCTCAGAAGTGACGTGGCACCTGTCACCGTGTTTTCTGAAGCTGTCACACACCATGATTGGGATGAAGAGGTGCTGTGTGGCTGTGTTGTTCTAGATTTGGTTTCTTCCTTATTCTAAAGACTAGGAGTTGGGGAACTGTTTCTAAGGGGTTCTAGGTCATGATTTCTTCAAAGTCAGAGAGCTGCTTCATCTGTTCAATCTGCATAGAATGCCTTCGAAGGAGTTTCTTTTTACTTCTCAAGTCAACTCTCTTTGGTGAACTTGGAGCAATGGGAACCATAGATTTTAAGCCACCAGCAAGTGGGGAAGCTGGTTTGCTACTGGTTCTGATATCTGGGATAGGTGGGTTTGAATTCACATTTAAAGGGGGAAGAAAGCCAGGCCTCGTGTGAGCAATGCGGTCTAGTAAGAGAGTTCCCGAACCTCTTCTTTCTAAAAGATGAGGGGGCCTGCGACGCACTGAGCTGGGAGATGTGCTGGGTACAGCATCCAGGCACTCCCGAGAGCCATGGAAAAGGGACAAGTGTGAGCTGTTTAGTTTCTTTCTATCTAAAGGTCCTTTGCCTGACTCAATGGACACAGAGTTGGCTGGGTCAGACCCTGGCTGTACATCTAAATCATAGAGGTCATTTTCCAACAGCTTGAGAGATGCTGGATCTTTCAGGACTGTCGATCCTGGTGGACACATCCCACTCTTCTCTAGGTCAACAGGAAGCGTTCCTCTCCTGGCAAGGCGTGGATGGGGAGCCTGGCCTTTCTCGAAAGCTGCTTTCCAGGTAGCTGGTGCTGAGGTTGGAACTTTCAGAACTTGTTCCTGGACTGTGGGGAAGAGGGTGGAGTCTTTACTGTCAATGCTGTTGGCTCTGGAGAGGGGACCCCTTTTAGGGAAAGACATGTCGTTGATGCTCCTGATGACCTCATTGTCTGTGCTTGTGCCGTGGTTTTCATCCTGGCGTGTGGAGGCTGCCAGCACAGAAGGAGCAATCAATCCCCAGGGTTCAGACTGGAGCCTCTTCAGCTGGGGCAAGCGGGCCCTTTTAAGGCTAGACACTTTCCTGGTGGGTGATCCAGGCTCATTAAGGGCCTTAGAAGTACTACAGCCACTTTGGTGTCCTGTTTGGAGGATGAAGAAATCATCGTCCTTCTCACTGGGTGGAGAACCCAAACCAGGAGCCTTCAGTTCAATATCAGAAGGAGATGCACACAGTGGTGGTGACTGTCTATCTTCCACTTTGGGTGATGGAGGAACATTGAGATACTGCTTGGTGGTTTTTGTGCCTGAAGATGATTTGTCTGTTGTTATAATAATCACTTCCTTACCTTTGGCCTTGCAGGCATCAAGGAGATGCTTCAGTGCATCCTTGTCATCTGCATTTATTGCATAGACCAGAGCTGAAGCCCCAGTGCGATCCTCAAGACTGGGGTCTGCTCCATTCTCCAAAAGTAAGGACACCACTTCTCCCCCAGCTCTTCGGATGCAAGCATGGATGAGTGCAGTCTTGCCAGACTTATCCTGGATATTGGGGTCTGCCCTATTGTCCAACAGATACTTCACCATCTTAGACTTGCTAATACTTTGCTGGTCCACATGTTTGGTAATGCATGCCACCATGAGAGCTGTTTCACCTTTGTCATTGCTTTCGTTGATATATGCTCCCCCTTCCAAAAGGAGTCTGGTCAGCCGGAGCCTCCCCAACCATACAGCTTTTAAGAGGGAGTTTCCATCAGTCCTCAACTCAGTGTCATCATCCATCATGGTGGTTACAATTTAGGACTTCTGAGCCACAGGGTCAATCAGACCTAGCAAAGAAAGAGGAAGAGAAAGCATTACACATTCTATTGCTATTCTATGCAGGACAATTATTTCAAAGTCTAGGTACAATCATGTCCCATCCTGATACCAAGCTCTGTTGCCTGAACTAAGTTATCTAATGCCTATGAATGAGTTTATTCATCTATAATGGGAAATAGTAGTGACTTGCATGCTAGGGTTATTCGAAATATTTCTTCAGATAGTTAGCCCCTGGTTAGGGGCTGCAGAGTTAAGAGCATTTGTTACTACTGCAGAAGGCCTGGGTTTGAGTCCCAGAACCCACATGGTGGCTCACATTAATCCACCTCTCCAATTTCAGGGAACCCAACATCTCCTGACCTCCACGGGCACCAGGCATACCCCTGGTACACATACATGCATGAAGGCAAAACAGTCACACACATAAAATAAAATGAATAACTCTAAAAACGCATGTAGAACAAACACACACAAAAAGCCGCCTGACCATATGAAAAGCAATTAGCATAATGCGGAGCACACAGGAACTATTTTTAAATTGCAAGATAAGGTTGTGGTGACTGCTCAGTCAACACGAATATAGAAATCTAAGTTCCTTTAGGAAACAAACATTCATATCTTTTGTCACTGTTGGATCCTCGGCATGTAGCAGTGATTCACACCTAATGAGTAGGCCACTCTACAAATAATCATTAAAAGCATTGTTATTGATGTGGATCAGAATAGCTAGTAGAAAATACACCAACACGTTGATCCTTATTCTAGATAATAGGCCTAGGGAGGGATTTAATTTTCTTTCTCTTTGTTGTGTTCCTAAATTAAGATGTATCACTATGATTGTGAAGAGAAAGCAGTAATAAATATGTAAAATAAAGTCAATAAGACCATTCTTTTCCAGGGTCTAGTCCCCCCTTTCCCAGCAGATGTCGGAATTCCCCCTTGCCTAATTCAAAGTAGCCCCCGCAATGCCACATTCTTCCTTCTTGTTGAACTGATAAATGGCAGAGAACAGGGAACAGTGTTGAACTTTTGTTCACACGTATTGTGAAACAAGGTTCAAAAACAAAGTTTCCTCCATCAAAGTTTGCCACATTCTAGCTTTATGACTTGTTCTCTTCATATGAGTTGTCTAGCCCATGGACTCAGAACTTCCACCCTGTGTGCTTGAGATGCATTGAGATACAAATAGGGAGGTATGGGAAAGCTGGCATGAATGTCCTGGTCAGCCTATGGGTACCAATTACAGTGATGCATGTCTACAGGAATGACCTCTCCACACGGACACCCTGGGTTTCCAGCTCTCACTGAGCGGACGGCCTGTTATTCTTCCTCATCTGATCTATAGCATTCTTTCTCTTTCTGTACTACTCAAAGCAAGGCTTCTCAGTTTTCATTTTCTAGAAAATTGGAAGGCAAAGCTTTCTTAGCTGTAACTGAGAAATGGATGCTCATCCTTTAAAAAAAATTAATGCATAAAAAAGAAAACAAAAGCCTGAGAGATAGCTCAGCCATGCAAGCCTTAGGACCTGAATTCCATTCTGAGAAACCATTTTAAAAGATGGGCATGGTAAAGTACACCTGCAATTCTAGAGATGGGGAGCTAACAGCAGAAAGCTCTCTGGGACCTGGTGGCCAGGCAGCCTAGACTAATTGCTGAACTTCAGGTCCTAGTGAGAGACTTTGTCCCAAAAATATAAAAATGTGGATGGCTTCTTAAGAATAATACCCAAGGTTGATCTATGGCCTCTCCACATTCGTGTGCATGTGTACACACACACACACACACACACACACACACTCTATCACCATCACAGCCACACCATACCACATTAAGAGAAAGAGATTCATTCATCCATCCCAGCTCCTACTGGAAGCACTTTTCTTGAAAAGTAACAGCAGCAACGCCTGATCTGTACCTTCCATCTTCGGTGCATTTCCCACTACTGAAGGTGCACTGTGCTAAAGGCTCCAAGTCTAACCTGCTGCAATTGTGCTTATATGTATAAGGGTTTCTGAAAAATTGCTGTCACCTCAGTACATTGCTCAATTGACATATCAGCACCTCTTTATTTCTATCTCCTTTCTCATCTCCTTTCTTTCTTAATAGCCTATTGATCTCCATCTTCTCTCTGTGTACATGGCTTTCTTTTTCTTTGCTCCTATTATAATGATCTCCTTAATGGTGTGCTATCTATGGTGGCTGTGTGAAAGTCTTACATTGTTTAATATTCAATAAACTTCTTAGTCTCCAAGCTCTAGAGATCCAAAGCAGAGTTTACAAGCTTTAACCTAATGAAAGAGCATATCCAATGAAAACACTTCTCTTTATTCTATCGTGGAAGCCTTTCTTCCCCTGACCCTAACTCACCCCCCAGAATCATCTTCCGGCAATGCCAGCTCTTCTCACATTCTGCCTACCTTAAAATGTCAATGTTTCTTAAATACACCCACTTTTCCCTCTCCTGGCACTGCTCTTGTTTCTAACTATAAGGACTCCCTGCTCTTCTTTAATTATTCATCATCCTCCAAACATCAGCTCAAATGTTACTTCCTTTGTAATCAAGAGAAAAATCAATCAAGATCCAAGAGAGAAAGTTGAGCAAATTACAATGACTCATATCCAGACTATATAAAGAACTGCTCCAAATCACTTCCTCCAAAAGAGGATATACAAATGACCCATGAGGTTTACATGCTCATCAAAGGTACTCAGTCTCATTAGTACTCAAGGAAAATCAAATCAAAGTACAAGGTACCACTCAGTGTTTGACAGAATGACAACCAAAAGGATGCAGGAAGTAAGAAACCATCAGGAACCTGCTGGAGTATAAATAGGCACCACTATACTAAACTAAAGCCTACATTCTGGTCCAGTCATCCCATCCCTAGATTGACACATGGAGTAAACTATAAAGCATGGCTACAAAACTTCCTATCCTGGTAAATGAATGAATATCTGACCAATAAAATAGACAAAATAGCATCATCACTTTTTAGCAAAGCCTTCACAGGCCTTGCAACATCTAAATTTTCCATTTTAGAATCCACCTCCTTAATGAGGAAGACTGTGATATCCCACCAGAAAGGTCAGGTGTTACATAAGCTAACTTCCTGGATGTAGGTGAGACTAATTCATCTGTCTGGTCCCAGTCAGCTCCCAGATGATTGTAACTGACTAAGTGAGCCCGCCTATAAGCTGAAAAACAAGTTGGAGAGAGAATTCCCCTCTCTCTTCTGAATGTTTTTGCCTTTGAATAACAAGAAACAACACTCTAGAAGATTAAGTTAGTGTGTTTTTGTCTCTGGTTATGTGATTTAAAATTTCTGCTATTTATAATCAAGTAAGTCCTGAATAAAGTATCAGTGTTATTTGTTTGTTTATTCATTTATCCATCATCAAACCTAGTCAGATATGAAGATAGAGATATATGGAATGCAGAGATCTAAAATCTAGAAGGAAAGTGGTAAGTTTTTTATGGTATGCTTGCCGTGTACCAAGCAATGTGCTGACCAATGACAATGTCTCTGTGCACTGACACCTAATCCTTATAATGATACTATGAGAAGGATATTAATATTATTTGTTTCTTAAATTAAAGTTTAAACTTGGCATCAGGGAGAGAAAGTCACTTATCTAAAAACCCCCAAAGTGGTACATAGTAGAGTTAGAATTCAAATATAGCAGTCTTACCTCAAAGTCCATGTTCTTAGCCTCTATGTGAAATAATTGTAGTTTTGTGTAAAAAGTTGCAGAATTGAAGACAAGCATACAGCAGGATGAGATGAGTACCATGAAGAACTAAGGGTGCAGGTTAGGAAAGGAGTCCTAATGAATGCACAATTGTGTTAGCCCTTAAAAATGGGACGGAAGTGTCCTGAACCGAAATATTGAAGGCATTACACCTAGGGTTATAAAGAAAACTATAGCATATCACAGAAATTTAGAGAGTCTTGTGGTGTAGGGTCAGGGGTGAAGGATGCAGGCATTGGTAGAGTCAGCTAACCAGTAGGACAGGCAGCATCCTTTAGACTGCTGTCCTAAAGGTAGATGCTAGTGTGCAGAAATGTCAAATAGTGGACAGCTGCAAATGAAAAGGTGACATAATCATTGGCAGGAGGGTAAGAATGGGCTGGAAGACTGGGAAGGACTCCCATAATACAGATGCTGAGTAGACCTAGGGAGAACTCAGAAAGGCAGAACTGACCAGTGATACATTTGGTGCATGAATCAACCACTGCCTAGCTTCCTTTCATTTGAGATTAATTCTCTACTGTGTCCCATGAAGTAAATGCTAGGAACACCTAATGCTAGGAAGACCTGAGATCTTTACCGGAGGTCTCTAAGCTTGCGCTTCTCAGTGAAAACAACTGACACATCCTCTCAATTTTGAAATGCTGTCACTTTGGCCACTCTAAATGTCATTCTTTTATTTTTAAAACCTCACCTTGTGCCTGGGTCACTAAAACACGTGCCTTGGAAGCATGAGGGCCTGAGTTTGAGACCCAGAACTCCTGTCAAAAAGCCACGTGTGGCAGAACACACTTGAAAAACCAGCATTGGGGCAGCAGAGACAGGAAGATTCCTGATGCTCCCTGGGCATCCAGGTAAGCCTACTTGGTGAATTCCAGGTCAATGAAAGTTGTCTCAAAAATAAAAATACATAGCCAGGTGGTGGTGCATGCCTTTAATCCCAGCACTCGGGAGTCAGAGGCAGGTGGGTCTCTGTGAGTTCGAGGCCAGCCTGGTCTACAAGAGCTAGTTCCAGGACAGGCTCCAAAGCTACTGAGAAACCTTTTCTCCAAAAATATATAATTTTTCAAAGAATTAAAGATGAAATGTAATCGATTCATAACCTCAAAGAAAATAATTTAATTTTCTTGTGTTTCAGAGAAAAAAGTAAACTTAAATATGGGCATTATCTCCCTGCTGCCTTTCTTCCCATGCTCTTGACATGCCCACTACACCTGCATCTCGATGATCCAGAAGCTTTAACATTATAGCTATCATGACTTCCAAAGCACCAGGGCTATGAAATAGATGTTGAAGACTAAAGACCACCAATATCCAAGAGTTAAATCATGCCTCCTGCAAAAGTTAAATCATGTACTGTTTGACTAGCATGACAGGGCAAGGGTACACTCCATCCTTGTCCTGAAGTTATACTATTTTCTTATTTATAAAGTACAGACTTCTTGTGTCCCTTTTCGCTCTGAGGGGCCATCTAGCTCAATCTTCCAGACTTAAAATTATGAAGCAAAAATGACAGACTTTGAGTCTTCTTCTCTTTGAACCTAGAATCATTCATTATCACATTTTTCCAAGTCTTCGGCCTGAGTTTTTCACAGACTAAGTCCACACGTTATAGGCTTGAGAGTCGTGTGTCCTACAGTCATATGCTGTTGAACTGGCAGGGCACTTTAAATGTTTTTAGATTTTTTTATTTTATTTCAAGTATGAATGTTTTGCTTGAATGTGTGTCTGTGTACCATGCACTTGCCAAGTAAGTACACAAGGAGGTCAGAAGAGGGTGTGTAATGACTGTGAGCTGACATGTACGTTCTGAGAATAGAATCCAGGTCCTCTGCAAGAGCAAGTGTTTTTAACTGCTGAGCCATCTCTCCAGCCCCTGGCATGATATACTAATTATTGTATTTGAACATATTAAGGAGGATTAGTCATTGTTTAGCATGACAAGGCCCTGCCATTCTCTATAGTATTACAACTAGCCTTATTCATACATTCATTAACTTATCTGGGTTAAACAGGGACAGGGGCTTGCATATAAAAGCAAAAGGCCACAATGCCACAGTTTTATCCTTTCTCTCACATCCTATTGCTGACCTCTTCAAAGTTATCAGAAGGATAAGATAAAACAATACACGTAAAGGCATTTGTTGTTGTTGTTAGCTTTAAGGTGCATATGGTCAAGCGAGCCATCACAAATTATGTAACTAGCAACTACTTCAGTAAAGATGCAGTGACATAATGTCATTCCCTTGATGGCTCCTTTCTTCAGTCACAGGTCCAACAAATTTCCAGTTATCTTTCCTCATTCATCATACAAGTAAACATTTTAGTGATCTGAAGTTTGTCATTATGCAAAAGAGAAAGGTCAGTAAATATTTTGTATCTTCAAAATTATTTGTGCCTTACCCCAAAGGTTTAGACATATATTGTTCTTACTGACCCAGGGCAGACTTCCAGGACTTTCTAAGATATATTTTATATTCATTTGTTTCTGGCCATAGTTCATTTTTTTACTCCTAAACTTCTTCAACAACTACTGAATATAAGCCTGGTATCTTGTAAATCTTTAAAGAGAGTTTTAATTTCTTTGTGAACAAAATAGAATATAGTTCATATGCATCTATTTGGTTGATCCAAAAGTGGTTTAGAAGTCATCTCTGCCACATGTTAATATTATTTATCTAAATGCTTTTAGTGCTGAAATTGCCAAATTCCAAACTCCAAAGGAAATGACAGTCTATAGCAGGAGGTATTGCCAAATAAAGATGCAAGAGAACTGTTTAGAATTTTAGGTATGTTGCTAGGTAGGTACCTAAGGAATTCAGGACATGTGTTCCTTTGCCAAATAAATAGAAGAATCTCAGGTCCTACTACTTCTCAGTGTGGTAAGGATCAAATGATAGGCAGTATGTGAATGTCCTGTAAGATGTTCTGCTTAAAAAATTCCTAAGGAGGCCGGGCGGTGGTGGCGCACGCCTTTAATCCCAGCACTCGGGAGGCAGAGACAGGCGGATCTCTGTGAGTTCGAGACCAGCCTGGTCTACAAGAGCTAGTTCCAGGACAGGCTCCAAAACCACAGAGAAACCCTGTCTCAAAAAACCAAAAAAAAAAAAAAAATCCTAAGGAGTTATAAGCTTGTCTCACATCTTTTCGGTGGAGCCCTGCCCTGCTCTGAACCCGGGCCTACAGTGTGATAGTGTTGTTCATTACTGCCTTGTAGCTTTTCCAGCTACCTGCTGCTTCTTACTTTCACCAACCACAGTTAAAGTTTGAGGAACACACACACAATTTCTTACAGGGAATCATTATGCTAACCTTGTAGGCACTTGTTTTTTTAAGACAGTGTCTCATGTATCTCGGTGTGGCCTCAAATTCACAAGTAAAGGAAGATGACCTTAAACCTCTGATTCTCCTATCTTCTCCTCCAGAATACTTAGATTGTGGGTATGCAACCATTACCCCTGGTTTTACTGATTGTAATGGTCTTGCCCAGGGCTTTGAGCAGACATTCTATGTCCTGAGCTAGAGCTCTAAACACATGCAGTAACGCATGCAGAATGTCCAAAGCCATAGTGCTACAACTTTGATCCGATTCTGTCCCTCCAACTCCAAGCTCCGAGCTGTTTCACAGAGGGAACTGCTCAGACTTAGGGTTCCACTTCTGCAGGCTGGAGCAGAGTTTAATATTCAGTCAGTTTTAACAGTCCCTGTTTGTATAAACTTGGACAAGTTTCTTAGTCTCTCTTGCTTCAGTCTTTCTCATTTGAAAAAAATGGTGATAAAAATAGCATACAGATAGAGATATCGCGGTGTATAAAATTATACGATCTATCTCGAGCAGTTGGCACAGGTTGTTGGCACACAGTGAGCGGTTTATAATGACAAGTACTTGAGAAAGTTTGGATACACACTCCAAAACTAAGAAGGCCACTTCGTTCAGCCGCAGCATTTGCGGAAGCTTGGAAGGGTTTCTTTGCACCCAGCCTCTTCCTTCTGTAGTCACGGGAAACAGTTAGAAGCCCATTAAAAACTGAACTCCACATTTGTGTTTGCGGTTCATGAGCCCTGTCTGGCTGAACCAAGGTAGTCACCGCCCACTGCTGATAGAGGTAGCAGTCTAGGAGCCAATCCGAGTCACTAGCTCAAGGCTGCACGGGGCGGGGCGGGGGAGGAGGGGGTGGCGGCCGCCGGGGCTCTGTCCGAGGTGCGGCCGCGCCTGGTGTGTGGGCGTCCGTTGCTGTCAGTGTCGTTGGGCACCTTCCTGAAGGCCAATATGGGGGAAGGAAGGGGGGGACCAAGTGAAGTCAGAGCAGTAAATGCCCATGCCATCATCTTTCAGAAATTCTCAGACACATATGCTTTACGATTTTGTGCACATTTTCAAAATCGCATCTTCTCATTGCCCACTCATCACAGGTTCATGCAAAAACGTAAGACTTTGCTATGGCTTCAGTTCCTGTAAAAACCCAGACGCCTAAACGCCAGCCCCAATCTGCAATCATTTCCTACAAAAATCTCTGGCTCCTACGCATCTCATCCCCCACGCGTTAATGCAAATGTATGTATATTTAAATTTGTGTATATTTAAATATATATTTAAATTAAATCCTTCCATTCCAGTCTCCCACGATTTCCTGTGATAAAAGCAGACTCTCTCCTTCAGCCCCGCCTCCTGCCCTGGCTAGACAACATGGACTTACTTCTGTGGAGCCTCGGGTCTCACCTGGGTGCCCGGTGGTAAAGCCCGTGGGGTGCACTTACCCAGTGGGGATGCTTACCTGTTTACCGAGCTAGGCTACCTCGGTCCAGGACTTGGACATTGCCATCACTTCCACAGCTCCACCTCTTGCAGCTTCAGCTGGGCTGCCAGAGAGCTCTGCCTGTCTGAAGCAGGGCCAGAAGCTTGGCTATCCCTGTTCTTGTGGATGCCGTTGAATGTAGACTTACTCAGAACTTCTTCAAGGGCCATAAATGACACCTCTGTGTCAATTATTCCAATCACTCTCTGCTCTTCCAAGTTGTGGCAGCCAAAGGGAAAGAGGCATTTAATAAGAAAAGAAGTATTAAAGAAACGTGAGAACCCTTCCCCAGCTTGGAGCTGCTGTCTGCAGATCTCCTGCGCAGCCCAGTCCCGCAGCTTGGCTTCTGCTGGCTGAGAAGTCACTGCTGTCCGCTGGCGCCCGAGAATGGCTCTCCAGCAGCCAACCGAGAAGGCTGTGTGGGTGGGTGTGAGCGAGGAAGCTGTAAGAGGGGGGGCTACGGGGGAATAGGGAGGTGCCTACCTGCCGCTAAGGGAAAAGGATGCGCTGCCCCGCCCCCTTGTACCCAGCTCTGGGAGGGATCAGACTTACTTACTCAACAACTTGGCAGGAGCTTTAGAACCCCTGGTGGACACTTGTTGTGTCCAGACCTTGTGGTCTGGAGATTTGAAAAGATCTTCTTTGGTCGTCCTGTGGCTCTGCCTGCCTCAGATTTTCTTGATAAATTCCTTGGAGTCTCAGGATGGCAGTGCGCAATGTGGAGAGGAGAATCTGCTTACTTGCGGTGATTCCCACGTGCATTACTCCGGATTCCATCAACTCCATCCTTTAACCCACCTCCTCCCTACTCCCATGACTTCCCATGGAGTCATCACTAACAATATTGTCTTTTAACTAAATTAATTCGTGGCTGCTGTATATCATTCAAAGCAGGGTGCTATAGTTGGAAAATAGTACCTCCTTCTGCCCAACCCTGTAGCATCCTCCTCCCACTAGTCAGCTTCCAGAGGTAAGCTGAATTTTCTTCTAAATATATACATACACACAGTGTCTGTTTATCCTACCCCCAAACCTCCTACTTCTTCAGTCAACTTCAGTCATTTCTATATTTCTTGAAAATTATCTATCTCATTTTTATGTCCAATGTTCCAGCACAAAGTTTCAAAATGTGGCCTGCCAAATCTTTCTGATATACTTTTATTGATTATTTGGGAAATTCACACAATGTACTCTGATCACACTCATTTACCAGATACATCCCCTCCTCCATCCCTAATGCCATCTCAAAAAAAAAAAAAAGAGAGAGAGAGAAGGAAGAAAAAAAGAAAAAAAATACACCTGTTCTGAGGAAATCCTTTTTGCATTCCGAATACTCTCTGGTGGCATTTTCTACTACCCTCTCTTCTATTCATTTCATTTTTTAACTTTTGATTCATTTTACATAAAACCACATTTCCCCTTCCTCCCCTCTTCCTGTTCTACCCCTCAGCTCCCCTTCAACCCAGCCACCCCCATCCACTCCTCTGAAAGGGCCTCCCATGGGGAGCCAACAAAGCCTGCCACATTAAGCTGAGGTAGAGTCAATCCCTTCCCCCATTGCATCAAGGCTGAGCAAGGCATCCACTATAGGGAATGGGCTCCCAAAAGGCAGCTCATGCACCAAGGATGGATCTTGTTCCTGTGCTGGCACACACTTTTAATCCCAGCAATTGGGAGGCAAAGGCAGATGGATCTCTGTGAGTTCAAGGACAGCCTGGTCAGCAGGACAGTCAAAAAAACACAGAGAAACCCTGTCTCAAAAAAACAAAAATCAAAATAAAAGTAAAAGAAATAGAGTTAAAAAAACCCATATAACAATGGAAAACACACAGAGAGACTGGATACTGTATATTATTGTGTTGTCTTTGAATTGTTTGACTGCTGAGGAAGGAACAAGAGCTGCTAACAGATGTTTGATTATAAATGCTGCTGAATTAATCCAATCTATATATTTTTAAACTGCCTTGACTTTAAAATTTAAGTCAAAAGATATGTTACTTTGGAGAAGAGGTTTTGCTTTGTTTCCATAAGGAAACATGAGGATTCATTCTGGGTTAAGAAAAATAAGGTTTGATTGTGTAAGACCCCTCGACAAATCTCCAATGGGAAATACATGGCCAAGATGATCCAATGTTTCAGAGGAGCTCTGTTGGAGTTTTCTCTGGGTTATATATCCAGAACAGCCTCAAGACTGCTGGCTGAGATGATCCAGCCTGAAAGAATACTCCAGTCAGGAATTGACTATAATCCTAAATTTTCTTTGGGTCCCCATAATATTATTAGTGCCCCTAGTCAACAGGATGTAGCTTAAAAAACTACATCCACATTCCCAAAAACAGATTATGGAAGTTTGTCTTTGTTTAGAATGTTGGTTACAAGTTGATACGGATAATGGTCAGGAAAAAAGTTAAATAAAGGAGATTAGATTCAGCATTCTAGTCTTGAAAAGAAAAAAGGGGGGGAAGTGCTGTGGGTTAATGCTCTTGTACCCTGTGAAGATTTGTCACTTGTATTGGTTTAACAAAATGCTGATTGGCTAGTAGCCAGATGGGAAGTTAAGGTGGGTCAACCAGACTAGGAAAATTCTGGGAAGTAGAAAGACTCAGTCTGCAGTCACCAGTCAGATGCCGAGGAAGTAAGATGAGAACGCCTCACTGAGTAAGCTACCAAACCATGTGGCTAAATATAGATAAGAATTATGGGTTAATTTAAGTTGCAAGAGCTAGTTAATAATAAGCCTGAGCTATTAGACCAACCAGTTTATAGTTGATAATAAACATGTGTGTATTTTGTTGGGACTGAATGGCTTCAGGAAGGGTAGGACAGAAACTTCCATCTACATGCTCCCACTGCCAGGGGCCCCTCAAACAGACCAAGCTACACAACTGTTATGCACATGCAGGAGCCATGCAGGCTACCCAGCTGTCCACACTTACTAGAGAGCTATCAATTTTACTGATCTTTTTAAATGTATAAATACTGTTTCCAGCAGTGCCTTTATTAGTTGGTGGTTCCATAGTACCTTCTCCAGAAGTTTCATCCCGTCCTTATGATACTACATGCTATAGTATCCAAACTCTGCTTGGCCATGCTTGTTCCTTTATGCAAACATACTGCTGGATTCTAATGGTTTTTCTTATGTGAAGGTAGTTTTTTTTTCATCCCTATTAATAAATTGATGTTTGTTAAGGATAGTTGATCTCTAATTGAGCTTTAAAAAGGATTGTACTAATCTAGCAGATTAATTTTCCTGGCATTCCAGTTTTTTCCTCAGAAATATTTAAATTATTATTACCCTGCTTATCTATTCATTGAGAGTTTCTTAGATGACCCTCAAAAACCATCTGTGCTTTATGGATTTTAAAAGAAAATTTTCTTTTTACTATCTCTCGGAAAGCATTGATGACTGCTGGAACATTCTTTTTTTTTTTTTTCTCTCATTGAGTCAGTTTTGAGTGTGTGTTTGCTTGAAAAGACAGACAATTTCTCTCATATTTAAACTGTGGTTTTCTACTTACAAACTGTTCTCTCAGAATTGCTCATCTTTGATCCGGATCTTTGGCCCCATTTTATCACTAATGTCATATTCTCTCTCATTATCTTTGCCATTTATAACTAGAATTATTTTGCCATTTATAACTAGTATTATTTTGCTATACTTGAATTGTCTGACTTAAATAATTTTCTTTTTATAGTTGATTTATATGGCCATTTCAAAATATTCAATGAGCATTTTTCATGTCTCAAAGAAAATGTGGCATTTATGTTATATGTACAAATATATCCTGTACATCTTTGTTTTGTGCTATGAGGAAGTACATTCTGTCAGATGAGAACACAGATCACGGAGACAAACAGCCTATATTTGAATCCCAGTTCTGTCCCTCTCTGGTGAAAGAAACTTCCCATGGTGTAAAATGGTAAATTTCTAGGTCTGTTTACGTGTTAGCTATGTCTGTTAGTATTAGCCTATTAATACTAATCTATTAATATTTTTAAACAAGCTGCTATAGTATCCCAGGATATTTGAAAGATTTTTTTTTTTTTTTTTGCAAAAGCAAAGTTCATTGAATCTGGGTCGTATGACCTCATTTGCCCTCCTAAGTGTGTTCAGATTCAGCTGTGAACAAGACATATTGCTAAAGATTCATCTTTCTCTCTCTCTCATCCCCATGTGTATGTATGTGTGTGTTCTTCTACTCTATGCCACCAATGTCATATGTGACAGTATGAAGCAAAGGTTCTCAAACTACTCCAAATCTGCTTATCAGTGAATAACACAGCTACTTTCTTACGCATGAACCCTTTGTACTGAACCCTCTTGATCAATTACAATAATGATAACAATGTTTTAAAGCTAATAAAAGCAATAAAATTTTAATAATCTATATTTCCAGCCCCCTCTAACCAAAGGTGTTAGACCACTAGGTCTGCCAATTTTGTTTTTCCCCTACTGTGTGCTATGTGAACCCTACAGATTGTTGCTATGTGAACCCTGCAGATTGTTGCTATACCATGTTGTTCCTGCTTTCTACTATCAGTTTTAAAATTTCAGTTCTTATGAAGACACTTTGACTTTTCTGCAGGATGTAAGTTCTCGATCTCATTTCACTTCTTTCGATGTGATTTGCTCCTTTCCCCAGCCACCATTTGTTGCATCAGTTTTTCAATGTGCAATTTTAACTCCTTTGTCATAGATTAGATACCTGTAGCCACGTGGATTTATTTATGACCCTCCATTCTATTCCACTGTCATATGTGTCTGGTTCTGTGCCATGATGTGTGCTGTGGCTCTGCAGTATGATTGACCAGCAGGTGTTGTGATGTCTTCTCTTTCTCCTTTCTGTGCTCTATCTATTTGAGATGTTTCACCATGAACCTTCAGATTGCTTTTTCTAGCCCTGTGAAAGATGTCATTGGAGTTTTGATGGAGATTGCAATGACTATATAGGTTCCTTTAAGTGACGGAGCCATTTCACAATAGGAGTTCTACCAACCCATGAGCATGAAAGGTCATTTGTCTTTTTCAGTTTCTTCCATGTCTCAAAGGTTTAGTTTTAGATACCATCCTTATGTAACCTTTTTACTTTTATTTGGTCTGCATTGTTTGTGGGCTATGTATAGAGGTCAGAGAATAACTGTCAGAAATTTGTTCTCTCATCCTACCATGGAGTTTTGGGGAATTAACTCAGGTTGTCAGGCTTGACAGCAAATTGTCCTACCCCCCGAGTCACCTCACTGCTCCTATTTCTTGATAATTTTAAGGGTGTTGCAAATAGTATCATTTTCTTTACATCTTTCCTTGTAAGTTCATTATTGACATTTTAAAAGTTACTGACTTGGGCTTTTTATAGATTTTAATTTTTACTAGTGTGAATGTTTTCCTGAATATATATCTGTGTGCCATGTGCATGAAATGCCTTAGGGATTGCTTTGGGAATGGAGTTACAAAGGGTTGTGAGCCTCTATAAGGTAGCTGGGAATTGGATCTGATTCTCTGAAAGAGCAATCAGTGCTTTTAATCACTGAGCCATCTCTTCAGTGTGCTATTCATTTTAGATGTTGATTTTGTATTCTGATAATTTTGCTCAAATTGTTTATTTAATTGGTTTTTGTGATGGAATTTGTCAGGCTTGTTTAAGTATAGGATAATGGCATCTACCCACGGAGGTAATTTTACATCATCCTCTCCTGTTTGTATCCTATTTATTTCTTTTATTGTTCTAGCTAAGATTTTGAGCACTATATTAAACAAGAAGAGAAAGAGTCAGAAATATTGTCTTGTTCCTGATTTTAGAGGAAATTTTTGGTTTTTCTCCTATCTTGGTTATAGGTTTCTTGTGCCTAATCTTTATTATGCCAACACATGTTTCCTTTAGTCTTTTTTTTTCTGGACTTCTAATATGAAAAAATAGTGAATTTTGTCAGAGACCTTTTCTGCATCTATTGAGATAGTTGTGTGATTTCCGCCTTGAGTCTGTTTATGTATTGTATTACAGTTATTAATTTGTATGTATGCACTATTCCAGTATCTCTGAAAGGAAGCAATTTGTTTTTGGTATATGGGCTCCTTAATGTACTTCCAAGAATTCTACCTAAAAATTTATAACTACTTAAAAATTCATTGGGAAATCAAATTGCAATTTCCATTTTTATTGTGCCCTTATCCAGATTGAGCATCAGTGTAACTCAAGCTGGTCATGTGTATTTGGGGTTATAAGTGTCTCTCATGTTGAGATTTCTATCTCTTTATCTAGATTTAGGAAACATTATGCTATAATTTCATTGAATATATGTTTTATGCCTTTAGTTTTAAATCTCGGTTCCTTCTTCTATTCCACATATTCTTAGATTTGAACTCTTAAATAAATCCTGTAGTTTTTGGATAATTGGTGACTTTCAGTGTTTTTTTTTGTTTTTTTGTTTTGTTTTGTTTTTTAATGTAGCATTTCCTTGACCTTGTCTCCATCTTTAATCTTTCTTCAGCTTAGTCAAGACAATATATGATGCTTTCAATTGTGCTTTTCTTTTGATTTGCTGAATTTTCCATTTATGTTTGTTTGTTGTTGCTGCTGCTATTTAAAACTGTAATCTCTTTTCTGATTATTTTTCTTTCATGTTTCTTATCTTTCTTATCCATATTGTTGGTTTCCTCACTTTACTGATATCTTCCTCTAAGTGATTGACTTCCTCTCTAGATTCTATATTTTATCTGCCTGCTTATTTGTATCCTTTTTGGAATCATTGGTCATTTTTACAAGTAAACTTTTGACATCTTTATCCAATATTTTGCATATTTTAATATCTTTTTTTTTTTTTTTTTGATTTTTGAGACAGGGTTTCTCTGTAGCTTTTGGTTCCTGTCCTGGAACTAGCTCTTGTAGACCAGGCTGGCCTCGAACTCACAGAGATCCACCTGCCTCTGCCTCCCGAGTGCTGGGATTAAAGGCGTGTGCCACCATCGCCCGGCATATTTTAGTATCTTTAAGTATAGTAGTTGAAGAGTTATGAGTTTTGAAGGAATCACGTATCATTATTTTTACATGTATCTTGTATTTTAATTTCTGTGTTTATTTGGAAATGTTTGTGGCTGTTTTTATTGAGGAGCTTAACCTTGAGTACATCTCAGAATAGTGCAAACAAATTGCTGGAACAACATCAAACCACACACTTAAAATGGATTAAAGCCCACTAATACATTACTAATGACTATATATCAGGAAATGACAAAACTAATGTTAAGTGTGCTAGAGATTTAAAAATCATTTAGGATAGTGATTCAGAGAAGGGGAAAGTAGTTGAGTAGCAAATTAAAATGAAAGAAAGGGAAAAAAGAGAAAGAAAAAGAGTGTAGTGAAGCCGAAAACAAGAAGAGATTTGGAAAATTAAGTAAAAATGGTAAAAAATATTTCTCAATAATTAGAACCTTTATAAACAAATTAAAATAACAAAAATAAAAACTAAAAACAAAAGAGCTTTTTAAAAATTAAGCTCAAAATATTACTAAAAGTATAGCAAAAAGAAAAAACATGGGAAATGAAGAGAGAAAAGGAAAGGAAAATAAAAGATTGTCCAACAATGAAAAGGATGCATAATCAAAATTGGCAGATAGGTAGCTTTAAAGGGCTCAGGGTGTCAAACGCCAGGGTGACCTTAGCTGATGAGATTTGTTCCTTACAACTGAGGGTGAAGTCACCTTCCCCATGCATGCGTGTCATTGTCTGAACCCAGCCCACTACTTTCACTTTTTGGCTTGCTAACACCAAGGCCCCTCCTCTTCATAACTATGTCCCTGGGCTATCTCTTGTCTTCGGTTTGTGGCAGGTTAATGGTGTTCTCTGTTCTCTGGCCTCCAGGGCGACACAGCTTTAAACAACAGGTTCTTTTTCAAGTGCGGAGGTGGGGGGAGGGCACCCAGCAACCCCACTCTCAGTTATACAGGGTGACAAACGAAATTCCTTTCCACTATTGATGATGTGCCCAGCAGAGAAATTACTTCCCCATCAAAACTTTCAAGCGAATTTGTGGTTTGGGAGGGCATGGGCTGGCCCATAGATTAGGCTGTCAATCTCTCTTCACCTGGACTACCTGGCTTCCTGTTCCCATGGAACTTCTCACTGCCTCTGTGGAGCTCTGCAGTTAGAAGTTTGGTTACTTAGTGCACATCTTTCTGGGCTTCACCCATCCTTTTCTCTGCCCCTTTCAGCTGTCCTTTTGGTAACCTCTGAAGCCCTTCCTCTCCTTCACTTTGAAATGAATCTGTCCTTTCTTATTCTCATTCTTCTTTACTGGAGTCCACAGCAGCAACCTCTGGTCTATCTTACTTGGAACACTTCAGATCTTTCTTGTCCACCCTTTCCTTTGTGAGATGATTTGTTTCATTCAAATGACTTTATTAAATATGCTACAGTTAACAGAAACCCTCATCTTAAACAATATAGAGTCTTTTTTCTGCTCTAATTTCAAATTCTAGTAGGAACGCTTAACCAAACGTATTAAATATACAACATAGCATTGCTAATAGGCCCAATGCTGTCCAACACACCACTAGACAAGAGCTCAATTTCTTATTAGGTAAATGATCTGAGCATGGCCTTAGGTGAGTGGTTCAGGAACTCGTGGCTTGCAGGGATAGCGCCAGTGCTTTCTGCCTTTGCCTTCTTGTCGCCAGGCAGATGCTGAGGACTCGAAACAGTCCTCAGCTTGCAGGGATAGCACCACATTCGAGTCAGGAAGAATTTAAAGGGTTAACCACTTCTACAACCAAAACCTCCCCAGCAGCACATCTCCCAACCACCTTCAGCTTTAACTATATTTTACTTCAAATGGGTCATATGCAAGAAATATTAGGAATTTGGAAAGCAAGAATGTTGTGATCACCTGAGATAAAGAACTGATTCTGTTCCTTCGTCTAATCTTCTGTTGGTTCCAAATAAATCAACATGTACTTATCAAAACTAAAAATGGATAGTATGGTTATCATTTCATTGTTATTAAAATTTTCAAGGAGATATTATGTACATTTATATTAAATGGCACAATATAATTTACATGAAAGAAATTAAACCATGAGACATGGGATATCCATCCTATACCCTTCTCTTGTCTCCCTTAAAATGTTAGCCACAAAGCTATTAATTTAAATTAATTATATAGCCCTTTATATAGTAGTTCTATTTCATTACATTCTGTCTTCTCTGTCATTGTTAAAGGTTGCATTATCTTTTAATGTATGCATAAACCAGACTTCCTTTAACCAATTCTCTGTTTAACATTAAGGTTTCACATAGTCTCCATTTTAAATAATACAGTGGGAAAATGTATGTACTGTCTTCTCAGCATAGGAAGTCATTTTTAAAACTCATGCTGATTTGGTAGTTGTTGACTCTAGACACAAAAACCTCTTCCTGAACAGCACACTCTAGGAACCCAGAAGAAGTGTCATGTAGCTATAAGCCTACCTGCAAACCCCTATAGATGCGGTAGTGTAGGTAATGCTGAATTGCAGTCACACAGTATTTAATGAGGTGGAAATCTGACTGGAGCCATAGACACAAGCTTGGACCACATGAGCTGGCCCTACAAAGAACCACCCAAATGACTGACATGCATCCACAAACCAGAGAAGTGTGTAGGCACCATCACCCACAAGATCATCACAGAGACCACATGCAACTCTGCACCCCTGCCTGACTCTTTCTTTTTCTTTCATGCTTCTAATATATAACACCCAATGCCAATTTAGTGGAGCAGTTTTCTCTCACACACTGTTCTTTATCTTTTATATATACATATATATTCACATCCATAACCATATCTATACATCTATATCTATATTCTTTCCAAATGAACTCAGGCTGGTCCAAAGTTAAAGATCTTCTTGACTCAGCCTCCCAAGTATGGACATTGTTTATGTCAGTTCAGTAGTAACTTACATCTTGACATATATGGTACTGTCTGAGTTCTCTAACTATAAAATCAAGTACTGGTGCTAAAGGGGCACTTGTTTGTAACAGACTATTGCTGTATTTTCATAGTGGGCCAATCTATTAGTTGTGGTTTCTTATTCAGATAGTAGTTTACTCTCAGTGTATTGTGGAGATGGAGCCTGGTGCACTGAACCTGTTGGATAAGGTTCTACCTTCTGAGCTACATCTTTAGTTCAACAGAGAGAAATTAACACTTCGTTCCTGCAACCTAGTTTCATTTGAACATTGCAGTTACTTCCACTGAAAGACTATGGGTGATTAAAAAAATACCAAATCAACAATCTAATACCAAATATATAAATTTCAATACGTAAACATAAGACACATGAAAAATCAAGCACATGATGTATCTGAAAATGATTGATTCCATACTAATGACCTCCAATGAGTAAATTACGTGAGTAAATTTCAAATGAATGACTATAGGATTTCTCAATGAAAATAAGAGCGCACAAATGAACCCCTCAATGAATTCAAAGAGAATAAAATCAAATAGCCGAATTAAATAAATTCAAAAGACAGAGATAATGAAAAGTAATCAAAGTAAAATATCAGAGTTTATCTCAAAAATAAAATAAAATGAAAATCCTCACCAACAGAATTAGTCAAATGGCAGACAAAATACTAGGACTTGAAGACAAAATAGATGAATTAGAATATTCCAATAACAACAGAGATGAAATAATAAGAAAGCACAAAAGGAACCTGAGAGATTTATAAGACATCCCTTCTCCAGCCTGCTATTCCACCCCTACCCCCTTTAACCTTTCCTGACCAATTATTTCCTTCTTACCTCGGCATACCACTGTGTTCTATCTCCCTTCCATGAACCCCACCCCCAATGGCCCCTTATTAATTTTCTGACCTCTTCAAAATTCAAAGCTAACATCCACAAATAAGAGAAAACATGTGATGCCATCTTTCTGGGTCCGGGCTTAACTCATTCAGGATCATCATTTCTAGCTCTATCCATTTACCTGTAACGTTCATAATTTCACTTTTCTTAGCAGCTGAATAATTTTCCATTGTGTAAACCTCATTTTCATTTTCCATTCATCAGTGAATACAGCAGCAATAAACATAGACAAGCAGGCGTCTGATCTTCAGTAGGCTATAGAGTCCTCTGAGCATCTACACAAGAATGCTATAGCTGGACCACGTGCTAGCCCTACTTTTAGATTTTTACTGAACCTCCATAGTGTTTACGTCACTTTGTACTCCCATCACAGAGACCAAGTGTTGTTTTTTCCCCACAGCCACTCCAGCTTTCGTTAGCATTTGTGTTTATGACTTTGGTCATTCTGACGGGGATAAGATGAAATCCTGAAGTACCTATAATTTTCATTCCTTTGATGGCCAAAAGTATTGAACATTTAAAAATATTTCTCAGCTATTGTATTTCATCATTTGAGAACTTTTCATTTAGTTCTATGCCGTAATTTTAATTGGGTTGTTCTTCTTTTACAAAAAAAATTTAAATTTTTTAAATAATATTTAAATTATTTTAAAAATTATTTAAAAACATGGAAATACATAAAAAACATTATATACAAAAATTAAGCAGCTCCAAAGACTTTGTAAAATAATGAACTTATGTACAGTTATAACTGGCATTCAGAATAGAATCTTTGGAGCTTCACATTAAACTTATGCTCTTATCTACACCAAAACAAAACTAAAAATCCATAACAGAATTAGAACTAGAAAAGAATTTGCCTGCATTCAGTCCTTCCTTAGCCCCTTGTATTTAGGTTTCCTTGTTCCCCTTCATTTGTGTTATGCTGTACTCGCATGTACAGTTTACACATATTCATATTTTATTGGGTAGATTCCACACTAGAAAAAGAACATGTGGCTTGTTCTTTCTGAGACTTTCGTGACTTAATATACATTCTGAGTTCCTCCATTTTCCTGCAAAGTTTTAACCTCATTTTTCTTTAGAACTGCATAGTATTTGTCTATGTGTATGCATATGTGTATCTGTAATTTTACTTATTCCCTCATCTGTCGATGGACAACTGTGTTAATTTAAATTTCTTCCTATAGTGAATCAAGCACCAATAACATGAAGTGAAAACATCTCTATGATAGGCTTTGAAACATCAGGGTCGTATGATTTTTAAAAAGTCATATTATGTGACTATTTTGATTTTTAAGAAATATCTAAACTTATTTCCACAATGACTTTATAAATTTGCACCCCCACAACAGTGAATAAGAGCTTTTTCTCTCCACATCCTCTCCAACATTTGCTGTCAAATTACTTGAAGGTAGCTGGAAAGAGGACACATTTCAAAGTACTTTTAATTTGCATTCCCCCTGATGTCAACGAATACTGAACACTTTTTAAAGTAATTCTTGGCCATTTGTCTTCATTTGTTTGTTTGTTTGTTTACTTTTTGAAAGATTAAAAGTTAAGTTCTCCATTTGTTAATTGGAAGTTTTGCTTCTTAGCTACTTAATTTCTGTAATTCTTTGTAATTTCTGGATATTTGCCCCTTGTCTGAGGGTAGCAGATAAAAATTTTATCCCATTCTGTAGACTGACTTTTAACTCTGCTGACTGTACAGAAATATTATATTTTCATATAACTCCATTTGTTGATGAATGGGGCTAGTGTCTGTGCTATTTATTAATAGTCTATATTGAAAGTCTTTGCCTACATCAATATCTTAAAGTGTATTCCCTGTTTTCTTCTGAAATTTTCAGTGTTTTTGGGTTTTAAATTAAGGTTGTTGATCCGTTTTTTAATTGGGTTTTGTACAAGGTTGCTCTTTTTTTTTATTTGAATGAGATTCCCATGAGAACAAAAAATATTCCCCTACAACCGCTCCTACATTCGTTTTAGCTTTTTATATTTGTGCTAACAGAGTAGAAATATTTGCAAAGATTGCCTGGAATGCCTTTTCTTGCTCATTCAGGTGGGAATTGAAATGAGTCATCCAGGCACATAAGATTTTGAAAAAGCTACCATGAATGCCGTCAGGGAACATAACATTTTGAACAATGAGACCCTCCTTGAACCATTCAGACCCTTTGGCACTAGCCTATGTAAATGATGCTTTGTCAGATGGTACCCTGAGAGAGCTTATAAAGGGATAGTCTGAGCATCCACAAATATTGAGAGCAGAGAATATGACTCTGCCAACAGGAAACCAATAATGTGATGATTTTGACAGATCAGAGCAGATGGATGGAACCTTAAGTTCCTTTTTATTTGTATATTTCTCTAACTAGATTTCTGGAAGCAAGTCCTATTTTTCACTCATTATGAACAGAACTCCCCCAAAGGCTTAACCCTAGGAGATGCTAAACAGGGAGTGTGATTTGAATGACACGTGGATGCTGCCAATGTCATTGGGCAAAGGAATGGAAAATACAACATTAGAAACCTCAAAGCCATCTATACATTTCCCAGAACACTGGAAAAGGGGATGTCTTGAATTTCTTCCTAAGAGGAAAATTAATTAGATGTAAACCTCAGTCTTCCTGCTTTTGGTTTTCACTGCTGATGGGACATGGCATCTCATGTCCAGACTCTTCAGAAGTTCCCTTTGGAAGACCTTTGACTTTTCAAATTTAAGGTTAAAGGTCCCCAGAGTCAGTCACTCTCACTCTCTACGACCCTGTAGATTTTTCTGTCATGGATGATTTTGATTCACTGAATTACAATAGAACTGTGTGGACTCTCAAGCTGTTTTATGGTATTTCTGCCATGAAGCCACAAAAATCCTATAGCCCCAAGAACATATACAATAATAGAATTATTGAATAATTGGAAAGGAATACATTTTAATGACTTGTCATCTCCTTCATTGGTAGACATAACAGTTAAGTTGCTGGATGAAGCCTCTCTCATGATGATTAGGCTAGACTCCAATCTATGAAGAGAGAAGAATATAATTTCATTGACGTTATTTATTCATTCATTCATTCATTCATTCATTGCCAGTCATGTTTGGTTCTTTCTCGGGTCTCTTGGTGATTCAGTCTCTGGTTTCTGGCCCTTCAGGCAGTGTCAGTCATGGGCTCCTTCTCAAGGTGTGGATCTCAAGTTGGACCAGTTATTAGTTGGTCACAAGTTCTATGCCACTATTACCCCAACACATCTTGAAAGCAGGACAAATTGTAGGTCAAAAATTTTGTGGCTAGACTGATGTCTCCGTCACATCACTGGAAGCCTTGCCTGGTTGCAGAAGATGACCAGTCCATGCCCCATATCACCCACTACTTGGAGTCATCATTAGGGTCATCCTCAGAGATTCCTGAACATCTGATGCACTAGTTTTCCACATTGCCCCCCGAAATGCCCTCCAATTCCAGTCATCTCTGCCAGAACTTTCTCCCTTTATTCCACTCACCTGCCTGATTCCTCCTGTTCCCATCCCAACCTGCCCTCACTTCATTCTTGAAATCTATTCTATTTCCCCTTCCCAGAGAAATCCATGTGTGGACCCTGCCCCTTGAGACCTCCTTGTTAGTCTCTCTGGGTCCGTGGATTGTACCATGAATATCCTTTACAAATAATATTCACTTATGAGTGAATACATACCATGTTTGAGTTTCTGGGTCTGGGTTGCCTCACTCAGGATGATTTTTTTTTCTAGTTCAATCCATTCTTCTGCAAATTTCATGATGTCATTTTTTTAATTTTAACAGTTGAATAATACACAATGTGTAGATGTACTACATTTTCTATATCCATTTTCTTAGGTTGAGGGACAGCTAGGTTATTTTCAGTTTCTGGTTATTATGAATAAAACTGCTATGTATATAGTTCAGCAAATGTCCTTGTGGTAGGATGGGACATCTTTGGGTATATGCCCAAGTGTGTTATATAGTTGAGTCTTGAGATAGATGAACTCCCAGTCTCCTGGGGAACTTGCTGTACTAATTTCCACAGTAACTGTACAAATTGGTGCTCCTACCACCAGTGGAGGAGTGTTCCCCTGGCTCAACATCCTCATCAGCATAGTTGTCAGTTGTGTTTTTGATCTTAGTCATTCTGACAGGTATAAGATGTAATCTCAAAGTAGTTTTGATTAGCATTTTCCTGACAATTGAGAATTTCTTTGAATGTTTCTCAGCCATTGTAGATTCCGCTGTTGAGAATTATCTGTTTAGATATTGGGCTGTTTGGTTTGTTGATGTCTAGTTTTTTGAGTTATTTATATATTTTGGATATTAGTCCTTGTCAGATATAGATTTGGTGAAAATCTTTTCCAATTCTGTAGTCTGCTGTTCTGTCCTATTGAAGGGGTCCTTTCCCTTGTAAAAGCTTTTCAGCTTTATGAGGTCCCATTTATTTATTGTTGGTCTTGATGCCTGTGCTATTGATATTCTGTTTAGGAAGTTGTCTCCTGTGCCAATGTGTTCAATGCTTTCCCCCATTTTTCTTCTATCAGGTTCAGTATATCTGGTTTTATATTGAGGTTTTTGATCCACTTGGACTTGAGTTTCGTGCAGGGTGACAGATATGGATCTATTTGCATTCTTCTGCAAGCCAACACTCAGTTATATCAGTACCATTGGTTGAAAATGTTTTCTCTCTTTCCAGTGTATATTCCTGGCTTCTTTATGAAAAAACAGTTGTCTTTAGGTGTGTGGATTTATGTATTTGTCTTCATTTGATTCTATTGATCAATTTATCTATTTTTTATGTCAATACTCTGCAGTTTTTATTACTATAACTCTTAAGTACAACTTAAAATCAGAGATAGGAATACCTCTGGAAGTTTTTTTATTGTACAGGATTGTTTTAGTGGTCCTGAGTTTTTGTTTTCCCATGTGAAGCTGAGTATTGTTCTTTTAAGGTCTGTGAAGAACTGAGCTGGAATTTTGAAGGGAATTGCGCTGAATCTGTAGGCTACTTTGGGTAAGACAGCCATTTTTACTATATTAATCCTACCAACCCATGCACATGGATATCTTCTCCAAATTTTTCTTTAAATATTTAAGAGTTTTTGTAATACAAGTCTTTCACTTGCTTGGTTAGAGTTACCCCAAAATATTTTATATTGAACGTGGCTATTGTGAAGAGTATTGCTTCTCTGATTTCTTTCTCAGTCCATTTGTTACTTGTGTATCAGAAGACTACTCTTTTTTTTTGTTGTTGTTGTTGTTGTTAATCTTGTATCCAGCTACTTCATTGAAGGTATTTATGAACTATAGGAGGTCCCTGGTAGATTTTTTAGGATCACTTATGTATACTACCATATAATATGCAAATAATAATACTTTGACTTCTTCCTTTACAATTTATATCCTTTTGATTTCCTTCTTCTGTCCTATTAGTCTAGCTAGAATTCAAGTACCATGTTTAATAGATATGAAGAGAGTGGATGGCCTGTCTTATTCCTGATTTTAGTAGATTTACTTTAAGATTCTCTCCATCTAATTTGATGTTCCTTGTATCCCTGATCTCTATAAGACTTTTATCATGGGGGGGTGTTGGATTTTGTCAAAGTCTTTTTCAGCATCTACTGAAATGGCCATGTGATTTTTTTATTAGTCTGTTTATATGGTGGATTACATTGGCAGATTTCCAGATGTTGAACCCTCCCTGTATCTCTGGGATGAAGCCTACTTGATCATGGTGGATTGTTTTTGATGTGCCATAGGATTTGGTTTGCAAGTATGCTATTGAGTATTTTTGTGTCAATGTTCGTGAGGGAAACTGGTCTGTAATATTCTTTGTTGAATCTTTGTGTGGTCTGGAAACCAAGGTGACTGTGATCTCATAAATGAATTTGACAATGTTCCTTCTGTTTCTATTTTGTGAAATAATTTGAAAAAATATTAGTTCTTTCTTAAAAGTCTGGTAGAATTCTGTGCTAAAACCTTCTGGCTTTATTTATTTATTTATTTATTTTGGTTGAGAGAGACTTATAGTGGCTACTTCTATTCCCTTGGAGACTATAGGTCTATTTAAATTGTTCATCTCATCTTTATTTCATTTTGGTAAGTGATATGTATTGAGAAAATTGTCTTTCTTTTAAATTTTAGATTTGATTTTTCAATTTGGTGGAGTACTGTTTTTTAAAGTATCATTTAATTTTTTAGATTTCCTTGGTGCCTATGTTTTCTTGGTGGTTTGTTATGTTTCCCTTTTTATTTCTGATTTTGTTAGTTTGGATAATATCTCTTTTAGTCAGTCCTTTAGTTATATTTAGATAAGAGTTTGTCTATCATGTTGATTTTCTCAGTGAACCAAGCTCTTTGTTTCATTGAATCTTTGTGTTGTTCTCTTTGTTTTTATTTTATTGATTCATTCCTTAGACTGATAATTCCCTGCCATTTAGTCTTCTTGGGTGTGCTTGCTTCCTTTTGTTCTAGAGCTTTTGAGTGTGCTGTTAAGTTGATAGTATGATACCTCTGTAATTTCTTTATGTAGGCACTTAGTGTTATGAAGTTTCCATTGTGTCCTATAAGTCTTGGTATGTTGTGCTTTAATTTTCAATGAATTCTAAGAAATCTCTCATTTCTTTTTTTATTTCTGCCTTGACCCAGTAGTCATTCCATAGTGAGATGTTCAGTTTCCATGAGTTTATTACCTTTCTATTGTTTCTGTGGTTAACCATGGTGATATGATAGGAGGCAGGGGTTATTTCAATTATCTTGTATTTGTTGAGACTTGTTTTATGTCAAAGTATGTGGTCAGTTTTGAAGAAGTTCTTTGAGATGATGAAAAAAAAGATACATTCTTTTTCGTTTGGGTGAAATATTCTGTAGATATCTGTTAGGTCCATTTAAGTTAGGACGTCTGTTAGTTCCAATATTTCTATGTTTAGTTTCTCTCTGGATGAGCTGTTCATTGGTGAGAAAGGGATACTGAAATCCCCCACTATTAATGTGTGATGGTCAATGAATGATTTCAGCTTCAGTGTTGTTTTTTGTACAAATGTGGGTGTCCTTGCATTTGGAGCATAGATGTTCAGAACTGAGATGTCATCTTGGTGTATTTTTTCTTTGATGAGTATAAAGTGTTCTTCCTTGTCTCTTCTGACTAATTTTTGTTAGAAGTCTATTTTGTTAGGTATTAGAGTGGCTACATCAACTTATTTTATAGGTCCATGTGGGAGCTCACAAAAGTGGATCTGTTCCACCTTGACTAAAGATCAGAAAGTTCCGAACTATTCTTGCTCCTTCAAGGTTATATGTCAGGAGTTTTGACCTAAGATGTGGCTACTAACAGGATGTTTTGACCTAGTACGTGGTTACTTGATGTTTTGGGTATTAAGAAGGTAATTACTTTGGGTTTTTGTTTGTTTGTTTGTTTTTGTTTTTTATCTTGGTAAAGAAGTCTTCTGCCTTCCTCCTTTTTGAACTGGGGTATAAAGAGGTTATGAAAAATAAACATACCTGTTGTTCTGACTGGCCTGGCCTACAAGTTCCTATAAAATTTTAAATAATCACTATGTTTTGACAGGCTGGCAAAACTCCAGGAAATTGTACACCCGATTCTCATAAGCTGTCATAAGCAAGTACTAATACAGCATTCCTGACCAGCATTCCTCAAATGGCAGAAAATCTGAGGTTGAAGGGCTCTCAGCGATGTCATGGCCCAAATAATACTTCCTATAGATGGGCAAAGCTCAGGTTTAGACTAACTCAAAACTGTACTTATGGTTGTTGACTGGGGAGGCAGCCCATCTGCTCCTGCAACTGGGCCAGTATGAAGTGATCTATATCTGGGATTTCAATGAAGGATGCCAATAGCAGCAGCATATAGAAGCATAACAACAACACAGATTCTCAGATTCTGCACCAGTCCTGTGCTGGGTCCAGAAAGCAAACTCTTCAAGTCAATCTTCTGCACATCAAAGCTGGAGATGCAAAGCAGTAGTTCTAATGCAGATGGTCCATTAGACTCCCTTGGAGTATTTAACTGACATCCCCATACCTGAATCCCTTCCTCAGAAATTACATAACAGGATGGGCTGGAACCCAAGCATGGGTGTCTTTTTCAAAGAGGTAAAGATGATTATGCTACAGAGTCTAGAAGATCTTAGCTGTGCCACAGGTCCTCCATGCTGCCTGAAACACTGAGGTCAACTTTCCCAGAGAATGTGAGAGAGAATAAAAGTGACCAGGTGGTGACCCAGTGGGTTCCCTAGAACCTAGAATCCCAAGACCTGAATAAAGCCATAGTTCTCAGAAGCATGGCCACTTGAAACTTCTCTATTATCCTGATCCTCAGAGAAAATGGCAGCCCTGGGGAAGCCTGCAGAGGCAGCAAGCTGTCTCATGTAATATTTATGCTGCCACCTCTGCTTTGCTTCTTCCTTTCTTTGCTCTAGAGAGACTGAATCTAAGATGTCACCGCCACATAAAAGCAACAATATTATGGGTGCCCTCTTCCTTCCCACCCTATTCTCAAAGCTCCTACAGATGTGATTTGGTCTTTTCAGATTTAAAGTCCTTTATAAAAATACTCAGCAAATACTTCAGCAAAAATAAATGTCTCTAAATAGCCACTCAATCCAGTAGAAGTCATGATCACCCGTGTTCCTCCTAAAAGCCTAAAATAGAGTCGGCACTCGCAGCTCCCTCCGAGGAGCATCCTTGTTTAGCTAGCCTAGTTAGAAGCTGTGAGCTTGTGCGTTTGGGTCCTGTAAAAGCCTTGTGTCTTTTTAAAAATAATCTTGTTTAAAATCCCTGATCCCCCCCCCACCCCGCAAGGAGGTTTAGCATATGCAAATCTCTAGGAACTGGGAGTCAAGCACTGAATTGTCTGGAGATGTAACCCTGGCTTGCAGTCCCCAGGGAAGACTGGGTGGATGGGGATGGAGCTAAGCCTTCCCAGAAGCTCCTTCCATCAGCCTTCATGTGCCAGAGACTGAGCCGTGATTTTTTTTTCTTTTTTTTTTTTTTTTGGTTTTTCGAGACAGGGTTTCTCTGTGGTTTTGGAGCCTGTACTGGAACTAGCTCTTGTAGACCAGGCTGATCTCGAACTCCCAGAGATCCGCCTGCCTCTGCCTCCCGAGTGCTGGGATTAAAGGCGTGCGCCACCGGCATGAGCCGTGATCTTGAACTGATGGTGCTTGCAGCACAGCAGGCTTATGGGTCTAGCTGGTGTGTGGAGAGTCAAATGCTACTGACTTCTGTCCAGTGACTAAAAAACTCTGCAAATTGGGCATAATGGCAATGTCTGTAATCCCAGCACTCAGGAAGCTGAGGCAGGAAGATTGCCATGAGCTGGAAAGTAGCCTGATCTCCACTATAAGATCCTGTATTTAAAACAAACAAACAAACAAACTTTCCGCCGGTGGACATGACCAAAGGAAGCATCTATCTCAATTACTTTTTCCATCACTACAATGAAACACCATGACCAAGGCAATTTGTAGGAGGGAGGATTTATTGCGGGTTAGCGGTCCATCACCAGCATGTCAGGAAAGCATGGCAACAGACGTGCAGGGAGGATGGAGCTGGCAGCTAGGGGCTCACTTCTCAAACCATAAACAGAAAGCAGAGAAAGAAAACTAGGAATAGCACATGACTTTAAAACCTCAGATCCCACCTCCAGTGGCCTACTTCCTCCGGCAAGGCAACACCTCCTAAACCTACCCAAACAGGGCCACTAATCAGGGGACAAGCATTTAAATGCCTGCCTGAGAACATGGGGACATCTTATTCAAACTACTGAAGCATTGTTGAAGTCTCTCATCTCACTGACGGTGTGTCAAAGTCAGTCTCCTAAGGAGCAGAAAAGCTTCAGAAGCTCTTCAACCTACAGCTGAGCTTCCAAACCTCCCAGGAGAGTCTGGGGAGTCATTCTCAACAGTGGGAGCAGCCACCAACCACACAGTAAGGCGAGATCCAAATACCAGCTGCCCCAAGGAGTTTGTGTTTGTCTCTGTGAAGGAGTTGGATTCAGCCATGTAAGCAAGGCCATAGAGGTGGATGGGAGAGTTGTGGAACCAAAGAGAGCTTTGTGGGGAGAAGAGTCTCAAAGATGAAGTGTCCACTAAACTGTGAAACAGATCTTTAGTGGTAGTGCAAAAAAGACACTGCCATGGTTATTTTGAACAATATGGGGAAACTGAAGTGATTAACGATGCAACTGACCAAGGCAGTGGGAAGAAGAGAGTCTGCGCTTTTGTACCTTTGAAGACCGTGCCTCTCTGGACAGGACTATCATTCAGATAATACCTTTCTGTCCAATTTGTTTCCTACTGTGATAAACAGCATGACCAAAGGCAACCCAGGGAGGGAAGGGTTTACTTCATCTTACAGCTTACAACTATAAGGAAGGGCAGGGCAGGAACTAAAACAAAAGCCATGGAGAAATGGAGAAATGTGCTTCCTGTCTTTACCCTATAACTTCCTTGGTTTGCTTTCCTGACTTTATCATTCCACCGTAATTAATGAATCACTCCTGGATTGTTGAATGTTTGTTGTTCATATTTTTTCTCTAAGGAATAATCATGAACTATTTATCTAAAGTTACTGCTGTTTACGTGTTCTAAGAAATATGAATTATTTCCTTTGAACAATCAGAAGACTATTGTAACAGTAACAATACTGTACCCAGAAAGTAGGCAGTGACAATTCATTTTCTCACTCGTACTACAATAAATAACATCGTTTACTATACTCCTATACTCACTGGATATTTTAGGACTAAATTTTATTTTCATGAGCCGGCAAAATGAGCAGGTCGAATGACAAGCCTGGCTATCTGAAATTTGTTGTGAAATATCATTTTAACTGGGCAAAGATGTGTTACATTTATTTATGATGCACAATATTGCTTGAACTGTGCATATGTGCGCGACTATTGTTGATGCTGCATTCGGTTATGTACAGAGGTGCTGCATTTGTTTCACCTTGCCTGTCTAAGGTGCCTGCTTGGTCTAATAAAAAGCTGAATGGACAACAGCAAAACGAGAAAAGAATAGGTGGGGCTGACAGAAAGAAAGAGGGATGAGAGAAGGAGGAGAGAACAAGAGACATGCCTTGGGCAAGAAGTCTGGCAGATGCCGCCCAGACAGACAGACAGACAGACAGACAGACAGACAGAGAAGCAGTGAAAGCAAGATATACAGAAGTAGAAAAAGGTTATAAGTCTGGAGGCAAAGGTAGATAAAGAGAAGCTAACAAGTTATAAGAACTAGCCAGAAATGTGCCTGAGCTAGGCCAAGCATTCAAAACTAAAAGTCTCTGGGTCATGGTTTGGGAGCTGGTTGGTGGCCCTAAGGAAAAAAACTGATACAGAGTTTGATCCCTGGGTCCCATGTAAAAGTAGAAGGAAATGACTAACTCCATATGTCCTCTGACCTCTGTAGATGCACCGGAACCTAATCACATATGTACACACACACACACCATACACATATACTATTGATAAAGTAGTTCTCATATAGAGGACCTGAGTATGATACTCAGCGCCAATGTCCAGAAGCTCACAACCACCTGTGACTCCAGGGCCAGGGCAGTTAACACCCCCTCTTCTGGCTCACACATACTCGTGCATGGGCTCTCTCTGTGTGTCTGTGTGTCTGTCTGTCTGTCTCTCTTAAGGTTTTACACTGGCACCAACATTTACATTTCCATTCATTTACCCTCCATAAAAAATAAAAAAACTGTGACAGAGTTGGAACTAGAAAAAAATTGCTTTATATCCCCTTTCAATACCCATTCATGTGTCTTTTGCCTGCATTCCATCCTTCATTGTCACCAGGATTGCCTGCCCTTGGTGTCCTGTTTGGAAGCTGCTCTGTGCCCCCGCTCACAGCTGCCTACAATCACCCCTGTATAGAGGCAAGGACCCCCACATGAGAGGAAACATGCTGCTTTTTCCTTTTGAGTTTTAATCACCTTGCTTTAACATTATCCCAAGGCCACCAATTTCCCTGTTAATTACATGGTTCCCTTTTTCTTTACACTGAGTAATATTCCATTCCTTAATTAATTGGTGTGATATTTTTATTTGTGACTTCAATAGAAACATTGCATTTCATTATGAAGAGTGAAAAGCTGATTTCATACTTCAGAGAACACAGTTTTCCACCATGTTTACTCTGGTTTATGGAAGTCCAGTATTTCTTCTGTGTGACTGGGATTTTTGCCTATTTTTACATTATTTAAAAGAGTGTCATACAGTAAATTCACAAGAGTTTAGGAGAAAAAAATGTTCTCTTATATTCATAATAATTTCAAGCTGCCAAGGGTCAAATCCTCCACAGCATGTTTTCACAAATGGAGTTTTGATGGAATGCATCCTCAGTCACATAGTTTGTTACTCTGACTTCTCATTTCAGTGACAAACGCTGCAAAGGAAGGTGTTTCTAGCCTGTGATATTAGAGATTACCCTGCATGGCGGGCTTGCTGCATTGCTCCTGGTCTGTGCTGAGGCAGTGTGCTGTCATGGCAGGTGATTAGCAAACACAGATTCTCACATCATGACAACCAGGAAGCAGAGAGGAGTGACAGGAAATGACCAGGGCCAAGATGCAGCCTCCAGGGGTGTGCCCTGACAACCCCCTTCTCTAATGAAACCCACTTTCCGTCGTTTTACTGCTTCTCAAAGTTTAATTCATTAATGTATTAAATAATTAGTTAAAGGGCCTACCTATCTGTAAACCTCTCCTCCCAGAATACGCTCCTATTCACCCTGGGTGTCAACCACCAAATTAACTTCACAATCTGGATCACCTGTCGCTCTTCACCTCTAAATGTTTTCTGGTTGCTGTTTTGTTTAAAAAAAATAATACTTTTAAAAGATTTTATTTTTTATTTAAAACTTTTTTCATTTTACATACCAAACACAGTTTTCCCTCCCACCCCTCCTTCCGTCCCCTCTATCTTCCCCCAACTGAAGCCCCCATCCACTCCACAGAAAGGGTAAGGCCTCCCATGGGGAGTCAACAAAATCTGGCAATCAAGCTGAGGCAGGACCCAGCCCCTCCCCTCTATATGGAGGCTGAACAACTCCCTCCATAGGTAATGGGCTCCAAAAAGCCAGCTCATACACTGGGGATAAATCCTGGTCCCACTGTCAGTGGCCCCACAGACTGCCCAAGCCACAGAGCTGGTACCCACACTCAGAGAGCTTAGTTGAGTCCTATGCAGGTTCCCCCAATTTATTCATTTATTTTACAACCCGATGGCAATTTCCCCTCCCTCCTCTCTTCCCATTTTCTCCCCAACTCAGCAAACCCATGTCTAACAATCTGGCAAAATGACACATTATCACAAGGAACAGACAGCATATATAATTTTCATAGACTGTCCATAGCATCACTGTTTATAATAGCAAAATGGAAAAATGAAATTGTGTCCATCAACAGGTGACTAGCGGAATGAGCTGCAATCCAAGTATGTGATAGTTCACACCACTGTAAAATCAAGTGCGGGCAACTAACAAAATCAACCTCTAAAGTTCTAGACAATAGAAAGAAGTGTGTGTTTGTATGTGTGTGTGTGTGTCTGTGTCTGTATCTGTGTGTGCATGTGTGTAGTTGCCTGGGACCAACCAAAATATCCATCAATGGATAAATGCTGTATTCAATAAAACAAAATCAGAAAGTAAAAAACCCAGAAAGTACTGATTTGTGCTACACATGTGAAGCTCAGAAAACATCATGATGTGTGGAAAAAAGCAAAGCACAAAATACCATGCGGCGATATGAAGCACTCAGAGAAAACAAGATCCCAAGGAGAATGTGGACCAGTCATTGCCTGAGATTAGAAGTAAGAAGGCTATAAGCAATTAATGGTCTCTAAAAGAGAAAGAATTGGTCTTCTCCAGGGACAAGATCCCTGATAGGTTATCCAATCCCAAGTAGTCAGCCCTCAACACATGAACACACAAACAACACTAAAAGGACTCAGTAGGATGCATTTATTTATATAGGCATATATGCAGGCGCACATGTGTGTGTAGCAATAACAATAAAAGAAAAAAATAAAAAAAGAAGAGGCCATGAAGATGAGAGGTAACTGGGGGCATAATGAGTAGTTTGAGGGGAAATGCGGGATGGAGATGATATAAATACAGGACTCGTATAAAATTTCCAAACTATACTAATAAATAATTTCACTGAAGTAAGGAACATCAGCAAGTGAGCACAGCAGAGCTTTCTGAATGTTGAAAATGTCTTGAAACCAAAACGATGTTTGAATCATGATTGAAATATATTAAAATCACTAAATTATACATTTACAGTTGAGCTTTATAGCATATAAAGTATTTCTCAATAAAGCTATGAAGCAAAAATCACTGAGGATGTCTCCAACATTCTACCCAAAGTGGTACTACAGTGTGGATATGGTTTAAATGACTCCCTAAGGCATCATTTGATTAAGTTCAGTCACCACTGCGAGTTATTTTTTAAGAGGGAGGAAATAAAATCGATCTATGATGTTTATGGGTGGGACCTGCTGGGATGATGGTGCAGGCTTGGAATCTCTGCACTCAGGAGGCTAAAGCAGGAGGATCATGTGTTCAAGGTCAGCCTGTCTCAAATAAATAAATAGCCTTTGGGAGATCATGAGTACTAAACAGGCCATTGGAGTACCACTTTATGGCTGAATACTGGAGGTTTTACAAGAAGGAAGGAAACCTGAGGACAAGTACACACATGTGTTCATGTGTGAACACACACACACACACGAGACACTCTCATTTCACCACCTGATGTTCTGTACTGTCTTAAGGTAAGCCTGAAACTATTTCAAAGCATAAAGTAGGGAATTGACTTGTTTTTCTAAAAATTAGTAAATAAAGGGAAGAGGTGGATGTCCTGTCCCACTTGGTACTTGGGATAGTTTGAATCTCGAATGTCCCCCAGAGGCTGCCATGTTGAAGACCTGGTCTCCAGGATGTGCTATTGGGAAGTGATGAAAGCCTTAAGAAAAGAGGTTTGCGTAAAGTCCTTGGGTTCTTAATGGCATTCCCTCAAAGGGGATAGTGAGACCCTAGCCCCTTCCTCACTATCATTTTTGCTTCCCATCACAAGGTGAATGGATTTGCTCTTTCACATGTCCCTGCCACGATGCCCTTCCTCACCACAGGACCAACACCTGAAATAAACCTTTTCTCTTAATGAATCATAAAGATTATCATAGTGATGAACGCTAACAGTCCGGAGTTCAGGGGACATTTTGGCTTTTTTGTTTTTTGTTTGTTTGTTTGTTTGTTTGAATTTTGGTGGTGGTAGTTAAAGAAAGCATACACTCTCTTTTCAACACTCAATGAGATCATGGATCTAGACCACATTCATCAATATGTATGATGGCTATTCTTGATTGTCAACCTGACTACATCTGGGATTAACAAAAACCCAAGTGCTGGATACATCTGTGATAGATTATTTTCTTAATAAAATCATTTGAAGTGGGAAAGCACACGTTGATCTAGATCTTTTGAGGTGGAAAGATCTACTTTTAATCTGGCGATACCTTCTGATGACAGCCTCTATAAGCAACATGGAAAAAGGAAGCTTGTTCTATTTGGTTGTTCTCACTCTCACTGACAAGTCCATTTCTTCATAGGTATTTGAAGATACTTCTTTGGGATTCTGGAATATACTAAAGACTATCTGAGACATCCAGTCTCGTGGATTAAACAACTACTGGATTCTTGGACCTTTCATTGGTGGACAGCCATTGTCAGACTGCATAGACCACCACCTGTAAGCCATTCTAATAAATCCTATATATAAAGATAAGAGATAGATAGATAGATAGATAGATAGATAGATAGATAGATAGATAGATAGATAGACAGATGATAGACAGATAGATAGATAAATGAGAGATAGGTGGGAAGACAGACAGAGAGATAGACAGACAAAAAGATGATAGATGATGATGGTGTAGATGGATAGATAGATAGATAGATAGATAGATAGATAGATAGATAGATAGATAGATAGGTGAGATTCATTCTATAAGTTATGTTTTTCTATGGAACCCTGACTAGTACCTTATGTGTTAGAATTTTCAGGTTTATTCAGTACCTCTAAAGTTGACTGAGCTGTTTGACAACACTGGAACTTCAGGGATCAGTCTCAGGGTTATTGCAGACAGGGTTATCAGACATCATTAAGATACAGTCAGAAAAGAAATACTCTACCTCATCCATGGTTGGTATTGTTTCGTTGTTTCTGTTTGTTTTTCACAGTGCTGGAAATGGAAGTCAGGGTTTTGTGTACACTAGGCAAGACATTACTCCTTCAGTCTAATGCCCAGGCTTGACCAAACAAAAGCTAACCTTCACTCTAGCCAAGTTTCTAGAAACCAGAACAGTGATTCTCAACAAACTGAGGGTAGACCCTGCATCGGTCGCCAGCACAGAATTAGCAATGTGTGAAGCCATCAGCTGCCGCAGGTTACAGAGAAGAATTCACCGCTGGCATTGATTGGGAAGAGGGTAGAGATGTTTTGAAGCCACTATACACATTACAGTTCCCCACCAACAAGCCCAAGTTATCAACAGTGGGAACTTGAGAAACCCTGTTCTAGATTCAACTTCCTGTTCACAGCAGAGCAAGACACAAGAGCAAGGTATTCAATGATACCAGGAGGATGTTATCAGTCAAATTCAGAACACTTGAAACGGTTCAACACAAATGACCCACTTTCTTCAACAAACAGAATGAAAATGAAGAGGACAGGGGACTGTGAAATCAATTTTTAGGTGCACACAAAAAAATGAATGCCATTTGTGGTTGTTGGGATCCTGATTCAAACAAATCAACCGACCAAAAAAGCAAAAACAAAACAGAACATTTTTTGAGGCATCATGGAAAATGTAGTTACAACCCAACTCTTAATAAATGACATCAGAAACTTGTTCGGAGATTGCATTAGATGTGATTGCTAGTGTCTAGGCTATTTTAAACTTTCATTGGAGATGAATATTTGGTACACTTGGGTGACTGATATGAATCTGGGTTTTTGCTTTAAAAACCGAATTTTCAAAGTGCAATTCATAGACCGTAGGAGACCTTTGAGATCTTTTTCCCAGTGATTTTCAGAGTTAAAACTATTTTTATAACAAATTTAGGTGGGTTTTTTTTTCCTTTTGGGCTGCTTTAACGTCTGGGCTAATAATACAAAAGCAATGGAGTGATGTGCTGCAAAAATGCTGGTAGCCATGAGTTCTTCAGAGCCCCTTGCTCAGATGAAGACAAAACATCCAAATGGTCAATTTGGAAGTACTGTACAAAGCATCAAAGATCATAAATTCTGTGCAAACTTTACCTTTTTACATTATATCCTTTCAATATTTCATGTGGAGAAATGTAAGCAATCACACTGCATGCCAAAGGATGCTCGCTATCTCTGAGAAGAGAACTCGTAGCGTTCTTTCAGTGTCAAGCTGAGCCAGGCACTTCTTCCATGCAACACAATGTTTACTGGAAAAACCAGCAGATAAACGATTGTCAAGTGAAACCTGAGTATTTGACAGACACCTTTTCAAAAATCAACAAAATCAAGACTCATTTTAGTAAAGCTAGCCATAAAAATGTGATCTTTCAAATAAAAATTAGAATTTGAAAAATAGGTGTATCCTCAACTTTCCAGAGTGTGAAGATGCTCTGGTGAAGTATAGATGAACAAATGTGTGTTTGAACCCTGTATCAGGAAAGACATCAGTGTTTTAAGAGCGGTACAACTTAAACAGACTGTCCAAATGATTGGTGATGATGAAACAAAATCCCATCTGGATAAAGCTTCACTCATGATACAAAGAGGACAAAGGATTTTAATACAAAGAATATATAAAATACATCAGTAGAGTCTACATTCTGCACTGTGTTATGCAAACAAGTCTTTTTTTTTTCTTTTTTAATCATTGTATGTCACTCATGGAGCTCAAGATTGGTAGAGAAGAAGCTTGTTTACTTTTGAAGAGGCAGAAGTCCTGAATTTCAAATCTGCCTCCCTAATATAGCATTTAAGAATATTCAAGGGATAAACAGGGTAGTCTTGGTATGGAGAAAGTGAAGTGATTGGTGATCAGTACATGTGTAACCTAATCTCATGACTCCTTATAAGATACATGTTCAGAAAATCATAGCGTTGGCATGATGGATGGACCTGGGGGCCCTCTGATGGGAGAATATGGTCCAGAAGACACTTTCAGACTCAGAATAAAGACTGGTGATTGAGTCATACAAGGATAGATCCAAATTCCCAAAAGTAATGCAAGTAATTGTTGTCATAGTGATAGTGTGTGGTGGTGATTGATGTTTATAGGAAACCTGGTTGAGTCTGTTGCTTTACAGTTCTCTGAACAACTTCTCCAATGGGTGATCCAAGTGGCCAGCAGTGAGGGAAGCTAGGTGGGTTATTCGGGGTTACCCTGTGTTCCACAACCAACATGTAGGTTAGTAAGGTAGCAAAAAAGAAGAGCCCCAGGTACCTGGGAACATAAGACATGCCTTCATTTCCAGCTGCATGGCCACTATTCGTGTCCACCTGCCTTTCCACCATTTCTTTTTGATTGGCAGTTTGCTTCATTTATTTCTAAATAAATTTAAAGCAGTATTATATTTTCCAGTCTCAGCATTCTTTTACACTTAAAAAAATTACTAAGGATCTCAAAGAATCTTTCTGTTTGTGAAAGGTACTGAGAACCACAAACCCCTTTTTGGATCACAGCCCTTCCCAATGAAGCATGTTTACAATAATTTGGTAGTTAGAAGCATGTGTTATCTACCAAGACTCAGGCTTGACCTCATGCAGGACAATATATAAACAAGGCAACCTCTGTGAGTTTATTGCCACTGGCAAGGCCAGATGCCCCTATAACCATAACCTACAACTTCTGTTGTAAAGAGTCTGCCAGTTAGTTCCCAGCCGCTTAGCCCCAAAATAATCACACAGAAATTGTATTATTTAAATCACTGCTTCACCCATTAGCTCTAGCTTCTTATTGGCTAACTCTTACATATTAATTTAACCCATTTCTATTAATCTGTGTATTGCCACGTGGCTGTGAATTACTAGGTAAAGTTTGGTCTGGCTACAGCAGGGCTACATGGCTTCTCCCTGACTCTGCCTTTGTTTCTCCCAGCATTCAGTTTAGTTTTCCCCACCTAGCTAAGTTCTGCCCTGCTATAGATCCAAAGCAGTTTCTTTATTCATTAATGGTAATCACAGCATACAGAGGAGAATCCCACATCAAATTTCTCATTCCAAAATTTCAAATACACATGTAACTGACACTTTGATTCCCTTCAAAATGGCTCACTGACACTCGACTGGGGATGTGGTTGGACATTTTCTTTCCAAAGACAGAAACCAAAGAAGAGGAATGGGTCCATTTGAGACCCATTCTAGGGATTCTATGGAAGTGTAGATGTCTTTAAAGAGATGCCCCTTTGAATATCTGAGTTTGTTACTCAGGAAAACAGAGAGAGAGAGAGAGAGAGAGAGAGAGAGAGAGAGAGAGAGAGAGAGAGAGAGAGAGAGAGAGAGAGAGACCGGAGAACTGTCCACACTTACACTGTAATGAAGACACCAGTGTGGATAAATAAATAAAGATAAAGTGCTCAGCAAAATAAAAAAGATACAAATAAACTACTATGAAAGAACTTTGTTTCTAACAAGGTGGTTTTGTAGGAGACATTTGGAAACTATGTCCAGGGCAAGCTTTTCACTCAAGAATGTAACCCCCAAACAGCATTACCTTTTAGGAATGGGTTCCTCAAACACAGCAATCATATACATTCTCAAGAGCAACATCAATTTAGAGTTTTTGAAGAGTCTAGGTTTTGCAAATAATGAGAACCTCTCGAGAGGCTGGCTTTCACCTATCATGCACGTTACTGACCTCGGCAATGACTTTATCCAAAGGAAGGACCCACTACTTCCCCACCTACTTAGAGTAACAGAGGGAAATGCTGTGCTAACCTATGTGATCTGTGTATTAGAAGCCTTGGATTCGGCTAGTTAAAAGGCAACATTCTGGAGGAGTGGTGGTGCTTTGGATCTGTGTGTGCATTTTACCACCAAAACCATGGTAGTCAGCTTTTCTTAAATTATCCCACCTACATTTTGCCTCTGCGCTTTTAACTTTTCCTATTTCTGTATGTCTTTTCTTTTCTTCTTATTCTGTGTCTGGCTGTGTGGATGGGTGGCTGGCCTCAAGTATTCTCCTCTCCTCCTTTTCTCACCCCTCTCTCTTCTCTTTTTCTCCTTCTATTTATCCTTGCTGCCTACCAGCCCCGCCTGTCCTTCTCCTGCCTTGCTATTGGCCACTCAGCTCTTTTTTAGACCAATCAGGTATTTTAGAAAAGCAAAGTAGCACAACTTTACAGAGTTAAACAAATGCAACATAAAAGAATGCAATACATATTTGCATTATTAAACAAATGTTCCACAGCATAAACAAATACAACACATCTTCAACCAATATTTCACAACGAATCACCCATTGACATTTGCTGAACTTGGCATAGAGATGAAGTAATAATCTTGTCCCAAGGGGTTTTGTGGGTCAGCAAGCAGCTGAGATAGAGAAGGAGGGATTAAGGAGGTGTATGTGGTGGGAACAGAGTCTTAGGAAGGAAGTCATGACATTCAGCAAGGTGTTTTTCTTATTTCCTTAAAATAAAAAAAGATTTTAGCATGATCTGGTCTTTTGTTTGTTTGTTTTTAATCTGTTTGTTTCTTGGGACAAGGCCTTTACCTTAGACTGGCCTCAAACTGTGTAGCCACGGATGATCTTGAACTTCTGATTCTCCTGCCTCCATCTCTGAGTACCAGATTACAGCTACCACACTTGGTTTACGCCATGCTGGGGACCAAAGTGGGGCTTTGTCGATGGTAGGTGAGCACAAGCCCAATCCTTAAGCATGTTTTAGTGATCATTTTAATTGACTTTTTGACTGGCAGAAAGAAACCAAGACAGAAGTTAAAGAAGCATCAATAGCAATGAATAGTAGAAGGGAAGGATGCAGAACAAATGACAATAAGCAGAACCTACCCACAGAGAACCGAAGATTCTGGCAACAAGGGGACAACACATCTCACAAACCCATTCTGCTTTCTAAAATTCCTGAAACTGGGGCACAGAGAGACTGGCGGGAAGGCCTCAGACAGTCAGGACTGGTCAGTCTGATGATAAAGGCTGAGTTCTCAAGGATTAATATGATGCTTTGGTTTCTAAAAGTACATACTCATAGAGTAAATAAACATTTCCGTATGAGCAGGCACAGATGTCCACATGTAACATATCTACAAAGGAAAGGCTATAGGCGTGATTATCTCTGGCTTTCAGGTTCTTTGTGCTCGTCCACGTTTCCAAACTTCCTACAAAGGGTAGATTATTGCCTTGTAAAGGGAGCAAACAGTGTTCTCCAACACCAGCTTGGGAGGATGCAGAGCAGATCCTCATTACTCAAGCCATGCCTCCAAAGGAAGGTTGAGGGCAGCAGGGATGAAATAGGAATGCATGACTCAGCATCTGCCCACTCAGAACCATAGTGTGTTCCCTTTGTCCACTCAGACAGAACCCACAGCGTGTCCCCTTGACTCTCCTGAAAGTTGGACTTACAGTTTAGTACCTGGAAATGCTGGGTGTGTTTTCCCTAGAGAGTGCTCTCTTATAATTCTATCAAAGTTATGCTGGCCATGGTCCGGGACCTTAGCCTCCCAGATGAGAAGGTTCCCTTGTTACTTCCTGTTGTCTCCCTGAAGAGAAATTATGAGGCTGCATCCCCCGTAGATGTGTTTCTGTGCTGGACTCAGAGGCATGGGTTCACTGCTTTTTTGCAGAGCTCAGACTACATAAAAGGTGCGCACACTGCTTGTCCATGTCCTAGGTGGATCAATTTTCCATGGCATCCTAAAATGGCTCTCCCTTGTGCATCCCTGGATCCTGCTTGTGGAACCATTCCCTCCCCATCCTGACAACTCTTCCTTGAGAAGCCATCATGTTTACAAAGGCAGTTATGCTACCACCCTGGCTGGTGACAGCCTGCTGTCCTAAGGAAGTGGCCACATTCAACTGTTTCTCCCACAACCACCTGTGGCCTCAGAGGCCATGGTATTTGTTTAGCTAGAGAGTTCACGAGGAGTTGCTTACAACTACTAGATTCTAAGAGACGCTAATGCTACTCAAATTTTATTTTTATTAAAAGATCTTATCATTTCCTTGGTAAAAACAAACAAACAAACAAATAAATAAATAAATAAAACTGAAAACAAGAAATACCTGGCCATGTCCTGAGAGTAGAATAGCAATACATGGAACACAGGGCCTGAGCAGTGACCCAAAGGAAGGGAGCTAAGAGCCAGTCCTGACCTAAGAGAAAGAAAGCTCACTGTGGAGGAGAGGAAGGAAGAGAAACAAACACTGGTCATCCACAGAAAATGTTTGACATAAGGTGGGCTGTGAGCAGAAGATCCAGAAAATTGCCTTGGACCCTCTGCTCCAATCTGAAAACTGGGAGGTTTCCATGATGTTCTGTCCAGAGTAGCAGCTTCTTGAAGCTCAAGGATGCTTTGTGCACCTCTCACATCCCGATTCATGTCCATGTTCCTATTCATATCCCTGCATCCTCAGCCTAGTGCCATCATCTCTATGCTCCTGGAAAACCTAGCTGGGAAGGGTCCCTGACGTGAAGACTGGGAAGGGTCCCTGACGTGAAGACTGTGACCCTTCTCCAATAGTTGGCCTGTGTCACTCTTGAAACTATCTCCTACCCTGACTTCTGATTGCTTTCCTATTCCCAGAGAGTCAGTGAGAAAGAAAAGAGATCTGACCAGGCCTCACAGAAAGCACACCTCACCTCAGCCATTTGCTGATCTGATGGTCTGGGCCTCTCACCCATTCCGTGAGCCCCAGATCCTCCTCCCTGAGGTAAAGTGTGGGTGTTATGAAAGGACTGATCCAGAGGAACTGCCTCCTTCTACATCCATCCTCCACACCCTGACCCAAATCCTTAATGGAGCCTCACTTATTCCCACCATTAGAGCTAACCCAGTCACTGTTCGCTTTCTCTCTACATTGGCCCTTGTTGTCATTTCTTCAAGATAGCATGAACCAAGTGTCCATCTGTCCTCAGCTGGAGGCTGAGTCCCAGGATCACATATTCCCTGCTTCCCAAGATGTAAATGCAAGGCAAGGATGCAGCAGTAGAACTGAAATACCACAAGAGATTAGGAGTTCACGCTCCTGCATCACCACCGCCTCTCAGACCAGGTGAGAGAGCTGCTGCGATAGGAAGAATCGGCTTGCTTTAAGAGTGAGGCTTCTGCAAGCTGACCACAGTCCAGTGAGGGACCACACATCTGAGAATATATAGGCGGCACAAATTGGACTGGGTGACTAAAAAAAAGGGGGACACCTAGTCTATGATTTTAGACTTTATACTTACTTGTAAAACACACATGGGAGACTTATAAGCAAGAGGAGAGAGAGAGAGAGAGAGAGAGAGAGAGAGAGAGAGAGAGAGAGAGAGAGAGAGAGAGAGAGTGTCGGGGGTGTATGTGTGTGGTATAATTTAAGACCATAACAGGTACTAATATTGAAAGATACATTCATTTCTCTAAATAATCTAATTGGACTTTATGACAGTCTCCTCAGGGAAGGGTTTCTATTATTGTTATTTAAATCCTTATTTTGCAGACAAAGATGCACACAGAGAAGTCTTATCTGTATCTCTGTTAGTAGAAGGTAGATTGTCTTGACCCCAGTGTCAGGGGATTAAGGAAAGAGAAAGGGCATTCAGCATCTTGAATGCTGCCAAAGTGGCCACATCTTTCCCCTTGCTTCTTATGCTGCCATGGCAACAGTCAGTTAAAAATAGTTTTGTCACAAGTTGAGGAGTCAATGCACAGTGACACCGGGAAAGCTCTGTTAGCTGGAGAGCTGAGGGGCAGGGCCCATTCCATCCTGTAGCAGGCTGCTCTTTGAGGGGTGTTTCATATGTGCAGGGCCCAGTGGCAGTTTTTCCCATTAAACAAAGGAAGGTGGGCACAGGCAAGTGTGGGACAAGGAACGACCAACCTCACCTTCTCTCCATGAACCTCTTATATTTGGAGCTTGTCTTTTCAAACACCTCCCGCTGGACCCTGGAGGGTGCCTGCCAGCATCTGTTTCCACACCATTGCTCCAGTACAGCTGCCACAGAGTCCGGCCTTGTGTGGCCATTTGGTACCTGCTTATTGACTGAATAGACAAGACAGCAAAATTAGGATTGTAGCTCCTTGCTTCAGAATATGTCTGAGTGCAGCTGACTCACGCACTAGCAAGCTATGACATCTTTCTTGACTAGACCCACAGACTCAGCCTTCTGAGCTGGGTCTTGCTGACTCAGGTAACTTCATACTCTCACTGTGCAGAAATTCAGACAGGGACGCTCACCCTAGGTCACGTGGGGTCTGTCTCCCATGCCCCGGTGTTGTGTGCTTGTAGTGCTGCCTTTTCTTATCTCCATATAGACAATTACCTAAGCTGAGTGCCCTTATACCCGGAATGATTGAAAAACACCTTTGATCCTTAAGATTACTGCTTTAAAGAGGCTTCACCTTTAAGCTTTTGGATATCTACAAACTACAGGGGCTATGCCTTCCTGCAGACAACTTCAGAATCCTGGGAAGGCAGAGGAGAGGAACTAATGTGTGAGCGATCCTGCCATGCCTTTGCCGGGGGATATTTGCATAATGAGCCCAGAGCATACATTAGCTCCTGACTTCACAATCCTAAGAAATGAATGGGTATTATTAGAGTCGTTTTGTCTAGAACTGGGTCACAAAACAAAGGACAGACTTTCCAGATGATTCCCAAGGCGCAAACTCGGTGTGAGCGCACTGACGGCGTGCTGAATGGATCCAGCAGTTTCAACCTTCCGCCTTCCTCTGGGAAAAGAACCAGCCCTCTTGTTACCCCTAGGCTAGAGCCTCCAACTTTTGCCTTTACAGCTGCTCTTATTAACCACACTATCTCAGTCCCTGACCTTGAACTTGGAAGGTGAATGACACCTCAGTATGTCTGCCCATCTATATTTCTTTCTTAAATTTCAGACAGTCATTTCCCCTTGCTTGGTGATTGATGCTGTGACTTGCCCACAGCCCCCTGAGAGTCACCACTCCCAACCATACCTCCACTGACATCAGCCAAGCAGAGTCCAGTCTATTTCTCAGTCTAAATGATTACCTTCTCCACATGTTGGTGGAACTTTACCTGCGTACTTACAGAAGTAGCCGAGATATCCCTCTCATTCTGACCCTACCCTGTATACCTCACTCTCCCTGTTCCACTTTCCAGTGTCATATATGTGTGGGCTACCAGACCCAGATGTGCTATTCCTTTGTGTTACAACTTAGACTCCTTGAGATCATGAGAGAGAATCCTCGACCCAACCCCATATGCCCATGAGCATTGCTCAGCCCTCTACTTTCATCTCTTCCAGTCTTCCTGCATATGAATATGGCTTCTGGGCCCTGGAAATTCTTTCTTTGCAGCCCCAAGTCCACCATACTTTCTCTTACTTTTGCATTTTCTACGTCTCCATCAGCAGCTGGTCCTTTAGAAGGATAAAATATTCAGTACTTTAAAATAATTTTTAAAAATACAGGGTTTCAAAAATGCAACGAAGCAGGTAAACATAGGGAACAACTTAGCGACCTCGAACTCTTCTTGGCTTGGGCTATACATATATCTTTCTCCTAACAGTGTGATTGACAACCTAGGCCCCTCACATGCAGACTGCGCATGCATACCCCTCTTGTAGCAGAGCAACTGGCAACCTATGACCTTTACCTGCTTCAAGCAGTAATTATGTCTCATTCTAAACAATGGAAGAAGTTTTTCTCCTGATAACCACCATCAATGACTTCCTTTCATAGACAGTTTCTATTCAAATATATACCCATGTTATGCTGATCAGATTTTGTTAACTTTGCAGAAACTAGAGTTGCATATGAAGAGAGAACTTCGATTAAGGAATTATCTCCATCACACTGACCTGTAGGCAAGTCTGTGAGGGCATTTTCTTGATTAGTGATTGATATGGGAGGGACGAGCGCACTGATCAGTACACTCCTGGGCAGGTGGTCCTGAGCTGTTTGAGAAATTAGGCTGAGTAAACCCGTATGAAGGAAGCCAGTAAGTAGCACTCCTCTGTGATCTCTGCTTCAGTTGCTACTCTAAGGTTCCTGCCTTAGCTTCCCTCAGTGATGGATTGTGAGCTGGAAGTGTGAGTTGAAATAAACCCTTTCCTCCATAAGTTGCTTTTGATCAGTGTTTTATTACAGCAACATAAAGGAAACTAAGACACATATATATCTAGGTACAGAATAAAGGGGGCCAACACAGCCTGGACCAATTTAAGAGTTCAAGCACAATAAGACGAACTATGTGCTTTGAGTAACCTTTGAGAGGGAAAAAAAGACCCTCATCTTATATATAATTGAGCATTAAAATCAGATACATCATAGGAAGTAGCATGCACAATATAGAAAAGCCTTCATAACTCAAGTCTGCTTTGTAAGGAAAACTCTCCTATCCTTACACACAATGAAACAAGTTCAAGGAAATGGCCTGAGACCCTTGAGGAACCTTTCAGTGGCCACTGTCGCTCTTGACATTATATCACATCTGTATTGTTACTCTGTTTTTTAATAAAGTTTCCTTACTATTTCAAAATCTTTATTTCAATTGTTTGAATAAAGAAGCCAACACCCTGGAAATACCTTATCCAGAAACTGACCACTATTAACAGTAGTATAATTAATATCATTACTCACAAAAATATGATAATTCAATGTAAATTGTGAAGGTCAGAAGACAATTAAAAGACTTGTTATTTACATAATAACTCGGGCTGTCTTTTCAGCCTTAAGTCCAAATAGAATGACCATCCATCATCCTGATGTGTGAGGAGTTGTAGGGGGCAGTAATTAAAACAGAAAGTCCCGACCAAAGCAGGACAAAGAAACACATGATGACTTTCTTCCTCTGAAACTGCCCATGGCTCACTCTGTCCACCACTTACAGATAAAAGGTATGTGGTGAATGGGAACCCTGGAATACCAAGCCCTGCTGCCCACTGCTACCCTTCTCTGCAATGGTCATAGCTGCTTCTTTTCCTCCTTACAGGCTTAGTTCTCTTCAGCACTGGTCTGTCAATCACTCCTTCCCTTTACCCCCTCACATTCTCCACTCCCTTCCTCTCTACCAGGAACCACACTTATGATTTTCAACTTGCAAGTCAATTTATTCCTTTAGGTGGAGAGTGCGTTGAATGTGAAGCTGACTGATAGAAATTTGTTGGGTCAGGAGTGAGTACAACCAACAACACAGCCCATCCTTCAATTCTATCAAGGCTGTTGTGGGGAGCTGTGGGCTGCATTCCTGCCACCCAGCTCCCGGTCACCTGGCTAGCTTATGCCCCGAAATAACAACACACAAACTGTATTCTTTTAAACACTGCTTGGCCCATTAGCTCTAGCCCTTACTGGCTAATTCTCATATCCTGATCAACCCATCTCTAATAATCTGTGTAGCACCAGTCTTACCAGGAAAGATTCAGCATGTCTGACCTGGCGGCTGGCTGCATCACATCTGGCTCTGAGAGGAGCTGCCCTGCATCTGAGCTCACTTCCTCTTCCTCCCAGCATTCTGTTCTGTTTACTCCACCCACCTATGTTCTAACCTATGAGGGCCAAGCATTTTTTAATTAATCAATGACCTTCCTCCATCAGGATATGAACCAAATGTTGGGTCCAGATCATTGAGAAGCTTTCCTTCACCTTCTCCAGCAAAGTAGGAAATGTAGAAAGATTGCTAGAACATAGTCAGTTTCAAGTTTTTCCTGTTGTTCTGATAAAAACATATGGGCAAGCTAAGTGAGAAAAAAGGTTATTTGGGCTCACAGTTAGTCCTGGTGAGGAAGTCATATCAGCAGTAGCATGAGCAGCTAGTCACACTGCATACTCAATCAAGAAGCAGAGAGCAACAAGTGAATGAATGTTTGTGCTGGGTTCACTCTCTCCTTTTACTATGATACAGGATCCTAGGCCTAGGAATGGGGTTACTCAGGGTACAGGTCTTTCTATCACAATTAACCAAATACAAATAATTCCCTCCAGGTATGCCCAGAGCCCTAGCACCCACAGGACTCTAGATCTCATCAAGTTCACAGATGAGATGAACCATCACAATGACCTTCACTGAACCTTCATGGACAGGTAGGTTACATGTATCCTCCGTGTGAGTTGTGAAGATCCATGCATTTGGAAGTCATCAGAGACACATTTGTTGCTGAGGGAGGCTGCAGACACCGGACTATTTTCTCATCTTTCCACAGGTTTCTGGAATCACAACTTCTAATTAATTAATGCACAGTGATATAGCTTGACCCAGATTCCCAAATTGGAATGTTTCAACTACAACTGATGAAAAATGTGTAACTCTCATCTTCCAAGCAGAGATAGTTAGCATGCCTCCTTTCTCTGGACTTCAAGACTTCTTTGGAGATGAGCAAAAATGCGTATTGAGCAATATATGTATATATGTACATATACACATATTCATTTATGCAACAAATATTGACTCCTGCTCTATATCACTTACAGTGCTTGATGATTTCCCTAACTTGTCTCACTAAACCCCACAGGAATTCTGTGGGACAGACATATTATCTTGATGCACAAATCAAAAAATTAAGGCTCTGAGGGGCTAGGCTAGGGTTCAAACCATCCACCTAGGCATGCACCTCAAAAATGAGTTCCTTGATTCAATATATTTGTTCTCTGGGGAGACCACCTTTCTTCTCCAAGTCCTTCATAAAGGGTGACAGGGGTATTTATGGGTAGATAGTATTTGATCCTTTAGGAGTAAGTGACCAGAGATGACAAAGAGTAAGTCTTATGCTTTCCAATCTCTCTACCAACTATTCAGCTCTCCCTGAGATAAATGACTCACACTCTTCTCCTGCTCCAAGAAGGACTCTGGGATGAATTTATTGCTCTTCTCTTCAAGGACAAATTCATTCATTATATCTCATCCCCAGACTCTGATCTCAATTATCTCTTTGCCACTATCCCATCCCAAGCCTGTAGAGAACTGGTCTCTATCTCTTTTATTTTCATTATTGATACATGGTCTTGCAATACAGCCCAGACTACCCTGAAACTCATGAGCCTCCTGCAACAGCTTTCCAGAGACTGTGGGAATGATCCTCCTGGCCTAGCCTCTCACATGCTTGGTTTATAGCCAAGTGTCACCATGACCAGCTCCATTTTCTCAACTGACCAGTCTCCATTGCACCTGTTCTGTGGGGATCATTGGGAACACGGAACATGGAATATAAAAAGTACTGAGAAAGTAACTGTTTTGTTTTGTTTTTCTAGTTTCCCTATAGGAAAGTTTGAGATCAGCAGCTGTCTCATGGGCCACTATATGGATTGAATGAGATAAAACACTGCACACAGTAGTCATTTCACCTGACGCCATTTCCTTCATCTAACACACACCTCTGCAGAGGGATAGCAAATGGGAACATCTGAAGGACATTGTCTTTCCTCTTTGATGTGCTGTATTTAAGTTGTGTGTGTGTGTGTGTGTGTGTGTGTGTGTGCAGATGTGTATATGAAGATGTGTACAGAGCCCAGAGGAGGACATTAGGGGTCCTGCTCTGTTACTCTTCACCTTACTCCATTTAGACAGGGTCTCTCACTAATCCTGGAGCTATCCTGCAGGCTGGCAAGCCCCAGCATCTTTTGGATCCACCGAGCACAGCAGTGGGGTTACCAGTAGGTATGGCCATGCCCATCTTTTTGGCTGACTGCTGCAATCCAAACTCAGGTCCTCATGCTTACATAGCAAACATTTCAACCCACTAAGCCATCTCTCTAGTCTCTGCTGTCTTTAAATATTTAACTTCAAATTTGGTGAGTTTGGTAAGGTATGAGTCTTTCAGATTTCTCTCTCAAATTCAATCCTCACTACTCCATTGTGATTTCTTAAACTGTCCTTCCATATTGCTTAGTGACGGCTACATTAGAGTCTTCCACATAACTTGATCCAATTCTTGGCCCAGTCTTTTTGTGTCTGAACTCCAGCTGATTTTATTCATTGTATACCAAACAGGTAAATCCTCAAATCCTCTGTATCTCTGCTTTCTCTACATCCAACCAAAACAGCTCCTTAAACTTGGTCATTAATCATCCAGCTATGCTATTCATGAAGTTGTAAGATAGATTTGGACACTTTAGATTAGGAATGGCTGGGCACATAGAAGATAGCAAGCTGGCACGTTCAGGGAACCGGTGTCTAAGTCCCTCAAGGAGAGAGTGGGGAGGGAGGGAGATTACTTCCTTCCAGCTCTTTAATACTCCCTCACTGATAAAGCAGAGGAAGAAGATGATAAGGACTGACATCCCCTGTCCAGTTCACCTACACTGAAAGTCATGAGGATCATGTTAAAATTGTTTTTGTGTTTGGCAAATTCTAGGAGAATCCCAAGAACCCTGGAACCCACACCGAGACTCCAGTCTTCCATTCCACCTGCCTCTAAAATGCTCACATAATCTAGCAATTCTCAAAGTGGAACCCCTAGCAAAGAGCACCAACAGCCCTGGGAGCCTGTTGATTTCAGCTGACTGAATCAGAAACCCTGGGCATGGGTCACCCTGACCTGTGTTTTAACAAGCTTCAGATTTAACAACTACTGGACCAAATAAGTACAGATTTATTTAAAGTCTACCTCTGCTTGTGTTTTTCAGGTGTGCCGGCCACATGGTCAGTCCCTTAGCAGCAAGGTGGAGAGCGCAATAAATGGACAGTAGCCACAAAGCAAAGGGCACTCTCGCTGCACCGTGTGCACCTTGAGAAGAGAAGAAACCACGTTTCACTCTTCTTTTGTTCCCATGTGTCAAGCAAACACAAATCTCTGTCTACTTTCATCTCCTGAAAGAATCAAAGGCACTATAGTGCTGGAAGAGGAGCCAGTGGGCAAACTACTTACTCTACAAGTGTTGAGGACCAACATTCAGATCTCCAGAACTTGGGAAAAAGCCAGTCATAGCACTGGGACCCTTGGGGCTGACTGCCTATGTTGTCAAGTCAAAAGAGACCCTGCCTCAGAAAGGAAGGTGGAGAAGTGATCATGGAAAGGCATCTTGACCTTGACTTCTGCCTTCACACATACCAGAACAGAAAAAATGCACACACACATGCACACATACACACAGTTTTTAAAAGTACACTTTTCCAGCCACTTTGTTTCCTGTCTTTGTAGATGATTTGTATCTTCTTAAAGATACACTCTAAGTTCTGCCGACTCTTTGGCCTAACACTTGTTATGTGCATTTCTTTCTGCTGCAGAAGAAAACTGGAAATACAAGCTTTGACAAAGTCTGGTGGACTAAAGAACATTTTAGGGGCAAGGATTTTTCTGGAATAGTCTTCTCATCTGTCCATCTGCCTGGTGTCTATTCAGCCTTCCATGTTCACCTACCAAGAAGCCTTTTACTGTTTGTTTGAATGCAGCCACTTTCCTAGCACCACTGTTTGAATAACCCATTCTTGCTGGAAAAAAACTTCACCATATCATCTTAATTAAATATTCAATTCCCAGTTACCCTTGAATTCACTTTTAGATTCTTGTTCTATCCCATTAATATTGCTTCATTTAATTCTGCCCTAAAATTATAGCCTAGTTAAATATGTGTAAGCCTACAAACACTTTTATTTCTGACTTTAATGAAATGATTCTAGCTCTTTGCGTTAAACTGGGCTAGCCTTCTCTAATGAGCTAAAACTTAACTTTAAAATTTTTTCAAGGTCTGAAAGAAAGACTGAGAAGTGCAAATGTTTTCTTTGCAGGGACTGTTTGAGCCGGGCATCACTCTCTTAACTCTCTTACCCAGGCCTGCCTGAAACTTGTACCTCTGCCTACCTCTAACTCCTGACTCCATGGGCGGCAGGATTAACTGCCCACCTGCTTGCTTCTCACGAATTCTTTCACACAAAATGCTTTCCTATGGAGCTATCCTTACATCTCCAGGATTTCTTTCTCTTTATCTATCTTTTGAAATTTTTCTTCTGTTTTCCCTATGCTGATATATGATTTTTGCCCATCATGATTTGGTCTGTAGGTTTACTTAAAGCATTGTTTCTGCTGTATCAGGCTTCTACATAGTGAGTATTCTGTAAGACTCTCCAGCCTCAGTGTAAGCAGCATGGGGGTTATCTGCTCCCTGTGTGATCCTAGGGAGGTGGTTTTGGAGCAGAGAAGTCTACTGCTATGGTATCTGTTGGTTTTATAGGCATTGCATTTGGTTCTTTAGATCGTCTTACCTCCAGGATATTGTGGCGGAGCAAATGAATGTAGACAGATTATATAGATATATACAGCTTTAATAAGGAAATAAACTTACAGGACCACAGGTTCCCGCGGAGCACCGGAAAAGCGGAGCCAAAGAAAAAAAGGGCTGCTGGGCTCACGCCCGGCAGATTTATCCGTAAACATTAGCCCGAGGCGAACACGCCCCCAATGGGTGGGGCTATGTCCCTACATCTCCCCCTTTTGTCTAAATAAGATAGAACCAAACCAAATACAACTATATACAATAATAACAAATAATAAATATAACAAACAATATTGAGAACAAAACTTTTGCTAAACATTCTATCTCAAGGAGTCTAAATAACATAGAGAGTAACTACAATTATATAATCTTCAACTCCGTCAAAGATCTGAGAAGGGAATAAAGATTACTTAACAATCGAGAGATATCCAAAATGTGCAACAATTGACAGAGACAACTGACTACCTGGGCAATCACCCAAAGTCTCGTTTGCAATGTTGAGTCAACCAACTTTGGCTAAGGCCTAACATAACTGGCATACCATTATTAAAGGCAAGGAACTTTCTTAGGACTATCCTACCCTGTCTTGGCAAGATAAGACAATCCTGTTTCATCCACTTAGGGATATTCTGTATCTTTGTCAGAAGTTGAGGTATGGGCTTTTCTTAACCCAAAGGCCAGTTCTGCCAAGAAGACAAACTCCCAGTGGAGTGTCTTTGGTGCTCAACGTTCTCTCGGGAGTAGAGTGGTGTTGCCAGGAGTAATTGTGTCTCTTTGGCATAGAAATTTTAGGTTAGATTAAAGGCCATTTTCTACAGCTCTTCGAAGAGGCTGAAGATCATACTATCTATACTAAATATAATCTCTATGTAACTAAAAGACCTGATAAACTTAAAAATAAATATGACAAACATATAATTCTCAATACCTATCTAACTTTGAAGACTAAAAGAATAAACAACTGTGCAATATATGAAGACAATGATCTTCAACTGTAAACAATGTCATAGTATCAGAGGTAGAAATGTACAATGTAATATGGTAGAAGTATCAATACAATATAGACAAAGTTATAAGCATACTCATACAAAAATAGAGGTAGGAACACTCACATTCAATATTCAACATATCAGTATACAAGAAACAGTACCAGTACAATTTTCTATAAACAGTAATTCACAAATACCAATCATCCCAAAAAACCAGTTAATCCCCCTTCTTCTTCCTCTTCTCTCTCTTTTTTTTTTTTTTTTCAAAAAATTATCACCCCATCCCCTCAACCCTAAACCAACCACTAAAAGATGTCCCCAACCCTGAGGGCAAACTCTGTTGGGAGAGGGGACGTCGTCCTCTAAGATTGCTTCTAGCTGACATGGGGGCGACGTTCTTCTTAGGGGGTCCTGTGAAAGCAAATGATGGTAAAATTCCCAAATTAACCTTTGACCTAAGAAAATTGTAACTAGTCTCAGAGCATTTTGAGAAGGTCCGACCAGAGTGTTGTCAAAAATGTGCACCATTCGAAATTGTCTCTTGTAGTTGGTACCAAAAAACAGGTCTAATATTAGCGCTTTTTTAAAAAAAAAAATCATGACGTCATAAAAACCAGATGGAGTTGATGTTGTGGGGCCCCATCTTCATCCTGGAAACTTCAAAGATTACTGTAGGAAAATTTGTTGCTTGTTATGGGAAATTTAAACATTAACAACAAGGACATATACTGACATATAAAGAAAGACACAGATATGAGGAAAAGCAAAGAAAGTTTAAGACATATATATATATATAAATTAATACTTACAGAACAAGTCCCTCCATCAGTAATTAAATATTAGGGGTACCTTAAATTCTTTGAAGATGGGTATTTTCCTGTGGAGATAAGAAGAGAACCCTGCCCCCAACCTATTTGTATTACTTACCATCAGTATGATTGCCATCCATGTGATTGAATTGTTATTTATCTTTCCCAACTGGCTTCTTTCATCAAAACGAACCTTTATCAATTTTGTTGGAATCCACAATTTTTCCTCACCTGTGGAGACAAGAGCAAATCCCCTTCCCCAACGCAGCACATCTCCTGGCTTCCATTGTGAGGTCAGCACATCCTTGAAATAAACTGGTTGATTTAGTTCAGTAGACTTTTCCATTATCCAATGTCTTTCTGCAGCCGATGTTCCCTTCTCATTAGCGTTGAGGAAATTCAAGGTTAACAAAGCATTATGTAACCTATTTCTGGGGGTGTTTTCCACCCCTTTCTGTTTGTTCAACATATCCTTTATAGTTCGATTTGATCTTTCTATGACTGCTTGACCTGTAGGATTGTATGGTATACCTGTAACATGCTTGATATTGTAATAATCAAAAAACCGTTTCATTTTTCTAGAGACATAAGCAGGACCATTATCTGTCTTTATTTGTGTAGGTATACCCATAATAGCCATGACTTCTAATAAATGAGTGATAACTGAATCAGCTTTTTCTGAACTTAAAGCCGTTGCCCACTGAAAGCCTGAATACGTGTCAATGGTGTGATGAACATATTTTAATTTGCCAAATTCTGCAAAGTGGAACACATCCATCTGCCAGATTTCATTCCTTTGGGTGCCCTTTGGATTAGCCCCTGCGGGCAGTGGCGTTTGGTTATAGAAAGAGCAAGTAGGGCATTTCTTTACAATCTCCCTAGCTTGTTGCCATGTAATAGAAAACTCTTTCTTCAAACCTTTGCTATTAACATGATGTTTTTTATGAAATTCAGAGGCTTGTAGCACACTACCAATCAATAATTGATCAATTTCTGCATTACCTTGTGCTAGAGGACCTGGCAGACCCGTATGGGATCGGATGTGTGTTATGTACATAGGGCAAAGCCTGTTCCTAATCAAATCTTGCACCTGGATAAACAAAGAGGTTAGTTCTGTATCATCAGGTATAAATTCAGCAGTTTCAATATGTAAAATAACTCTTTCTGCATATTGTGAATCAGTAACTATATTAATAGGTTCTTTAAAATCCCTTAGCACCATAAGAATGGCATATAATTCTGCCTTCTGGACAGAATCATAAGGACTTTGTTCCACCTTACCCAAGTCTTCTGATTTGTAACCTGCCTTCCCTGATTTATTGGCATCAGTATAGAACGTACGGGCTCCAGTTATTGGAGTATCACGGACGATTCGAGGAAGAATCCAAGAAGTTCTCTTTATGAAGTTAAGCCTCTTGCTTTTTGGATAGTTGTTATTAATGTCTCCCAAGAAATTAGCACAAGCTCTTTGCCATGGTTCATTATCTTCCCATAATTTCTTTAGTTCATCAGCAGTGAAAGGCACTATAATTTCTGCTGGGTCTATGCCTGCTAGTTGACGAAGTCTCAACTTGCCTTTTATAATTAACTCAGAGACTTTTTCTACATAAGTTTTCAGTTTCTTACTTGGTTTATGTGGTAAAAAGATCCATTCCAAGATAATATCATCTCTCTGCATTAAAATTCCTGTAGGGGAAATTTTTGATGGTAGTATGACGAGAATACAGTCGAGCTCTGGATTTACCCTGTCCACATGCGCCTGTTGTAATTTTTCCTCAATCATTGTCAGTTCCTTTTCTGCTTCAGCTGTTAATTCTCTGGGACTGTTTAAATCTTTGTCACCATCCAAGGTTTTGTTCAAATGAATTATTAGATCAGGTGTTATCCCAATAGCTGGCCGTAGACTGGAAATGTCCCCTAATAGTCTTTGAAAGTCATTAAGAGTCCGTAGGCGATCTCTCCGAATTTGTGCCTTTTGTGTCTTAATTTTTTGTAAACCTATTTTATAACCTAAATAATTAACAGAATCTCCCTTCTGAATCTTTTCAGGAGCAATTTGCAATCCCCATTTTGGTAAAAGTATTTTTATTTCTTCAAACAGTCTGTTCAAGGTATCCATGTTTGAATCGGATAACAAAATGTCGTCCATGTAGTGATATACTATCGATTTGGGAAATTTCTTGCGTATTATTTGCAATGGTTGATTCACAAAATATTGGCACAGGGAGGGGCTATTTAACATACCCTGGGGGAGGACGGTCCAGTGGTACCTCCTCGAAGGTTGAGAATTATTATAAGTAGGCACTGTGAAGGCAAATTTTTCTCTATCTTCTTTTTGTAAAGGTATAGTGAAAAAACAATCCTTTAAATCAATAACTATGAGAGGCCATCCTTTTGGCAATAAAGAGGGCAAAGGAATTCCAGATTGCAGAGGGCCCATAGGTTGAATAACCTTGTTGATAGCCCTGAGATCTGTCACCATTCTCCATTTACCTGATTTTTTCTTAACCACAAATACAGGAGAATTCCAAGGGCTGGTAGATTCTTCTATATGTCCAGCATCTAATTGCTCTTGTACCAACTGTTCTAAAGCCTGTAACTTTTCCTCAGCTAAAGGCCATTGCTTTGTCCATATTGGTTTCTCAGTCAACCATTTTAAAGGCAAGGCTGTTGGTATCTCTGAAGGGACATCAATTGCTTGTTCTTGTACAGCCCGAATGGCCGGTTTTCTCCGTTTGTAATATCTTTTAATATTATCCCCAGAAATATAGGCTCTAGAAGTAGCAGGGATGTTAATTTGGGTATTCCATTGTTGTAATAGGTCACGACCCCATAAATTCATTGCAATATTGGCTACATATGGCCTTAATTTTCCTATTTGTCCCTCTGGACCTATACATTCAACCCATCTCGTGCTCTGCCTTACTCGAGATAGGGTTCCAATTCCCAGGAGCTGAACATTTACATTCTGAAGAGGCCAATATGGATGCCAAGATTCTGGGGTAATGATACTTACATCCGCACCTGTGTCCAGCAGGCCAGTAATAAAAATGCCATTTACACACACTCTCAGCTTTGGTCTTTGGTCATTTATAGAAGTTTGCCAAAACACACGGAACTCATCTTTCTGATCATTATTGCTTGTAACAGTAGGCATGGGGCTTTCTAATTGTCCTGACGAGTCACGTTCTCTGTAGTAACTGGAAATGACTGAACCATGTTTGCCATGGGGGCCTGTGAGGCCCCCCCTCTCACGTTTCCCGTCTGTATCAGGTTGCCTTGTCTATCTCTTGTAGACCTGCACTCATTCGTCCAGTGTCTGCCCTTTCCACATCTTCTACATAAACCTGAAGGCTGAGTCCTCCTATTTCTGTTATTTCTAGAAGATGCATTATTATTATTCCTGAAAATCCGTTGTCTACAATTCCTTTTCATATGACCCATTTTGCCACAATTAAAACATTTGGTATTCTGATGTCTCCTTTTACCATTGGAAATTGCTTCTTCTACCCATGCTTCAGTGCCATAGTCAAATGTATCAACATCTAGTGTATGCAAGACCCATTCTTCTAATGGCGCTGATCTGAGCTTTAAAGGTCCCAAAATCCTTTTGCATTCCACATTTGCATTTTCATAAGCCAAAGTCTCGATCATTATACGTCTTACTTCTGGGTCAGATATCCCTATTTGTACAGCTTTAGTTATTCTTTGTAAAAAGTCACTAAAGGGTTCTCTCTGACCCTGTTTAACTCTGACAAATGATTCCATCCTCTGTCCTGGGTCTTGCACCCTGTCCCAAGCCCTTAAGGCTGCTGTAGTACACACAGAGAGTATGTTTTCATCCAAATTAGCTTGTTCCTGAGGCTCAGAAAATAGCCCCTCTCCCAAAATTTGATCTATGGAAATCTCAATTCCCTTTGCTCTTTCCTGCTGTTCTAAAAGTCTAGCCTCTTGCCTGAATAAGCATTTCCATTTCAATTGCGTTCCACTCTCAAGGACAGCAGAGCTCAGTTGAAACCAGTCATTGGGCGTGACCCTATTCGTCGTGGCCCAAGATCTTAGCATCTCTTTAACAAAAGAGGCATTCATTCCAAAAGTCATTACAGCCTGTTTAATTTCTTTGAGATCATTCATACGGACAGGTTCCCATGCATCTTCCTTGATGACCCTAGGGTTTCTGGAACCAACTACTTTCTCAGTTGTTACAACTGGAAAGGCAGGTAGAACTGTAGGTAGAGCTTTGTGGGAATTGTCCCGGAGGGATTTACCCACAGATTTAGTTAAAATATGCCTTTCTACCTCTTGCTCTTCTTCCTCAGAATTTAGAAATTCCTCAATCTTTTCAATTCTATTCACCATTGCCTTCTTTAATGTCTGAATCTCCTGTCCAGAATTATGTTCTAAAGCCTTCATTGAGGATTCTAAAGTATGAAGTTTGTCCATTAGAGATAATGTCTCATCTTTGGACATAAGTTTTATAGCATATACCGTGCCTTCTTGTACAGATAATCTTTCTGTCAATCTGTCATAAGCTTTAGACAAAATCCGATTGTCACATTCAGCAGTTTTGATTCTCTCAGTTAATGTTTCTGTTCCTACTGAAAGGGACTGAAGCTTACGATCCAAATCAGCTGTTCCTTCTTCCACAGTAATGAATTTCTCCTTAATATCAGCCGTTAATGTTTCAGAAAGGGATTGAAGCTTACGATCCAAATCAGCTGTTCCCTCTTCCATAGTAATGAATTTCTCCTCAACATCAGCCTGTACCTCTTCTAAGTTTTTTTCAGTTTGTCGAGTTGTGTTAAACAAAGATCTGTTCTCTGCCTGGAGAACTTCAAACTGATTTTTGAGAAGATTGTTGTCATTCTCAATTGTTTTTAAGCGTTTTTCAGTTTGTCGAGTTGTGTTAAACAAAGATCTGTTCTCTGCCTGGAGAACTTCAAACTGATTTTTGAGAAGATTGTTGTCATTCTCAATTGTTTTTAAGCGTTCAACCTCGTCTCGTAAAGACTTTATCATATTTCTATTATCAAACCATACAGTACCAAGGAAAACTACGAATCCCAGAAAGATCCATATCTGTGGGCTGACAGACACTTCTTGTAAAATCTCCCACATGGTACAACTGAAAAGGCTGTTAAAGTCTTGAATGGTAATGTTTTCAGACATTTTTCTTATTTATAAAAGAAAATTATGTACCTGTAATGAAGTTTTCCTGCCAGTGGTGGCTAAAGAAATGCACCTGAGTCCACGTGGTCTAAGCCAGAGCCGGTCTGAAACAATTAACTCAAAACAAAAATTATTGTACTGCCTGTTAAGGAAAGGGGTTGGTGGCTTTTACTTCAAAACCGCGGGTGCTTCAGTTAAATCAGGCAGTGAGGGTTTGGAAGAAGCAGGGAGCTATTAACTGCTCTGTGGGGGGGTCGCTGCTCTGCGACTGTAGTGGCCTGGAGTGGGGGAAGGGAGAGCGAGCAGGGAGCGCGCTGTAAATCGCCTTCCTGAGCTCAGGCAACTGGCCGGGAAAGGTGGAGCTTGCGCCCCCCCTGTGCCGGGTCGGGGGCAAAATAGCCCGACGTTGGGACGCCAAATGTGGCGGAGCAAATGAATGTAGACAGATTATATAGATATATACAGCTTTAATAAGGAAATAAACTTACAGGACCACAGGTTCCCGCGGAGCACCGGAAAAGCGGAGCCAAAGAAAAAAAGGGCTGCTGGGCTCACGCCCGGCAGATTTATCCGTAAACATTAGCCCGAGGCGAACACGCCCCCAATGGGTGGGGCTATGTCCCTACAGGATATGACTCCTGCTCAGCAAATTTTAAATTTTTGTTCAGCTTAGAGATTTAAGCATTTTATCTAGGTTTTCTAATATTTAAACATCAAGGTTATGCAAGTACTTGATAATCACATCTTAAACCTCAATTTTTCCTCTTATCTCAACTCAGATTTTAGGGTTTTCTCCACAGATGAGGTGCTGACTTTATATTTCAATTATTCTTTCTGGAAATCTTGAATTTCTGTCTTTGAATCTCTTTATCAAGATTTTGTTCACTGTTACAACATTTAAATTCTGGTTTTCTCTTCATCAGTGTGTGCCCTCTGTTTTTGGGGGTTTGATAGATTTCTATATTTTTAAGTTAACTGATTAATTTTATCCATCTCATTCTCATAGTAGCATACAATTTTCTTTGCTAAAATTTCTTTAGCGACATCCTATTGCGCTTGATAGGACTGTCATACTCTTGCTTCTTACTGACACAAATATTCTAGAGCAGACATGTCCAATCAAAATGTAGGAACATCTGCCACTATCAAACTCAGGATATACACTTTAAAGGCTAGGAACAAGAAAGAGGTGAAATTGATTTTAATAGTTTATTACATTTAATCCTGTATACTTAAAATACAATCATGTCAACGTGTAAATAATAAAAAATATATTGATCAAACACTTCGCACTCTCTACTTACACTCTATCTTAGAAAATTCCTGTTTATCTTCCAGACTGGCCCAGTTTTGAGAGCTCCAGACAGCTAATCGCTGCCGCAGTAGACAGCTCGCGAGACGTTAGAGTTTCAGCTTTACATCCTTCCCTAAACAAACTTGTTTAAAGACAACATTTGAATGTTGGGCTTCTCATTATTGCTTTTATCTTTATCTTTAGTTTTGTTGCATTAAGACCTTGAAATACTATTTGAACCAGTTCTTGTTTGTGTTTTGCTTTGGATTTTGACAGGTCAATGTTTCCCTTGACCATCAGCTTCATGGCTTTGAAATGGAAGTTCTAGAGGTTCTTGAAAAGCGCTTGGGTTTTCTGGTTTGGGGTATAGTGTTCACTTTACCATCCATAATACCTGTGTTCATTCGGGAAGGAGGTTGCTCGTGTACCGTAAGCAAGCTGAGCTAATGGTTTCTCCTGGTGGCTTCTCTCGAGTCCTGTTGTCCCTCTGCCTTTTAAACAGTGGCTGTCCTATCAGCAACTGCAATTCCAGCACTGGTTATGCAGCAAGAGTTGCAGCCTGAGGGAATTCTGTTCCCTCAGGCACCAGTTCTTTCAAAGCTAAGAAGGCAATTTATCTAAATCTCTGAACTTAAGATTCAAAGGCTGAGGTGGAATTCTGCTCCTCAGAGAGGCTTAAGAGCAAATACCTCACCTCCTCTCCTTATAGCATCTCTCCAGAAGCCCTGGTGCTCCTCCTCACCCCTCCTTATAAACCCTCCTCTACCTGGTTCCTCCCTACCACTTCCTGTCTGCTACTTGCTGACTCAGGCCTCTGACCACAGGGTGAATCTTATTTAATCAAATACATCTTGACATCATTAAACAAATGTTCCAGATCATAAACAAAATTAACACACCCTAAAATAATATTCTACAATGTGGTCCTTTCCCTTTTAGTTCTTCAGTGGATCTTGCAGTTTTTCTAGGAACTGATATTTTAATGACAAAAGAGCTCTATCAGCCTTGGCCACTGTTCCCTTTTTCTTCATAAAGTTCTGCTTTTCTCGTTCTTATTGTCTGAATTAAGCTTTTGTTTACATTTAAATCACATTCCCTGATTTCTTTGTAGTTTTTGATATGAATACAGTCTTTTAAACATTTTTATTCACTTTTTTGAAATTTTTTATACATGTATTTTGATCTTATCCACACCCATTCCTTCTTCTAGACTCTTTCTGCCTACTCCCAACTTTTTGTCCTCATTTTTTTAAATAACCCATCAACTTCAATTTGTGATATATATATACATATACATACATATATGCATATATATACACATACACACATTATATTTCATGGCCATTCACTGCATGCAGCATGGTTGACCTACAAGGAGCTATCCCCTTGGAGAAAACTGACTTTCTCTCCCAGAAGCCATCAACTTTTCATGGCTCTTCAGTTAAAGTTGGGGGTTCATGAATCTCTTTTTGCTCCATGCTAGAATGTGACTGGCCTGCTCATGTGCAGGCAACCACAGTGCTGTAAGTTTATGAATGCAGTGACCCTGTCATATCCGGAAGGCATTGTTCCACCCCCTCCTCCCAACTGCTAGTTCTTATAGTGCTTCCTTCCCTTCTTCTAAGAAGGTTCCTGAGACTTGGGGAGCGGTGAGGTAGAGATGTCTCATTTGTAGGTAAGCACTCCACTGGCACTTATTCTCAGCACACTGGCCAGCTGTGATTTTCTGTGTTAACTGCCATCCTCTGCAACAGCCTTTCAAAGATGAGCTTTTGTAAACAGCGTATAGTTAAGTTTCTTCCTTGACTGATGAACACTGTCCAAATGACCAATTGAACACAGAAACTCTGATCTTAGAGAAACAAAGCTATTCTTCCCTTCAGTAAATTCAATTTATCTGCAAGGATGCCATCTTACCACTACTGATCACCCAGGGGGCTGGGTGATCTCTGTTGTAGCATGGGCCTGCCATGTGTATGATATTTCACCCACCAGATGCTAGAAAAATCCCCACCCAGACCTTGGATTGTAACAACCAAGAATGTCTCAGTTCCAAACATTGCATGGGGGACAACATCTCTCCCACTGAGAACAGTGGGCTGGAGGGGGCATTCCACACCTTCTTCTCAGGCTCCCCACAGACCTGTCCTTATTGGTTCCTGCCAAGCAGAGGTTTCAGAGTGAGATGTGTGGTACTGTGCTGCTTCACAGCACTGAAGAAAGTCTCTGCTTCTTCTACACGCTTACATCTTCCATGACGCTTTTCAAATCTGGGGTGGGAGGTTGTTTTCCTTCATTTATTTGAATCCTATCAATTTATTCCTTGCTACTGTGTCTTCTGCTTCAGCTTCTTTCACATTTTAGGAGAGGGATTTTCTGAACCTTACGTGCCGTCATCTTTCCACTCTCTGCTCCCTCAGCCACAGCTCAGAGTTCTCTTCGCTGCCTGTCTGACACAATGATGTCAGGCTACGGTAAGATTATAATTAAATGCATAGTCAACTCTGATCAGATGACATTAAACAGAGGTGCCTGGAATGGAGCACAGTGTTCTCTAAAGGGGGAAATATTTTTACATGAATATTTTGGTATTTGTTAATGTGCTATAGTTCATAAGGAGGTGTAGGAGGCGCTGAATAGAAATTCAATTTGTAGTGATTATTTCCAAATTAGGACTAGCACAGAAACCTATCAAGAGTGGGAGGTAACGTCTCTTGTTCACAGAAGAGGGTTTCACGGTAGCTGGAGAGGAGAAAACTCCACCTCAATGTTCTTGTAACAAGAATTGTGGAAGACTGAGCTGGTTCCCTGAGGGCTGAGGCACGAGTTCTAGTGGAAGCTGGACCAGCAGTGGACAGTCCTTATCCCTGACCTTGGGAGATCCCTTCAATGTGTGTGATAGCCAAAAGTTGGCACATGGATTTCATAAAGTTAACATTTTAGGGAAAATGTGTATAAGATCCTAATAAAAGATTTTGTGATGGGATTCTTATATAGATGGAAGATTTAAGCAAGCTAGACGGCTTGCAGTGAACTCTTGTTTCATTCCGCAGATAACTGTAGAGAGCCTGTTGGCTTTCAAATGTAACCTGTAATATAAATAGATGTTCCATGCCATGTACCATAGAGTTTCACAAACCATCGCAGACAATGAAAAAGATAGGGTCAACCACAGTGGCAAAGCAGTGCCATTGGGGTCATAAGAGAAAACAGATGAGTGTACAAAGGCCAACAGATAATCCAGACGGCAATGGGGCAGAGAATTAAGTCAAAGAGGGTGTCCTGGAAGAATTAGTGGAGAGCTAAGTCAAAGTAGACAAATGGAAGCTAGTCTGGTGAAAGGGGAAAGGAGTCCACATGAGCAAAGGGGCTGAGGCTTGCAGCCGCTGCATGGGTGTAGAAGTAACAACGTAGTGGTTTATTATTATAACATCAAGTCTAAAACTGATCAGGAAAGGGCCACCACTGCTCATTATCAAATCTTGGCATTTTATCATGTTGGCGATCAGGACCCAGTGGCTAAACCTCATTTGTAGCATCTTGCTTTTCTTTTCCCTGTGGCTGTCAAAACTGACAACACTTTCCAGGTTACCCTCTATGTAGTGCCTCCGACTCAGTCTCTGTATTTCGATCCTTATCCTCTTTCTTTCTAAATATTATACTCAGGTTCAGTCATTGGCCTCTTCTTCTTCCTTCGCTCTCTACTCATTAACAGCTTCCATCACCACCTAACTGTCTGCTTCACAAGTCCATCTCCCAAATCTGCTTATTCATTTGTATATTTATTCAATTCATATTCTCTGTCTCTACTTTGATATATATATACACACATATATATCACCAGTTTCATATAACAAAGATCCAAAATAACAGAGACTTTTAAAGGTCAGAAGCGCATATATAATTAATTTGTGACCGATATGATGGCCTCAGAGTTACTTGAAACATTTAAAACTCAGACTGCCATATTAGCTTTCAACATATTTAAATAATTTTGTTATCCCACCCTCAAGATAGAGTCCCTCAAATTCTCGCTAACAGTGTTTTCAGCAGTTGGTAAAAGGAAGGTGAAGCAAGCCCAAGCATGGGAGACAGTTTTGTCCTTATCCTTGCTAAACTGTTAGATTACATTCCCATAACTAGCTCCCAAAACCTGTTTCCTTATTAAGCTACTGACTCATTCCAGAGACTGATCACAAGGGTTCAACTGTCAAAACACCAAGGTCCAGCAATAAAAGAACATTATTTGGCTACACTGGCTATCCTGTCCAATCGGGACTTAGCAACTCGCCCTGTTCACCCTAAGCAGAGACTTCCCCTTTTCTCCTTAAAACCCACTCCTGTTTAAACAAAAACAAAAGACAAACCACCTGCTACTTGCTGTCTGACTTTGTCCCCTACTCACACTTCCCAACTCCCCACCTTCCATGCCCCATCCCCCATGCCCTTATCCCTATGTGCTAATAAATCTCTTTTGTGAGGAGAATTTGGTGTCTGGGTGTGTTCTGAACCAACTCCACAGGGCCTTCTCCCCTACAGAGGGATGATGAATGGGGCTGTTACAAGTATTTCCCAAGAATAGACTTGGAGATAAATATTTGCAGAAATGTGATGTGGGATTCCTTTCTGTAAGCTGTAAATACCATTGGTTAATGAATAAAGCTGCTTTGGCCTACAACAGGGCAGAACTGAGTAATATGGGAATTCCAAGAAGATAGAGGAGGAAAAAAGGTGGAGTCAGAGAGACTTCATGTAGTCACTGGAGGAGAAAGATGCCGGCACGCCAGAACAGGTAAACCACGAGCCTGGTGGTAAAAATATAAAATAATATAAATGGGTTAATTTAAGATGCCAAAGCTAGCTAGAAATATGCCTAAGCTAATGGCCAAACAGTATTGCAATTAATATAGTTTCTGTGTGATTATTTCAGGTCTGGGTGGCCGGGAAATGAATGAGCAGCCTCCGCCAACAGGAATGAAGTTTATTAGGATGAGTCCTGGAGTTCAGCATCTGCAGCCAAGTGAAGGAAATAGGATGACTGGACAGAAGTTGGGGTGCGACCTCAGCTGATCATGGGAAGAAAATAACGACAGATAGCCCTCAAAAATGTCCCCACGTTGGGGCAAAGGGAGCAGTGCTTTTCATCTCCACGTTACCCAGTCATGAGAGGCAGACCACCAAGGAACAGAACTTTCAGATGGCTCTCCAAGCGAGGACAGTCTCTGAAAAGTGTCAGCCCCCAACACTCCCTGTAGCCTGAAGCTGGGAGAAGTCTGGGCAGTGAAGAACAGAATCCAGGACGGTCCACTTCTGTGCCACAGATCCACGTGCATGGCTGGACTTCTAGGAACAGTCCCTTGACGATTCAGAAGGGTCTCTTTTTCTCTTTCAAAAACAGATTGGGGGCTGGGTGGGGGGAAGGCTCAGTTAATAAAGTGCCTGCTAAGAAAGCACTGGGACCTGAGTCTGGGTCCCCAGATCCCATGTGAAAGTCAGACATGGCAGTAGATGTCTCGTAGCTTTCAGCAAGAGGATAGCAAGCCACGCAGGTCCCTGGAGCTCAATAGCTGGCCAGTCTAGTCAAATTGTAGCTTCAGATTCAATGAGTAACACTGTCTCAAAAAGGAACGTGGTGACTGACAGAGCAAAGGTATCTGACATCAATCTCTGACCTGCACATGAACGAACATGTGCACACATGTGTGCATACACCACACACATGCAAATGCGTAGGAAACCATGAATGGACTGCAGCTCCATTTGCTGTTGCGGCTAGTCTCAAGGCCGCGGCAGTTCCTTCCATCTGCTCCCACTCTCGGCGTCTCTTCTCATCCAGGCAGGCTGCCTTGTGCCGCGGATCTTGTGGTCGGGGCACCAAGCCATAGCGCCCTTCTCGAACTGTGACTGCAACATCTGTCCATCAAAATTGATAAGGGAGTAGAAAAGCTGCTTCTGACTATCACCTTGGTGCCACATACGTTTTTCTCTGCCTCTGGGTGGATGCCAGCACTCTCTTTCCACCTAATCATAGTCAATCATCATAACAGACACTCAGAATTACCAAGTAATAGCTGTGACTTGAAATTTGATGGGTCTCTTGTTACAACTTTTGGAGAAATCCCTCCTCACACTCTAAGGCCAAGGTCTCTAATGGCACAGACTCCCCACAAATACCATTAGAAGCAATTTTAGTCCATGTGGGCTCTCTTCCATTCTTTAGTTCCCAGACCCATCTAATAGGGTACCATTGAAGTCTTTTAAGTAGCAAAATGGAAATTCCAGTGCAGCAAGGGTGAGGCTATACCATAAGACAGTGTTTTAAACAGGAGGAGGAGTATAGAGGTGGTTAGGTTGTCCAGGCAGGAAATTATGTGGCTCTAATAATGGAGCATTATTAGAACCTGACATTTCCTGTAGCAGAAAAGAAAGCACTTGGCATCCAATTAGTGTTCCTGGGTACATCGGGAGGCATAGTGTAGGTTAGGAAAGACATTTGTTAAGCTTTCCCTGCACTCACAGAAGCGAAACTATTACAGGACCATTCCAAAAATAACCAGCCAAACTGGTGAGCTGTAGCTAAGCCATACGTCAGCTCGATCAGCAGAGACACAGACATCTCTGCATCAGCCCCAGCCAGTTAGTCCTGCTTATCCCTCTGTGCCTGAATGCTTATCACATCTGCTGGTGTTCAAGGTATTTACATGTAGACTGTCACCAGCTCTAGTGTCAGATGTCAACAAACAGGAAACTTGTCCTAGACTCTTTTGTTACCCCTGGCAGTGCCTCCTGACCCAAACAATAAACTCAGTCAATGTTGCAAGGAAGCTGCTTGTTCGTTTCCTAGCTGCCCAGACTTCCAAAATAATCACAAAGAAACTGTATTATTAAAATCACTCCTTGGCCCATTAGCTCTAGCTTCATATTGGCTAACTCTTATATCTTAATTTAACTCATTTCTATTAATCTGTGCATCACCACTAGTTCGTGGTCTACCAGCAAAGTTCCAGCGTGTCTGTCTTTGGCGGTGGCAAAGCAGTTCCTTTATTAACCAGTGATATTTACAGCATACAGAGGGGAATCTCACATCTAGTCAACACCGAATGGTATTGAAAAATTGTTGTTGGTTGTTTTTACTCTTTACTATTTGGGGGGAGGACCACAACCCAACTCCCATTTAAATCACAGAGTCTTATTATTACTTATAAATGCCTGTTATTAGCTTGGTTTATTTTTAGCCACCTTTTCTTAACTTAAATTATCCTGCCCCTGGGCTTTTATCTTTTCTTACTTCTGTTTTTCTTATTTTTATTCTTACTCCATGGCTGGCTGTATGGCTGGCCCCTAGCATCCTCCTCTCCTTGTTCTTGCTCCTTCTTCTCCTCCAAGATTTCTCCTCCATTTTTTCTCTCTGCCTGCCAGCACTGACTATCCTTTCCTGCCAAGCTATTTGCCATTCAGCTTTTTATTAAACCAATCATGTCTTTTAGACATGTGGAGTAACACAACTTCACAAAGTTAAACAAATGCAACATAAAGATTATATAACACATCTTTTCATCATTAAAACAAATGCTCCACAGCGCAAACAAGTGTAACACATCTTAAAATATTGTTCAACAAAAATCCTACAACTGAAATCCCCAAACTGTCTATCCGTGATCAACCATAACAATACTAATAAGTACCATTAATTGGAACAATCTTTTGGGCTAGACACACTATTATATATATGGTCCTATTTAATTCTTCATGAACACCTGTAAGGGAGATATTATTATTATTGTTGTTGTCCCCACTCTGCACAGGAAGAATTTTCAACACAGAGTTAAGTAGTTTTCCCAAGGCTTCCCTATTCCTGGGTGGTAAACCCATCTTTAAAAGAGAGGTATGAGTGGAGACTGGGAGGTGGCTCACTGGGTAAGAGCACTTGCTACATAAGCATTAAGACCTGAGTTTGAATTCCAGAACCCCCATAAAATGTCAGGCCTGGCTGCCCACATGCCTGTGTAATATCCCCAAGGTTACGTGGAATAGAGATGAAAGGATTCTGGGAGCTTGCTGTCTAGCCAGTCTAGCCAAAAATGATGAATAAGACAGAGCGTAACAGAACAGGATACTCAGTTGCTTCCTCTGACCTCTGCACACATGTGCATAAGTGCTTGTATACATGCTTGCACACATACACCACACACAGGTGCATGCACACACATGGGGGAGGACAGTTTTTGCAAGAGAGAGAAAGAGAGAGAGATGTGGGTGCTATCATTATGGACCTGAAAAGGTGGTATCAACCTTTTCAAGATCCCAGAGTTGTTTATGAGATCCAACTCTATCAGCAATATTCCAAAGATTACTAGGAACCAGCATGTGTCCATCCAGAACATCTCATTCCTGTGCCAACTATTCATACCGTTCCAGCATCCCTAATAGCATCTTTCATCAATGACTGTGTTGTTCCAAAGCATTCCCCCATGTCTTCAGCTGCTGCCCAGCCTGTAGCCATGTGCTCCTAAGGGAATTTCACAGATTTCTCTCTTACGTAGGCATTTATTTTCAAGTAGCTGAAGGTGTCATCACAGTTTCTATACTGTCCCTCCCCTACAGCTGCTTCCCTCTTCTTGCAAAGCTTCATTACCTAACACCAGGTAAAGTGCACTGGCCCCAGACATGTGAGAACCAGCTGCCTCCAATCACAGGTAGTAGCAAGTGAAACGCCAGAATCAAAACACCTCATCAACCTGCCTCACCTTCTGCCTGGCTGCCCGCTTGCTTTCTCTGCTGACCCACAGCTAGGACAGTTTTGCTCACCCTGGCTTGGGCAATAAGTTAGAACCTGCCATAAGTGGAACATTCATATCACCGCCTCAAGAGCTCAAGGAACATCTCAGAAGAAGAGTAGGCAAAACTGAGTCATAGGAATGGCGGTAGTGGTATTAGAAGCTGACTTCCAGGCATCACCTTCTTCATGAACCCCTATGAGGGAGATACTATTATTATTGCTGGGCAGTGGTGGCACACCTTCAATCCCAGCACTCTGAAGGCAGAGGAAGGTGGATTTCTGAGAGTTCAAGCCCAGAGAGTCTACAGAGTGAGTTCCAGGGCACGGCCACACAAAGAAACCCTGTCTCCAAAAAACCAACAACAATAATATTATTAATAAATAATTGATGTCAATAATATGGAAGAATTAGAACCCTGTGCACCATTGTTAGAAGTGTGAAATCCTAAAGCAATTATAGAAAACAGTATAAAGGTCCTGAGGGAAACCAAAAGCAGAACTCCATATAACCAGCAATTCTGTGTCCAAGTCCTTATTCAAAAAAAAAAAAAAATCTAAGAACAGATCTCAAAGAGATATCTTCATTCTCATCTTCATCACAACATTATTTACAATAGCAAAAAGATAAAAATGGCTCAAAGGCCCATTATTGGATGAATGGATAAGCAGCATATGGATAAGCAGTATTCCACACAAAAAGAAGAAAACCTGCTGTACACAACACGGGTGAACCAGGAGATCATTACAGCAAGTGGGGGGGGAGGCAGTCAGAGGATGGTGAAAACTGCATAATCCTACCTGTGTAGGAGGTGTCTAAACAGTCAGTCCTAAGGAAGCAAAAGCAAAAGTGGTTGTCAAGGTCTGGACAAGAGCTAAGGGTGGGAGGATGCTCAACTGTTTAATTGTGCAAAAACAAAAAGCCTTGGTGATCTGCTGTAGAACCAGGAACGTAGTTAACTTTGCCATACACCTAAAGCATGGCAAGATAAAGCTCATGTTGCTTGCTCCCCACTATTTTTTTTTTGTTTTTCGAGACAGGCACTCGCTCTTGTAGACCTGGCTGACCTCAAACTCACAAAGATCCACCTGCCTCTTCTTCCCAAGTGCTGGGATTAAAGGTGTGTGCTACCACTGCCAGGTCCCACTGGATTAATTTTATGTTTTTACATGAAATTAATCCAATCAGCTGTAGGCATTATTTAAAAAAAAAAAAACTAATTGTAAGACAGGCAAGGGAGGAGTGTATAGACCAGGATCAGTCTTATTCTGCCCCTCAAAATTTGCCTTGACCTGGGTGACCCTGCAGGGACACACAGATATGTAAGAATTTAGGTTTATACAGATGTAAAAATTCATGAAGCTAAAACAAGACCAATACAGTTTAGTGTACATATCGCACTGTGTTTTTATGGGATTCCTGTTTGTGCGATAGTATATTTCTCTGGGTCTATATACATTTCTTGTGCTTTTTCTCTGACCCTTTTCCTTGTTTAGTTGTGTTGTATTCTGATTTGTTCCTTTCTCTTATTGTATGTTATTATTATTTCTCAGATAACTTTTTCGTTTTCTAAGAAGAGAAGGGTCTATAAGGGAAGGGAAGTGAGGAGGAACTGGGAGCAGAAGAGGGAGAATAAATCATAAACAGAATATATTGTATAAAAAACTACTTTCAAATTTTTAAAATGCAAATTGGAAGGCCAACCGAAGACCAAATCAGAGAGATCCCTGGTTGACGAGCAACGACATTTCAAGTATGCTGAGCAGGGCCAGCTCTTAGAGGCAGCTGTCCTTTATCTGAAAGCTTCTGGAAGACCATGATGTCATGTGCAGGACCAGTGCCTACGTTTGCTTTTCTACCACACTATGCCTGTTGCGGGTGGGATCCTGCCTGGTGTGTCATGGCTCCGTCCAGTGCCCAGCATAGTCACTGGCTCATCACGGGAGCAATGGCAGTGATGGTGGCATACTAATTGTTTACCAGAAACCCAAGAAGCCAGTCAGGCTAATGTTCAAGGCCAGCCCACTCCAGTCAGCCAGCATCAAGATACACCTGCTGTATGCCTGAAAAGGAGCAAACAAAAGCTGCTAGGAAAACAGAAATGTTCTTAAGTTTCTCTCTCCAAAAAAGAAAGGCTCTCTGACAAGATAGTTTTCCTCAGAAACTGCGTCTGGTAGTTTTTAATTTCATATTTTACCCAGAGAGACTCATTAATATTATAGGATTTGCCTAAAGAGGCAGCATGCAGACTTCAGCTCAAGCAGATGTCAAAAAGAATTAGCGAAGACACCGGCTGTAAGGTTAAAACAGTATCTCATTGCCATGGCAATCTTGCACGTCATTAGAGAGGAGGTATTTAGGACTGACAGGAAGCAGGGGCCATGAGGCGGGCAGAGAATCGACCAAGATGCAAAGTGGAAGTGACTGACAGCTGCGGCCTGCGCACAGGAAGTAATCAGGCTCTCGCGCTCAGGAACGCACACAGAAGAGGTCATGGAGGGCACTCTTCTGCAGGAGGATTCAGGAGGCTCTCTTACCAGGCCCAGATATCTGGCCACTGCAGAATGCCTGGAACTGTAAACAAAGAACAGGAACAGAAGGCGAGAATACATCTTTCTGGGATTGGGAACGCAGCTCTGTTAGTAGAATGATTGCCTTACAAGCATCTTGGTATCTATCCCCAGCACTTCATGAACTGGACGTGATGATGCCTGCTCGCAATCTGGGGGTTCAGGAGGTGGAGGAAGGAGGGTCAGATGTTCAAGGTCATCCTTGTCTGCTGCGCCGTACATATCTTCAGGGACTGGCCTAATTGAGGAGATGGGGGAATGAAGAAAGGTCAGACGCACATATAGAAAAGCTGGGCTCTGTGGGATGCTCTTGCTCTGATAAAGAGCCCCAACTGAACCAGAACTCTGAAATTTCAGTGTGTTTAGCTTTTATCTCTGAAGTAAAGAGGTAGTTTTAGGGTATACAGATGAACAGTGGGGCAGGTTGAGCTACTCCTGGTAGGAGGCCTCTGTAAAGTGGCAGTTTCAGGCTACAGTCATCCAGGAGGAGGGAGCTCTGGTGATAGTTTTCACCCAGTGATCAATCCTTCATAAGCCCTTGTACCAGAGGAAGGCTTGGAAAATTCCCTGAGCCTATACTGGGTAAGGCTTTGCCACTCTCATGAGCCCGGCACTGGGATCCTTGGCATAGCAGTGCTCATGTCAACAGCACACATTCACTTGGGTTTGCCTCTGCTACCCATACATGGCCACATAGAGAGTTTGAGGCTAGCAGTGACCACATGAGACACTGTCCCCCCCTCCCCCCCATACACACACACACACACACACAGAGAGAGAGAGAGAGAGAGAGAGAGAGAGAGAGAGAAAGAGAAAGAGAGAGAGAGAGAGAAAATGATATTTGTGGTGGGTGCGTCATAATAGAGGGGTGAAGGAATGGGGGACAAAGAGGCTCATAGAGAATCAATGGTATGGCAGAGAATCTTACTACAAATAAGACAGCCCTCTTCCTAGAGCACCCATGAAATAAAAGCAATCAAGCCAGTCTGGGTCCACAGGACCTTAAGACTTTGGTGACCTCAAGACCATCGCCAGCATATGAACAGAGACAAAACAGGAATTTGAACCCAGCTCAGGGGCAGAAGACTTCCTGAGATATTTCAGCACGAATTATCACCCCTTTGCCAATTCGGAACCTTTCCTCCATCACCATGACAACCCACATTTCATAATAACCAGGAGGACTCTTCATTAGAAGGGGTGAGGAGCAAAACAAGCCTGCGTAAGTAACTTGCCCTTGGTTCAGAAGAATTCATTTGTTGGGACCCCTCAGCATACCAGGAGAGTGGCTGGAACCAGAGGACCAGAATCAAAGATGCCCAAATTCAACCCCAAGAACTCTGTTAGGACCCTGATGCCCTCCCAGTGGAAACATCAACAGATAAGGTGAATTTCCACATTCTGTCGTCCCTAATAGCAGAGCTGTATAATAGCCTAATAGCACAATTGGGAGGGTTAAAAATCTTGCTCTAAGCCTGCACCAGCTCTGGGCTGAGAATGTTAAAGGCTGTCATCAGTTTCTGCAGAAATGAGAAGCACCAGTCAGCCACACAGATACAGAAGCCGAGGCAGACGAGCCAGGCTGCTGGGCGGGTTTGAAATAGCCACTGTGTTCTTTAGCCTTCAGCTGAGCATCTAGGACAACTCACCCCAGTGCTGTCAGTGCCTCTGAGACCATCAAAGTTTCTTCAGCAAAGCAGAGCTTGCTGCAAGATGAGAGGTTAGGACCACTCGCAGTGGCCTGAGTTAGTCACACTTCACCTGATAATGGTGTCCACTGAGTTCCACTTAGACGTGGACATATGGAGGAAAGTACTCTTCCCCTAAGCCTTGTCCTAAGGGTACCATTTGAGTAGTGATGGACAGAATGCCTGGGAGTGAGGGTACAGATAAGGGAGAAGCCCACTGCCCTCAACACAGCTGGATTGATGACTGAACGGAGAGATAGCCTAGACCCCAGCGGACAGGAGACCAGAGTCCAGCCTAGATTCCAGGCTCAACAAAGAAGGGCTGTAGTTGAAGGTAGAGAAAACAAGAAAAAAAACCTAGAGTTTCAGGACTCAGAGATTTGAGACAGATTTCTGGAGATTGGTCCAGTCAATGAATGCTTTAGATGGGGAGACAGACCTTAGCAGAGCCCTGCCAGTACTGCGACCAGCCCCAGATGGAAGTGTCACAACACCAAGGACCTGGTGAGACTTGGGATGGGGACATCTTGAAACCCTGGATGTAGAGAGCAGCAGATTAAAGTCTATCCTGCTTTTACCATAGCCAGTCCATCTCTGTAGGTCCCAGGGATCATTCAGCAAGGACCAGGATGGCTGCTAGAGAAACAAGCTATGTGTTTTTGACAGTGCGGATTTAAAGCAAGCGATCCAAGAGCAATGGGGGTACAGACTCCGCCCTCCTCCTTCTCTTCTCCCATTTGAACACAGCTTCCCCTCTAAATAGCTTTCCAGAAGATACCTCAAGACTAGTATTTTGAAATATATTAATTTTTCATTACATTTTATTTACTTATTTTGTGAGGAAGGAGATGCACACACAAATAGAGGTCAGAAAACAACTTGCAAGCGTTAGTGTTCTTCTTCCAAGGTCTGGGTCCCCAGGATCAAACCTGGCTTATCAGACTCAGCAACAAGCACTTTTACCCACTAAACCATCTTTCAGGCCCAATCATTCATGTAATGATGACACGCACATTACCAGTCCAGCAACTTCTTTTAGTGCCCCTGCTGTGGGTGTCTTAGTACCTTGGGCAGCAGGATGCAGGAAAGGAAGTCAGAACTCAAGAGGCCTGGTGTTCCAGCCTCATCCCTTCACAGAGGGCCCTTGAAGAGCCACTGTGGGTGTTCTGGAATGACAGCCTCTCTGCCAGTTTTCTTGTTCTAAAATGGCAGCTGAAACCCACCTCTCAGAATGAATGGTGACAACTACCTCACACTTGAAGTCCAGACGACCAGCAGCCCTGTAATCAGTGCCCCAGAAGCCAGGCCAGCTAAGGGCTGTCAGGTAGGGAACACATCCCTGTAAATATCTCATTACCCTAGCTCTGGACAACGAGCAAGACAAACGGGTACAGGTATTACCCATGGAATACCACATTTTCCAGAAGAGAGAATTTTTCCTGTTCTTCCTGGTAGTAAATAAAGTGCTTCCCCTCCCCCCAAAATGAAGGGGGCTCCGAGAGAGCTTATAAATTTTGAGGGTGCTTTCTAAATGAAAGACTGTTTTGGGGTTCCCAATTAGACTTTCTCTCCATCTCCAGACTTCCATCTATGTTTGTGTAACCTGTGGTTGGAGAAAGGGGGTGTCATGGGGTGAGGGTGAGGAACCATGACTCGTGGCAAGTGGATCATAGCTAGGTGTAGTAGCTCACCTGGCAGTGCTGGCCAAGCACAAAGACAATCCCAGTTGGAATGTGAAGAAAACACCTGTCTTTCCCTTATCACCCGCACTGCCTCCAGAAGGTGTGTTGGGGTACAAACAGAAAGAGTGGAGAATGCTACACCCCTCAGTGCAGCCAAGCTTCCAGGCTTCATCTCAAAAAACAAACCCTTCCTGTCTCACCTGATCTGTGGGAAAAGAAGAGCTTTCCACACATGTGGGACCAGCATTTGCAAATGATCAGCACTGAGGTCTTTGTAAGGGCAACTGTCAGAACTTTCTGGAAGGAGATGGCACTGTCAGTGATAGAGCTGCTACCCAGAGAGAAGGGCACAGCAACAGTGAACAGAACAACCTACCTCACCCTGGCATGGCAACTAGTTAAAGCACCAGTTACATTCTCACAGCCTGGTTGGCTCAAGGACTTTCAGGATCTGGAGGCAGGAAGGTGGGGCGAAGGAACTGTAGCTACAGCCAGAGCAGAGCTGCACAGCAGGGACCAAGAGGTCCTTTTGTAAAGGACAGTCATGGCCACCATGAGGAAGGACAAGAATGCCAGGCTCGGAACCTAGATTGGAGGATAGGCAATGAGAGACAGAAGCCTGCCAGGTTCTAGGGAATACTCTGTGGCTGTTTGAATGTTGAGCGACCCCTTGTGCCCTAGTATTGACCCAAAGGTAAGATTCAAAGAAAAAAGTCAGTTATAGTTAATCGCAGCATACAAGAGATATATGTGGATCTTCGTGAGTTTGAAGCCAACTTGGTCTACATACTGAGTTCCAGGATAGCTAGGGCCACATAGTGTGAACCTGTCTCAGAAAAACAAAACACAATAAGAAGAGACAAGTCCTGATATAAGAGATGAGAACCCTGGCCCCACTTCATTATGAAAAGACCCAGCCTATAACAGATTAAGATCATTTGTGGGGCAAGCCTTTGTTTCAGCTTCTTTAAAACAGCCGTGCTTACAAAACGTGGAACATATCGGTGCAGTCTGCCAACTGGGCACCAGACACTCGATACCGGAAGCCATTGGTCTGTAATACAATTGTCTGCTGCTTCTGGGAAATCCCTCAGTCCGAGCTGGAAGAGCCTGCTGGGGAGGCTACTTACTCATTAGTGTCTCCTCCACATCCATCACGGATCACAGTAGCTGCATGTTTCCCAAATGAATAGCTGGATGGATGATAGGATGGATGGGTGGATGTGCGGGTGGTTATGGATGAATGGACAGATAAGTGGGTGGGTCGGTGCATGAATGAATGAATGGGTAAATGCATTAGTGAAGCTTTTGGACAGTCGGATCTTTCTTCCACTGTATCCTCACTATGCCGTTATGTCCCAGCTATAGACTTCCCTCAAAAGAAATGAGGTGTCTGTGTGTCTTCAGCATGACACAAGTAAAGTGAGCCTCCAGCTCTGTGACAGAAACAGCTTCAAGCGTCCACCCTCTAGTGTCCAAATGCTAGTATGCACCATAGCTTCCACCTTTTGCAATCACAGCTGTTTTCCAAAGGGGATCACAGCGGCATCTTGCCTCCCACAGACTTTAGTCTGCAAGGTCTGTCTCCTATAATGAAATGGAGTCTGAATTGCTTTCTTTTAAATCGGGATCTGTTATGACAATGAAAGGTATGTTGTGTGGCTTTAGGAGCTAGGCTAGAGGCAGCAATAGCAATTGCTCCTGCCACTCCTGGTACTCTGGTTCTTAGATCTCGGCCGTGCTCTGAGGAAGCCTAGCCAGCTCCACTGATAGACCACATATAAGTGTTGCAGACACATCCCCCGGACAGCTCTGAGCTGACGTACACCATTTTGCCATCCATGTCAATGAGATATCTTCATGGAGGAGAAACAAACACGTCCCCTCGACCCCTATCTAAATAGTAATATTGTGGGCAGAAAAATTAATGTTGTCAAAAAATTAGTGTTGTCGTTTAACCACAAGCTTTCATAATAATTGTGCAAAAGCAGACATTGAGAACAACAAAAAAGTCAACTTAAATGGATCATAAAAGGGTAAATTAGCAATACTTATTAAACATCCCCAGGCCTTAAATATTCCTTTAAAATTCCGATGCCTTAGCAGGGAGGGGCTTGGTCCTGCCCCAGTTTCATACGCCAGACTTTGTTGACTCCCCATGAGGAGTTCATTGGGAGGACTGGATGGGAGGTGGGCTGTGGAAGGAGGGAGAACTGTGGTTGGAATGTAAAATGAAATTTTTAAAAATTAAATAATTAAAAAATCCCATGCCTTAAATCCAACATCACATTTTGGGTGATTTAACCCTTGTGAAGAAAAGAAATATGAGCTCTAAAATGTTATTGCAAAAACATATTTTGATGTGGTATATATACACAGTGGAATTTTATTCACAAGTAAAGAGCAATGAAATTAAGGTATTTGTGGGAAACAGATGAAACTGAGATTATCATGTTAATCAAAGTGAGCTGGACTCAGAAAGAAGATGAACACACGTGTTTGTATATGTGAAATCTAAACTTAGATTGTGTACTCGTGTGTATGAGTGGGAAGGAGAACGCCTAAGCTGGGGGACACAAAAGAAGACGATAGACTATATGTGACCTGTGCAGAAGGGACTGTTGATGATGGCAAGGCCTGACAAAAGGAAGCCAAGAGACAGGGAGAGTAACAGAGATATAGATAGGAACAAAGTATAATGACTTACATGTATGAAAACGAAACAACACACAGAGACCTATTATTTATGATGGTAGAAGCCTGCAATTCCAGCCAGGCTGGAAGCTGAGGCAGGAGGATGGCGAACATCCAGAGTAAGTTCAAGACCTGCTTGTGAATTTTTTTTTCTGATAATGTCTTTTTTGCTTTGTTTTTTATTGAGCTATATTTTTCTTCACTCACCTCCTTCTTCTCCCCTCCCCTTCTACCCTCTCAATTTATTCAGATCTTGTCTTTTTCTACTTCCCATGTAGATTAGATCCATGTCCTCATTGTTGTCTAGATTCTCTGGGATTGTGATTTGTAGGCTAATTTTCTTTGCTTTATGTCTAAAAGCCACTTACAAATGAGTACATATGATAATTGTCTTTCTGGGTCTGTGTTACCTCATTCAATATGATGTTTTCTAGATCCATCCATTTGTCCGCAAATTTCAAGATGTCATTTTTTTTCTGCTGTGTAGTACTCCATTGGGTAAATGTACTACATTTTCCTTATCCATTCTTTGGTTGAGGGGTATTAGGCTATTTCCAGTTTCTCTGTCTGTGAAACTTAATGAGACCTAGTCTCAAGATTCAAAGTTAAAAGAGGCTTGGGGGTCTGACTTAGTGGGAAAGCACTTGCCAGGAGTGTGTGCAGCTCTGAGCTCAATCTCCAAGAAAGCAAAAAATAAACTATGTAAAAAACATGTGAGAAAGAAGAGTGTACGTTAGAAGAAAGCATCTGCAGGGGGGCAAGAGTGGGTGGTGGGAGATGGAGGGATCATGTGTGTTGCATACATGTTAGAAGTTTCCAAAACCAAAAACACTGAAAGCCACCCAAATATCTACTAGGGATCTGAGTGGTTCCATTTCAGCACATCTGATTCTATTCGTGACCGAGCCTCACACTTGGTCATAGAGTACATCTTCCAGTCGCCTCACTGGTGCTTCTAGCGTGGGACGCTTAGAAACGGCAATGGAATGAATTTACATCTGCCTTAGATCCTGTCTATTGCTATTCTAAGATGCATTCTTAGGAACTGGAGAGATGGCTCAGCAGTTAAGAGCACTGGCTGCTCTTCCAGAGAGCACCCACATCAGGGAGATCACAACACCTTCTTCTAGCCTCCATGGGTACTTGCACACACATGAATATATTCACAGAGATACACATATACCTGTAAATTAAAAATCAGTTTTCTAAAAAATACATCCTTAGCTCTCATCATCTAACTAACTGGACTTAAATAAAATTTCAAATTTATTTCTGCAGTCACTCCAGCTTCACTTCAAATGCCAGTAGATGCTGTGGCGGTGAACCCGGCACTAAGAGTGCAGAATAAGCAGTTTCCACAGCATGTGAGTTTTTGCTGGACATCATATCCCCATCCACCGTGTTTCATTCATCTTCATGCTGCCTGGCACCACAGCTAACTTGAAATTTTTATGTCATTAAGTTTTGTAATCTTTTCTTTGTAATTACTAAATATATCTTCCCTCATTAACTAAGCCAACCCTATCCCAAGATCATTACCTTAAAGGCTAAAGTATGCTAAATTATTTTTATTTACTTATTGCTGGGGGGGAGCAGGCACTCATGTGCCACACAGTACCTGTGTGAAGGGCAGAGGACAATTGTGGGAGTCATTTCTCTCCTTTCATTGTGTGACTCAAGTCATCAAGTTTGGTAGCAAATGCCTTTGAATGCTGAGCTGTCTTACCAGCCCCAGTGCTTCAGTTTTTGTTGCTAATATTTTACACTATGCTTTTCATTTAGATTTTTAAAAATCTTTTCTTTTTCCATTGTTGTGTGTGTAGTGTGCATGTTTGTGTACTCATGTTTGAGTGTATGTGGACACCTGGGGTGCACATAGATGTGTGCACATGTGGAGACTCAATGTGCATGTCAGGGGTCATCTTCCATTACTCTTCCACTTTATTTAGTGAAGGAGAACCCCTCAATCAAACTCAGAGCTCCCCCAGAACTTTCTTGGAGACTCGCTGTGTTCTGAGACTGGCATCTGAATCTGCTCCTCAAGCTGATGCTGCAAGCGCTTGAGCGCTGAGCTCTTGCCCCAGCCCTTAGGTGTTTAGTCTACAAGGCGTTTCTATTTCTACGTGTCGAGTCTGTGCATCGGTTTATTTCCTCCCACATATATTTGCATCTTTTACATTGTTGTTAATGTTCGACCATGCCCTGCCTGTGTAATGATGCTTTTATTAGTGAGCCGCGCTCTCTTCCCAGACTGAAACAGTTCTGTCTTCACCCTTGCTCGGGTGAGTACGGTTGTGGGCTTGGTTGTGTTTTCAGTGTCAATATTCCCACTCTGGTCACAATCTTGGGACATTGTATGCAAAGAACAGTAGGAAAGTCACATAATGGGACAAGAACAAAGACAAGGAGACAAGGCTGTGACAGGGAGGTGCATTTGGAGAGCAGACAGCTTTCACAGTACCACATCAGTTCCCTGCAGATCTCCCACGCGGTTCTCTCGCCCCAGGTCACCTGTGTTCAGCTGCAGCAATGCAAAGATGACTCGCTGTCAGACCCAAAGTCCTCCTTCCCTCATTCCTGTATCACCATCATCCTCAAGTGCCTCCAGGGCTCTTCCCCAGCTGGTTCCCAGACCACACCCTGGACTCAGCCTCTCCTCATGCAGCCAGCCTGGACTCAGTGTGACATCTGGACGGAAACCACAGCAGACTCCAATGGAAGGTCTTGTGAGCAGCAGAGGAAGGGCTGGGTACATTATTTCTGGGACCCAGAAGAAAAAGAAAATGACAGCTTTTTGTATTTTTATACCCTTTTGTTTGTTTGTTTGTTTGTTTGTTTGTTTGTTTGTTTGTTTGTTTGAGACAGGGTTTCTCTGTTTAGCTTCGGGGCCTGTCTTGGTACTACTCTTATAGACCATGCTGGTCTCCAATTCACAGAGATTCCCCTCTGCCTCTGCTTCCCAAGTGCTGGGATTAAAGGTGTGCGCCACCACTGCCCGGCTGTATATCCTTTTTAACATTTTAAGAATTTCAGGGTGGTCACAGCAGAGTTAACTGAGCCTAGGGTGCTAGGAAGTATGGAGGCATGAATCTTCTAGGAACCCCAGATCCGGAGAGCTGGGATCCCACCCTACCTTCTTCCACATTTGGTGTGTGAAGCCCTCATTGCTCTGTGTGTAGAATGGATGTAGCACTGTATATGTTCCATCTCTTTAGAATCTATCTTACTGCCACCAGCCTTGTCCCTCTATCTTGCTCTTGTTACCTTAAGCTGTTTTACTTACCTGGAGCTCTGAGCCCTAAAAGCTGTGATTGACAGGGTTCCGTCTTCCCTCCACACCTCCAGTCCTACCTCAAAATCCCCACTGAGAGCCTTGGCCCAAATCGTCCTATTTTATAAACCACCACTTCACTGAGACCATGTAGATCCTTGTGTCTGTACCCAGTACAACCTCGATCACATCCGGGGAAATGATGGCCCACACTCTGTAACAACAAGGACCTGGGTTCAAATTCCTATCCATCACACCATATACACTGTCTTTTAGGGACTCTTACTTAGATGTGCTTCAGAAACAGTTGTGAGGATTGCACGAAGTAGGACTCAAGTCCTGGCACAGATCAGGGACCAAATAATAGTAACGTTTTAAAATGAGGCAATGTGGCCAATCAGTAAGAGCACGCACTTCCGGAATAGTTCCAGCTCCACGAATAGCCACCTTCTACCCCACCCTCTCACCCCCGTTTCCGCAGAAGGAACAAGGAGCAGCTGCTGATGGAATATTCTCTGTGTGCCGTTTTTGAAAGGATGAAACCTTTGATGCATGCGACTCAGATGAGAGCGCTGCCTGCACCAGTCACATGACTTCATGTCTCACTGATTTGGAGGTCTCAGTGAGTGCTCTGTGGACCTATGGGGATTGCAGTAAGAGCTGGGTTTAAAGATTTTTCTCTGCCTCTTGAGCAGGCTTGGTAGATTATCTGGGCCCCTGTTTTCTGGTCCAGTTAATGGGAATAATGGTTGGTGCCTTCAGTGGTTGCAAAAACCAAACGCGCCCCTGGTGCCAGAGTGCTGACTAGAAAGGCAAATTCCATTGTCATTGTGATGATCTTTCCAGTCATCAGACTTCCCAGTCTTGGGTTGGCAGGAGAGTTCAGGGGGTAAAGGCCCTTGCTCGAGCCTGACAACCTGAGCTTGATCTCCAGGACCAACACAATTAAAGGAGAGAACTGACTCCCAAAAGTTATCCTCTGACCTCCACATGCATGCACACACTCAATACCAAATACATAAGTAAATAAATGTATTTTTTAAAGTTAAAAAAAAAATAAAGAAACCCTAGTCGTGTAGAACTACAGAAAGAGAGTCAGCAACTCGGCAGAGACTGAGATGGCAGAGACCTACGCCCATACGCCAGCCAAGCAAATTTACTCAGAGATTGCTCGAGGCTGGAGGGCCCCAATCTGGCAGCGTAGAGTGAGTGCTTTTCCGGATGAGGCTCCACTGTCCAACATTCTTTTCATAAGCTCTTGCCTCTTCCGCCATCCATAAACATGAAGACATTCTTTTGCGGAGATTTAATATCAAAGCTGTCTGTCTGACCCCTGAGAAAGCCCGAGCTTCTTCTGTATGCCTGTGTCTAACCCGGTGCAGCTTCCTGCTCTACAGACAAGCCTGCATTCCCCTGATGTCCCTGGGATTGATTGCTCACACGAAAATCCGCTGCCTCAGGGATTTCCAGACAGAAGTAAGCCTTCTTTTCAGGAGAGATCACGAAGCAGCCTGGAGCAGGAAGGCGGGGTGCCTGCATGGCTGGATGGTCTCTATAGATATCGGATCATACAAGCCTTCCCTCTGCCTGACCCCACAGGGTAACCCTGGGCCAGGGAGAAGCTGTTCTGTGACAGAAAGCCATCTACATCTTGCTACACACATGGGGGACCCAAGGTTGGGCACAGCACTGGATCTGCTTGGGTCCAAATCTGAGTGTAAACTGAATATTCTTAATCACTGCCCAGAACCCAGTGCTTGTGTCTGAGGGACCTTGCAGGGGTGGGGGAGGAGCAGGGCCAGAAGGTTCTACACGGCTTTGACTTAAAGCCTAGGAAGGGAAGATGATCACATTGAGAGGAGTGGGTCAGGAGTGCACACATTTACAAAAGGCCCTCGGTGCCCCTTCTTGGAGATACTGTTCACAGGCTTGCATCTCTGAGAGGCTGTATGTGGCTGAGCATGGAGGCTGTACGGAGCTGACATTGCGTCTGCGCATATGCGCTCCTCTGGGACTTCTACAGACATCGAGTATGAACCCATTATGTTCAAAGTCACATGGCAGGGCCTCGGGAATCAGGGATGAAAAGAGTCAGCACACCCACTGTGTTCTGCCCACTTCCAGCAGGGTGCTCAGGCCACACCCCAGGAAGGTGGGCTCCATTAGAACCTTTCATATACAGCCATGTGTCCTGGGTTCGAATGTGGACTTCAAACTCTGTGTGACATGGTACATGTCAGTTACCAGCTTTGACTTTTAGTATCCCAACTACAACCTAGAAATGACGACAGCAATGCCAAGCTCCTACCACAGGTGTCAAAATTAAATGAGTTAATTAAAATTTAAAAGAAAAGGATTTTGCTCATAGATGTTCCCAGTAAGTCCTAAATAAATGAGCCATCTACTTTTAATCATTAATATCCTATCTTCCCCCAAAACAAGCAAGCTTTGTTTATATCTTCTCACATGTATGTTCTTGGACCAATCAAAAAAAAAATGGAAACAGTTTGTATAAAACTGTAAGGAACCGTGAAAATAAATCCACTGAAGAATTGACCATAGAGATGTACTCTGTTTTGTTGTGATTTGGAGCCCAGCAGGGTCTCACCAGGAAACCATCACATCCTTGAAGAATCATATGCAACAAGGAAGGGTAGGGACTTCTCAGCAAACCTGCCTGGCCATCCCCTAACTGGCCTGGGAGGAGGGGGAAGTGGGGGAGGCAGCAGAGTCTCTGGCTTCAGTTCATTCCTCTAAGCTGCTCTACCCATCTATCCTGTAGCCACCCAAGCTTCTCTCCATGCCCTCTGTTCAGATCTGAGCAGCAGGTGCTGAGTCTCCCCTGCTAAATGCAACCTCAGGAAAGCACTCAAGAACCTCAGGTGCCTCAGAGAGAAGGAAGGACCTGGAAGAGACTTCCACCTCACTTGCTGTCCCCAAGATCCAGTTTTCATAGAAATGAACAGGCATAGCAATGGTTAAAAACTGAGCCAAATTCCCAGCAGGCATTACTGAGCCATCCAGAGCTGGAAAGCGGGCACCTGGACTCAAAAGTCATCAGCTGTCACTAGTCACACCCACCAGTCTGAGGTGTCCATGAGAAAACGCTGCACAGTTGCAAGGCCTGGGCCACATCCGCGTCAATCAAGCCAGCATCTGTGAGGATGAGGAGCACATCAACAGCAATAGACAGCCGAGCTCGTACACCATTGCATTAGCAAGACACCATGGGCCTTCTGCACAGTCCTGTACATCTGCTCTTAGCCAAGCTGCACCTCAGAAGTTCCGGTGTAATTGGCTGCATGTCAGAATCATCAGAACCACCAGGTAAGAGAAAGGAGCAGCTACAGTTCGGGACACTATTTCATGAGCTGGACCACTCGTAAGAGCACTTGCTGTACAAATGTGAGGACCAGAGTTCAGATCCCCACATACAAAGTCAGGCTTCATTCCGTACCTGCCCGTAACCCCGGTGCTGTGGGATGAGGAAGACAGAAGGATCCTTGGAGGTTGGTGGCCAATGTAGTCAAAATGACAAGGTCCAGTTCAACGAAAGACCCTGTCTCAAGAGAATAAAGCAGAAAGTGACAGAGTACGACATTTGATGTCCTCCTGTAGCCTTCCCACACACATGCATGGACACACACACATCACTATACATGTGTGTATGTGCACGCATGTACAGGTGTGTGTGTGTGTGTGTGTAACTACAACTGTTTTGTAGCAAGGTGGTGCATGCTTTTAATACTGGCATTCAATGACTGAGGCAGGAGGATCATGAGTTAGAGGCCTACCTGAGCTATAGTAAGACTCTGTCTCAAAACAAAACAAAATCTTGTTTGAATGCACCATCATAATCTAAAAATTGTATTTACTCTTAAAGGAAAACATAATAGTTAGTTGAAACAAAAAAAATGAGTTTTTAGGTTGAACTAGCACAGCATGTTAATCTCTAATTATCAGTTCGAGATATGAAAGCATTGATAGTACGAAATTTCACCTGTGGCTTGACCTCTTTCATACAGGTGGATTTAGACTCATACATGTAACGCTGCCATTTGTCCATTCACAGAAATGTATTGGATTTGATTTGGTGCAAGTAACTGTGTGTGTGTGTGTGTGTGTGTGTAAAGAATCAATCTCAGCAGCAGCAAAATAAGCATCCGTCTTTAATACACAAGAATGTGTTTAGTCGGTGCCATGAAACATTCCTTTAGCACGTGTCCTACAAACTGAAAGAGAAAATAGTGTTTGGTGAGTATCTGATGAAGGAAATTTCTAGGATGGGACTTTGGCTCAAATAGAAATTTCTGTTCTTACCCTTTTAAAAAGTAGAAACACTTAAAATTGCATAGTTCCATGGCCCTTTCATTCACCATTCAGCTATCCCGACTCCAATCCCCATCCACTGCCCTCCTTGAGGTGACTCTATGACCAAGTGCAATAATAAACAACATGAAGACTTTGCCAAGTCCATCCAGCATCCTTAGACAGGAAGCTCAGGCTAACCTTACTGCCCTTCCCGGGCAACCTCCTCCCCAAGTCCTGCGCTACTCTGAGGCAGTGGCATTGGGTCTTCTCCAAACAGAAGTTGCAGGTGAGTCTGAAGGCAGTGAGTGCCAACCACCCACCCTTATCAGTTCTCCGTCCAACACTTAGAGTCACAAAGCTGGCTGGAAAAGTGATAAGGAAACATGATTGGCAGGCGAAGCAGATCCGATGACCTACCGCCGGACCAGTTGAAAGCTGGCACTTGCTCCCCCCACCCCATTCCTAGCAGGCTCCTCTGCAGCACCCACTAAAGTCTCCCTGGCCCTTCTACTTTGCTCTGACCACTCCCAGTCTCGCCTTCTGAAAGTTTGAAAGCCTTGGACAGCTCTGGAAAGTAGTGAATTCTTTGCATTAAAAAAAAAAGTATATTTTTCAATTGAAAGTAAAAATGATTTTCAGTTTTAAAAATTAGTAAGTAAAGTTAAGCGAGCAAAGATTTTACCAGAGGGCTCCTGCAGGTCTGAGGCTGGGGGCCTGGTGAGTCCTGCTCCTCCCCAAGGTTTGCTGCTAAGGCAACCCCCACATGCCATTCATAAAGTCCCTACAGGAAGTCTCCTCCTCCCACCAGGATTGGTCCTCCCGAGGGGCTGGCCTCATTCCAGGGCCCATAGACAGCAGATGTGCTCAGGCTGGATGTGGCAGCCCTGCTGCCCAGCCCTGAGGGGATTATGCCAGGGTGGAGCTCCTGTCTAATGGTGAGTGAGTGCTCACCCCAGGCTCACTGCCCCATCATGTCAGGCTCTTCCTCTTGACACTCTCACCTGCCACACTGATTCACACAGAGAGCCTCTGAAAACCAAAAGAAGATGGATGGCCACCATCCTAGAGACCTTGACACTGTTCTGTTTATACCAGTGAAATCGAGGAAGAATCTTCCAGAGCTCAACAATAAATTTGTGTTATGAGGAGAACATCAATTTTACCATGTCTGCTTACTACTTTTTGACTGTGTAACTGCAAATCACTGCATCCCCCTGAGCCTAGGATTCCTGGCCTACAAAACAGTGTTCAGTTGACCCTTTGGTACTCATGAGGGATTGGTCCCAGGAACCCTGAAAAACCCTAAATCTGCAGATGCTCAAGTCTCTTATACAAAGTGGTGTAGTGTTTTCCTATGGCTTTCATGTATTCCTCTGTGTGCATTAAATAATCTCTAGATGGATTTTAATAGCCAACACAATCTAATGACTATGTAAATAAACATACTGAATTTGGCAATAGAGAGGTAGCCCAGCACTGAGAACACAGGCTATTCTTCCAGAGGACCTGCATTTGGTTCCCTGCACCTACTGGCAGCTCACAATCATCAGTAACTTCTATTCCAGGGGATCTGACATCATACACACCTACACAAAATTACAAATAATAAAAGCAAATTATTATTGTACTGACCTGCTTAAGGAATGACAAGAAAACACATCTGCACACATTCAGTTCAGACATGATTCCCCCCAAATTTTTACCCTCTCCCATAACTGAATCTGCAAACATGAAATTTGCAGTCACAGAAAGCTGGCTGTTCCACCCAAGTACCTGGATTGTGTGGGAATCTCTTGAGACAATTGATAGAAACCACTAAGTTCAAGTCAGCATGGCTACTTATAGGTTAGGACACTTTTAATGGGTCTCTGGAACTTTCCACATTTCAATTTCTTGTTCTAAGGCATCTAAAATCTACCCCAAAGAGTTGCTCTGAGTATGCACAGTATAAGGTTCTGACTCACTGAGGTCTATGTGCTTGAACTGGCCTGGATTTAAATCATTCACAGCTCTGTGAGGCTCTACAACTCCCTGACCATCTCACTTGGCTTCTCTGCAACACACATGTGACAAAACCCCAATCCACAGGGGAATGGTAATGGGTAGAGGAGATTAATGGCCAGAAACTACTTAATTTAGAGAATTTAATGGATGTGGAACCGACATTACTCACAAGACAAGGCCCCCATTGACGGTGGCCTTGACACAGGCCCTACCACCTGGTGATCATGACCTTAACAGCTCTTCCAAGAACCGTGGTGTTTTGGGTCATGTTCACAATTTCCTCAGGCTCACGCCAGGCCGGTCTTGAGAATGACTCCCTGCCCCAGCTGTCATCTGTGTATGAGGCACCAAATATGCATCTATTTCAGGCAGTTCCTTAAGCAGGACCAAGAAATAACAGAGCTCCCACCTCTGAGAGTGCCCACTGAGAGAAATGGGATTAAGGCCTCTGCCCCATGCATAGCCAAAGGTAGCCCCAGATTTGAAGCAGTTAGTGCTTTGACATTCAGGGAGTCCAACCCAGTCAAAGACAGGAGGAGCCTAACTTGCAATACAATGAGTGGTCTAAACATTTCCCAAAGCTTCTAATACCAGCGTCTGAGAGGAGCTGGGTCCAGGTGGTGATAATACCTGTGCTCCAGGGTCCATCTTTTTCCTGATGAGAAAGTGGAGCCAGAGTTGAACTGTGGTCCAGGTCTGAAGGATGCAGATTTGCATCTGATCCTTGAGAGAAAAGTGGCTTCTTACCAGCAGGAGGGAAAACAGCTAGCTCCCTGACTAGATAAATGTCCATCTCACCACCTTCCAGAGACACAAACTGTGAGAAGAGAAAACACAATGTTCACTCTTCTCCTAGGAAAACAGGCGTCTTCTCTCTTTTGAGACTCCCACAGTCCTTGCCACAACCATGGTTCTGTGTCTGTAAATGCTATAAGGCATGAAAGCTCACAAGTATTCAAAACTCAAGAGTATCCTCAAGGATGGCTCCTGCTCATCTCCATGCCTGCAAGGGAAGGCTTTTAGCAGGCAGAAGGAGTCCATTTCAAAGGCCCCTCTCTCATCGTCTTCCTCCTCTATCCCCCAAAAGTTCACATTTCAGTGTCTAAAGCAAGTTGCTTGTCACTCATTTTTCTTATAGTCATTCTATTGAATTCATTTTCACTCATGGTAATCCATCTGACTGGCGTTGAAGAGGGCAGGGGTGCTGTACATATTAGGCGCAAAGGAAGAATTCAGTCTCTACCTCCAAGGAAAGCAGTAGCGCATGGGTAATAGTGACCTGCAAAGCCCTTAGCAGAGAAGAAACCCCCCCCCCACACACACACACACACACTGCATTTGGAGGAGGTGGAGAAGAGTGACTTGTGACCCTCGCTTGGAACACAGGGAAGGGATGTGAGACAGAGTCCCTGCAGAGGTGTGGAGCTTTTATGTAGCAGACAGCAAGCATTCCAGTTTGCAGGTAAGCCAGGGTGGAAGGGGAAGACCAGTCATGCCTGGGACGCTGCATTAACTTGTGTCCTGCCTGGTAGGCAAAAGGAACCTATGAGGTTTTATTTTTTTAAAAAAGCCGCTCTTGAGTCAGACATGAAGAGGGGGGCTTGAGTACAGACAGCAATGGAACGACCACTCAAGCAGCTGCTGTCAGTGCACAAAAGAAACACAGAAATCCATATTGTGTCAGCAAAGACATGTCTCTTCTCCAACTGAATTGTAAAGTTAGGACATTCTCAGACATGCGTAAATAGCTCAGTTGGTAAAACGCACAAGCACAAAGGCCTGAATTCCAGGATAGTAGAAGGTCCTCTCTCTAAACAAGACAGGCAGCTCACAGATAGAATACCTGGGTTTGACCTCTGACCTCAACATTCACAAGTGCATGCGCACCCAAGTACATATGACACACAAATACCTTCACACATACACACACATGCTCACACATGCTCACACATACGAATGCACGCACACACATATGCACACGAGAAACGTACCAAATAACTAAATAATGACACTTTGATAACTAAGTAATTCTATTCAGGCAACATCTTCACGCCACTTGCTGAGTTCAGCTCAACCCTTCCTTCCAGACAGTAATAGTCATGGCAACACAGAAAGCATCTCCCAGAGATAAACTCCATACTTCTCCAGTCCAGGGGTCCTTCCAGACAGTAGAGCCCCCCCACTAGCCAGGAAGAGTCAATCACCACAGCCTCTTAGGTTTATTTAGACTGGTCGTCTTTCCCTAAGAGAGACAAAATATGTGAGTGAACCCATCCCAAGACAGTTGCAGGGCCCAGGCTCAGTGCAGCCCTTTGACAGACCACTCAAACTTCGATACCACTGAGCCTGACCCCTGACACTCCTTCGAAAACTCATTCCAACTCCCTTTTCAGGGCAAAGTGATGAGACAGCGTGAGAATCTGTTTTCTAATTACGGCTGACTTCACTGGCTTTGGACTTCTGCTCCTAAAAATACCATGAAGGGAGTCGGGAGTCCTATAGCCAGGGATGCTAGATCGCGTTCACTATAGATGCCCCATGGTGGCCCTACAGGATCATTCGTGTGTGTGTGTGTGTGTGTGTGTGTGTGTGTATGCATGTGCACGAGCATGCGCACGCATGTGATTTTTACTAAAACATGCTCTGAAAACACTAAGGCCAAAGTAATACTTGGCTTAAATTTTTCCACATCTGACAGAGCAGTGGTGGCACACTTCTTTAATCCCAGCACTCAGGAGACAGAGACAGACAGATCTCTGCGAGTTTGAGGCCAGCCTGGACTACAGACCGAGTTCCAGGATGGAGAAATCCTGTTTTCAAACAAAAAAATCCACATGTGATACTTTCTAGAAGCCTGTTCTTCTCAGGGTGGCACCATCCTCATTATATAACAGGAATCAGACCTCAGACTCAGAGAGGTTAAGAAAGTTGCCCAAGGCTTCACAGCTGCTCAGAATTAGAACCTATTTGATTTCTCTGCATTGTGCACTCTGTCAATGCACAATATAGCAAATTAGTATAGTATTCGACTCCCACAAACATCGCAAGTCACACATGCCATGAAACTATTTCCCCTCAGATTAGTCCCCCGCCCCACTGAAGAACAGTTCAACCATGGGGCTAACTTAAACGTTAAACAAAATAACTGCTGAAGTGTTATGCCATGCCTCGCCCATCTTTCATGAACACCTTGTCCAAAAAGTGACCCTGAAGTTCCCCAAGGCACTTTCTCTTTGGCCTAGCCTGACTCTGTTGAGGTTATGAAATCCCAGCCCAGCAGTCCTCGACTGGGCAGCCTGTCATATCAGTTTGCATCTCACATAATCCTTTCCAGCCGGCTGACTGCTTCCACCCAAGCCAGTCAGTTTGCCTGCTACCGACCTCCTTCTGAGCAGTGTCAAAGGTCACCTCAGCAGTTAAAACCCCCATTCCCGAGAGCTTGCACCGTGTTTTGGGCACTTTGAGCTATAGAAAAGACTAAATCAGGATAGGCAAAGGGACGGAAATGACTGAGCACTGAGCCCCTTAGAGCAGGTGCCTAGTCCCTGCATCCTGGAGCTCCGACTCTCGGGCTCCTCCCTGTCCTCCATCTGGCTGAGCTCAGCTCATCCTATTTAATGAGGTCAGGAATGCAACCAGTTGAGACAGCCAGTGTTTGCTTTGGCATCTCTGAGTTGAACTGTGGCCCAGGCTCTGCTCATCCACCTGCAGGATCACATAGTTCAGCCCTCAGACAGCATCCACTAGCAATGGGAGGCCAACACTCAGAGCTGGGCTCTAACTTGTTGAACATGCGCTGAAGTATAATAAATAACCACTAGGCCTGCCCTGCAGAACGGCTGTGGACTTGGATTAGCGTCTGGGGAAGACTCGGTTCTCATCTTAACTGTGTTTAACCTCAGAGCTGGAGACGTCAGGGTCAAGGAAGCTATTCCCTTCTCTGAATATTACCAGACCCCAATGATCCTGAGCAAAGTTATCCCCCACTGAAGTCCACATGCCAATCTGAGGCTTTATCAGAAAGCATTGACTAAGCATGCACCAAGCTATCGGTTGAAACCAATGGCATCAGGCTGGGGCGTAAGGAAGTTAACAGAGGCATAGAAATGGAGCCAGAAATCCTTAACCCAACCCTGCATCTGGTTCCGATTTCACACTAAGTCAAGACTTTAGGTAGATAAGAAAAGGAAAGTAAACACGGGCCATTGCAGTGGTCTCAGAAAACCTGGTTTACAAACAGATCAAGAGCCTAGAGTCAGGGAAGCTGTGTTTGGGTGGAGGCGGCTGGGTAGAGTATTTGCAGTGCGCTCTGTGTGGTGAGCAGTGGGGCTCGAGAGGTAGAGGGGTACAGACTGGGAAGGGTCTTAAATCCAGGTGAAAAAGAAAGGCTCCTCTTCTGGAGCTGGTAATCTAGGGAGGGCGTAGACCGGCATGAACACCTCATGGCACTTTGTCTCTTCTCTCTCCCCACTAGGACATAAATTCTGAGAGTTTTGTCTGTTTTATTCAAGGCTGCTTCTAAAGTGACTAGAGTTAAAGCTGCAGTCGTGAGCACTCATTCAACATTAATGAACAAGGAATAAATTGCTAGAGAGCGGTGGGCTGCCAGTGAGTTGGGTTTCGCTAATACAGATCCTGGTGTCGGTGCTCTTTAAATGTGAAGAAAAAAACTAAAAATCCTTTTGTTCTTGCCATTCTAGCAAGTCAGCCTCCAGCAAGCCAGTTATCCTAGAAAAACTGTCTCTGCAATTTCCGGATTAATCCAATCCAGTCCACTCTACAAACCCAGATCACAGGCAAGGTGTTAGAAACTAGAGACAGTCCAGTTTGATTCTCAGCTCTGTTGTGTTCTGAAAAAGGGGACAACGCCGAGTCTGAGAATCTGCCTTCCCGAGGCCTCAGAGAAACCACCCCACCCCTCAGACCTATTTCTAAGGTGGTACCTTTGACTCATGGTGATATTCAGAACCATATACAGGCCTACCTCTCTACACCTTGCTCTGGAAGCCAAAGTGGCTCACCTGTTTGCCACTATCTTTGTATGTCTTCTCTACCCAACAGTCAGAGTATACACAAGCTGGACCACTGTGCTCTCTCTCCATGTCATCCATAACACCTCTTCATGATGCTGAGGCTCTAGCCACATATGAACAGTGACACAAATATACCCCAACTGTTAGTCATGTAGCACCCCCCCACACACCTCTCTCTCTCTCTCTCTCTCTCTCTCTCTCTCTCTCTCTCTCTCTCTCTCTCTCTCTCTCTCTTCCATCCTAGCATACTCAGCACAACAAGTTACAAGTTTCCCTTCCTGCATTTCCAGAGAACAAACCCAAAACTGGAAAGGGCAGCTGATACAACCAACAACAGCTTGGATCCACTGTTCTTTCAGATGCCGCTTATCCAGGAATGTCTTTAGGATCTTTTAAACACTGCTTCAGCAAGTAATATTGAAAAAATCCAATGTCTCTAATGCCAACTGAGTCAGGTCAGCTGACCTTGGGCCCATTGCCTTGGGTACATCTTCCTCCTCTCACTAGGGACCTAAAAAACTAAGCCTTTTCTCTTGAAATCGATACTTCTTCACTCTGATGCTGTGTCCCTCTCCAATAAGCCCTTTGCCCAAAGGTTGATCCACCCCATCTATCTCTTATCTCTCTTTCTCTATGTTTATCTCTCTATTTCTTTTTATCTCTACCTATCTCTCCCTGCTCCTTTCAAAAACAAAAGAAACAAACAAAAACCCTAACATTAACTATCTCAGGTGTCTGTCACACTGAGGCACAGGTTTTAGGCTCTAAGCATGTTCTTCTTCTGATCCACACATTTTCATGCTCTCCAGTCCAACCAATGTCTTATGACTCTAACACAGTCAGACATTGTTACTTTGTCTCCAGCAACTTGTTGGATGAGACAGTCCCTTTTAACTAAATCCAATCTCTTTTTGACAATATAGACTGTAAAAAGACTCCCAAACTTACTTATATATACAAATTCTGTTACAAGATGTATTTCCTGTGCAGTCTAACACAATAAATAACCAAGAAAATCAGAACAAAGTTCTGTGTAGCAGCAGCAGCAGCAGCAGCAGCAGCAGCAGACACTGTCAAAGCCTTCACCCACATCCTCTTGGTGTGACCGTTCTTCTGCATATCCACTGCAAACAGCTGCAATGCTCCACCTGAAGGCCTTTCCCCAGCTCGTGCAGAGGAGACTGAATGCACTAGAGAACCGACCCTCCTGGGGATGTGGAATATATTTTCAGGCATATAAAACTCCAAGATACTTGCTAGGCAAGTCCTCTGCCAGTTAGTTTCACCCCTCATTCCTGGATCTTTAGCTTTTTGTAGTTGTGTGTGCTTTGTTTCATGAGACAGGGTCTCACTATGTAGCCTTGGCTAGGCTGGGACTTGCTCAGTAGACTCAAAGAGAAGATCTACCTGTGCTGGGTTTAAAGGTGTTCACCGCCACACCCAGCTAAAGCTTTTGTTAGAGTAAAGAAGACAATAGGAACAATCGGATTATAGTCTTCAGGTTCATCTGAACTTGGAGTCAACTCATTCTGATAACTTTGAGACCATTTTCCACCAAGTTAGTCTCATATGTTCAGTAACGCATCTTACCGAGGAAAGGAAGTGAGAACATGCCCTTATCTTTCTTCCCATTGTCCACAAGTCTGTTGGTCTTGTACACTGTCATGTACACTTGTTAGATCATTTTAGATAGCACTCTGTTTCTGTAATGAGCTAACTTTCTCACAGAGAAATTGTGGACTCTAAGATGGTTACAAAAATTAATTGATTTGTGTTATCTTACATTGGCATAAAAATCTTTACTACTTTCTCAAAAAAAAAAAAAAGAGAGAGAGAGAAATAAAACTCTGACATAAAGCCGGGTGGTGGTGGCACATGCCTTTAATCCCAGCACTTGGGAGGCAGAGACAGGTGAATCTCTGTGAGTTCGAGACCAGCCTGGTCTACAAGAGCTAGTTCCAGGACAGGCTCCAAAACTACAGAGAAACCCTGTCTCGAAAACAACTCTGACATAAGTTTTCCCAGATATGTCCTGTAAAAGTGAGCTCCTGTTGCCACAGTGGAAACCTGTTTGCACAGTCAACACCAGTTTATCAGTCAGGGTCTCTGAAGAAGCAAGACAGGGGAAAAAGACAGGGATGGAGCCTGCCTGTATCTATGCTCAGACTACTACAGGAGGTGAAATCTGATATCCAGGAGCGATGGCATCGGCCCAACCTGCATCTGATCACACAGGGCTGTGCTTGTGTGTGCAAGCATAACTTCTGCTGTCTGCTCCATCCAGCGTCATGGGCACTCAGGATCAGGCAGATCTTCCTTAGTGGAAAAAACCTTCGCTTGCACTCACCCAGAATGAGACTTTACCTGTTTCTTAAAGTTTCTCTCAATCTTTTCAAACTAATAATCAAGATTCAAGTTTTTGAAATTGCCCTCTGTCTCTTTCCTGCCTTGCTTCACCAGTCAGAAATCCAACAATAGTCAAGTCCTTGTGTAAGGACTGTTTCTAGAACATTCTAGCTTAAGAAAAATCTGCTGTGTTAAACAACTGTGAGGTCTAAATATATAGGACCACTCCAGAATCACATATTGCAATTCTAACTCTCAAGGTAGTTGTGTAAAGATAAAATGGGAGTAGGGAGGAGTTAGGTCATGGTTGGGTTTGTATGTACGTAAGAGGTTCCAGAGAGGTAGTTTGTTCCTTCTGCCTGGAGACGACACAGCAAAGTGCACCATCTATGAGAAAGAAGGCCAGATGATTAAAGCCCCAGTTCTTAGAAACGTGACTAGTACATTTCTAATATTTATAAACCACATGGTTTGTGATGTTTTGTTTTAGTGTTCTGAATGTAGTAAGAAACCTCTTTCGCCAAGAGTATAGTATTTACTTCTTCTCCATGCCCAAACCCTCTTGTCTATAAGGAAATGGCAGCAGATGATGGAAGCCAGCCTATGACAATGGAATATTGAAGTCAAAGCCTTCAGAGATGCACCACCCACTGCCACCAAATTCCAGAGCTGTGATGTGTGTAGGCAACAAGAATGCCCTGCTCCATGTTGTTCTTTGGAGCTTCTAAAAAGTATTAAGAGACAAGCTTGCTCAAAGTCACCAATCAGCTAAATGACAGCTGGAACAAAGACTTTAGTCTTGTGGATCTCAGATTTGGGACTGGATCCTCCAGGCCATGTTTCTGTGGAAGAATTCAAGTAAGTGCCAAGTCCCACTAGAATCAGTCTCCAAATTCACAAATGAAAACAAGTCCTGGCGTTCCAACAGTCTCCATGAGCCCAGCAAAAATCTTAAAATAGAAAGTAACAGCCCTTTCCAAGATCGGGTGTTAGGTGACTTCGAAAGTCCTTATGTGATGAGGGGACATCAATTCCAGAAGCAATTATCCAGACATGATAGTCCCAGGGGAGTTTTACCATAATGATACAGATCTTCTCTAAGTTTTAGTCAAAGAGAACCAGAACTTCTCAGCAAAGAGTGGGGATTATTAGAACTCCAAAAGCCTGGTCCCATATTCAGTTAGGGAAAGACAGAGCTCAAAGGGCTCTTACTCCAATGGTCATACACTGCCATATTGCTTCCCACACAGCACCGGGCCTGTGACAGGTTCCAGAAGATCACCTAAGAGCGTGGGAGGGAACACGGGCTTATGTTCCGACTTAGAGAGAACCAGATCCTTTCTTGTCCTCCCTGTTTTGTCCTCTCCCCAGCTGCTGAGGACACATCAGAGTTGCCCAGAAGATGGGGTCTTTACTGAAGAGCACAGAGTTGCAAACCTATCTGAGTACAAACAAAAGCATTTTGATTGTACATCATGAAAGTGAAATAGAAAAAAAAAATAAAAATAAGGTTCAGCCCATGCACACACACCAAGGTGTGGAGAGTGTGAGTCAGTCCAGAATCGTCCCAGCATAGCTCCAAAAGTATTTGCAAACTGGAGAGTGGAATTAAAAGTTCTTGGTTTTTGATCTTGTAATCTCCACGTTTGGCATCCTCTCCCAAAGGAAAAGCAGAAAGCATAGGGGAAAAGTGACATACAGGCATTCTATTCAGCATGATATGTAATGACCGTAGAGCTGGAATTTCCAAGATGGCCCTTGGAAGAATGCCAAGAAGAAGAGACTGTGCATCATCCATCCCATAAATGGGAGTTACTGGCCCAAGTCACTGCATAGTGCAGTGATTCGAAAACGTCCACAAATCCTTTGCAACTCACCCCTCTCAAGAATAGAGTGGTGATCCCCACCGCACTCCCAAAGCCACAAGAGCCTCTTTGGCTGCCTCAAAGGACAGGATGAGGTGGAAGTGTCTCTAGTGGTGTTTATTGCCACCACCTCTCTCCCATGTGCTTACAGGATAGGGTTTGGAAAGGTACAGTTTCTGCTGCTCCCATGGAATACCCCGTGACCCATGAGCTGCCTTGTCAGAGACCACTTGTGACCATGTGGCGAGAATAATGCCAGCCCTGTGAGTCTCCCCAGCCCAGAGACATACAAGTAAAGAGACCATCCCAGGAACTCCAGTCCCAACCACTATCTGGCTGAAGTCCCTGAGAAACTCTAAATGAGAACTGCCCAGCCATTCCCCGGCAACACATAACATAGCAGAAGACATCATGGTTATTGGGGGCTGCAGAGCTAACTCTGTGCTTACTGCATAAGTGTGATGTCCTGTGTTTCATACACAGCACCCACATAAAAAGTCAGCTGTGGTGATATACTTACAATCCCGGTGCTGGTGAGATCAAGACAAGAAGGTACCTTTGGGCTCTCCAGGCAGAGACCTAGCCTAAAAACTGTGATCCCCGGTGCCACTGAGAGACTCTGCCTCAAAAATTAAGATAGGTGGCTCTTGAGGAACAATACCAAAAACTGACCTCTGAGTTCCTCACATGTGCGTGTACACGCACATACGTGCTCCTGAGCACACACACATGCACACAGTGATAAATACACAATGAATAAAAATCTTATCCGAAATTATTTTTGTTGGTTGGAAATGCCATTTTGGGGGGCGGGTTATCGTACTCTCCCTTGCAGTGACTAACTAACTGAGCGGCGGAGGTACAAAGGGAATGTAGCCAAGTAGAGCCGCCTGAGCTAGGGTCTAAACTTGGCCCTCAGTGTGGAGCTGTTTCTCTGCCACACATGCTGGCTGGTAAGTGGAGGGAAGGTGTCCATATGTTGTGGGGCTTTCACCGGTCCTTCACATGAGTTTCCCAGTATGTTGGCATTTTGTACCAACAAGCACGAAAAGCCCACTGCCGCTTCAGTGTGGAAGCTGCAGTGGGAGGAGGGAAATGTGTGGGACCCACAGGGTCTCCCCGTTCCCTTCCTTTTGGCTTTTGTTACATGTGCTCTTTAGAAAATGTTTGTCGTTCAGTTCCCCCTGGTGGCTGTGTCTTGTGCCCTCATCCTCTCCCATCAGTGGTCTCAAGCCATCTAATGTTCAATTAGAAGACCCTGCACCATGATCTCTGTCCCCATGAACAAGGGATGCACCTCCCAGTGTGTCCCAGTACCTTCTGATCCAACATCTGTCCGGCTTGTGTACATTTCAACTTACAGTCCCTGACTTCAGACACCGACCATGAGGTTCTTCAGTGTAGAAGTTATTTGTTTTTTCTTGGCCTTGGTATTCCCTGATGGACTTGTGGAACTCACTCTCCCCAACCTCTCTGAATAGTATTCAGTGCTCGCTGTAACATTATCATTGCTGGTGGAGTACAACTGAGGCCACTCTGGGCTACTGAGCAGCTGTGTTCTTTAATTCCACCTTCTAATCCCACCTGGTCCCTAACAGACATCAGTCTGGGGCAGTTTACCCTCCCCTGTAACTGGTTAGAAATAGTGAAAGCACCTTTATTTTTCACTTCCAGCTCCAGCTTGGCTACATATAAGAATTAGATGTTAGAACCTCTGTCACTCACACACATGCCACACACACATACACACACACACACACACACACATACACTTCCCATCAGCATTCAGTGTCCAGAAGTTTATGGAACACACTGCCCTCCTCTTGGTCAGAGCGCAAATGCCCATTTAGTTCACTCCACAAACAGCTGTGAGTTGACCTTTGAGAGACTTATATAACCAAGACAGATGTTAGGCTGATGTGCTGGAAATAGTTCAGTTGTGTCTGGGAATTCAGAGCAAGGCTGTGTGCACAGGGTGGTGTGCAGAATGAAGGGCCGTTGCTCCCAGAAAATGCTCATCCTGGAAGCAATAACGGCTCTATGATGGGCTGAAATGTAGACTTAAAAATCCCCAGGTTAGTTTTAGGATTATATGTATATTTGCACATATATACGCATCCAATAACAATTAGTTTAAAAAGGAGGCTGTGAATTTAAAGGGTGAAGAGGGGTATACAGGTGGATATGTTGAGAAGGCAGGAAAGAGAGAAAAGTAATTGCATTATAATCTGAAAACACCATGCTTCCTATGTCTAATGAATGCCCTTCTGAGAGAAGGAGAGGGAGATCAGAGATGTGCCAGCAGCCACCAGAAGCTAGGAGAGAAGCCAGACATGATTTCTCTCTCAGAGCTTCTGGAAAGAAGCCACCATGAGAACCTCAGACCAATAAGGAAATGAGTTTCTTTTGTTGGAAGCCACCTCTTTTGTGGTCATTTGTTAGCCTCAGTCTCAGACAAATACAGGCCTTGAAGGGGGGGGGCACGGGAAGAGGTAAAACTGCTCCCTCTGAGGGCTACAAGGGCAGGAAGGGATGAGAAAGGGCCTGCTGTAGGGCACTGTCTTCCAGACATGACACAACCCTTATTTATTCCATCACCCTCTGGAAATCAGTGCAGATGTAATGCCGGCCCAAGACCCTCCCAAGATCGGGCTTATGGATATTCTCTCATAGAAGGAATGGGGAAGGCTAGGCTGGGGCCAGGCTGGGAGATCCTGGAGAAAATCTTACAGATGAGCTGCCCCTGAGCTGTGCAACTTAGTATTTCTCCAACGGCTCAAGAAAGCCTTGTAGGATTAGGGCCCGAGGTCTGTCTGCAGGAGGGATGGAGCGAAGGTTTTGAAGAGCAAAGGGGGAGATCAGAGAAATTGGTACAGGGGTATTGTGTGGACAACTTGGTCTTGTAAAGTGGGGCCCACTGGGGTCATTAATCCAAAGCAGAAGAAGGGGGGGTTCTGTGGTTTAAAACTGTGAGAGGGGCTGCCTCACAGCAAAGCACCTCGGGGCTCTTCGGGGAGCTGTCTCTCAGCAAGGTCAGCAGAACCTTTTTCTGATGTGAATTTGAGCAGTTCAAAGGAGTGTGACCTTATTCTGCAATCACAGGCTGGCGAAGCCTGAGACATTCCAGAGAGGTGAGCATGCCTGCAGTTTCCCAAAATAGGTAAGAAATTAACACCTCCAAAATAGCTGTGTGAGCGCCACCAGAGGGGTGCAGCCTGGTTCTGGGGCAGCCACTGCCTTCTTCCCTTCTCCTTTGTTTCTCTCCATCTGGCCCTATCCCACCCACCTGCCACATACTTCTCAACTCCCTACAACCCTCTCTCTCTTTCTTGCTGCCTCTGTCCTGTCCTGTCTTCTAGACTTTCTCCTCGCCCCTCTTTCCACCCCTTTTCCTCTATTTCCCCTTCTCCTCTGCTCCCCTTACCTTTCCTCCATCTTCTTCTTCTTCTTGAATGAGCCCCTAAGCCCACAACTGTGCTTCCCAAGGACTTGAAGCAATAAGGAGTCCCTTCTTCTCTAGTCAGACGCAGGGTGGCTGCCATCCCTGGTTGGTCTCTGGCTAATAAGCAGTGTGCCTTCTGCTGCCCATCAGGAAGCCTCGGGAGCTTAAGCTGTGGGGAGAAGAGGGAGGGTCCTTGCTAGAAGAGCTCTTCTTAAATAAAAATGTTTAAATCCATACATTTTTTTGTGCAAGAAATAATCTTGGCTGATGTATTGAGCACCTACTGTGTGCCAGCTCACTGATGTAGTAGGTATTCTAGTGAAAATGTACCCACGTGCAGAAGGTGTGTGCATATATAATGGGAACAGCTTATCAGAGCAGAATGTGACCATCTAACTCATTGTCCAGTCTAGGATATAGTTAGAGCAATGACTTCTCTACAGCAAAAGGAACAAACCAGATCTGCTGCCAGCGAGTGAGGATCCCTGGACACGCCAGCAGTGAGGATTACTTAAGGGTAGCCGTTTGATTACACACCTAGGAAGAAGGAGATTGCTGTGCTTGGGCAGACACCTCTCGCCATTTAGTGCAGAAGCAAATTTGGAAAGTCAATTAAGCAGTCCACATATTATTTGTTTCGAGGTCTCACTCTAAGTTGAGGAGAGCCTCAAATCTCAATCTTCCTGCCTTGGCCTCTTGAATTACCAGGGTTTAGGTAAGTGCCATGCGCCTGACTGAGAGTTCACCTTTCAAAGGCGTCAGATAGCAGAAGAGCTCTGTTTTATTCCCTGGGGATCTAGCATAACAATGGACGAAATTACTGCAGTCACATCAACAGGACAAAAGAAAAAAGGACACATAAGAAGCACCGTCAGAAGTCAACATGCATTTTTATAGACTTCAGTCTGTGGTGCTCCGAGAGAATACCGTCAGTGGAAGAACGCTTTCGTAATGGACAGACCAATCAACATTACACTCGCTAGGCAAACACTGCAGCCCTTGTCTTTAAATAAGAACTGACAAGAATACTTCTGTTCTCACCGTGATTAAGCATTGTTCCGAAGCATGCAGGCAATGACAGAAGGTAAGGAAGCAAATCATGCAAAATTACAAGGTAGGACAAAGCTAAATGACACTCATCAGGAAGGAAAGCTTGCTCCCTGGGAAAACTCCATCAGGGTTGAGTGAAGTGACTGCTATAAAATGGTTGCACAAATATCAGAAGCATTCCTTTCTTACATACAGTGTGTGGGTTATGAATATATAATATATCCACACATACACTCATACACATATATTTGAAATTGTATAAAATGCTAACATTCATAAAGGAACATAAAAAAGACATTAATAATTAAAAGTATAAAATGTTTTCTTGAGGTAAGAGATAATATTGTGGAAATGCCTAATCTCATTAGAAATCATAACTGCAGTTCATAATATTCAGTATGACATTTAAACATTTTCTGGGAATAAATGGGAATAAATAAACCTCTAACATTCACATTTATTAAAACGTTTTCTGACAGTCAGATCCCGATAGCAGCTGCAGCGGCTCAGTTCTTCTGTAGCTCTCCCTGTCTCCCTTCTTCTTCCAGAAACATGGCCTATGGTGTGGCTGTCTCTAATGGTGTTCAATGACGTGAAAATGCACAAGTCTTCAATGCCAGAAGAAGTGAAGAAGAGCAAGAAGGCAGGGCTCTTCTGCCTGCGTGAGGACAAGAAGAACATCATCCTAGAGGAGGGGCAAGGAGATCCTGGTAGGAGATGTGGGCAGACTGTGGACAATCCCTACACCACCTTTGTCAAGATGCTGCCAGACAAGGACTGCCACTATGATCTCTACGATGCCACCTATGAGACCAAGGAGAGCAAGAAGGGGGACCTAGTGTTCATCTTCTGGGCCCCCCAAGACTGCATCCCTTAAGAGAAAAATTATCTATGCCACCTCCAAGGATGCCATCAAGAAGAAACTGACAGAAATCAAGCACAAATTACCAGCAAACTTCTACGAGAAGGTCAAGGACCGCGGCATCCTGGCAGAAAAACTAGGTGGTAGTGCTGCCATCCCTCTGGAGGGCAAGCCTTTCTTTGTGAGCTGCCTCCAGCCCCCTGCTGTTGGCTGAATTTTCTGTCATGCCCGGTCCTGCAGCTGTTCAGTCCAAAAGAAACACACAGAGGCCTACATTAATTATAAACTGGTTGACCTATTAGTTCAGACTTCTTATTAACTCTTTTTTTTTTTTTTATTATATATTTTTTTTTATTCTTTTTTAATTAAAATTTCCAACTGCTCCCCGTTTCCCATTTCCCTCCCCTCCTCCCACACATTGCCCCCTCCCCCCTCTCCCCTCCCCTATCCCCACTCCTCTTCTCCTCCCCCCAGTCCATTCCCCCTCCCTCTCGCTACTGAAGAGCAGTCCAAATTCCCTGCCCTACAGGAAGACCAAGGTCCTCCCACTTCCATCCAGGCCCAGGAAGGTGAGCATCAAAACAGGCTAAGCTCCCACAAAGCCAGTTCATGTATTAGGATCGAAACCTAGTGCCATTGTCCTTGGCTTCTCATCAGCCTTCATTGTCCGCCATGTTCAGAGAGTCCAGTTTCAACCCATGCTTATTCAGTCCCAGTCCAGCTGGCCTTGGAGAGCTCCCAATAGATCAGTTCCACTGTCACTGTGGGTGGGTGCACGCCTCGTGGTCCTGATTTCCTTGCTCATGTTCTCCCTCCTTCTGCTCTTCATTTGGACCTTAAGAGCTCAGACGGTTGATCCAAATTGGGTCTCTGTCTCTCTCTCGATCCATCGCCAGATGAAAGTTCCTGTGCCATTCTCCTTGGCCTCTCGTCAGCTCTCATTGTCCGCCACATTCCGAGAGTCCGGTTTTATCCCATGTTTTTTTCAGTAGCAGTCCAGCTGACCTTGGCGAGCTCCCAATAGATCGGCCCCACTGTCTCAGTGGTTGGGTGCACCCCTCATGGTCCTGACTTCCTTGTTCATGTTCTCTCTCCTTCTGCTCCTCATTATAACCTTGGGAGCTCAGTCCGGTGCTCCAGTGTGGGTCTCTGGCTCTATCTCCATCCATCGCTAGATGAAGGTTCTATGGCGATATGCAAGATTCTTATTAACTCTTATAACTTACATTAACCCATAATTCTTGTCTGTGTTAGCCACGTGGCCTGGTACCTTTTATCAGTGAGGCATTCTCATCTTGCTTCCTAGATCTGCTCTGGGTGTTGCAGGCTGCCCCTTTCCTGCCAGACTGGAGAGGCTGGGGGGGGATCCCAGCAGGGGGAGGGTAATCCCTTCATCCCAGTTGCCAAATGTCCCCCCACCCCTTGGACCATCCATCTCCCTCCACTCTGACGGTTCTGGCCTTCCCAAACTGCTTTTGATCTTCTGATTCTTCTTGGGTTTTTTAACAACAAAAAAAGTTTTCTGAAATAATAAATGTGAACAAAGAAATAAATTATCAGAGAGAGGGGTGTCCCTATAAAACCTGTTCTGAAAACCTGAAGTTCTTGTGGGTTTGTTTGTTTGTTTGTTTTTGGTATTTTATAATTGTTTGTTAGTTTTTAGAGTTAATTTGGGCTGGAGAGATGGCTCAACAGCTAAGAGCACTTCCAAAGAGGAGATGAGTTCAGTTCCTAGCACACAAATCAGGGACTTACAACCACCTATAGCTCTAGATCCAGGGAACCAAACATCCTCTTCTGGCTTCTGTGGGTACCCACTCACACAGTGTGGGAAATACTCCTCAGTACTGGAGAAATGAGTTATGTTGAATACCCCACCAACCCTAACACTACCCATCACCTAGATGGTACCATTCAGACTCATGGTTCCAACTCATGAGCCATCAAAAATCACCTGGAAGGTTCTTAAAAATATCTGTCTCCAACGCAGTCCTTGAAGAGCATCCTATGAGAGCATCGCACTTGGCTCAGAGTGTGGTACACACACGTACGTGTTCGTAGGTAAAAGTAAAATTATTTTATGCATGTGAATTGTGTTCTTATGTGTGAGTGTATATACACGTTGGGGTACAAAGCATTCATACTGATACCAGAAGGAAATAAAGGATTCCTGGAGGGGGAGTTATAGAGGTTTAGGGACATCTGATTTTTCACAGGGTGATGGCATCCAAATTCACGATTGATCAGCAAGTATTCTCTCTAGCCCCAAAGCAGCAATTCTTAAGACAGCAAATGTGAGAAGCACCAGAGCACTGGGAAGCCCTGAAATGACTGATTGCACCTATAAAGAGCCAGAATAAAATACTGTTCTCTGATAGCATTTGATAAGATTCAAGGAAGACAGAAAAATACTGAAAAAATGGCAGGTGGCCATTTTAAAGTTGGGAAGACAAACGATCACAGGTTAGGCCTGACTTTCTTTCTTGCATGCTTCCCGATAAAAATTCATGATTTGGTCCTTGCGTAAGTTTAGTGAGAACCAAGCCAGCATTGTGGGCAACATGTGAAAACTGCCGAAGCCGTCGGGACAATGGTGTCCAAGCCACCATCAACATTGTTCCTCTTTCCCTAGCTTCTCTGTTTCTGGACGGGGCACATGACCAGCTCTGGCCAATCAATGGACTATGGAACAAAATGACTTGAGCAACTTCTAGTCTCAAATACAGAGGGATGTGGTATGACCTTCTGGATGTTTCTTTCCCTTCTTATGAAGGTCAAGGAAGCCCACTACTCAATACGTACCAAAGCTGCCATTAACTGCTCACTGTCTGCCATTAGTAAGTAGGGAGTAGAATCAAAAAGCAAATATTGGTGTGAGAAGCCACTAACGTCATTCCAGTGCTCTAGTCTGGGAGTTTTGAGTTATCTGGAACAACTCACCTACCCTACCACGAGGTGTCACCCAGATGGTGGAGTTCAGACCCATGATTCCAAGTCACAGTGCACATTAAAAATGTCTGTACCCAAGCCCATCCTTTCAGAATGTCAGGCTTGACTCTGAGTGTCGTGCAGGCCTGGGATCATTTTAAGGGTTTTCTGGGGCCTGCATTGTGCACCCCCTGTTTCAAATGTCACTGCTTTAAAGTGAGAAGCTCTGTGTTGCAGTGCTCATAAAGGTAACAGCACACATGACTCGCGCTTGAGTCAATATCTGCTCTTCAGGCTTGCTTCTCTCTCTTCACAGAGCAATAAACATACCTGTGTTTTATGTTGGGCTAAACTATCATGATTAGAGAAGCCATGTGCATGCATACCACATGTATGTGCAAGCATGCACATGTGTTTGGAGGCCTGAGAGATGTCAAGAGGCTTGTAGTTAGAGGCTCCTCTATAAACAGGCCAGAGGGCCTAGCCTGGGAAGCTCAGCCTGGAGCTTCAGGGTTCTATCTCTGGAACACTCGAAGACAAGACCCTAATGGCTTTCGAGACACTCTCACATGCTGAGGACACTACTCCACTTTAGCCAGAATTCAAGCTGGAATTGTGGGTGAGATTGCTGTTGAACAGGGTGATGGTTGTTGCTGCTTCCACGCCTGGGGCCAGGTGTCCTGCGTACCACAAGATTCCAGGGACAGAGAGAGTTTCTGCAAGCTGAGAGCTGGGTGGGGGCCTGTAGTGTGAAATCACAGTCCTGTTCCAGGGATGAAATGATAAGGTGTGATGCTTCTCTTCTCCCTCTACTCCCGGGCTTGTGCATTGGCAGCATCTATGACCCAACACAAATCAGTGGATGAAGAGGTCCTTAAAGATAGATGGTGACCAGCAAGAAACAGCATGTGCAGAGGCTCAAAATGACACCGTTCTGAGGAGCATTCAAACAGAAAAACAAATATCAAAAGAGAGCCTGGGAAATCTAGCAGACTGCATAGAGCTAAAAGCTACAGTCATTTCAGGAATGCGACTTGTGTCCCTGGTGATGTGATGAAGGTGGAACCTCATCAGAAAAGATAAGGATTAACATGACTGGGGAATTGTGGGACTGGGCATGAGACAGAGAGTAGCCTGTGGTTGATCCAGAGGACTGGAAAATGTCCCTTAGCAACCAGGCTTTTCCTTTTATGAAAGAAGTCTTATGGCATCAACAGGGGCTAGAGAGGAGCATGGTGGCTCGGGGTGCTGTGTTGGATAAAATAGAACCCCACATAGAAGCTGGGCACCCGGGCTGTCCAGTTAGCAGAAGGTTGACAAAGATCTATTTCTGGGCAGATTCTATTTCCAGATGGTAAACCAGGGAACCAAGGCAAGCTCACTAACAAGAATACAGTGCTAGGTTGTTGCTGCATGGCAAAAATTCCTCGGCTGCCCCTGACCTGAGTAGGGTGGTGACGAAATACTGGATGGTAAACGTAGGTCCAGATAAGAGTCTCCTTCTGGTTCCAGAGATGCCCTGAAGTTCTTCTCTGCAGCTTGGAATTCTCTGCGAAATCAGCCGGTGACATGTCTGCAGTATCAAGCTGAGCTTCCCAAATGGGGGGTGGGGACCTGGACGGATATACCTCCCGTGAGGCTTTCCATATATATTAACCAAAGTAAGCCTACCCACAGGGAGTTACTATGTCATTGTCTCACATTTTGTCAGTGCTGCCTCTATCCCTGACCATTTCCATTCCCCAGCCCCCAGTCCATGTTCATCATAACTCAGTCAATCTCCCCAACGCAAGGTTTCTCAGCAGCTCTGCAAATACCCAACCCACAGCTGCTGCTAGCTCCACCACCTAGGCCAGCGGCAAACATCACTAGGTGATTTCAGTAGCCTTTCTATCCAGACGTGTGCAATGTCTTAACTTCATCACAGGCAGTCGCTGCCTGCCAGTCAGAATTGGCTGTTGCAACCTGACCTTTGCCTTTAATTTCAGGAGCAAAGCCAACTCAAAGTCAGTCCCGCCATTGATGTGGGCCTCATCTCTACAGCTCTCACTGCAAAGGCAAAATTGAGTCCCATGGCAGAGACAATCTAGTCAGTCTAAAGTGTCCTCTGTAGGGGCCTTCCCTGGTCAGAGTAAAGCAGGCTCAGATTTAGGGGGAGGGGTTTCAGAATAAAAAATGTTGTCATTAAATTAGTAGAGAATGGATGGTCCTGGACTTAGGGTGATTCAACTAACAAGGTATGTTTTGTTGTTGCCCCTGTTATCTTTGTTTTTGATTCATTTTTCTTTATGATGGAATGAAAAGCATACTCATACAATCATTTTCCCACTCCCGTTCAGCAGAGTATGCAGGAAATTACGTGATCTATTCAATGATTCATTATAAAACAGGCTTTGTGTTAGACTGTTGCCTGACTACTTTCTAAGAGATGGCTCCAATGAGCATGGTGAAGGTGGCCTAGGCTAAGTAGTGAAACTCTACTGGTTAGGTGTAGTGAGTCCCTTTCATTACATCAGCTTATGGTGGTCTTATCAGGATATAACACCATCATAAATCAAGGAAATATGTATAAACCATTCTATAAAAAAGTATCAATAGTTGAAATGAGGAAAATGAGCTAGAAATAGGAGACTCTAGGAGAAGAAGGGACCATCTAGTTATGGGAGTCAAATGCTACTATATTTGATCAATACAACCTTGGCACTGGAGTCTACACATCATTTAACAGAAACCACCCGAGATATGTCCTCTGATTTGAGCTGAGTGGAGTGTCCAAGGACCTGAGAACTTTCCAGCTATGCTACCCCATTCAAGAGCACTCCCAGGCCATGGAAGAAAGGATGGGGAAAAAAAAAAAACCCTGCAGCTCTGCCTTCTTTTATTAGCTCCAGATCCCTTCCTTCCCACCAGGGTGTGGTTACCTGGGTGACTCAGTTGTTAGTACCACCCCTCCCCCTACCTGCTATTAGCTCTACCAGATAAGTCCCCTGTTCTGATGACATGGGAGGTCCTTCTGCCTGTGTGTGGCTTTTATTGGTTAATGAATAAAGAACTGGCTTGGCGTATAGCATGGGAGGAGGAAGGCAGAGTTGGAGAGACACCATGGAGCCGCCAAAGATATGCATGCTGAATCTTTGCTGGTAGGCCACGACCTCTTGGTGATGCACAGATTAATGAAGATGGGTTAAATTAAGATGTAAGAGTTAGCCAATAAGAAGCTAATGGGCCAAGCAGTGATTTAATTAATACACTTTCTGTGTGATTATTTCGGGGCTAAGCTAGCTGGGCGGCCGGGACAAACAAGCGGGCCCTCCTCCTACATCCTGATGTACAGCTAATTCACTGGGGCTTTTCCTAATCAGCACAGCCACCTCCGAGCTGCTCTTCCCTGCAGAGCATCATTCACACGAAGCCCATGACTAAACCTCCCCAGCTTTTAAATAGTGATTTCCTCACGCTTCTGAAATGAAGAGCCCCTCTGCCTGACAGCTCCACTCTCCAGGATCGCTCTCGGCTCCCTTCGAGGGGAGCGCCTGTGAGTCTGACGAGCACGGGGAGTTCTCACCTGTACCATCGAGGTTAGGAACTGGCTTCCATCCTCTCTCGTGGCTCACAGCATGTATGTTGCCAAGAATTTATTAAGCAACCATGCTTGCGGGCTGGGAAGATCGTTCAGCTGGTGAACTGCTTGGTGCTTGAGCATGAGGAGCCCATTCAATCCAAGCATCCATGTGAAAATGCCAGGCACATACCTGAATCCCAGAGCTGGGGAGGCAGAGACAAGAGGATCCCTGGGGCTTGCTGGGTAACCTGTTTATCTGAATCTATGAGTTCCAGGCACAGTGAGAATCCTTGTCTCAATAATAACAATAGTTAACAATAATAAGTGGATAGTGACTGGGAAAGAAATCCTACATCAACCTTTGGCCTCCACAGGGATGTGCACACATGCAAACACACACGAGCATGAGTGAGACAGAGACAGAGAGAGCCACAGATATACAGACAGAGCCAGACAGAGAGAACTCCTGACTCTATCTCAGCAGATCACAAAACCTCACAGTGAGAGCCACAGATATTCAGACAAAGGCAGACAGACAGAGGGAATTCCTGACTCTATCTCAGCAGATCACGAAACCTCACAGTGGGGCTGAGGAGAAAGACGTGATGAGGTTTTAGATCAGGCGAAGTTCTCGTGAGTATTTTGGAATTCCTCATCCCAAGTGTTCTTCTTCCTCAAGAGTCATTCCAAACAATTCAAAAGCAAGACCAGGGGACCCAGGCTCTGCATTATTTAGCAGGCCCCAGGGTACAATACAGACTATCTAAGCACTTAATGTTGTTCGAAAACACCTAATACAGCCTCTGGCAGTCCCTATATAAAACCTCAACCCCCCCCCAAGCATCTGGAGACCTAGATAAGAGTCATAGTGCTAGCCTTGGGGATGCTGTGTTCAAACAGCTACCCCATTTGTCCCACCTTCAACTCCTCTTGGTGCCTTTCTCTTTGCAAAGCAGGCGCTCTCCCTGTGGGAACTGGGAGTGTAAAACAACTTCAAAACACATTACAGTTTCTCCTTCTTGCTCTCCAGCTGCTGGGCTCAGCAGAGCTGTCTAAGGTAGTGTGATTAGAACAAGTGGGGACCAAGGTTCTAAAACTGACACCTAGTGGGTCATTAATCATGAGACATGAGTGATGGAACCAAGTGGAAGCCCAAAGAACTTTCCCAGAAAGCCAGGGATGTCATTGGAGAGCGGTCACTAATGGTCCCGCCTCTTTCCTTGATAGAACAGCTCAGAAGATTAGTCTGGAATTCGCCGGAGGTACTTTTCATCTTGGTTTAGTGATGGGATATGACATGACAGCTGCATGGACGTGTTGGAGCAATACATAATTATACAACCAGGGTGATCGGAAACTAACTCCTTAACTCTAGCTGAAGCCTATTGATTAAAGACAGTTGACACCTAGGAGGAGGTGGGAGCCCTAATTGCACTCCACTGTGGTTTGGAAGAGGTTCTGAAAGTCAGGTGCATCTCCTCTGCAAATACCCTGAGGTTGAACACAGTATGGACCTTCATGAGCACTGAGCTCCGCCACAGCTCCGAACTAACCCTACCTGGGATGGTGTCCCACTTCACCCCTTCATGGCTACCTGTCTCTGGGAGTTGCTTGAGCTCTGAAGGTCTATCTGATCACTCCCGGGGTTTCTCCTTCACTTAATCAAAAGCAGGGCTAAGAAGTCTCCTATCTATAAAATGTTTACTGGCTTAAATATATTTAATGGAAATGGCGGTAAAATTCTGCCTATAATGTCCAAGGAGAAACTGCAGCTGTATTCAGCATGCTTCGTGAGCAACGGGGAGAACCTGGGCGGCTATAATCCAAGTTCAGCCATGCATTCACTTCATTTCACAGGCTGAGATGTGGAGAGGCCATGGCAGTAAGAATTCATACACAAGGGAACATGCCAAGCACTCCATGGATAGATACTAGGCATTTGAACTTCAGTAATGCCCTGAAGGAAAAGGTAACCATGTATTAGTCAGTCTCAAACGGTCCACCGCGGACATAGGCTGATTTGATGGCAACAGTGGTTAGAGAGGAGAGAGAAGTAGCAGAGCGGCCAAAGGATTTGTCGGTGTGGTGGAAAGTGGGGGTCGGGGGCCATGCTCTAACCAGGAATGTAAAATGTCTATGGAACCCTGGCTCTCTCAGACCCCAGTGACTAAGCGTAGCATTTGAACGCCTGTTATTTCCTCAAGTGTCCAGGACACCCTCATACAGAATACTGGGGGTGTGGGGGACAGGTAAGTAGTAGGAAGACAGCGAGGGCTGGTGCCTGTTGTAGATAAACTCTGCAACAACACAACAGGAGTGGCCCTGTGTTGTTGCGCAGGGAGAGGGTCCAGGAAAGGTAATGAGAAAGGGTAATGGGCGTGAATATGGATAAAATGCATGGTGTATGTATGAAAATCTCATAACGAATCTATTATTATGCCTAAGTGATCTATGTTAATCTAAAAATCTATATAATAAAATTTAGAGGAAAATGTGCCACACATATATGTATGTGTATATATACACATACATGCACACATACATATACAGATACATGCATACATATACACACACATGTACAAGCACACACAAACATACACACATGTGCAAATATACACCTATATACATATATGCATACACATACTCAAATACACACACATAAATACACACACGGACACATATATACACACATGGACACACACACAGGGCCTAGCCATCAACACGTTTTCTGATATGTGACGTCACTCTCCATTTCGAAGTGTCAGCTTCTACAAGTACAAGGTGATAATGGCCCCTCTTCCCAAACAAGCTATTGTGAGAATCAGATGAACTAACCCTGGTGAACTGAATCCTCCTTTCCCACCTCTGCCACCTGCTCTCCTGCTCATACTTAGCAAAAGGAGCTAGGACGGGTCACCTGTCGGATGACAGTGTGTATCTGACTGCAGGCTGAAGCCAGCTCATCCTTGTCATCTCTGTCGCTTAACATAGTCCTGTCTGGTCTGCTGGTTGTGAATTCCTGAGTACCCAGAGATCACACATGGCGGGACTATGGGATAGGAAAACCAGAAAGAGCCTCCAGCTGGAACAGGTTTGCAGAACTAAATCCGTTTGCCCTGGTTGTCAGCCCTGATCTTGACCACTAGGCTTTTCATTTTTCTTTGGCTTCCTAACTAAGCATTGCTCAGCATTTGCCTGATGTGAACAGTCTGAATGTAAGACCCTTCCGAGTAACTCTTTTCCCCAAAGCCTCTGGACCAGGGCTGCTAATGCAGGCAGAGTGGCAGGCCACTTTAAGAAAAGCAGACAAAACACTAGACCCTTATCGCCTAGAACTGCTGATAAGCACAAATGCTACCCAGAGTTCAGAGGATTTTACAGACCCCTAGATATCAAGTTAAAGGCTGATCGTGCCCATCCCCCAGCTTCGCGGTTACATAAGCATAACTGCTTTCTACTAAGGGCCCTGGCCAGAATCCCTCTGAAGTTAGTGGTGTCACCAAGGGAGTACTTCCCGCCATGCCTCTTTAGGCTTCCTGATGCTACCTCTGGCTTGAGAACTTGAGGATCAAAAGAAGGCACCAACCTCACAGCCCTCTATTGAGGGAAGCACTAACCGGGGCAGAAAACAAGGAAGGCCTGTGCTGTACCTCCATTTGCCTAAACCTGCAAAGACAATCAAAATGCTTCAGACGGCCAAGGACTTTTCTCACCACAAGGGGGCACCCGTGTCATGCGTTAGTTTAGACCGTGGTTGGGGGTGTTAACACCTTGGAATGTTGAGATCTCACAGTTAGGGAAACTGAGGTCAGGGGAGAGCAAAGGGTTCCTGAGTCATCCTGAGTAATTTTCTTCTCTGTGCTCTACACTCCCATGTAACGCTTTAGATTAGCATCATAGTTTCCAACCAGGGGACTTGGTGCTTGATGGATATTCCTCCCAGAACAGGGTGAGGAAAAGCTGGTTTCAGGCTGCTCCACCCATCCGAGGCACCGCATGCAAGCACTGAGCTCCTAGTGCAGTACTACCACAAGTCTTTGACATACTGGGCTTCTGTACAAGATTCCCTCCCAAGGACCTGGCTATGAAATGGTTTGGAAGCTGTTGGTCTCAGTGGTTTTCGAAGGTGTAGATTGTCCAGAAACCCAACAACTCTATCCCAGAAATGTGTGCAGCTTCCAACACCTAGAAGCTTCCAAAAGACAAAGGTATGTGGTCCTGATAATCGTGAGAAATTCTGAAGGCAACGTGGCAAAGTCAGTGTTACAACCAAGTTGTCACCGAACTTTAGACCTGCACTGTCTGTCACAAGGCCGGCAAAATCACCAGGGAACACCATTCCATGGAGCGATTCCGTTATTTAACCTACTTTTCCCACTATCCACCGCAGTTTACAGGTAAGGAGGATGTGGTGGTTTATTGTAGTTGTCAACTTGGCACAGCCTAGAATGACCTGGGAAGGAAGATTGTTCATTTGTTTAGTTGGTTGGTTTTTGTTTTTTGAGACAGGATTTCTCTGTGTGGCCTTTGCTGGGCTGGAAATCACTCTGTAGACCAGGCTGTCCTCGAACTCCCAGATATCCTCCTGCCTCTGCCTCTCAAGCGCTGGGATTAAAGGTGTGCGTCACCACTGACCACTCCCAGATATCCTCCTGCCTCTGCCTCTCAAGTGCTGGGATTAAAGGTGTGCGTCACCACTGACCAGCTGTCCGAAGGAAGTTTTAATGAGGAATTATGAGGAAGTTTCAGAACTGGGCTGATTGAGTTAGACCATGCAGAATGGGGTGGCACCATTTATAGACTGGTCCCAGGAGTGACCGAAGGGAGCAAGCTAAACACCGTCCTGCATCGCATTATGGTTCTTGTGTTTCTGTAGAAGGATGCATGGGGCATGCCCCTTGAAGCTGCTACTGCTATAATTTCCCTGCCGTGGGGGACTGTAGCCTTGAGCTGTGTGCCGAAGTAAACCCTTTCTCTCCAAAATTGCTTTGGTCGGGTACTTCGTCCCAGCAACAAGAAATAAAACTAACACAATGAGGTTTACATCATTTAAGAGAAAAGAGTCATGCACTCTTGGGGACAAAACTACTTTATGTTCTCCAGCCTCTCTGGGGGAAACCCTCAAATACAATGCGGGAAACCGTGGATACCTGGGAAACACCAACCCCAGGGCTCTCCCTGAGATTCAGTGGCTGCCCCTCCCTTTAGTACATGTCCCCATCCCTCCAATCATGGCCAGAGCTTCTTCCTTACCACCAGGATTCCCTAGCCATCCCCAGCGCTGCTCCCTTGATGTGAGTCAGCCTCCCAGAGATAACCGAGGCCAACCCAGTGTCTGCATTGAGCAGAAGGCTGTCCAGGACCTGTGCCCCCACCACAAGGGAGGAAGGAGAATTTCTGAGAAGGTGCGTGGTTACATCTAAATTAGATATTGGGATCCCAGAGTGAACAGGTAATCAATCTTCTCTAGACAGCAAAAAGAGAAAGCAAAAGTACCCGGGGGCCTGTGCATGGTGCAGGTGCTCTGGGCTCTGGAGGGCAGTGGCCATTTATTTCAGGTCCTTCACATTCAGATTCACATATTCAGTGTCTGGGAGCAGCCAGGGAAACAAAAAACATAGTCCTTTCCTTCAAAGAACTCAGAAACCAATCCCCACAGCACCATGAGAGGTGCTACTGATAATCATTCCAGAGAGAGGACACTGTCCCCTGCTGTAGAGCAGGAAGGCATCCCATAGAGGACACATTAGTCTGAAATCAGGAAGGTGCACTGGGTCTGTTTCACTTTTCATGGGACCAGAAACTTAGAAAGGTGTGTGTCTATCTGCCTGCCTGCCTGCCTGTCTTTCTGTCTGTCTGTCTGTGTGTGTCTGTCTCTGTATGTCTCTGTGTGTCTCTCTCTGTGTGTATGTGTATGTGTGTGTCTGTGTGTGTCTGTCTCTGTGTGTTTGTTTGTCTCTCTCTTTGTATGCATGTGTGTCTGTATGTGTCTGTGTGTCTGTGTATCTGTTTGCCTCTCTCTTTCTCTCTCTCTCTGTATGTGTGTGTGTCTGTCTGTCTCTGTGTGTATCTCTGTGTTTGTTTATCTCTCTCTTTGTATATGTATGTGTGTGTCCCAGTGTGTATCTGTGTATCTGTGTATCTGTTTGTCTCTCTCTCCCCCCCGTATGTGTATGTGTGTGTCTGTCTGTCAATAGGAGTGAGAGCCTGATTGAACAAAAATTAGAAAACCAAAATCAAGTACAAAATCTAAAGTTTATTTTAAATGAAAAAATTAATAACAGAATCTAATTTTTGTAAAACTAGAAAATATTAGGGACTTTACAATAAAGTCAGGAAAAGAACGTTGTTCTCATCAATGTGCCTGACTTGCCTCTAATGTGCTTTTTCTACATTTCTTGTTCATTTAATCATTGATAGTCTCTTCATAAGACTAGAACTTTGTAATATCATCTTTTCTTGTCGTAAAAATATTAAAAGGAGTCTTTCCTCCAGCTTGGTAGATCAGAGAAAAATTATGTTTGGTGATTTCAGTTAAATAAAAATTAATATTTAGTATCGTTACTCTAGCCATTACTGCCCCGCTGCTGGGGCGAAATGCCAGGCAGAAGGCAATCTGAAGGGAGACCAGTTTACTTGGGCTCACAGTGTCAGAGGCACGGCCATGAGGGTAGCGAAGGCATCACAATCGGAGTGTGAGGCAGCAGCTTGTGATGTCTCGATGGATCAGGAAACACAATGCCAGATGAAAACTAGAGCCAGAGCATACCCTTCACAGGCTCAGCTCAGTGACCCACAATGCAAGGCATACCCCACACACGTCCCACAGACTCTCCAAACTCCCAAATCATTCCACCAGCTCAGGATCAGGTTTTCAACCCCAGGGGTCTCTGGGAGGACACTCTGTGCTCCAACCATATAGTTACCAGTTAGGGAAATTTCTATCAATGATCTTTTATATATGAACTGTAGGCTTTCAATACAATTTGGGTTGTCTTTTGCAAAGATGAATCTTCGGTTCTTTTGAACTTGGGAGCATTTGTTAACCAATTTGTTGATAACTGTTCTGTATTAACATCCTATTATAGTTTTCAGGTTATCTTTGTCAATGTCAGTACTTATTCCAAATAGGCAAAGAAAAATTTAATCTCTTTCAAAGATGTTCTTATGATTTATTTCTCTTCATTAACTTACCAGCCAAGCCATGCATGAACCAATCTATTATCTGTATTCAAAATCTCTCTCCTCCTCTTAACGAATTACATACATTATAATTTACTCTTCTTTAATTAGTGTGTATGTGTGTGTGTGTTATGCATGGACAAACAGCACCTGCATGCATATGGACATGTGGAGGCCATAACTCAATGAGCTCCTCTATTCCTCTCCACTGCATATTTTTGAAACAGGGTCTCTCGCTGAATCTGTATACCTTAGTTAGGGTTTCTATTGATGTGAAGAGATACTATAATCATGGCAACTCTCATTTAAAAAAATTAATAGGGGTGGCTTACATTTACATTTAGTCCATTATCATCATGGTAGGACATGATGGCATGCAGGCAGACAGGGTGCTGGAGAAGGAGTTGAGAGTTCTACATCTTGATTTGCAGGCAACAGGAAGTAAACTGAAAGCCCACCCCCACAGTAACACATTTCCTCCAACAAGGCAACACCTCCTAATAGTGCCACTCCCTATGAGATTATGGGGGGCAATTACATTCAAACTACCACACCATGTAAGACTAACTTGTCAGCAGTCTCCTGGGGCCCCCCTGTCTCTGCTTCCCCAGCATTAGAATTACAGGAGAACACCATGGTGGCCGGCTGTTCATAAGTGGGTGTTGGGGATTTGAATCCAGATCCTCATGCTTGCACAGCAAACCCTCCACTGGTTAAGCCATTTCCTCAGCCTCCTCGTTCACTCTTCAACAACAGAATAATTTCCATTAACTTTGTTTATTTCTGTAGACTTTTATTATCATTGATTTTTAATTGAATATTCTCTTGTTCCTTTGGTTAATAAATTGAAAGACATCAAAAGGATTTAGCCAAGTTGGAAATCTGAGTAAACTTGTTTTATGAAATCATTCTAAAATCTTACCAATTTTAGAAAGACTCAATTAAAATTGTGTGATTGAGCTTTATTAACTTTTGGAAATGAACTTATAGTATCTTGCACCAATCATTTGAGATTTTCCTTAAAAATACATTTGACTCTTGCACTGCAAGACTTGCCTGGTACCCTTTGAGTCTAAGCCAAAAAGGATCTGAGTTGGGAGAGCTTTCAGTTGGTGTAGATTAAGTTCACTGCCATCCTATGCAGAGTTTAATGACTGTGAGCTATCTCTGGGTAGGTCACGCTTTCAGGAACATTCCCAAAGATCTTGTGCTAGCTTACTTGGTGCTGGGTCTGAACTGCAAACCACACTGTGACTCCTCCATTGTCACAGACCCAAGAGCAAGTAAGACTGGAGGCGATGACGGAACACACAAGACAAAGGGCTCGGCCAACTGCAGGCAAAATATCTTATTTTTGAGCTGGTATTAAAACTTTAATATCTAGTGATCACATCAGAGGGCCCATGGGAGGGGCTATGCATTAAAGTTTCCTTGGTCTCCTATGAATTTCTGAAAATAAGGAGCAAATTACGGAGAAAGAGAAATTAGGAAACAGAAACAGCACTGACAAAGAAACCATTTCCATTCACTCAAAAATACACCACTGGCAATGAGCCTCATGTAGCTAAGAAAGCAGAAGGCTGGAGAGCCTGGGAGCCAGCTGACAAGAGGCTGGTATTCCCAGAGGAGGAGGGCAGAAACCGATCTAGCATCCAAGAATGTTCTAGCAGTTATCCGCAGTTTCCCTTCTCTCTCTACCTTCCTGGGGTCTCCCCTGCATTCTCCTTGTCAATAAAGACCTTTTCAAAGCCGTCTGAAGAGAGAAGTACAGAGTGCTGAGTTGAAGTTCGTCCCTCTTTTAGGCATTGTGCGCATGCCCAAGGAGAAGACGTGCTCTACAAACAGGAAGCAGAAGCTGTGCTCGCTCTAACGTTGCCATGTTACCTGCCGAGGGTACTTTACAGTCCAATGAGACATGAATCCTACCTTTGGTGCCTTTTGATTTAGAACCTACGTTTTTAAGAGTCGACCTGGCAGTTACTAGTACTCCTATTTTACAGTTGAGGGAACCGGGCCTGTGGGGACCCAGATGACTCACTGTAAACAGGTTAACAAGGCCCTGCGTGAGTCATCCTCCCAGCCAAGGACAGCCAGACCCAGCACCGCCTGCACTGTCCTATCAGTTGTCATAGGACAGCCTGCCTCGGGAGATGTGTCAGAGGTGATCTGCGCCTGCCATCCGCAAGGAGCGATGGCGCCGCTGTCCTTCCCACCCACGCGCCTCTCACTTCTCTCTGGGGTTCTCAGACCTTCAAGCCACAGACAGCACTGAACACTGCAATATTGTTGGTGTATGGAAAATACCCCTACCTGTAATTGTCATTCAAACTGGAAGGGCTTCCTCTATCACAACCACTTTGGACACTGGGTACAAAATGGTCAATGATCAAAAACTGTCTGCATTGAGAGAGCCCAGCCCACACAGGCAGAATGTCCTGAGGACTCGGGTCAGAGCAGCAGTTTGTGCCCGGCGTTGATCATCTTTGGCTTCTCCAAGCTAGTCAGCCCCTTCTGTCCTGAGTGCTGGGTTGGAGAGGCCATTGGTGCCGTGTGGAAAAGCTGTCGATTGCCTAACTGATGCTTTATGTTGTTCACAGGCTTGGCTACCCAGGGACCTCAGCTGCCTGGAAGCTTCCAGTCATCCGCCATGAGGAGTACTAGGAAGAGTACTTAACCATTCATTTCTTAATTGCTAAGAATCACTGCAGCCTTAAAGGACATCTCCAACTTTGGAGGCTGGGGTGGGGAATTGACTGTGGCAGGTCCTAGGACTGGCGAGGCCCTGGATAGCCTAGAAGGAGGCTGTTTGATATATAAGGTACAAGATGTGGAAAGCCAGAACCACGGAATCTGGATTGCCCTGATCTCAGCTCATCTGATCAAGATGGCACAGTATTTCCCCGAAGTTGTGGCCTTTTTAGGGTGTTTGTCTCCCTCCATCTCCCTCTACAGTGTGCACACAGGCTGGGCACCCTCTTAAAAACAAATTCTGACTCAGGAAACGGGAACCATGTGAGGATCTGCTATCTAAAAAGCTCCATGGTGGTCCTGGGGCTGAACCAGACTGCACTCCACTTATGTATGGTTCTGAATCGTCCAGTTCTCTTTCCAAGCTGAGAGAGTAGGAAAGTTGGGCCAAGGCAGGACGGCCAGGTGACATGAGCGGTTCCAACATCAGTGACAGGAGGAAATGAGACTCTTCTCTTTAAAGAGAATTTAAAGGTCACATGTGGTATCCCTGAAATAGATTGATCTTTAAGGCATTCCAGAAGGTGTCTAGCCAGGTGTCCAGAAGGAACATAAGCACTCTCAAAGGCAGCCACAACACCCTGTGGGGATGTCCATCCAGTGACCATGTCACTTTGGTTAGTGGGAAAACCAGCTTTGATGACAGATTCCTGAATGGTTAGGGAGATGTCTGAGCTTTGCCTCCATGAGCTTTAAGAAGAAGGAAAACATTTCTCTGTGTCAGGTTCTTCAGTGCTGAAACAAGGACAATAACAGAAAGAGAAGAGCACAGAGGATAAAATCCTCCCTGAAGACCTAGAGCTATAAAGCACCCAATCAATGTTAATGCTCATACAAGTATAGGTTGTTTTTACTTCGAACAGAAAGTTATACAAGAGAGCAACTGGTTCTCTGACCCACAGAGTCCCATCGAAACCTCAAATCCTGCATCCCTCTAAGGCGAATCACCAGCTGGCAAAGGATGAAAGGCGGACTTGAAGAGAGGGACATCGGAGGCCTCCTATTTCCAATCTTCCTTTGTCACCCAAACAATAAACCTCAGGGCACTTGACAAACAAGGCTGGGGTTCAATATTTGTGTCAGAGTGCATCCACTTGGCATTTAACCAGAGAAGACTGCCTGTGTCCTTGGGCTGCCGGAACAAAGCACCACACACAGGCGACTCAAAATATTAGAAACTGATTCTCTCTCGCGGTTCTACAGGACAAAAGTCTGAAACCAAGTTGTCAGCGGTCATGCTCCCTCTGCAGGAACTAATAACAAATCCTTCCTCCTCCCCTCCCTCTTTCCATTGTTCCTTTTCCCTCCCTTCATCTCTTCTTCCCTCCCTTCTTCCTTCTTGCTTGCTTCTTGAGCCTCCAAGTGCTTCTTAGTTTGTGGCAGCCTAATGGGTCTCCGTTTCTGTCTTCATGTCGGTTTCTTCTGCTCCTGTCTCTCCTATCCTCTCCTCTTTTTGCACAGGTATAATTGTATTTGGTCTCCACCCTAAATTTAGAATGATATCTGAAAATCAAAAAAGCTCATTGGCAAAAAGGTCTTTTCCCAGGCAGGTGGTGCTCTGAGGTTCCAGGTAGACATGAATTTTTAGGGGACACTATTTAACCCAGTCTAGGGACAGTCTGCAAAGCTGGGTGGCATCATTCACCTATTCAATCACAAAACATGTTTTATATTATTGTATCCAGTTGAACCAGGTTCTCGACGGTGGCACAGTGAACACCCTCTGACATATACTGGATGGGGGGTGCAGGACAGAAAGGCGTCTGAAAGTGAAAAACATGCCTTTCTTCTTATCCTTCTTTTTTATGGACGTAAAGTCATGCCCAGAGGAGGATTGTCTGGAGTATGGGAAATCTGGACAGAGTCACTTTCAAACACCTTGAGACACTGGGGACATCAGGCTAGAGGATACAGTTGAGGACACTGGACACTGTGCCTTTGCTGTCTTCAATGCTGCAGATACAGAGTGGATGGGACATTACAGATTCTACGAAAACGCGCTATAGGGAAACAGTGCTTGACTCATCTAAAGATGGGACCTCCTCCATTTCTTCTTGTCCTTGGAGTATGACTGCTCCCTGAGGATGTACCCTCATCCCTGAGTCTCACACAGCTCCCTCCACAGGAGTCTAAGACACCCATTGGGCAGTCTAGATGCAGGGGCAGGGTTCATAAGCTGGACCAGTGGCTGGTTGCTTTTCTCTGCTCACACTCTCTTTCCCCAAGTTCTGTATCCGTTATCCCCACATGTTCCAGTTCCCCACCAGTGACTTGCAGGAGAATTAGACTCAACTCATTCAACTCTTGCTCATTGTCTTGATGATCTTACCATATGGGCTTTTATGTCTTCTTGCCTTACTTCCCATATGCCCCCAGGACAGGTTCTTCAATTCCTGCGCCCTTAACACTGTGGGCTACATCATTCTGTGTTATGGGTGTCTTCCCTGCTCATTGTGGGATCTTCTTGCCAGCCTTTGTTTCTCTTTGGCCTTTGCCCACAGAATATCAGTAGCAGCCCCTGACTTCCCTTTGTGATTATCCAAAAGAACTCTTCAGGGCTTGGTAGGTGGTGCACTTGGTACATTTAGGTTGCATCATGGGTCAAGACAAGTCTGGAGCTTTCTCGATGGAATGGGTATCAACCCAGCAGATTTTGAACCCTCCCCCTGAGACATTTGGCTGCATCCACTTCCTGTTTTTATTTTTCTCCCACTGAACCTGGGACTTGCCCATTTGGCTAGCTGGCTAGTCTAAAAGCTCCAGGGATCCTGCTCTCTTCAACTCCCTGGGCCTAAGGTAACATGTAGGTACAGCCTCAACTGGTTTTTCTTTAAAAGATAGAATTTGGGTCCTCATGCTTACCCAACAAACACCTTACACTGCACTGCATCATCTCCCCAGTCCCCAAACTGGAAAGTGTTTTAAAGTCCTTGCACTCTGTCAGTCAACCACTAGAGGTGGCATCCCAGACCCTCATTTTAAAGGACCTCAGGCAATGCCACTGTGTGTAAAACTGGAAAGTATTGTCCTAAACCCTGCCTATCTTTAGCCTGCCACTCATTTCCCAGCACACACACACACACACACAGAGAGAAAGAGAGAAAGAGAGAGAGAGAGAGAGAGAGAGAGAGAGAGAGAGAGAGAGAGATCCTGCTTGACCCCAAAGGATTCAATCATTTTCCATCTTCTGCATTGCAACTCTGCCCATCATCTCATGTTCTTATTCATAGGCTGCTCCCATTGGCCAGAATGCTGTCATCTACCCTATTTGGAGTAACAAATTTGAGGACTAGAGACCTGGATGGCGGTAACATTAAGCAATTTGGAGTATTAGGGGGAGGACCATATGTGAACAGGATGCATCCCTAGACTGAGAGCTGAGTCCCAGAGAGGAGCAAGTGGAGACTGAAGCTGGCTGGGCCTGCCTATCAGGACAGGCCGTCAACCAGCCACTGTCACCTAAGTCTAAATGTGCTGACATGCCAGCAAGCTAAGCAACTGGGCTAAACCGGAGCAGCCTGCCACTTCCACACTGGTTAGTTTCCACGTGATCTCCAAACTCTACTCTTTTTAAAATTCAGTGTTGAGGCTCAAACCCAAACAAGGTCTCAGGCATACTAGCACCGTGTTACATCCTGTCCCTGTCACCAGAATCTAAACTGAGACTCATCATAGTAAAATGGGGATGATGGTAACATACTTCTTAGGCCTGGGAGAGGGATTAAAGGAGCACACACAGGCGAAGGGGATCAAGCCGCCCTTGGCATTTGATGAGTTTTCAATGAATGTTAGCAGTGTCAATAGCATTAGGTACAGAGCCTGGAGTCTTAACTTGCTTATGGTGAGGTCCTTACGGCTTGCATAGCAAATGCTGAAAGGACCCGGAAGCTGTGTGTGATTACCACTTTATTATTTAAATCCTGATAACTATGATGATATTATGGATGCTATTATTATTATTATTATTATTATTATTATTATTATTATTATTCCTGATTTGCAAACAATGTGTTAAGGTTCAGAGTGATTGATGATTTACCCCAGCCCAGATAGTGACTGTCTCAGAGACCAAATTGTCCCCTCTTCACCCATGATACCACATTAACTCTCAGGGAGATCTGTGAATTGGATCCTGGTCTTTGTGTTTCACGTATGAGGAAATTTGGCACAGAGAAATGGGTGGAGCTGCACACAGTCAGGAAGCAGGGGGTGGGGGCAGCTTCAGAAGCAAGACTCACTCCAACACCGGCATTTTCTACCAAGACCTGAACAAACCACCGCAAGTTATTTACAAAGAGATGGAGGCTTTTGGAGCTCAGCCTACAAACAGAAATGCTTTTACCTTCTGTCTGTTGCCATGGTCTCTGTATGCTTTTAGCAATTAATTACCACTATTAATTTCCACTATTACTCAGTTCATTACAGTTCTCTTTTTCTTGCCTATTGCTGGCCCTCGGGCAGCTGACTCCCACAAAGGTATGTCCCAATATAGTTGACCTGCCAATAGCCAACCCAATCTTGCGTCCGAGGAAACAACCCAAAGCCAGGCAAAACCTGGGACTGCTGGGTTAGACTGAAGGTCTGCCGCCTTGTCTGGTGTGAACTAAATGGAGAGTCATTAGCTAGAGCCAACCGTGGCAACTTGGGAATATTCCAGACCTGGCATGTGGGAAAGTTTCGGGCAGTGAGACCCACAACCTTACTGATAGTTGTTGCTGCTGCTGCTGCTGCTGCCCTTGTGGAGTTCTTCCCCTTCATGCCCACGGGCATCTCCTTCTGTACCTAACCCATACTGTCCCACCTTGACTCCGAGAGGTAAGAGAGACATTTGTATGTGCAGAATTCTCATCAAGCTCAGACTCTCAGAAGTGAGTTCTTTGTTCAAGCTCCAAGACAGGACAGGTACATCTCCAGGCCTCCTATTACTGAAGTAGCCCCTCTAAACTGCTTCAGACCCCAGGAGAAACACATTCTCCAGTCCACTGACAACTCCTGAAGGGGTCAGTGTGAGTGGATGCTTCAGAGGTGTTAAAGGGGAAGTACAACCCTGAGATTAGAGCTAAGACTGACAGGCGCCTCCCAGCTTCTGAGCAAGGCTGGCCTGAGGGTCAGGAGCAACACTAAGCTCCAGTGAAAGCTGCTGGGGAAATGCCGGAAGCTTCATGATCTCCTTGTCCACCCACTGTAGCCTTGTGGGTGAGGAGTCAGGGTGTGGCTTATAGGAAAGGTACAGAAAGTCTACGGCGCTGCAGAGCCAGGACTCAGAGGGAGTCTGAAAGCAGAGGCGATCACTCTGCTCCACGGTAATCTCAAGAGAGCTAAGCCACCTCCCAGCCCTACATAGTGTCAAGCAAATACACCATCTCTGCCTCAATTCAGAGGAGATGCCTAGCCTACCCCGGGAGCCTAGATTAATGACCAAAGAGAGTAGGATACCCAGCTCAGAGTAGATACCTTCAGAGACAATGCCATCCTAGAAGATGGACCCAAAGGGAACCCAAAGCATGTCAGACCTGAGTGGATGCATGAGGGCTGCGGTCTTTGAATCTGAAGCCAATGTTATACTAGCAAAAACTAATGCCTTGGAAGCCAGGGAGTCCTGCAGAGCCTAGAGACAAAACCCAGAAATGTGCCGGGAGGAACACAGAGGCCACTTCAACAAGCTGGGAGACATGAGGCAATCTGTGGTTGGCTGGATCTGTGGCTTTCAGCCTCCGGCAGTAAAGCTATACCTCACAGAAAGAAGATTTGCAGCAGAGAAAACACCTCCACCACACAGTAGCAAAGAAGAGGATGACTGGGATCCTTAGAATTCCTTCAAGGTCCTTTTCCCAATAACCACAAGACTTCCAAATCAAACCCCACCAGAGCTGAATGCCAAGCCTTTGACACAGGGGCCTTTGGAGAATGCTTATTTAAGTCAAAGCAGTGACATGCACTTAAACTCGCACAGTTCATTATTGACATGGCCAGGAGTTACACTCACTTGTCTCTGTCTAAAAGGACAAGTACTAACTCACTCAGGGCACTCTGAAAATCCTGATGGGAAGAGGCAAGAGGGCCATCTGCTCTCTAGGTCTCCAGAATTGATGGGCACTGCCTAGATGTCCCTTGGGTTCAAGGTGAAATACCCTTCACAGGCAGGATGCAGAGCCTCTCATGGTGTTTATACATTCACTAGAGTAGTCTGGGATTAACAAGCCTGGGGTTCTATATCACAGAGTATCTTTTCCCAAAGGTCCTATGGAGCTTTGCTTGGCCATGTTTGAGACATCGTAGAATTTGTATTCAGTCAGGCCTGCACAAGGAGACAGTTCAACATAGAGTCACAGTACCAACCTTAGGTTCCTCGCAAGGAGGACAGCCACGGGACATCTACTTCATAGCATTGAATACACTGGACAGGACAAGACCATGTATGGGAAGTGTCTTGCTTGGCAGGGACTACACAGTCCCATCTGTGACATGAGAAGACCACAGAGGAGCACCGACCTTCAAGGGAGTGTGAAAACAGGTCCAGTCACTAAGTACAGGTGTCCAGAGCTGATTATCTCAGTTTATACATGATCCGGACCAGGAAGGTGAGATCCCCTCAATAGGATTTAAGAGCGGTCTTTACAAATTTTAAAACTGCATCTCCAATTCTATTATTGGAAAGCTTGTGTGTGTGTATGTGTGTCTGTGTGTGTGATGTGTGTACAGAAACAGAGTCCAAAGGACACTAAGTGTCCTCCTTTATCACTCTCTGCCTTACTCCCTTGAGACAGAGTCCATGTCTATACCTGGAGGTCAGCAAGCCCCAGTTATCATCCTGTCTCTGCCTCCCTATAACATTGGGATTACAAGCACATGAATGTGACTGTAATGACCATTTTCATGCTGATGGCATGGACTCAGGTCCTGATGCTTTCACAGCAATTCCTCTTACCCACTGAAACAGACCTCACAAGATGTTTTTTAAATATAATTTTATTAATTCCTTGAGAAGATCATGCAGGATGTTTTTTATCATACTAATCCCCATGCTCCCTTGAAGTCCTCCAAGATCCACTCTTTTTTTTTGAAATAACTCAAGCTACTTTTTCAAATAGCTTGACTTGTACTAACCATAGCCTCATGGGCATGTGGTTGACCTAGCCAGGGGCTACACTCAAAGAAAACATCAGCTGTCAATTGCTTCTCCATTAGGGACTGGAGCTCATGAGGCACTCCCCACTCCAGGCTATAATGTTGACTAGATTGATCTTGTTTAGACAACCAAATGCTGAGTTCATGAGTACAGTGGCCCTGCCATGACCATAAGCCACTGTTTTGCTCCAGTCTTCCCTGACCACTGGTTCTTAGTCTTCTGAGTTCATCCTTGAGCCTGGGTTGGGGGTGTGATGCAGGTGTTACATATATGACTGAGTGTCCCAGAGACACTTATATTTGATACCAAACCAGCTGGGAGTTTCTCTGTTAACCAGTATCCACTGCACAAAGAAACTTCTTTGGTAAAATCTAGAAGCTATATTCATGGGTATAAGGACACAAATTTAGAGAGCAGTTTGATATTGTGTCCATTTAGCAGAATAACAAGCTCTGAGCATCCCAACCCTGTGTTTTTGGCTAGATTTACAGTACCGTGTATACATTTCTTCCTGTGGAGTAGGACTTAAATCTAAGCAATTGGCCTGGTTGCTTCTATAACATCCATGCCGCTATTGCACCCATGGGCATATCTTGCCTATTAATCATTATTGTAGTTTACAGGAGGTGTCACAGCTGTGTAAGACTCTTGATGAGGTTTCCCCCTCCACAAAAGCCTACAATAACACCTTCTGATACTATAACAGCTGGCCAGGGAAGAAGCTTCCTGGTTAATATCAAGTTCATTTCTCTGTGTCCTGTGATCGGTGTGTATGGTGTCTTCAGCAATACGGTCTAATCATCAAGTTCTGGGAGGTTATTCAGGAGCAGTGGAAATACTCCGCATTGGTTTTTTGTGGGGAGGTCTCTGGTACACCTCTGGCCAGCAAAAGGAGGAGGGACATACATCTGGTACTTAGTTTTTTATTTGGAACTTATGGTTCATAGGAGGAGCATAATCCCATGTGTAGGGTAACCCCAGTTCTGAGTGTGTGTGTGTGTGTGTGTGTGTGCTATAAAATTGTAGGCCTATGTGTCTTTTAAAAGAATTAGTGTTAGTTATCCCTCCCCTGCCCCCTCCTCTGCTCTACGCTTCCCACTCTCCCCATTAAATCCCCCGCCTTGCTGTTTACCCTTTCCCCCATGCCACCTGTGTTCTAGTAAGCCACATTTAAGATCTTTCTTCCCCCTCTTCACCAATGGTCTTTTCCTAGTTTCCTGTATTTTACAGGTTCTCCACGTTATACACAAATTGAAAGAGTCAACGGCTATTTGATTTTTAAGATATTGTGAAACACAAAATACACAAAATGGCACTTACTCAAATAAAAATGAAGCTAATTTTGCTAATTCTGACCACTTGGTTCGTTCTGTAAAGAGGTATTTTTCCATGCCTTTCCCTAACTTTCTTCTTTAGAAATAACAACTGTTAGCTTCCAGATCCTTCCAGACCTCCCTTTGTGATTAAGTAAACCCTTGCTGGCATGTTCAGTGGATAACTATGGCCAAAGGCATTGTAATTATTTAGGTATCTTCCTTATGTAAGAAAGAATACATCAGGCATGATGGTTCATGCCTGTAATCTGAGAGGCTGAGATAGGAGAATATCAAGACCAGCCTGGGCTAAAGTGTGAGACCTCATCTCCAAAAAGCAAAGCAAAACAAACAAAGCAAATAAGAAAGAAAAAAGATAACATTGTAAAACACCAATGTGATGAGAGAAGGCTCTATTGATCGAGTGTTCTACAAAACTGACTGCCAGCCCAAGACGTGGGCCAGGCGGAGCCAGGACTGTAGTGAACCACTGTGACTCAGTGTGACTGTTGACCTGGGAAACAGGAGAGCGCAAAGCAGGAAATGCCAAGAGCCCATCAGGGGATGGGCGCTCATCAGTGTGGCATTGGCACCTGCCTCTGGGCAGCTCCCAGACATGCTCTTGAATCAAGTAGACAGCTCCAGCCACATCTGACCAGCCTAGCAGCCCCGCCACAGCATGCTGGTAACCCCGCCACAGCATGCTGGTAACCCCACCACAGCATGCTGGGAGATGCGCTCAGGTCAGCAGACCCTACACCTTCTTGGACACTTAGGAGTAAAACTGACAGTGAATAACAGCTCCACAGGGGGCATCTGGGAGTAGCAGCACATGCTCCTTGGGGAGTGGAGGGAAGTTACTATTGACCTCCTTTCCATCAGGCACAACTGATACTCAAGGAAGCAAAGGCCCCTGCCCACATTGGGTCACACTCCCTGGTGGACAGAGGGTACCATGTGCTCTACCAGGGCTTCCATGGGGAAATAACCTTCTCCCTATTTTTTTAGATTGAAAAACTGAGACCCCAGGAAGTTGGAATCTGCATCTTCTGCCTCCGAACAATCTTACTCCTCCTCCCTCGGACCCAGCATGAGGGTGGTGTTGCGGAAATTCAGAGAAGGGCAAGTTGCATAACATGGCTGTTCTCCTCCAAAGGCTGCGAACACCCACTTTCCCCATTCACGAATCCGGGCAACGAGCGGTGGGAGTCGGGGAAGGATATATATATATATATAAAGTCTTCAATCAGGGAATTTCACAGTATAATTATATAGTGAGGACACCAAATTAACAGAATGAGGGACTGTCAGATTCAGCGGTGGCAGAGCACCCCTGTCATCCCCAGATTCACAACCACTGACAGCCTTCTGGGTAGGCTGGGAAACTCTCCTCTCTCTAGATCCTAAGTACACCCTGTCTAGGCTAGGGCGTCTCTGCTGGACCGGTTCTCAGCAGTCATTGACCCCCCAAACCCCCTCATTTCACACTTGGAAAACTAAGGTCCTCAGAGGGCTGGACAGCCAAGTTCAGCCCCACTCAGGCACGCTGAAGTCAAGTGGGAAATACACTCCCCTTCGGCTTCTAGAGTCCAAAATAAAGGCATGCACAGCTCTGTGCATCGTTACCATGGTTATAGATAACAAGGGCCGTGGCAAAGCACAGCAAATTAGTTAATGATGAGAGAGAAACTTCCAACAGCGACACATTCCGTGTGAGCGAATGGCTTTCCTTACTTAGTCGCAAGTGGTTTCCTGGTGCCAGGGCAAGCTCTGTGAGAGGACATAACAGTACAGGGAGAACAAGCAGAGCATGCTAGCCACACAGCCTGCTTCTGTCCCTCCTCGGGCTTCCTGCCACCAAAAAGCATAGCATGAACCACGCAAAACTCTCATGATCCCCTGAGGCCTTCTTTACTAGGCCAGCAGAGGAGACCCACAGGGAGACAGCCCCTGGCCCTTGGCCAGATTGTATGAGCCTGTCTGAGCGGCCAGAGTAAAGACTAGGATGAGGCCAAACAAAGTGTCCCTTTGGCCTTACTTGATCGCTTAGCGACTTGCCGCTATGTCCTCAAGTTCCCAGGGCCCCAGGTTTCAGTCTGACTGTGGCGGTGATTTGAAAACAAAACTGAGATAGTTCTCCTCTTTCTAGCCACCCTTCTTCATGCTGTGTCTGAGGCTCCTCCAATGGGAGAGTCCATTTCTCTCCCTGTGAACCAGCATCATTGTCCCTCTCAGTTGTGCCAAACAATGGAACGTGGAGCCAACTAAGTTACAAAGTACTAGAATCCTGACCCCACTCTCGGAAACGTTCAGCGGGGTGACCATTAGTATGTAAATCAAGCAGCATTGAACGCAGCAACCATCTACAGTCAGGCTTTTCTCAGTTCTGCCTTAGTCCCAGTCCTTGGAGAAGCAGATGTTGTGGGGGGAGAAATGGAATCTCTCCAAAACACTCCTGCAGGGAAGCTACGAGGAGAGTGCATTTGCTAAGATCCCTGTGGATAGACCAGTGGCTGGGGCAGCAGGGGAATAGTGACGCTATGCTGACCTTAAAGAACGACTGGGGGAACAGAGGCAGCATGGAAACAGCCTGAGTGTTTTGAGGTCTGAGGAACTAACGCAAAACCCTCCAGGAGCTAATGGGGATGTCAGCCATTTGCAGGAAGCAGCCTGTAGAACAGCTTCATGTAAAGGCAGCCACGGGGGATCCAAAAGCCTAGTAGCTGTCCTGCTTAAAGAAAGAGGGATAAAGACACCTCTCTCAGCCAAGCCACAAACGCCCCCTCAGTCTGGCCCTCCTTGATCACAACCCCCCATAAGAGAGTGAGTCGCCCCCCCACCCTATCCCTGTCATTTAATCACCCTTCTCTATCTGTGCATTTTTTAAGATTATTTTTAATGTGTGTCTGTGCACTACACACATGCAGTGCCCACAGAGGCCAAAAGAGAGCATTGGATCTCCGGGGATTGGAGCTACAAATAGTTATGGGCCACTGTGTAGGAGCTTGGAATTGAACCAAGGTCCTCTGGAAGAGCAGCCAGTACTCTTATCTTCCAAGCCATCTCTCCAGCCCCTCCTGCTCTATGCACTTTAACTGTGTTATTACTCACTGGTTTTGTTTTGCTTTTTTTCTAATTTTTCCATCTCTTTCCACCACAAGGTAGGCTCCCTGATAACAGAAATATGTGTCTGTTTTGCTCACTACTATATCCCCAGTTCCTTAAATGGTACCTGGCACTCAAAGGCACTGTGTAATGGAAAACCATAGCCAACTGAAATGCAGAGAGCAGTGTGTGGCGCTCAGCCCCCACTGATCCATCTACAACACAACTCCTGTGCCTAAGGTTCCAGGATCATAAAGGAAGAGGGGGTGAAGTGATTGTAAGAGGCAGAGAAACAGAAGGTTGCTGTGAGATCGTCTCCTAGAAACGTCAGAGAAGCTACACCTGCGAAAGCTCATCAACGTGACTGTCTAAACAAAGGGAACATCAACAGACATACTAACACATAAAGGGGAAATGTCACAGGACCTCAATCCTAGACAAAATACTATGGGCAACTAAGGAATGCTGAAATCAGGAGAAATAATATTCCTCAGGGAAGAGGCCCCAAATGAGTTATCTGATACCAAGTGGTCAGCCCTGACATTCTAAATGTACTTCTATGCATACAATTAATACTATACAGACTGAGGTTATATCTGTGGGTTTGGAAATATATTTATACATATACATATATGTCAACAATGAAAGAAATAGAGGCTCTGGACTTGAGACATAGGAAAGTGGGTGGTACATTCTTTATTGTGTGTTGGAGGAAGGGAAGGATAAATTCATGAAAATATATTTTTATCTAAAAAGCTTTGTATATATAAACTAGTTATATACATATATAATATACATATCCACACACATACACATACTGTGGACTGAGGTGGTCAGACGTTGTAACATTACAGTTGCAATCCCAACATTCAGGAGGATAAAGCAGGAAAACCATGAGTTCAAGCCTGGCCTTACTACATAGCAAGACTCTGTTTTGAAAAAACAAAACAAACAAATCAAATAAAAAACAAAAAAAAGATGAAAATACCTTGAAAATGAATGAGTGAGTGAATAAATTAATGAAATAAAAATTAAGCCTTCGTAGATCCTGATGGACTACTTTCAAATAGTGTAAGCTCCGTGTTATGAATTAAATATCTGTGACCTTCAAGGATTCATATGTTGAAGCTTTATGATGATGTGGGAAATAATTAGAGTCACAAAGGTGACAAGGGTGGGTCCAACCTGCAAGACGGAAGTAGACCCAATATAAAGAAGAGATACCAGGCAGCTTGCTAGTGCCCTTATTTAGAGGAAAGGTAGCTATCTGCAAGGAAGAGAGTCCTGAGACACTCTATGGACCAGCATCTTCACTAGACTTTCCATCCTCCAGAAAATGGAGAAAACAATGGGCTGTTGTGTAAGCTGCTGGCCTGGGATATGCATTCCCTTGTAGCGGCTGGGGGAAAGTAAGGCACCTCAAAGCCACTGTTAACTCACACAGAGAAACACCACAAGGTCTCAGACCCCCAGAAAATGCTCCACGACAGCAGGTGTCATTCCCCACAGCTACAACAGTCACAAGATGTGAGGCCACCTTTCTGATGACGGTTACAAATTGTCAAGGAGACAGGAAATTGCCTATCTGTGGCTGGTGGCAGCAAGGGTATAAAAGAAAGGAAGGGGACCACGTAGTTAGCTACACCTCTGATCCCCTGCCTATTTAAAGTTCCTGTCTTGGAAGAACCCAGACATTCTCAGGCAGTGATAACCAGAAGACATAATGATGGGAAAGTGGGCTGGCCCTGGGGGCTAATCAGACCAGCGCTCTGGGGCAGTTTTCCCTACCTTGTTGCTATAGCAACAGACTCCAGCTGCAGGTGCCCACCTGTCACCAGTACCAAGGCCAGACTCTGATTGCATCCGAATAGGGCTGTCAGTGTGGGAACAGAGAAAGCAGACACAGAAAGGTCTTGTGCAGCTCGAGGAATTGTAGGTCACAATGAAGAAGCAAGTCCATGACATAGATCTGTTGAGATTACTGCTGGGTGCCTCTACCCCTAGGAATATGCATTAAGCCCCAAAGCTGCCCTCTTTCCAGCAACAGAAGAGCCTTAAATGTAAAAGGTACCGTGATATCACCCACTGTGCAAAGAAGCAATGGTGAGTACAAGACCAAGGAAGAACCTTCCTGTGCCCTTGCCCCACCGACTTCCACCACCCGTACTTCAGACAGAAACACGGGGCTTTAGACAGCCCATCTCCAAATCTGTTACTTATCTCATTGTTCACCACCAAACTGAGGGTGGGAGTATGCTCACCCCGGCCTGCTGTCCCATGTGATACCCTATCCTTCACCCATGACCTCCCCTTTCCCTAGCAGTGACGATGTCCACTCCCAGATGGCCAGGCCAGAGCTGCTGGCTCTGTGAATACTGCCACATCAGGGACATTCATAAAGCTCTTCTCTGACCACTCGTCCAGCTGGGGAGAACTGTCTAGTGACCCTTCACATTCCACAGCCACCTTCCAGGGCCAGTCCACTTCCTCCTCTGTGTGTGTATTCTTACAGAAGTCTCCTGCACCCACTCACTGCCATTCTTGGCTACCTGCTTGGCCCTGAGTCAACTTGCATTCGAGGGCCCTTCTTAGTTTAGATCTAGGATGCCCCCCCCCAAGACTTAAGCCTTGAAGGCTTGCCCCCCCCCCATGCAGAGTGTTCAGATGTAGGACTTTGGGGAGGTGATTAGGTGTTGAGGGTTGTGATGTCACCAATGGGCTAATACATTCATTAACAAGCTGGTAATTTGATGGACTACTGTGTGGTAGTGTAAACTGAAGCAGGGGGAACCTAGTTGAAATGAGATCCTTGGAGGCATACCTTCAGGGGCTTTATCTTGTCTATGGCCATTTCCTTTCTGCTATCCCTGCTTTCTGTGTGCCTTGAGGTCAGTTCCACTCCAGTCAGGGCACCCTGTTTTATATAGCTGTCTCCTTCAGGCTGAAAAGTTTCTCCCCTGGAGGAAGGGAAGAGGCTCTGGATACTCACAGGGACGTTACAAGATTCTCTTGGCTCTTCCATTGGCTTATAAAGGCAGTAAATGCCGTCTAGGGAAGAAGAGACTCCCTGCAAGGCTCTTCAGGGAGCTCCAGTGATGTAATTGTGATGAGACAACATCCACACTGAGGTAGGCTTTTCCATAGTGTCGCTGTGAGCCTTTGAGTCACCCCTGCTCTTGTAAGAAACTCCAGTAAACACATTGGTTCATCAAGCTAGACATGGGTAGAATTTTCATGATCTATAATTACTGTTCTGCATAGAGAGAATAGAAATTTTTCATGTCTCTCCAGGGAAGAGCACACAATACCCCATTACATCCAAGATGCCCTATTTGTTAGTGATGACATTGCTCATATCTCTACATAACAGGAATCCAATGCATTTATTTATCTCACATAAGCCCAGTGGTGGGGTATTTGTGCAATGGGAAGCCATTAAACATTAGACCACTTGCCCAGTCTCTTTCCTGCCCTTATCAGTTTGAAGCCCATCACAGTCCCCAGTGTCACGTGCAGACCAGCAAGCATGCAGCAGCAGAAAAGAAATTCTTACCTCTCCCCTCTTCAGAGCAAGAAACTCTTCCCCGGAATTCCATTGACTTCCTCTAGCATCTCATTGGCTAAGATTGTGTTCCATGCCTGTCCCTAAACCAGTCACTGGTGAGGAACATAGAATTCCATGATTGACTTAAGCTGTAAAGAGTTAGGACATCTGCTTGGTCCAGAACCAGGATCTATTCACATGACACCAAACACACTCTTGTTCCGTACCCCAGAATAAATGGTGGTGGTAGGTGAAGAAATCAGTTAGATACAACCAGGTGTGGCCAGACCATCTCTAAGGCCAGGCCAACGTGGAAGAGCAACAGAGAAGGGGAGGAAAAAGGACGTGACTGAAATGGTCTGAATAGTAAGCAAGTGGTGGAAGGATGGTCAGAGGAGAACGAAGAAAGCAGATAGAAGAGGCATTTCAGCGTGCTGGCCAGTGAGCCTTGGAGCTGCTTGGTTGTGGAGGTTGTGGGAACAAGTGTGAAGGATGACCTGGGGCTTTACACCCAGGCGTTTCCATTGGTGTTAACTGAGCCAGGCATAGTTATGCTGGGAAACCCAGAGAGGCAATAGACTGGCACACAGGACATGGGGGGTCCCCAGGCCTTTACATGTTTGTGGTATCATTCGATCCTCAGAGTAATTCTGCATGGCATGCAAGGTGAGGTAAACAGTGGCACTCCCATTTTACAGGTGAGGACACTGTTGCTGGGACCATGGGCTTCATGCCTCCGGGTGGCTGGACCAGGAACTGGGGCACAATAAGCAGCAGAGCTGGGATGAGCTAGTATCTCCTTGACCTGTTCTTAGTCTCTACCCAGAAGAGAGGCAGGCAGTTCCATGTTCTGACTTCAACGTTGAAATTTCTTCTTTCTCTATGCCTCCTAGCAAAAACTCTTTTGTTGGTCGGTCTCAAAGGGACCAATTTCCTTGCACTATATTTAACTGATATTTTTTGAAGTGTAATAATTGGACATTTTTATTATTTTATCAGAGTGGGGAAGGACTTTCTAAGTATGACTCAAATCCAGCAGAAACGGCAGCAAAGAGAAGAAAGGAAAGGGAAAAGAAGAAAGAAAAAAAGAGGGGGGAGGAGGTGGAAGAGAAGGAGAAAGAGAGAGAAGGAGGGGGAAGAGAAGAAAGAGAGGGAAGGAAGGAGGAAAAGAAGAAGGAAAAAAGAGGGGGAGGAGGGGGAAGAGAAGAGAGGGAAGGAAGGGGAAAAGAAGAAGAAAAAAGAGGGGGAGAAGGAGAAGGAGAAAGAGAGAGAGGAGGAGAGAAGCGTGGTAAATTTGACTCTGAAGGAATAAACATTGCAAAGACTCTCATAAACAAAATCAAAATACAACGGAGGAAAATACAGAATTTGCAATTCAAATCCCAAGCAAAAAGCAAATTATCCTAATAGATACAGCACTCTACTTATCAATCCAGCAAAATAAAATAAAAGACCCACAAGCAATTAAGAAAATGGGCAAAGAATACGAACCAAATTTAGTAAAAGAAAATATACATGTTTCGTAACCCATGGAAGTATTCTCAGCGTCCAATTAAAGGCACCAATAGAGCATGTTCCACCTTATAGCGTGTAGAGGGCAAAAGCATGGCTATTGCTTGATGAGAATAAGAGACAGACTCTCATAGTTAGCTGGCATAGGGATGTTGTTATGAGTTTTGTGGAAGAAAAACAATGCAATATTACAAAGGTATCTGCCTCAACACTCTGAATTCCCACTTCTGCAGAACAGACTTGCATCCTGTCACAAAGGCACCAGCTCATGTTCCAACACTGTTTGTAAACAAAAGATTAGACACCACTTGAAAAATTCCCCAGTTAGAGACTGTCCATTAAAATAAAATCCATCCTTCGGGGAAAAGAAAGAAAGAAAGAAAGAAAGAAAGAAAGAAAGAAAGAAAGAAAGAAAGAAAGAAAGAAAGAAAGAAAGAAAGAAAGAGACAGGAATAGTAAAGAATGATTTCCAAGTCTGAATAGCAAGGGCAGAGTGGTATACAGAGAGATGCCAGAGAGAACTACATATGGAGTGGAATTTGCACACAGATGGGAGAACTTTCTGGAAAGATAAATAAGAAACTGATGGCACGTGTGTCCCTGGGGAGAGAAACTGAGTAACTGGGAACGAGGTGAAAGAGTAGACCTACACAAATTCTAAAATGTTGGCACTATGTAAATTTATTATATGTTAATTGATAGAATATGAAATGGAAATGAAGTGATGAAATGGAAGGATAAAAGCTATGCTTAATGTTGGAAATGGATATTATTAGTTTTCTGTGCTACATAGTAAATTATCAAAATTTAGCTGCTTGAAAAGCAAACATTTACCATCTCGCCCTTTCCGTGGGGCTGGAGTCCAGGCACAGCTGAGCTGGGTTCTGTGTTCTGGGTCTCGCCAGGCTGTGATGGAAGTGCCAGTGGGGCTGTGTTCTTATCTGGAGCTTGACTGGGGAAGAGTCCAACTCCAAGTTCACTCGGGTTATTACCACAATTCATTTCTATGTGGTTATATGGCAGAGGACCCTAGTTTTTTGCTGGGTATTGGCTGGAGGCCACTCAAATTCTGGAAGCTCTCTGTGCTTCCCTGCCATGTGGGAGTCTCCAACAATCTGGTATCTTCAGAAAGTCCAATGAAGAGAGCTTGCTCCGATCTGCTAAGATGCAGTCTTATGTAACACTCACTCACTCCCCAGAGAGCTTTTAGGCCTCATTTGCCAGATCTTAGGGGAGAAGCAGAACCCCGGATTTTCACTCAAAGACCAAGAATGACGAAGTTATGAACACCAGGAGGTAGGGATCACTGGAGATCACTGTTGTCTACCCTCTAGTCCACAGTTATTTTTCACAATAGCAGGAGCTGCTCACAATGGAGGTGTCAAGCATCCAAAAGCTACTGAGGGTGTGGAGGAATGGAATCCAAAGACACCCCAAGTTCTTTTTTAAATTTTTATTACATTTATTTATATATGTGTGAGAGAAAGAGAAAGAGAGAAGAGAGGGAAGGAGAGAGAGGAAGAAAGAGAAAAAGAGAGAACACTTGCAGGAGTCAGTGGATCTCAGGGATTAAAGTCAGGCAGGCAGGCATGCCTGATGGTCCCTAAGTACCTTTCAGCCCTTGTCTTTCACCTTTTCGGAGTGACTTCGGCTGCCATCCTAGCCTCAACCGGGTTTGTATGTTCCAGGGTAGGGGCATGAGGACTAGAAATGTTAGGTAGGAGGAACAGAGATAAGAAAAGAAACACAGAGACACAGGACAGTACCTGGAGGGCAACTCAGCAGATGCTGAATGCTGAATTCTGAGTTCATCCGTCTTTAATTTTCTAATGCTCTTGTACCCTAATACAAAAGGGGGAGAAGAACGCAAAAGATTGCTTTAACATGATACGAAGGAGACATCAAGCCATTAATTCCTGAGCAAAGCATTTGATGTTTGGGGCAGTGACTACACCCTAGACCAAGTCTCCTGCCGGCAGCCACCCCCTAAGTCAAACTTCCTATTTTAAAAGAAGGAACAGAAGTAGGCTCAAATTCTCTGACCTCTGGTCAGGATGGAGCAAATCTACCTCTATGGACCATCTTAGTGTCCAAAACACCAAGTAACCACACTCTAGGTCAGGACATCTTGTTTTGTAGCCACACCTGTTGTCAGCAACTTTGAAAGAGCAAAAATAAGCTCACACTCTCTGGCTTTCAGACAAGGTGGACCAGGCTCACATTTCTGGGTTCCCATACTCACTGAACCACGTCACCATTCTCCTCCCAAGGGCCTTTTGTCCAGTCCCCCTCCAAAGCTTCCTTTTTGTCCTGAGTATCTTTTCACTTGTGAAACTAGCCCCTGTCCCCAGGAAATCAAAGTTTCCTCGACAAATGTCCTGAAGATCATGCAGGCCTGGCCAGCATGGTTGATTCTGTCCCTTCATGCTCTTCTGTCTTCCTTTGGCCACACCCCTTACACTGAAGCTCACCATGACTGTCTAGACTCTTCTGCAGGTCAAGCCCTGTTGGAAGTTCCTTGAGTAGGTCAAGTGCCGTGCATATGTACTAACTAATAAGAACAATGTGTACTTTCCAGTGGCCTCATCATCAGGATCATGACAACTGCTAGCTGTGGATGTCTTCGCATGCCTGCCTATTCCTATAACTCACAATACTGGACCCCCTCTCCATTTAAAATCCATGTATTTCAGACCCACAGGTTTGATAGCTATGTGAAGTAGGCTAAAAGGTCTGTCTTTCATCTATGTGACTACCCGTTCCTCAGGTATGCCAGGTTACGTGTCAGCTTTGCACGGACTTGTGAGCTCTCTGCCACCTTACATAGGACCACTTGCCTCTATAGGAAGACAACACTGTATGCTCTTCCTTCTGGGACTCTGAGGAGATGCCTGGGCTCAAATCATATAATCTCTCTGACCCAGACCCTCTCCTCAAACTTCAGTGTGGAATAGAGGTGTTCCAAAAGCAGTTCTCAGGACGCCCCTTCACACCACCTATCTGTAACAAATGAGCCCTCCAAAATAATTTGATCCAATCGTGTCCTTCAGAGCTTACAATTTCCCCTCTATCTCACTGTTCCAAAGAGCTATATTAGCTTCTACTTGCTTACTTCTAGGAATGGTGAGCTCACTACTAGACAAGGGCAACCCAGACAATCAAATCTAAGTTTCCCCCTTATTGAGCTAAATTTAATGACCCAGCCAATAGAGGACTTCTCATTAGGTCAAGATAGTGAGAAGAACCTCCAAATAGAGAGATCTTTACCAATTGATCCTGGAGAACAGCATGATTGAAGATAAGCCCAAGGAAAATCTGATCACATCTTTCCCCACTGGGCCTCTGGCTCAGTCCGTATGTCCTGCTATATAGCGCAGTAGCTGAGAGTGTGTGGTTTGTAAACAACAGAAACCTATTAATCATAGTCTAGAAGCAAGGAATTCAGAAGTCAAGATATTGTCCTGACATCTGATGAGGACCCTCCTGCTCTATGTTCTCATGATAGAAGGCAGAATAGCAAATGGCCAAATGCTGCGTGAAGTCTCTGTGTAAGAATCTTAGCCCCTTGTGACCTAACCACTTCTTAGAGGCCCTACCCCTCAGTACAGTCCCATTGACCACTAAGTTCAATACCTAAATTTTGGAAGGAACATTGGTGGCTATTTCCTCCAGTGAGGTGCTTTGAAGGAGAAATGTCCCCCATAGCTTCAGGTGTTTCAACACTCAGTCCCCTGTAGGTGGCACTGTTTAGGGAGGTAGTACAGCCTTGCTTGAGGAAGAGAGATATTGGAGGCAGACTTTGAGAGTTCATAGCCTCACCCCACTTTCAGTTCCCTCTCGCTGGTCTCTGCACAGGGATAGAGATGTGATCTATTAGATTCTTGATCCCACCTCCATCTCTCCCACCAAATGCCATGCTTCTAATCTCTCTGGAACAGTAAACTAAAATAAACTCTTGCTTCTGGAAGTTGCTTTTTGTTGTGATTTTTTTTTTTTATCCCAGCAGCAGAAAAGTAACTAATACATCCTGGTTGGGCCATTGCCATCTTAGACTGGATCATCCACATAAAACCCTCACAAAAGCGGGACTATCAGTATTCGTTGTAGGAGGGAGAGGCTCACATGGTACCTCCTTCCACCCCAAATAGAACAGCAATAAACAATTGTTGGGGGACCAGCGACTCCCCAGTGGTTTTGCTGTCCATAAGTTACACTGGACATTCAAGTGACAATGCTTTTGTGAGTTGTCACACATGCCGGGATTAGACTGCATTTCAGGACTCAAGCTCCTGTAAGCAACTGCAATGAAACCCTTTGACTCACCAAGCTATGATGGAGGTGGGTCTTGTATTAATCTGTTGCTTTCATTGGTTAATTAATAAAGAAACTGCCTAGGCCCATTTGATAGGCCAACCCTTAGGTGGGTGGAGTAAACAGAACAGAATGGTGGGAGAAAGAAGCCGAGTCAGTCAGTCGCCATGATTCTCCCACTCCAGACTGACACAGGTTAAGATCTTTCCTGGTAAGCCAGCTCGTGGTGCTACACAGAATATTAGAAATGAGTTAGATCAATATGTAAGAGCTAGCCAATAAGAGGCTGGAACTAATGGGCTAGGCAGTGTTCAAAAGAATACAGTTTCCGTGTAATTATTTCGGGGCATAAGCTAGCCATGCGGGTGGCCGGGTGCCGGGGACACAGCCCCGCCGCTCTTATTTCAACAGAGACGTATAGGGAATCGTTCTTTAGTTGGTGTTCTGTCTGGAGTGAATGGACTTTCTGTGTGTCTCCCCAGGAACATTAAAACAACAGACATATTCAATCACAGCCCCAAGGATGATAGTCAGTCCCCAAAGCATCATCTTTCAACCTTCACCATTAAAGGCGCCAACACGGAGTCACACTCACCTCCCGCCATGTCCTACCTGTATCAGTGTAACGCCACATCTGCCCCTCAAAAAGACCCCGTTGCACTCCCCACTTTTCCCCCACGTGCCTCATTCTCCTCCCAGCTCCCTTTGGTACTCTTTGTAAGGTTGCTTCCAGATTCTCGGCACCTATTACTCATGCTCTAGCTTTTATTGTCAGTCTTTAGAGAAAAAAATACTGTCCGTGTTAAGGAGGAGGATAGGGTGGAGACTTGGAGATGCCACATGGGCCAGAGCCACCCAGTAGCTAAGGGTTCCAGTGTTCAAATCCAGGCCTTTCTTTGTGTGTGGTACAGGTGGAGGGTGGCCATGTGAATGAATTCATGTACTAGCTGGCAACTAGCTACGGTGACCCTACTGTCTCCACCTCCTCAGCACGAGAATTACAGGCATTTACCAGCACGCTGAGCTTTTTATACTGGTCTTGAGGATCTGAACTCAGATCCTAATGCTTGCACGACAAGTACGTAATCCAAGGGATTCTGTTGTGTTAGAGCATCTCTGGGCCAGTGTTTTTGAAACACTTCTAGACTTTGGCCCTTAATAACAAATGCATTTTATATTACCACCTAGTACTCACCTTCACAAACGACACTTTTCAAAACCCAAACCAGTCTTTCTTTCTCTAGCACCCTTTGATTTTTTTTTTATTTTATTTCATTCCCTATACTGCTGGTTGTGAACCACTAAATTGATTTCATGGCCTGATGGATAGAAACTTCCAATTGCTTGGTTTGGCAGCTCCTACACTCACAAACAGGCATGCCCTGAGGGTCCCCACTCCTGACTTCTACTAAGCCAGTGTTCTGCCTTGACCTTGGGAAATAACTGGTTCCCTGGAAGCAGCAGATAAAAATTCTGGGGCCAGAAGATCCCATGGTCAATCCATTCCTCCTGGTGCTAAATCCAGAAGACCCCAGAAGCTTCCAGATGGCATGCTCTGAACTGACCCTGACTTGAGAGTGTTGTTGGTCAGTAAGCCTGAGACAGCTGTTGCCATGGAAGAGTAAGAGAGTTGCCATGGTCATGGTACAACCCAAACCTAGGCACAGACTGTGGCTCTGTCAACTTCCTAGATG